>NC_080541.1:108611827-109221835 GCF_028640845.1 Ahaetulla prasina | reverse complement strand
GCCTACCTTTCCGGCAGTGATTTCCTGGTGGCCGGCTGCCGGGGCTGCTGTGCTGCAGTAGATGATCTGGCCGACTCGACTTGCCTAGCTGGATGGTGATCTGCTCGGCGACCGCGTGGGGTTTTGCCCTCAGGTGTTCGCGGTCACCGAGTTCCGGGCCAGTAGGAGAGCAGGGTCGGCGGAGATGGGGCGGGGAAATGGCGGCGGTTTCGATGGGGTGGGGCGGTGATGTCTGGCCTATCGTCCAGCCTGTCCTCCAGCCCTTTCCCTGGCAGCGTTTGTTCTGGCTTTTCCGGCCTTTTGTGGCGACGGAGTCGGCAGTATGGAAGAGGGTCGTTTTGAACTGGACCCTAACAACACAATTCAGGAATCCTGGCTTAACATTGGTTTAAGCAACGGATGTCAGCATCCCGCCGGGATCCCCATGGGCCCTCGTGGAGTGGAGGATTTCATCTGGACCTGCTGAGATGGTTACCAGACCGGCTATTTCCGCCTAGGTGGCCTGCGGATGTGATGGTGCCCAAGGATTGCTTGAGAGCAGTTATCTTGCTTTACCATCTTTACCATGCTCTACCATCTTGTTTTATCATCTTTATCATCTGTGGGCTCCACGGTTTTGGCCCTTAAAATGACTGCTGTACCATCACCAGTGCTGTACCATCACCAGTGACATTGGATGAACTCTTTCTATGCCCGATATGAGATATGAGATATGAGATATTCTTCATTGGAACTCCGTCGCCTACGAGGTGCCCCCGCCTCGCAGAAATGGTCCTCTACGTTATCGGGGGCCTATCTCAATGAAGGGTTTTGGGACCCAGAGAGATGGCATGCATCGAAGAAGAACCTTTGGGGTTTTTTTAATAGGTTTTTAAATAAGGGGTTTTTAAAGGGGGGAGGGGAGTGACGGGTAGGGGGAGTGGCCCGTCGGGGAGGGTATGTCCAGTCCCAGCGTCTGCTCACGGCATTACTTTATATGGTCCGAAGACAGGAGGGGAGGGGGGTGTTCAGAGCGTAGAGTGTCATTCCATTGGTATGGTAAGTGGGAGAGGCAGATATGGCGGAGGCAAGGGGCCGTATCGTTCTCTGGGAGCACGTGTTCGATGTTTAAAAGCGATCACGTGCTCCGGCCCCTCAGTCCTTACTCGTTCCCTGGATGGTCAGGATCCTTAGAGCCCGGTCCGTGGTTAATAAGGCTCCATTGATTTGTGATCTTATTCAGAGGGAGTCCGCAGACTTTACGGGCATTACGGAGACCTGGTTGGGCGCAGAGGGGGGTGTACCCCTGGTTGAACTGTGCCCTCCAGGTTTCCGTGCTTTCCATCAGCCGAGGGCCCAAGATAGGGGTGGGGGGGTGGCGGTTGTGATTAAAGAAAGCCTAGAGACGAGGGAGTCCACTGTGCCTCAGATAGCTGGTTGTGAATCCCTCCTTGTGAAGTGGGGCCATAGGAATCAGCTGGGTCTGTTGATCGCGTACCTGGCTCCTTGCTGCGTGACTACAGCCCTGCCTGAGCTGCTAGAGGTACTTGCCGGGGTGGCGGTTGAGATTCCCAGACTTTTAGTTATGGGGGATTTCAACTTGCCACCAGCCGGCTTGTCATCGACGGTAGCTCAGGAGTTCAAGGCTTCCATGACGGCCATGGACCTGATTCAAGTAACTGATGGCCCTACACACACGGGGGGAGGCACACTAGATCTGATTTTTATCTCTGGACAGTGGATTAATGATCTGGAATTAGGAGATTTAGTGACGGAACTGGTGTCATGGTCGGATCATTTTCTCCTTCGCCTGGACTTTCGGACCGCCGCTCACCATCGCAGGGAGACGGAGCCAATGCGTTGGTTCCGTCCCAGGCGCCTGATGGACCCTGAGAAATTCCGGACGGAGCTTGGGCCGTTTCCTGAGGATCTTGCCCACGGCACGACTGAAGAACTAGTTGCGGCCTGGGAACGGGCCGCGACTGGGGCTTTGAACCGTGTCGTGCCTTTGCGGCCTCTGACCCAGCGTAGATCTCAACTGGCTCCTTGGTTCTCTGAGGAGCTGATGGAGATGAAACGCCGGAGAAGACGCCTAGAGAGTACTTGGAGGTCTAGCCGTTCCGAGGCTGATCGGACACTAGTGAGATCTTTTACTAAGACCTACCTAGTGGCAATGAGGGAGGCGAAACGTTCTTACGTTTCCACCCTCATTGCATTGGCAGATAACCACCCAGCCGCCCTGTTTCGGGTAACCCGCTCCCTCCTTCACCAGGAGGGGCGGGATGACCCCTTACAGGGACGTGCTGAGGAGTTTAACGGTTATCTATACGATAAAATCATTCAGCTTCGGGATAGTTTAGACCAAAATTGCGATGATCCAAGTGGGATGACAGAGGCACGTCTTGTTGAGGTTGTTTGGGATGAGTTTGAGTCTGTGGCTCTCAAGGACATGGACAGGTTGCTGGGGAGGTTGCATGCAACCACATGTTTACTGGACCCATGTGTTTCCTGACTGGTGCTGGCTACTCAGGAAGTGACACGAGGCTGGCTCCACGGAATTATAAACGCTTCATTGTTGGAAGGGGTTTTCCCCACTGCCTTGAAAGAGGCGGTGGTGAGACCCCTCCTCAAGAAGCCTTCCCTGGATCCAGCTATTTTGGGAAATTATCGTCCAGTCTCCAACCTTCGCTTTCTGGCAAAGGTTGTAGAGAGTGTGGTTGCATGGCAGCTCCCCCAGTACCTGGATGAAGCTGTCTATCTAGACCCATTCCAGTCCGGCTTCCGGTCCGGACATAGTATGGAGACAGCTTTGGTCGCGTTGGTAGATGACCTCTGGAGGGCCAGGGATAGAGGTTGTTCCTCTGCCCTGGTCCTATTAGATCTCTCAGTGGCCTTTGATACCATCGACCATGTTATCTTGCTGCACCGGTTGGAGAGTTTGGGAGTGGGAGGCACCGTTTATCGGTGGTTCTCCTCCTATCTCTCCGACCGGTCGCAGACGGTGTTGACAGGGGGGCAGAGGTCGACCGCGAGGCGCCTTACTTGTGGGGTGCCTCAGGGGTCGATTCTCTCACCCCTCCTGTTCAACATCTACATGAAGCCGCTGGGTGAGGTCATTAGTGGTTTCGGGGTGAGTTACCACCTGTACGCTGACGATACGCAGCTGTACTTTTCCACCCCGGACCACCCCAACGAAGCTGTCGAAGTGCTATCCCGGTGTCTGGAAGCTGTACTGGTCTGGATGGGGAGAAACAGATTCAAGCTCAATCCCTCCAAGACGGAGTGGCTGTGGATGCCGGCACCCCGGTACAGTCAGCTGCAGCCGCAGCTGACTGTGGGGGGCGAGTTATTGGCTCCAATGGAAAGGGTGCGCAACTTGGGCGTCCTCTTGGATGGGCGGCTGTCCTTTGAAGATCATTTGGCGGCCGTCTCCAAGAGGGCTTTTTACCAAGTACGCTTGGTTCGCCAGTTGCGCCCCTTCCTTGACCGGGATGCCTTATGCACGGTCACTCATGCTCTTGTCACTTCCCGTTTGGATTATTGCAATGCTCTCTACATGGGGCTGCCCTACCCAGAGGCTGCAGCTAGTCCAAAATGCAGCTGCGCGGGTAATAGTGGGAGCAACCCGTTGCTCCCATGTAACACCAATCCTGCGCAGTTTGCACTGGCTTCCTGTGGTCTTTCGGGTGCGCTTTAAGATTCTGGTTACCACCTTTAAAGCGCTCCATGGCTTAGGGCCCGGGTACTTACGGGACCGCCTGCTGTTACCCGATGCCTCCCACCGACCCGTACGCTCTCACAGAGAGGGCCTTCTCAGGGTGCCGTCCACCAGACAATGTCGGCTGGCGGCCCCCAGGGTTAGGGCCTTCTCTGTGGGAGCTCCTACGCTTTGGAACGAACTTCCCCCTGGTTTACGTCAAGTGCCTGATCTTCGGACTTTTCGCCGTGAGCTGAAAACGCACCTATTTATTCAAGCGGGACTGGCCTAGATGTTTTATTAAATTTTAACTGGGGTTATTTATATTTTAGGGTTTTAAACTATTTTAATGTTTTAAATTTTTTAAATTTTTGGCCATTTTGCAATATGTTTTGTTTTAGTCTTGTTTTAATATATATATTGTGCTTTTTTATTTGGCTGTACACCGCCCTGAGTCCTTCGGGAGAAGGGCGGTATAAAAATCGAATAAATAAAATAAAATAAAATAAATTGAAAATAGCAGCCTGAACATTCCAGGGTCTCAGATTGAACGATCAGACAGGATTCCAGAAACATCTGGTAAAAAGAAAGGAGGAGGCTTATGTCTATATATTAATAGAAACTGGTGTCAAGATTTTAAAATAATTTACAAATTCTGTGACAACAATTTAGAGACTTTAATTATCAACTGCAAACCTTACTATTCGCCTCGTGAATTTTCCTCATTTCTTCTAATTGCTGTTTATGTCCCACCACAAGCCTGTGTAAGCAAGGCATTACGAACTCTAGCTGACCAAATCATGGAGGCTGAAGCCAAACACCCTGATTCACTGGCCATTGTTTTGGGAGATCTAAACAAACTTAAGGAAAGAGCTACCAAAATACTTTCAGCATGTCAATTGTCCCACCAGAGGCAAGAATACTCTAGACCATTGCTACACAACACTAAAAGATACTTATCGGTCTTTACCGTGCAGCTGTAGGACACTCTGATCATTGCATGATTCACCTTGTACCTGCTTACAGGCAAAGACTTAAAGCCACAAAACCAATAATTAAATCAGTGAAGACCTGGACGGAGGAATCAAAATTAAAGCTACAGGAATGTTTTGACTGCACTGATTGGAATATTTTTAAAGATACCTCTGCAGACCTGGATGAACTCACAGATACTGTAACATCATATGTCAGCTTCTGTGAAGACCTATGTGTACCTACAAGGAACTTGCGAATATACAGTAACAACAAACCTTGGTTTACACCTAAACTTAAGCAGCTACGACATTCCAAAGAGGAAGCCTACAGAAAAGGTGATAAAATGCTGTACAATCAGGCCAGAAATGCACTAACAAGGGAGATCAGAGCAGCAAAAAAAAAAGCTACTCTGAAAAGCTAAAGAATCAGTTTTCAGCAAATGAACCAGCAAACATGTGGAAAACTCTTAAAAATATCACCGGCTATGGCAAACCTCCTTCCCAGGCTGAAGGTAATCAACAACTGGCAGATGACCTGAATGAGTTTTACTGCAGGTTTGAAAGGAAACTACAGCCACCTATCTCCACAACCCCCATCTCAGACACACCAACAACAGCCAAGCCTCCTACAACTGACCCCATTTCATTGGGTTCACAACCCCTAGTGATCACAGAAAAGGAAGTGCAGGACCTATTTCACAGACAAAAGCCAGGAAAAGCTCCAGGCCCAGACAAGATAACTCCTTCTTGCTTAAAAGTCTGTGCTGACCAATTGGGCCCCATCTTCACCCATATTTTCAATAAATCACTAGAGATGTGTTATGTTCCTTCTTGCTTCAAACGCTCTACCATCATCCCAGTGCCGAAGAAGCCCACCATCAAGGAACTGAATGACTACAGACCAGTTGCTTTAACATCTGTAGTCATGAAAACCTTTGAAAGGCTAGTGCTTTCCTACTTGAAAACCATCACGGATCCGCTGTTAGACCCCTTGCAATTTGCATACCGAGCAAATAGATCAACAGATGATGCTGTTAATATGGCTCTGCACTACATCCTACAACATCTTGAGTCTCCAAAGACCTATGCAAGGGTCCTTTTTGTAGACTTTAGTTCAGCATTCAATACCATCATTCCAGACATTCTTCTAACTAAGCTAAACCAGCTACAGGTACCGGAACAGACTTGTAAGTGGATCACAAGCTTCCTAACAAACAGGAAGCAGCAGGTGAAGCTAAGCAAGATCACATCAAATACTTGTACAATTAGCACAGGGCCCCCCCAAGGCTGTGTGCTCTCCCCACTTCTCTTCTCTCTGTATACCAATGACTGCATCTCCAATGATCCATCTGTTAAGCTACTGAAGTTCGCAGATGACACAACAGTGATTGGTCTCATTCGAGACAATGACGAATCCGCATATAGATGAGAGGTCGAACGACTAGCCTTGTGGTGCAACCAAAACAATTTGGAACTGAACACACTCAAAACCGTAGAAATGGTGGTAGACTTTAGGAGAAACCCTTCCATACTTCCACCTCTCACAATACTAGACAACACAGTATCAACAGTAGAAACCTTCAAATTTCTAGGTTCTATCATATCGCAAGATCTAAAATGGACAGCTAACATCAAAAACATCATTAAAAAAGGACAACAAAGAATGTTCTTTCTGCGCCAACTCAGTAAGTTCAAACTGCCCAAGGAGCTGCTGATTCAGTTCTACAGAGGAATTATTGAGTCTGTCATTTGCACCTGCAACCCAACAAGAAAGACACAGACTTCAGAGGATAATTAGAACTGCAGAAAAAATAATTGCTACCAACCTGCCTTCCATTGAGGATCTGTATACTGCACGAATCAAGAAGAGGGCCGTGAAAATATTTACAGACCCCTCGCATCCTGGACATAAACTGTTTCAACTCCTACCCTCAAAACGACACTATAGAGCACAGCACACCAGAACAACTAGACACAAGAACAGTTTTTTCCCGAAGGCCATCACTCTGCTAAACAAATAATTCCATCAACACTGTCAAACTATTTACTGAATCTGCACTACTATTAATCGTCTCATAGTTCCCATCACCAATCTCTTTCCACTTATGACTGTATGACTATAACTTGTTGCTGGCAATCCTTATGATTTATATTGATATATTGACCATCAATTGTGTTGTAAATGTTGTACCTTGATGAACGTATCTTTTCTTTTATGTACACTGAGAGCATATGCACCAAGACAAATTCCTTGTGTGTCCAATCACACTTGGCCAATAAAAAATCTTTTCTATTCTATTCTATGAAAATGTGCAATTTTCACCTGCTTGTGTAAATTCTATTTTCCCCTTTTATTCTGTTTTCTTTGTAGGACTAGCATGTCTTCTGCAGGAGGGCCGAATGTCAATCTCCGCTTCTTATTGATTGATTGCTTTGCTTGCTACGGCTGCCATTGTAATGGGGGGAGGGGGGAGTTGCCTTGGTTATGGAGGAGGGGGGAAGCGAGCTGGTGGAGATGTTTTAAAGTTGAAGGAATTTTCCCTCAGTGTTTTCTCTGCAGCTGGGAGGCGTGCTGATAACCAGTCAAGGTCAACCATCCAGGCATTCCAGAAGGATGGGGCCATCTGAAGCTGCACCCCACATGACCCCCTGGAGAATGTGGATTGGATAATCCAGACTGGACCCTTGGGGGGAGGGCTTTGGGGATGTTTCCTATATGTAATTTTCGCGCCTATTACCTCAGACCTTGCTTTTTTTTGATTGCATTCAGTTCATCCTCAGTAAAAGTACTTTTCTCTATGAAAATGGAGTCGGGATTTTTCTTTCTTGAGTACTGAAAGGAGGCATATCTGACAATGGCTCTCTCAAATCCACAATACACTCAAAGCAACTAATTGTCAAAACTGTCAAAAAATATTTTAAATCCACATAATAAATACTTTTCCACAGGTTCTTTTCTTTTATTATTTTTAATTTCTCCAAATCCAATTGTAAGAGCAAAAATCTTCTTGGGCTTTAATGTTTTAGCCTCCACTTTGTCCTTCTCCCTCCATGGAATTTCCCAAATGCCAATTAACTGCTAATTTCAGCTCCAGGACACCTTTTAATGTCTGAATTCAAAGTTTTCTTTTACCTGTGAGTTGGCCAATCACTCACTTGGTTCCAGCATTCCGTTCAAACACTGCTCCTGCACAAAAACTTAGTCCAGTTGCCCCAGCTTCAGAGAGGTCATTTTAAAATGGCCACACTCCTGCCACCAGTCTGAAGAGCTGTCTCTGACCTATTGAGGAACTTGCCTGTTCCTCTTGATTGTCCGAGATGCCTCTCCTTCTTCACCATCCCTACAGGATGGTTTCGGTCCGAAGACCCCCCGACAATGGTTTGTCCAGCTGGATTTTCGCAGAGCCCATTGGAGCCTGCTATTTTTCCAGCCGGTCTCACCATGATGCTTCTGGTTTCTCCTTGTAAATTCTGAAGGTTATTGCACAGAGATATTTGTACTCAGTTGACATTGTTTAAGAGAAGATGGAATGTTTATATTTAAAAAAAATAAAATAAAAACTTTTTTTAAAATGTGATTCACACAAACATTTAACCGCCTCTGAAAACAGTTGTGGCAAATTGAATACAGACATGCCTTTTGATTGTGTTAATTGTGGCATGGTCTACTCCAGATTCATGAATGAAATGTTTTTCTGATACTTTGGATATGTTGTGATGTACTTGGATGCTATATTGACTTTTTAGGAGACCCATCTTTGCATGAGACTCACATCCAGGGTTCTTTGAGCAACTTTGCAAACATGAGCTTTTTGATAAAGTGATCTCCCTGAGTTGGACTATTTGGGTTACCAGATCTCTGCAAAAGGAATATAAATGGATCGCATAAAAGTGCAATTTGCATTCCCCCCCCCAGTTTTTTATTTTATTTTATTTTTATTTTATAACATGTAATAATAATATTATATATTATTATTATATATATATATTCTGAGGTTTTCACAGGTGTTTGTATGTAGGTCTTTGGTTGTTCGGGTTTTCTCCCGTGTAAAATTGGAAGTGTCTTGGTGACGTTTCGACGAAGTCTCATTCATCATCTTCAGGCTTCAGCTTCGTGCTTCTGGGAGCAATGTGTGATCGCAGCTGTTTCTTCCTTTTAACTGCTAGTGGGGGTTTGAATTGATCTGGTGGGAGCTTGGCTGTGCTCTGATTGGATGAGGGGTTGTTTGTGCTCTGATTGGATGGGGGTGTGTCTTGTTTGGGTGGGGGCTTGGTTGTGCTCAGTTTAGTCTGTGTTGCAGGTCAATTTGAGCTGGTGAGCTGCATAGCTGTTGTTTGGCTTCGTGGTCGTGCTACATCTTCATAGTGGGTGTCAGTCTGCTGCATGTATAGATTGGAGGGGTTTGAAATGGCTAATGTTGCAGCTGTGGGCTGGCTTCGGGTCCTTGGTCGTGCTTCATGATCAGTGTGGGTTTGGGTCTGCTTTCTGGGTGGATGTGCGGTGGTGACATCCTGTGTGGACCTCGTGAGTATGGGTCTGGTGTCATTCCTCATGTTAGGGACTCGTTTGTCAATAAGGGCAGGTTCCCAAATGGCTGGTAGGTGGGAGGTATCATCTCGTTTGTTCATGCTGTGTGGGCGTTTTTCTATCTCGATGGCTTTTCTGATTATTCTGTTGTTAAAGTGTTCAGTTTTGGCGATAGTTCTGGTCTTTTTAAAGTCAATATCATGTCCTGTGACTTTAAGGTGTTGGACCAAGGAAGAAGTTGGTTCCTCTATTTTGATTGAATTCTTGTGTTCTTCAATGCGTGCACTTATTCTTCTGTTGGTTTGTCCAATGTATGTGGTGGGGCAGACGGTGCATGGGATTTCATATACTCGATTTTCTAACTCAATTTTGTCTTTGGGGTTTCTTAGGATGGTGGATATTTTTCGGTTTGTGCAGAATGCTGTCTTGATGTTGTGTTTGTGGAGGATCTTGCTGATTCTGTCTGTGGTGCCTTTTATATATGGGAGGAGGGCTGTGCCGTTTTCTTGTTCTCTGTCTTGGATTTTAGTGGGGGGTTCTTTTTGGATTAGCTTGGTAATCGTATTTCTTTGGAATCCATTGGATGTTAGTACGTTAGTGAGAGTATGTAGTTCGGTTTTTAGGTGTTGTTCGTCAGCTAAGCATTTTGTTCTGGAGATGAGTGTCTTGGCTACGGAGTTGATCTGTGCTGGGTGGTGGTGTGAGAGTGCGTGCAGATAGCGGTTTGTGTGTGTTTTCTTCTGGTAGATGGTGTGTCCTATGGAGCCATTGGGTTTCCTGTAGACTAAGACATCCAGGAAGGGAAGTTGGTTGTTAACTTCTGTTTCCATGGTGAACTGTATTTTGGGGTGCAGGCTATTGAGGTGTGTGAGGAAGTTGTCCAGTTTTTCTTTCCCGTGTGGCCAGATTATGAAGGTGTCCTCTACGTATCTGAGCCAGAGTTTGGGTTTGTGATCAGATTTTTCTAGAGCTTGGGTTTCAAAGTGTTCCATGTAGAGGTTTGCAATGACAGGTGAGAGGGGTGATCCCATGGGTGCTCCTTCTATTTGTTTGTAATTTTGTCCATTATAGATGAAGTATGTGTTGGATAGGCAGTGGTTGGTCAGATCTAGGATGTGCTTGAGGGGGGTTATATTTGTTTTGGATAGCTGTCAAGGCTTCTTTGATTGGCACTTGGGTGAAGAGGGATATGACATCAAAGTTCACGAGTAGGTCACTGGGCTGTAAGTTTTGTTTCTTTATGATCTCTATGAACTGGAATGAGTTTTTTACGTGTGAGGTGATGGATTCTGCATAGGGCTGTAGTTGTTTGGCAAGAAATTTGGCTAGGTTTTGTAGAGATGAGCCTATGGAACTGACTATGGGTCTAAGTGGGGTTCCTTCTTTGTGTATCTTGGGGAGACCATAGAACTTAGGGCATCTGGATGATTTCTCTTTGGGAATGATTCTTTGTTGGATTTTTTCGCTGATGGGGGAGGCTTTTATTTTGGATCTAGTGGTTTTTTCTAGGTAGGTGGTGGGGTCTGTGTTTAGGGGCTTGTATGCAGGGTCTTGGAGTAGGTTGGTTGATTTGGTTTGGTAGTCAGATGTGTTCATAACCACCATGGCGTTGCCCTTGTCTGCTGGTAGGATTATTATGCTGTGTCTTTTTTCAGGTTAAGTAGTGCTGTCTGTTCCTCTTTGGGTAAGTTGCTTTTGGGTGGCTTGCTGGTGCAGAGGATGCTGGAGATTTCGAGTCTGATTTTGTTAGCATCATCGGGGTTGATTTTGGTCAGGCTGGTTTCAACTCCGCATATAATGGTTTCAGTGGGGATGTATTTGGGAGTGACTGCAAAGTTGAATCTTTGGAAAGACATCGGTTTCAGCTTTGGTGAGGATCCTATCTGAGATGTTATGCACTGTTTGTTTCATGTGTGGCTGTGAGGGGGGGAGGGGTTTGTTTGTGGCGTTCTTGTAGTATTTGGAGTTTGTTGGTGTGTGTGTCTGTCTTGAGGATGGTCTGTGTTTCGACTCTCCGGATGGCGAGTTGTTTGGATTTGTCCCAAAGTGCTGGGTGGATCTTGTTGCTGAGTTTGAGGTGAAGTGTGAAGAGATCTTTGTTGATTTGATCTAGGAGGAATCTTTTTGTGTGAAGTTCATTTCTGATTAAGGCCAATTCTGTTCTTTTTAGGATGTGTTTGGTGGCTGCAGAGTTGGAGTGGAATTTCAATTGGAAGCATGTGGGGATTAAATTTTGATCTTGGCAGTTTCGTAGGAATGCGAGGTCACATAAAATGGAAGTTCTTTGGACTTCTAGTTTTTCATAGGTCCTGGTCAGATGGTGGATTTCCTCCCCGTAGAGGTGCAATATTTGTTTTCTGAGGTTTTCATGGGTGTTTGTATGTCCTTTCCAAAGGATTCAACTTTGCAGTCACTCCCAATTTTAGGGTATTCCAATAATTTATTCTGTTGTTTTTTGATGTGGACCTCTTGAGGACAAATTAAATCTAACTTTAGTTTTCCTATTTTATTAAAAGTTTTTTTCATAGGAGAATTCAATCCATTTATGTTGATTGACAGCAGTTTTATTTCTTCTTCCATAGCTTTACTTGTAGATGGGTCTTGTTGTTCTAGTTGCTCTTATTTCTCTTTGTTCTTTTATCCTTGCACCTTCTTGCTCTGCTCTATCCTCTCATTCTCTTTCGTCTTCTTTTTGTTGTGCATTTCCCCCTCCTGATGCTTCCTCTTGTTTTTACCATCTATTTCCTCTCTTTTTCTTTTTTCCTCATATGACCCAAACTGCTGGTCATAAAATTGCTTTGCTTTCCCAATAGAGTCCGGTCTATGTCTTTGTTCCATCTAGGTCAGCAGTATTCCCTCAGGTATCAGCCATCTCAAATTTACTTCATGTTTAATTAGTTGTCTTGTCAAAAATTGGTACTGTTTTCTTGTGTCTCTTACTCTTCTAGGGATCTGCTTCAGGACTATATTTCTCTCCCTTCATATTTCAGTGGTTCATCTCTTACTCTTTGAAGTATCTCCGCTCTTATTGCCTTCTTAGTAAATCTCACATGTACCTCTCTAGGAAGTTTGTTCCTTGGCGCATATCTTGTATATACTCTGAATATTTCATTCAACCCAGCAAGCATCTCCTGCTTATACACCTTCAGGGCATTCGCTAACAGTTCTGCCATTATCTCTGTGAGGTTTCCCCCTTTTTCTTCCTTGATGTTCTAGAACCTTAAGAAGTATTCAGCTTTAGCCATCTCCAATGTAATTACTGTTCTCTCAAGATTTTTATCTGCCTGTTTAAGTCTATTGTCCATCTCTTCTACTTTTTTCTCTGTTTATTCTGATTTCTATTTTCTGATTCTGTTGTTCATTTTTAGTTATTATTTGTTGAATAATGGGGTAGTGACAGATTTTGTTTTCCTGGGCTCCAAGATCACCGCAGATGGGGACTGCAGCCAAGAAATTAAAAGAGAGATTAGGAGAATTCCAGAACACTGCATACATGAGTGGACTACATAAACTGTATGCATGTGTATTCTATTCAGATTGTTTCTCCCAGTTGAAATAAACTACCATATATTCAATGAAGATCTGTTTGAGGAAGAAATATTTCTTGGAGGTTACAATCCATCCACTGTAGGAAGCTGAATCCCTCATGCCTCATTAGGTTAGACCCTCTCAGTTTTGGAACAGGGAGACAACCAGAAAATCTGCTAGAATGAATTAAAATGCAATAATTCATTTGTCAGGGTTTGGATGGATGACCTTTAATGAGGACCCAGATTGTTGGGGGCAATAAGTTGACTTTGTATATAAATATACAAATAGGATGAAGACTATTGCTAACATAGTGTAAGCCGCCCTGAGTCTTCGGAGAAGGGTGGGATAAAAATGCAAATTAAAAAAAAAAAAGACCCCACAAACTGTTCTTATCTTTCTGTATGAATACTTCACAATAGGAATTTATACTGCAACAGCACAATGATAGTAATTGTACTATAGTAGTAATAGTAAGTCTGCAATTGTCTACATATTTGTCTATAGGACAAAACACTGATTCTGATGGTGGGTGGTGAGGTATAGAGCAGGCAAAGATAACTTTGGAAAGGAATACAAGAACAATTACAAGAAAAAACAACAGTAAAATTATAGTGACCAGACGTCCCGCTTTTGGCTGGACAGTCCCGCTTTTTAATAATTCATCCCACATCCCGCAGCAATTCCAAAAAGTCCCGATTTTTTTTTGTTTCACTCCCATTCTGAAAATGGGAGGCAGCAACGCAAGAGGAGGCGGCGGAGAAGGGGGAGTGGTGGAGAAGGGGGCGCGAGAGGGAGGAGAGATGCCACTTGACTTCACCCAAGAGGAAGAGAAGAGCCGAGAGGAGAGCCGAGGAGAGCCGAGCCTGCCTGGAAGAGCGGAGAAGCAGCAGCCGCTCCTCCGCCTTCAGGCAGGTGGCAAGACTCAGCGTGCATGCGCAGCCCCCCCCATCAATGGTGTCCTGCTTTGCCATCGCTGAAATCTGGTCACTTTAAGTAAAATGACATCTCAGTTCTGAGAATGATGGGAGCATGAGAAAACCTCCCACCCTGATCCTAATTATGGAGTCCCTTTACATTCCTCCCATTATCATCTTAGAAGTTACCAACAATGCAGTTTTTCTCCTACATTTTTTTCATTTCCCAAGGGTAGCAACAATAATAATTACCACAGTCCCATGCAAAGTTTTTGTCTGAATCATACAATCATAGTCTTTAATTTTCTTCTTTCCCCTGCTCTCACTGTCCATCCCCCATCTCCCTACGCTAAACCTGTTCTCTTTTGTCATAGTCCAGAGGTGTCAAACTGTTGGGCCTGATGTGTCACATGCAGGCCATGCCCACTCCAGCTCCATGAAGAGAAAAAACATCATGAAATGTCATGTGACGGCAACATGACGTTGAGTTTGACACCTGTGCCATAGTCCATTCCCATCCAGCAAAACTTCTCTAAATTCAGTTTCTTTGCACCCTTTATTTTATCATCACCTTTCCCTGCATCTCTGAAATAGGTCCAAAACAAAAATAAATAGAATTAGTGACAACCATAATTAGGCAGCCCTTTCTTTACATGTATATATGTTAATTTACATGCTTTCTATTTTTGTCACCAAAAGCACTAATAATCACACTAAGTTAAAGTTAAATATTTGGATAAAGCATGTTCAGGGGCTTACAGTACTTAGAACTGCAAAGCAAATTTCTCAGAGAGAATCTATTAGCAATGAAAGGACTCATGTACCACTCTTCACCCCGTATCTAAAAATGTGCAATAAAAAGGGAAGAGTTAATGTATTTGAACTGCAAAAATCTGAAAGATACCTGGTTGACAATAGTTTTCTGTATCCTTTTGCTGTCTTCTCCTGGTCACCTGGATTTTTTTCAGGATGGATGGATGAACTCATGCCTGCCTGCCTGCCTGTTTCTAAGGCTAAGCCAATCACCAAGTAATTATGGTGCAAGCATTGGGAGATTAAAAGCAAGTAATGTGAAGCAGTGGTGAAATCCAATGTTTTTTACTACTAGTTCTGTGTGTGTGGCTTGGTGGTCATAGCAGGGGAAGGATACTGCAAAATCTCCATTCCCACCCCATTCCAGGGGAAGGATATTGCAAAATCTCCATTCCCTCCCCACTCTGGGGCCAGCCAGAGGTGGTATTTGCCAGTTCTCCTAACTACTCAAAGTTTCCGCTACCAGTTCTCCAGAACCTTTCAGAATCTGCTGGATTTCACCCCTGATGTGAAAGGATCTTAGAAAAGTTAGGAGCAAACCTGAGTTTGACTTTCCAGGAAAATAAGCTAAGGATGGAACCATCCTGAAGATGCAACTGGAGTATATTACAGTGAGTATTATGGGGTGCGGAATCACTCAAAAATTTAAGTTAAAGTCAATTGGTCTTATCCAAGATAATTTAGAAATAGTGACAAAAAGCAGGGAGATGGGGATGATGTTGTGGTGAGACGGTGTGCTTTCATGGGGCTCCATGGAAACACGCCAAATTCTACCTGCTAGGAGGTTCCGAAGGACCCAAGTCACTCTGGAGGGGTGATGAAAACAGAGAGGACACTCTGTTGATCAAAAGGACACCACAAACTCAGTGTTTGATCTGGAGAAAGCTCTCAAGGCTGTGACAGCCAACCAATGAAACAACCATAAAAGATTGAGGAACTGTGTGGCTGATCTGGGTGAGATTTTTCCAACTTCTGTTGAGACATCTGCCCCCTTAAAGCTAGCCTGGAAGAAAGTGGGACTCAAAGAGAAGGAGGTGGAAGTGTTTGTTTTCCACCCCCCCCCCCAAGAAGAGCAGTTAGCAAGCTTGAGAGCTATCTATAGATCCAGAAAGAGGGAATAGAGAACTCTCCGAGAGAGAGAAAGAAGCTTAAAGCTAGGAAAGTTGGACTGGTTATTTCAACTATAATATTGATTAAGTGGAAAATTTTCTGGAATATGAAATTTTGACCTCTGGAACTCTTAAGAAGTTTTGGACTGGAAAATATACTATAAGTTAATAAGAGAGAAAAAGGAGAGAAATGCAACAGCGACATCTACAGATGGAGAAAGACATTGAGAAGTGAAAGTAAGTGAAATGAACTGTCCTTGAATGACTGCTGATTAGCCTGTTTGCTACAAATAATACCTGCACCAGCAAATTGTTAAACTGGATAGCAGCAAAGGAGAGTGAAACATTGCAATTTTTTAAACAGTGTAGCTGTTTGAATTTATATGGAAGCCAAACAGACAAATAAATAAAAGCTGGGAAATAGCAGGGACCTATTTATAGATCAAGTGGAAGACCTCCTGAGCTCTCCTTCTGGTGATTTATGAGCCTTTGTGGCTGAACTTTGGGTTTTGGTGGGCCTATGTATTACAAATTTATCAAGAGAAGAAGGGAACATTTTTTGAAGAACTTTGGGACTAACATATAAACTTCTTTAAATTACAAAGGCAGAGAGTGTGAAGCTGCTTGGAGACTGAGAATAGGAGGGGAAAAAGAAAAGGGAATCTTGTGGTGGTTTGATTTTTGATAATACTTTTTAAAAGTGGGAAATTGATTGAGGACTGTGGAAATGGTGATGTAATATTTGAATTATTGTTGATTATGTGCCTCGGGGTGCTGGGGTGCCCCCGTGCCTCAGGGTGCCACCTTGAGCAGGTGCCAAGCTGGAGGCGGGGGAGGGTCAGTCCCCTTACCTGGTTGCCTTCCACTGTTTCTGATCAATTGTCTGTGTGTGAGAGAGACACAGAGAGGGAGGGGGGAGGGAGGGAGAGGGAAACGGAGAGAGAGAGAGAGAGACAGAGACAGAGAGAGAAACAATAGAGAGAAAAGCCTTCCAAACAGCCTTGCCTGCAATTCTTGTTACTCCCCTCTGTCATTTCTCTTTCTCTTTCTCTTTCTCATGCTCTCTCACACAAACACAGATATTTGATCGCTTAAAAGCAGGAGTGAAATCTACTTACCTTCCTTATCAGGTTGGAAGTGCACGTACCGTGATTATTATATTTATTTCAAACAATACCGATAAAGCTGGAAAAAAATACTTTGAAGAATTAAATAAAATAATATTAAGATATATTTGGCAAGGGAAATAAGCAAGGATAAGTTTGAAAATGCTGCAAAATTCTAAAAATGGTGGGGTGCGGGTGGGGACGTTGGGTTGCCAGATTGGGAATTGTATTATCAGCCTCGGTATTTACATGGGTGACAGAATGGATTTGTTTGAGGCACAAAAGATTACTGATTTTGGAGGGACATGATCTCCAACTGGGTTTATTTATTTATTTATTTATTTATATTTCTATACCGCCCTTCTCCCGAAGGACTCAGGGCGGTTGGCATGCCTTTTTATGATATGGGGAAAATATGGTTATTTCCAAAGACATTATATTGTTAGTTGCGAAGTCATGTCCATTCCAACCCCATGGACAATGTTCTTCAGGCCTCCCTGTCCTCTACCATCCTCTGGAGTCCATTTAAGCTCACGCTACTGCTTCAGTGACTCCATCCAGCCACCTCATTCTCTGTCGTCCCCTTTTTCTTTTGCCCTCAGTCTTTCCCAGCATTAGGCTCTTCTCCAGTGAGTCATTATATTAGAAATGCATTATTATCAGTATTGGTAAAAATTAAAGAAGAATACTATTTGAAAATACCAGTCTGGCTTTCCACAATGGAGGCACTGATTCATCCAAATGTTATCAATATGGAAAATATTACACTATACAAAGACATTTTGAATGAAAAGGAGGAACTCGAAGTAAACAAGAACTGAGTAGTCAAGGGATTGGCGTAACATGGTGGCCACAAAACTAGATAAAATCTCGATATAAGAAGGATGCTAAAATGTATGTTTTTTATAAAGAATTAACAGAATTAGATCAGATTTTAACAGGAAGAGATAAAAAACTAATAAAGAAAATATATAACCATTTATTAAGTATCAAGATGGAAGATGAGCAAGTAAAGGAGACAATGATAGTATGGGCTAAAATTTTTAGATATACAATAGAGTTAGATAAATGGCATAAATTGTGGGATAGTAAATTGTGGGATAGCAAAGATATGTGCACAAAATGTTGGAAATGTCAGCAGACACCTGGTTCATACCATCATATGTGGTGGACATGCCCAAAAGCAAAAAAAAAACGTTGGACAAAAATTCATACATGGTTCGAAAAATGGTAAAACATATTGATTTGAAACCAGAAATATTTTTGTTGGGCATTTTACTGGATAAGTACAATAAAGGGAATGCATGTCTGATTTTACATGTATTAACTGCAGCCAGAATTATATTCACACAACAATGGAAAAGTGAAGAGGTCCCTACAGATGAAAATGTGATTAAAAAAATACTAGAATGTGCAGAACTGGATAGATTCACATTTACATTTAAGGAAAAAAAAGAAACTAAATACTTTTTGACATGGGATTTATTTTATCAATGGTTAGCTGACAAAAACAGAAGTTAGAAATATGGAAATATAAGAAAAGGATTAATAAAACAAGGGAAGTTTGTTAAAATGGATAAACAAATATTATTATTATTTTATTTACACAAAATGACATACACAGCAAACGAGATAATTATGCTGGATTTCATATCACAGATCACTAGTCGAACACTTCCCAAGCATTTAGGACTGTGTGATGTATCGGTGAATTATGCGAGCAGATCCCAGTAAGGTGGCCTTCTGCAGCTGACCAATGGTGATCTTGTCAGTGCCAATTGCTTTTAAGTGCTTGCCTAGGTCTTTAGGCACAGCTCCCAGTTATTGTTAATAACAATTATTATTATTATTATTATTATTATTATTATTATTATTATTATTATTATTATTATTATTATTATTATTATTATTATTATTATTATAGAACTAATATCAATGTAATGAACATTTTTGTAAACATTTTGATTATTATTTTCTAAAACTACTTGTACCCAGACAACATACTGTTTAATTGAAAATGGAATTTTTATATGTTATAAAATAAAAAACTTTATTAAAAATAGAAATGAACTAGTGACAAAAAGCTGTGTGCCACTAATAAACATTTCCTTTGCACTTTCCTGAAAATATTCATGTTACATTCCTAGTCCCAATCATTTTTGCAAGAAATTTGCCCTTTGGGCATTCCATTAATCAACCAAGGGAGATGCAGGTGGCATAAATAGCACACAAAAGATTCAGCAACTAACCTGACAAAGTTATCTCTCTGGGGCAATGATCCAGCTTAGTATTGTGAAAGAGTCCCAAGTTCAAGAATACCTCTACTGAAGGCTATCTGTCCTAGAAAGGCCAGGATAGCTCAGGCTGGTAAAGAAGCCTGTTATTAGAACACAGAGCCTGCAATTACTGCAGGTTCAAGCCCGGCCCAAGGTTGACTCAGCCTTCCATCCTTTATAAGGTAGGTAAAATGAGGACCCAGATTGTTGGGGGGGCAATAAGTTGACTTTGTAAAAAATATACAAATAGAATGAGACTATTGCCTTATACACTGTAAGCCGCCCTGAGTCTTCGGAGAAGGGCGGGATATAAATGTAAACAAAAAAAAAAATAGGTAAAGTAAATCCTTGCAAGGATAAAAAAAATCATTTGTGAGACTGTAGATGGCAGTATACCTTACCAAACAAAAGTTACGTTTGCACAATATGCTGAGCAAAGTTCAATACTAAGCATGAAGAAGCCATTTGCCCCTTTGGTTCATCACCAGATTATCTCATAAACTCTTTGATGGCTATTCAAGAGTTGGAGTCTTTGCGAATCAGTTGGAGGAATCCCCCCTTGTGCATGGACTACAAACTACAGCTATAGGGAAGGAAGTAAACAGTGGGGTACCACAAGGTACCCAAACAATTTAGATGGGATAATAGAAAGGGAATTCATCAAATTTGCAAATGACATTGAACTGGCAGGAATAGCCAACACCTCAGAAAATAGGCTCAAGATCCAGGTGGATCTTGACAGACTTGAACACCGGGCCCTATCTAACAAAATGAAATTCAATGTAGAAAAAAGTAAGGTTTTATACTTAGGCAAGAAAAAACAAATGTACAGGTACAGATTGGGTGAAACTTGAATCAATAGAAATAACTGTTAGAGAGATCTTGGAGTCCTAGAGGACAATCACTTAAATATGAATAGCAGTGTGCTGCAGCTGCCAAAAAAGCCAATGCAATGCTTCATGTGAATAAAGATCACATGAAGTATTAGTACCACTTAATAAGGCCTTGGTAGGACCACACTTGAAATACCATATCCAGTTTTGGTCACCACAATATAAAATGATTTTGAGACTTTGGAAAGAGTGTAGAAAAGAGCAACAAACATGATTAGGGGCAAGATGAAGGCTAAAACATGAAGAATGGTTGCAGGAATTGGATTTGTCTAGTCTAGTGAAAAGAAGAACTAGGGCCAACATGATAGCAGTAGTCCAATATTTGAAGGGCTGCCAAAAAGAAGCGGGTCAACCTATGTTCTAAAGCACCAGAAGGCAAGACAAGAAGCAATGGATGGAAACTAAGCATGGAGAAGCAACCTAGAACTAAGGAGAAATTTCCTATTAATGAGAACATTTAATCAGTCAGACAGCTTGCCTTCAGAAGTTGTGGGTACTTCTTATTGGAAGCTTTTAAGAAGAGACCGGACAGCCACTTGTCTTGAAGGGTAAAAGGTCTCCTACTTAAGCAGGTAGTTGGACTACAAGACCTCCAAGGTCTCTTCCAACCCTGTTATTCCCTAATTCAAGGGTGGGAGGATCAAGGAAGAGAAAGGAGATGATACTGTGGTTGAGGCAGCCTTGCTTTTTGGTTGTTCCAGTTCTGCTTTGCAGCCACAGGTAGAAAATGGAATTAACTATAAAGTAGCTTTCCAGTATAGGTTTGGAATGTGTGAATAACTATAATTTTCAGTTATGGTTAAGATGCTCCTTTAGAGATACAATTTAACCAGCAGTGTAAATGTGAGCCATATATAGCTATCCACAATATAGATGTATAGAAATAATACACACACACACAAAATCATATTTAATTACGTTATATAGGAAACTGGAACTGGGTAGTGACAAATTTCAGCAAATTTTCCAGATGTATTTGTAATTTAATCCACTTTAGGAATGATCCTTTCATATAAATCTTCTAAATATTAAAGTCCTTCCATTGCACTTCTTACATATTGTTTACTTTTGTCAACATAAAAGCCATGTTGAAATATAAAAGGTTCAAGGAGTTGAGTCCCATTTTTTTTAAGTGCAGGAGGCAGCAAGTACAGGGGCTGACAGGAATGGGAGTTCAGCTCCTGCTGGCCCCACCCTCCATCCCACTCACTGTCTGCTTGCCTGCGGCTGCAATGGGCCAAGCTCTTGGCATGTCTTGGCCTCCACCTGTCCTGCCTGCTGGCCCAGCTGCTGCTGGGACACTTCTCAGCTGCGGTACCTTGTGGGGGCTCTTCGTGGGGGAGGTGGGGGCGTGCCAAGAGCTTGGCCCCAATTGAGGCCACGGGCAAACAGACTGTGGGATGGTAAGGGTGTCCACTGGTAGCTGCCCAAACACTTTTTGCCCAGGGGGAGACAAAGCTTTGTCCGCCTGCAAAGGGGATTAATTGCTCCCTTTCAAACTATCCCCTTTGCAAGCAGACAAAGCTTTTGAGTGTCCATCATTTCTCCATTCAAGCAAAAGGTGTTTGGTTGCCTATGGTGCACAAGAATGGAATGATTTGCTCCATTCCCAAACACCCCATTTGGTTTGAAATGGAGTGATTAGCTCTATTTCAAAGTGTCCCCTTTGCAAGCAGACAAAGCTTCATCTTCCTCTGAGCGAAAAGTGCACAGCAGAGCCAGGCAGAGGCAGAGGTGATGTACCACCCACTCTGTCCCACCATCTCACGGCTTACCTGTGGCCACACCAAGCAAGCACCTACACAGGGTGTCAGGATCACCTGCCTCCCCCATCCCCCATGCCTCTGCCTCCGCCTGCTGCCAGAGCCACCATGCAAGCCACCTGGAAATCAGGCAGCCATGCAGTATGTCTGGATCGTCTGTCCTCTCCCCCCCCACCCCGTCTCTACCTCTACACTCAGACTTACCTGTATTTCTGCTGTGCCAAGGGGCCAGCTCTTGTGCTGGCCACGCCCATCCCCCAGACTTATTTTCAGGGTAGAGCTTATACGAGGCCCACCGCAAAAAATCAGGTGGGACTTGTTTTCGAGGTGGTTTTAGTTTTGGAGAATCATGGTATCTACCACTCTTTGTCTCTTTCTCTCATTATTGCCTTTTCTCTTTTCCCCAGTTAGCTCCATTTTTTAAATCCAGAGATCAGCTTCATTTGTTTCATTAACCACAAAACCTTCTCCACAGGAAATACTATACAGGTATATAGCCATCTATCTCTTTTGTTTTAGGATTGGCACAAGGTTTACTAAGTTATAGATCCTGGGCAAACAATGCTTCATACTTTTTGTTTTCCTAGAGCTGTGCTGAAGTGATGTTCCTTTATGTAAGGACTAGGTACTCCAGAACCAGGCAGATTAGTTTATGTCAGAAGGTACAGCCTGGCTAGTATCGCAATTCACTTTTACTGGGGATTCCTTGGAAGAACGGGTCTATAAGTATGATTTTAAATTATCCCTCTTCCAATTTGAAAGAAACTTTCTTTGATTACATTGTTTATATTAGTGTTTTCTATGTATTAATTTCTAAAAGCTCATCCTTGATTTATTTTTTTTAATTAAAGAGTCCATTTTTTATTTTACCAGGGGAGCAATAGCACCATTCAGTTATAGAGGTATATTTATACATTTGATGTTCCATTCCCACAATCCAACTGATTGGATATAGTTAATTTAACCTTCAGCCTAGTTGTACCTATCTGAGTAAATCTAACCTCTTGGCTCTTCTTAAATCCTCAGGTTGGAGCCAACTAATAGCCATAGGCTCAGGGGTGAAATGCTACTGGTTTGAACCAGTTTGGGAGAACCAGTAGCGGATATTGGGGCTGGTTCGCCGAACGAGTAGCAATCGCTGGCTGGCCACGCCTCTGAACTGGGCTGCAGCCTGCAGTCCTGCCATGCTTCCCTGCCTTCCACGTGGCCTTCCCAGCATCCCTGTGGCCAGTTTGCAAAGGCAGGCAAGCAAAAGGCCATGTGGAAGGCAGGCAAGCATGCCAGTGCTATGGGGAAGGGAGCTAGCAGCCTACTCCCTTCCCTACAGCCCTGCCATGCTTGCCTGCCTTCCATGCTGCCTTCCTGGCAGTCTGCCATGCTCACTTGCCTTCTGAGGTTGGTGTCCAGCTCAGCCTGGCCAGTGGGTGGGTGGGCGGCCCTTGGTGGAGATGCTGCTGCTGTGCTGCCCCAGGACACGTGCAGCAGCCCCGGGGCCAGGACATCCACCTGCCCTTCTGGAGCACCACTGCAGTGCCACCGTCCCTCTCAGCCCTGAAGCAGCGGCTGCATCTCCACCAAGGGCTGCCCACTGTCAGCCTTACCAACACACTGGCTCCATTGGGCATGCTGAATACATTGGCAGAGGATCAAGAAGGTAAGACCAATGTTGGTGTGGGTGGGGGGAGGGAGACCTGCTGCATTTGGCTCCTCAGAGGCTTGCTCACCTTTTGGGCCTGGCACACTCAGCTTCCATGGGGCCTTTGGCCAACTGCTGCCCGCTTGCCTTTCCTCTGCTAGGGTCCTGCCTGCCCTCCCGGAGCACTGCCATGCTGCCGCTGTTCACTTTTTTCCTTCTCCCACCACAAAACGAAAGTGAATGTTGGTGGGGTTGCTTCGGGAGGTTGCTTTGGGAAAGTGGATATCTGCAGCCAGGTGGAGAGGGAGGGCGGCAAGAACAGCGGTGGCAGGTAAGAGAGCACCAAGATGAAGGGATACCCATACTGGCCTGCCTGGGTAAGTGCTGCCACCCAGGCTGAAGGGAAAGCACTGCAGGCTCTGTGGTGGCACGGCCGGGCCTGGCCTTCTCCCTGCATGGGAGGCTTCCGCCCCTCTCACTGCTTCTTCGCCATCGGTAAGCAGTGATGTGGCTGAGCCTCCTTCTCCTGGAGCGCTGGACTCCATGGGCCGAGTTCCTTGAGTGGTGCCGGCGGTCAAATAGAGCAGGCAGGTGGGTGGGTGGGAATCCAGTGGGCTGCTTTGGAGCCCCAAGCCCTGCGAAGCCAGTACAGAAGACACGGGTAGAAGGCAGCTTTTTTTGAAGCATCCCTTCCCATCTTTGGATCACCTTTGAAGAAACAAGGTGAGCAGTTTGTATGGAGGATTGGTGGAGGGGATGCATGGCCCTCCAGGATGGAGAGCGGGGCAAGAGAAGGCTCCGAGATTCGCTTGGGCAGTCAAGCCAGGTGGCGGAAGGAAACTCAAAGCATTAGGGACTTCAGAAGGTCAGAATGTGCTTCAGAATATGCAGTTCCTGGCTCTAACAGTGAATGATGTATATGACGTCAAGTTGGCCACGCCCACCCAGACACATGATCACCAAGCCACACCCACAGAACCGGTAGCAATAATTTTTAGATTTCACCACTGCATAGGCCCTTGAGGATACATATATACCATAAATTCAGTGTATGTTCAAAGAAATCTGAACAGTTTTGATAGTCGATTGTTAGTTAAAGTTCAAAGGGCAAGGCAATGTTCATCCTCTAAATCAGACAGAGGCCACCGAGATAGGGTTTCTGAGAATGCTTCACATCTTGGAAGAGAATATCTACCATAGCACCATGCTTTACTGTGAAAATCCCCAATTGCCTCCCAAGATTATTCCTGGGTTGGTGTGGAAACTATAAGGAAATCAAGGAAATACTTTAGTTTCTGCAATGAGAGAATGTTCTCTGTAATCTACTACCTCTCAAATGGCGAAAATTCACTTTTTCACTTTAACTGAAAATAATAACCATATTATTATTATTTCTATTCTATTCTATTATAGAAAGGGGGTATATATGAAAGATCAAAATTTAAAAGGGAGAAGCAGAACTGTTGTACAAGCATTGTAAGTTCTTGATGTTCTTGATTGCACACAGCTAAGGAATAAAAGAACATAAAAACAGAATTATACTGCCTATAAAAATACAAAATGTGTTTAACTTCCTTTGGATCATGCTAGCCCAGTGGTCTCCAACCTTTTTGACTTTGGGGACCATGTGGGGTGGGGGGGAAAGGGAATGGTTCTGCAGGGGTGAGTGTATGTGTTATGCAGCTCCATTTGCACAAGTGGGGGGCATGTGCACCCACTGTTCACACAAATGGAGCTTTGTGCGTGTGCTTGCCCACTGCTTGTGCAAGTGGAGCTGTGCACACTTGCCCACTGCTTCTGCGGCCCAGTTCCGAACAAGCTGCAGCCCAGGGGTTGGGGACCCCTGTGCTAGCCAATATGAGACAAGAATCTATAACTAAACAGCAAAAAGGCCTACATCTGTTTATATACTAGATATAATGGGCATTGGGAATGTTATATGTAGAAGGTTAGCTCCCACCCCTCTCCTAGAAGAATGAAATATTCTAGGAAATATTAAAAAGGCAGAATCTGGATGAGAAAATGATAAACATATTTTTAAAGACTAAGCAGTTTCCTGCAGCTCCCTGCCCCCAGCAGATATTTGGTGCACATTAAGGCTGGGCCAGCCTATCCACAAGACAAAAGTCCTCCAGCTCCAGGGTGATGGGACCTTAGGACATAATAGGATTAGCCCCCTACCCATCTAACAGCAGGGCTCACTGCATTGCGAAATCACCTGAGGACATTACATCAGTCCAAGGTTCCACCAAACTTGATTCAGACAAACATGACACCACATGGGAGTCTGACTACAACCAATAGAAAACATTTCTTGCACAGGAACAGGAAGCTCAAGGGCAAGGTCCAAGAGAGGATATAAATACCTCTTTCTCTCTCCTCCATATGTTCAGCTGCCCGGGACCTAAAACCTATGTGGTCCTGTCCATCAATAAAACCATCTTTCCAATCAGCCTCCATCTTTCCAGTGTCTTTCTCCCCACTTGGAACTGAACACATATATTGTTCAGTTTCTTTCTCTAAATGTAAACTTTTGTGTATTTAACTTTTCATCAAGACTGAGATAAATTAAACTTACTGAACTGTTGTTTGTTTTTACAGATTTAGCTAAACATATATGTAAGTTCATATTGGAAAGATTCTTGGAAAAAGTCCTCAGTATATCTGCCCAACTGCAGTCTTTTTTAAAAAATCTGTTAAACACTTTGTGTGTAAAGACAACTTTGTGTTTGTGTTCTTGTCCTTATCTTTTCCATTGTTTTCTATTTAACATATGGAAAGGATGAAATGCTTTCTCCCTTATTTGTTTTTATTGGCAACACAGATGAGATTTGTTTATCAATGACTTGGCACAAATGGGCCCGGAGTCACCAGGTTCTTGGTTGTTTTATTCTTTCCCCTATCTATGCATACACCATACAGAAACAAACCTTTTGGTACAGCATTAAAACTTATAAATTTCCTTGATGGATCATAGCCAACTATTCAAAATGTTTTTGCAGCAGATACTGCCTGTAATTTTGAAAATATGGGGTTTTTTTTCTGTCCAGCCTCAAACTGAACTTCAGTTATCTCACTGGGATTTGTTGTTAATCTCCATAATATTTATTTCAGTATTTATTCATTTCATCTCAAAATGAAAAGGGAGCGAATTGCTTCGCTCCTAGGAATACAAGGAGAAAAAAGTAAGAATAGAAAGCATAAATTGGATTCATCAATTGTTTTTGTTTAGAACTCATCAGTTATTCATTCAAAACATTGATAGACAGAACTTCATCACTGCAAATGATGAAGGGGTGTGCATAAGAGCACCGGAGTGCCTACCGTTCCTGTCCTAATGTTCCCTTTGATTGGTGGGACTTGAACCTGCAGTAATTGCAGGCAGCTGCTGTTAATAACAGACTGCATTAGTCTGTTGAGCCACCAGAGGCCTCATTCCAATCCTATTATTTTCGTAACAGTATTTAACCAATAGTTGGCTTTTTTAAAAATTTGATGTTATTATCAATAAATAGATCAGGGGGTCATTCTAACTTCTTCACACTTTCTTAGATTATTTAGAAAAGTCTTTTAGGGTTTTTAGAACATAAATATAGGTAATCCTCGACTTACAATCATTCATTTGGTTAATGTTTGAAGTTATAGTGGCACTGAAAAAAGTGACTTACGACTGTTTTTCACACTTATGACCATTGCAGCATCCTCATAGTCACGTGATCAAAATTTGGACGCTTGGCAACTGATTTATATTTATGATAGTTGCAGTGTCTCAGGGTCATGTGATCACCTTTTATTATTTATTTATTTATTCATTTATTTTGTCACAACAATATATATATATATATATATATATATATATATATATATATATATATATATATATATATATATATATATATATATATATATATATATATATATATATATATATATATATATATATATATATATATATGAACAAGAAAAGAAAAACAATAGGACAGGAACGGTAGGCACGTTTGTGCTCTTTGCACGCCCCTTATGGTCCTCTTAGGAATGGGGTGAGATCAATATTAGAAAGTTTTTGGTTAAAGCTTTTGGGATTATGGGAAGAGACCAAGAGTCAGGTAAAGTGTTCCAAGCACTGATGATTCTGTTACAGAAGTCATATTTTCTGCAATCTAGATTAAAGCGGTTAACATTAAGTTTAAATCTATTGGTTGCTCTTGTATTATTGCAATTAAAGCTGAAGTAGTCTTTAACAGGAAGGACATTGCAGTAGATGATTCTATGAGTTAAACTTAGGTCTTGTCGAAGGCGACGAAGTTCCAAGTTTTCTAAGCCTAGGATTCCAAGTCTGGTGGGATAAGGTATTTTGTTGTTTTCAGAGGAGTGGAGAACTCTTCTTGTAAAATATTTCTGGACACGTTCAATTGTACTGATGTCAGAAATGTGATGAGGGTTCCAGACAGGTGAGCTGTATTCTAGAATTGGTCTAGCAAATGTTTTATATGCTCTGGTTAGTAGTGTAGTGTTTTTGGAAAAGAAGCTGCGCAAGATTAGGTTTACAACTCTTAGAGCTTTTTTTGCTATGTAGTTGCAGTGGGCTTTGGCACTTAGATCATTTGACATGAAAACTCCAAGGTCTTTAACAGGATGGGTGTCATCTGCAAGGTAATGTCCATCAAGTATGTACTTAGTGTTTGGGTTCTTTTTTCCAATATGTAAGACTGAGCATTTGCTGGTTGAGATTTGGAGTTGCCAAGTTTTAGACCAAGCGGTTAGATGATCAAGGTCTTTTTGAATGGTAGATGTATTGTCTGTGGTGTTAAATAGTTTGACATCATCAGCAAAGAGAACACAATTACTTGAGATATGGTCACAAAGATCATTAATGTATAGTATGAAGAGCGTTGGTCCAAGAACGCTGCCTTGAGGAACGTCACTCTTGACAGGAACAGGATTTGATAGAGCATTGCCAATTTTGACCACTTGTTGTCTGTTAGACAGAAAAGCAGATATCCAATTGTGAAGGGGTCCTGAAATGCCATAGGATTTTAGTTTTAGGAGAAGTTTATCATGTACTACTGAGTCAAAAGCTTGCAGAAGTCTATGTAGATTGCATCTATTGTTTTGCCTTGATCAAGATTTGTAGTCCATATGTTTTTACAGTGGAGAAGTTGTAAGTTGCATGATAATTTTTTCCTGAAACCAAATTGTTTATTAGAGAGTAGGTTGTTTGTTTCTAAGTGTGAGGTGATGGATTGGTTGATAATTGATTCCATGACTTTGCAGGTGACGCAGCACAGAGAGATTGGTCTGTAATTTTCGACTAAGCTGGGGTCACCTTTTTTGAAGATTGGGATAACTGTGGCTAGTGACCAAAGTTTAGGAAGGGAACTGGTAGTGAAAGCTTTATCAAAGATTATGCTTAGGGGTTCTGCTATATTAGTGGAAAGTTTTTTTAAGAAGTATGCACATAGTCCATCGGGTCCAATAGATAGCGATGGTTTCAAGTTATGAAGAGCTTTTCCAACATTATTTTCTGTGAAATCTATATGTATTAAGTCGTCATACTCGTTGCTGGTACGTTTTGGGAATGTCGGATATGAGTCATCGCTATTAACAAAAACTGAGCCAAAGAATATGTTGAAGAGGTTTGCTTTAACTGTTTCGTCATTGCATTCTTTGCTGTTAGAATCTTTTAGTGGTGGGATGGATCTTGAGTCTTTAAGTTTATTGTTGACAAAATTATAAAAGGCACGATTGGAATTTGTGCGCAGAAGATCCTCTTCTTGCTTGGTGTGATAACTTGTGCGTTCAGTTTTTATTTGGTTGCATATATTCCTGTAGCGGTTTTTGAAGTTTGCTATATAGCCTTTTTTGTTTCTTTTCCAGAGGGATTTTTTTTTGATTGAAGCTTTTTTATTGATATGGGTAGTTTGCTTTTCCTGATCTTGGTGGTTGTTTGTGATATGTATAGGTTAATGACTCTATTGATTTCAAGTAGGAAAACTCTATAATGGTCTTCAGCAGTTGTACAGGTTGCGAACAGATTTTGTCAGTCCAGGAATGAGAAATTGTTGTTTATAAGGTCATAGTTGGCTTTTTTGAAGTTGTAGTTAGGAATACTATTGTTATGACAATTTAAGTAAGGACATATATTGAGACGAAAGTCAATCATGCAGTGGTCACTGTTGGAAAAAGGTTCTTTAATTTGTAGTCCATAAATTGAGTTTGGGTTGTTGCAGAAGATGAGGTCAAGGCAATTGTTGAGTCTTGTATTGTAAGTTACAAGTTGTTCAAGACCTAGGTTTGTAACAGCGTTGTATAATGTAGTATGGATTGGATCAGTTGTACATTCATTAGTTATCCAGTTAATGAGAGGTAGATTTAGGTCACCCAGGAAGATGAGAGGATATGGGTAAGAGGTAGCCCATGTTGGCAGTGAGGTTAACATATTTGCATGGGTAATGTCATAGTCAGGGGCTCTGTAACATAGTAAGAATCGAAGAGTGGTGTTTGCAGCCCTCTGATAAGCAAAGTCAATGGGAAAGCAATATTCACTTAACCGTGTTACTAACTTAATAACTGCAGTGATTCAGTTAACAACTCTGGCAAGAAAGAAAGAAACTCACTTAACTAATCTATCACTTAGCAACAGAAATTTTGGGCTCAATTGTGGTTGTGAGTTGAGATCTAATTACAGTTAAGGTTTTGAAGGAGCCTGTTGCTAAAATAATGAATCTGAGTATAATTTCTTATTGTTTCTTGCAATATTAACTGGATCTGTGTTTTGAAGGATAAAAGAACTGTATTTAATGTATTGTAATTATTCATGAGAGCTGACTCACTCAAAAGTCAATCATGCTGGGAGTGATCAGCAGAAAAAGAAGAAAGGACTGCCGTAGAATAGAATAGAATAGAATAGAATAGAATTTTTATTGGCCAAGTGTGATTGGACACACAAGGAATTTGTCTTGGTGCATATGCTCTCAGTGTACATAAAAGAAAAGATACGTTCATCAAGGTACAACATTTACAACACAATTGATGATCAATATAGCAATATAAATCATAAGGATTGCCAGCAACAAGTAGCACCTGCTAGCTGGACACTATGAAGAATGACACCAGGATGACCATGGAGGCAGTGCGGGGCAGAGGGGCATGGAGAGTGCTGATCCATAGAGTGGTCGAGGGTCGGACATGATTGAATAGGTGATGACGACAAATTATTCATTAAAGTAAGTATCATCAACATGGTCTTTGTAAGAACTTTCAAGAGGTTTCACAATTTACTTTTGTTTTTGCAAAATCATTCTTAATATACTGCAAAATAGAATTCAACCATGGCTTCACACAGGCCTTTCTTACTCAGTGCAAAAAACATGTTGCTTGCATTTATCATCCACAGATGAAAGGTTTTCTGAAAAATCAAAGTTAACACTTTAACTGGACAAATTTCTGAAGAGTCACAACAAGCATTTCTGATAATCACCATGAATTTCTCCAACAGGAAAAAAAAATAATGAGGAAAACTAGGAAGAACTAGAATTTAATATATACTAGGAAACAAAGAAGGAAATTTTGCTACAATATTTCTTTTGACAAATTTTATTTAGCATAACTTTAGGGAGTTTTAAATAATGCAGGCAACCCAGAAATGACCACTGTTTCATGAAAAAATAAAGACACACCACAGCAAAATATATCTGAGGGACACAGACTGGATTCATACATTGATGCTGAGTTAATGTATTGTATGAATTCTGTTCATCAGCAGATTAATTCAGGTTATATAATAAACCAGCAATAAATATATGACCAATACCTAACTAACCCATACTTAGCTGAATGTACAAGCAATGTCACAGAATGCCTAAGCAGTTTTCAGTTTGTACTTAAATTTCTCAAAACATTTAACTCTGCTTTATATCTTTATGAGACCCATCATATATTGTGTAAATGAAAATATCTGAAAATGCTTCCTCCTCCTCCTCCAACCATCCAGAAGCAGAACCTAAAGGCAACAGCTTGAAATTTTGTGTGTCAAGAAGAAAAGTGATTTGATTGTTTCATTGCGCATTCAGTATTTGTTGTTATATTCCATATACAGTATAACTTCCAAACTGCATATCAAGGACCCCACATTCTGAATTTATGATACATGCTGTGAATCAACTAACTGTGAATTTATGATACATGCTGTGAAAAATATCAGGGAACTAATATGTGATTGGAAATTACTTCCTGAAAATCATTTAATACTAAATGTACTGTGTAAGTAAGGAAATGCACATGCATGCTATCATTATTATCCTCTTCAGTAGTTATGAGATGACTTCCAGATCAAAGGTCTTCCAAGCAGCTTATAAAACAGATTAGGTAATACCCACAAGATGAAGGCATCTGTAAGAAGAACCAATTTTGTATAATATCTGAATTTTTTCAACATGTCTCGTCACTTGTCTTTTGTTGTGTTTGCTTAATTTATCGTTCTGCTCCTATAATAGCCATTAATACCAGAGAGTGAAAGACATGTTTTCAGTCTATTGAGCAATCTTTATGATATACAAACATATCCAAGCTTCAAAAACTGATGGCATCAACATGAATTATTTAACTACAATTGCTTGTACATGCACAGGGGAAAAATAAAACAGTGAAGTTCCTTGTTCCTCAGGCCAGAAATGGAGGTCTGCCTTATCAGAGATACATGGGCTGTATCTGCCTTGGGGCTGTCACTCTGGCTAAGTTGCTAGGTGCTACAGTCAGAGAGCTTGGATGTTGTGCCTTCAATCACAGTTATACAATATTGCCAATGGCAACAGCATCTTTTTAGGTAAAAATGAATCTGGAAAACCTATGTGAGAAAGAGTAAAATGCAGGATGTTTGCTTTGCTACCCTAATAAAACCAGACTTTTTGAGGCAGTCAGTTTTTTCTCTTCGCGTGTATTTTTTCCTAACTTCCTAACTCCTACTTTGTGCAATAGCAAGACGTGGGAACTCTTAAGGATCAAGTTCCTTCCACCTGAATAGTCCCACAATTGATTGACTTTCATATTCATAGTAAACATCTTATTCTCTATTTAGTCTAAACTTCCCAATAAGTTATGTCTTCCTTAAAAATATTCTTACATACAGTCCATGTTCATCTTTGGCTTGTCAGCTGATGGATATCTCTTCATCTAGTTCACAGAGATATTGATTTCTGGTCCTTTTTCTTGGTACATAAGTTCAGACTAAAATGAATATAAACCAAAGAAACAGCTATTAGAAGGAGAGAAGCAATATATGTACTCACTCATGCTTTTGATGTATTTTCCTCCAGCCTCAGAAAATGATTTTACAACTTCTGAAGAGACAAAGATATAGTGGAGAAAAAGTCACCTTACAGAGAAATCCTTTCTGCAGAAAGAATAGTCTGTAGTATCTGGAAATACTTAATCTACATTCTAGACAATTGCTAGCTTTTCTCTAAGTGTGATTTGCAACAGTCCTACTTTGCTGAAAACTACAGTTGGCGGGCGCAGTGCTGGAAGAGAGACTGCTTGAGCAGAGGATTTGGTAGAAGACCTCCAAGGTCACCTCCAACTCTATTATTCTGTTATGGTATCTTGTCAATTGTAAGAAACAAAGAATGTATCTTGTGAGTTGCTTGTGAAGCAAACAGTGAAGAGTACCTAGGAGCTGGAGCTAGTCATCAGCAGTTAATATTATCTAGAAAAAGGGCATGGCTATTACTCTGCTAAATATTATATCAAAATAATATTGGCCCTGAAAGGACTGCTGATAAAAGTTAGGGTGAGTTAGGTAAAAGTTAGGTAAAAGCACAATCCAAGCTGATAGTCAGTCAAGCAAGTATTTCTTCTGATAGCTAAAACTGAAGGCTGCAAGAGGCTAGCTATAGAACTGCCACTATTTTATCCTCCCAAAGGATGTTATGCCCATGTTGTGAATGAGAGAACTTCTTATTCAGATGTGCAAACACAGCACATTACATGCTTTTGAATACTGTAAATGACAGCAAAAATATAAAAGGAAACCTAGTCCCTACAGTCCCACAACTATATGTAGTTTAATTATTGCCAATATTGATTAACTAATTTTCTCAGACCTCAAAATGGGGATTGAGCTAATGTGCTAATTCCAAGCTAATATTCTGTAGATTACAGCTCCATCATTCTGAAAGTAACTTCTAAAGGATTTGCCTGGGAGTGATAGGAACTCTCTGCCCATGAACAAGTTACACATCTTACTTCTTCAGTGTTTTACACTGGGATTTTGAGATGGTGGTACAGAAAGAATTTCTAATTACTACCCAGTTTAGCCCTTTCCCAATCTTGTTCCTCCACCAAACTTTAACCATGCTCACATCTTCACTGTCACTCTCATCCTGATCTTGTATCCTCTTCAGCTTTTCTTCTTCCTCTTTTTTGTCTTTTTCTGGCATAAGATCATCCAACCAATTCAGATGTTGTAGAGAGAAGATGTATTCCATTGCCTTCCGAATACCCACTAGAGCCAGCAGCTGCAAGGTGAGATAATCATCACATAAAATTAGTCTGCTTGAAATTATTAATAATTTAAATAGCATTATTACTGCATATACAACTTCACTGCAGAATATAAAAATGCATAAAAATGTCCAAGGAGTTTACAACTGAAATGTTAAAAAAGAGAACTGGAACAAAAGCAAAGACAAAGCTAATGAGGGATTGCTATGAGCAAACGTGGGTATTTATCTTTACATTCTAGTTTGGTTTGGGGTGAGAACTAAAGGGTTGTACCGAAGTCTTCAGAGAAAATATGAATTTGAAGAGGTATTTGAATGAAGACAATAACTGCCATAAGAAAATTTTGTTATAGAATTCTAGGTATAGAGACGTTCCTCCCATGCTCGTACATGAAGAGGTCCTGATTATACCATGTCCTTGTGACTTCACCCCTTTCCCAGCCCATAGCTGAACAACTTGAATGAGACGAGTGAGAGTGTGACACAGTATCCTAAATCCTGGACTGTAATGGGAAGTAATATACCTGATGATGGCCCACTTCTATGGAATGATTCCCCACCCCTCAGATACTCAGTCTCTCATTTAGTTTTTGAAAGGCTGTAAAAATGCCTCTGCAGGAAGTATTTTAGGGATGCAGAAGTTTAGCTTAACTTCATCCTGTTATAGGAAGATGAACAGAATGATGTGGGGTATTGATTGATTGATTGATTGATTGCATCCTGTAGTTAGAATATATGGAAATTAGTGGCATAGACATTCAAATGATGAACATGTTCCATGTATATACTTATGCCCATAGAATATCCAAACTATGTATGTACCAAAGGTAAACTAATCAAGTTACTAGAAGAAAAAGTAAAGGGTCTAGACCAGTGGTTCTCAAACTTTATAGTGCTGCGACCCCTTTAATACAATTCCCCTCGATGTGGCAACCCCAACCGTAAAATTATTTTCATTTTGAATTTATCGCACCTGAAGCCGTATTGGCTAGCGATCTGAACTGCTTGCGATTTCCTTGAAGACGGAGGCATTAAAGTGGAGACTCCTCCCCTATTAAGTTTATCGCGCCTGAAGCCAGATTAGGTTAGCGATTGGGAATAATTGCAGCTGGCTTGAGAGGGAGACATCAGAGCAAAGATTTCTCTCTTTTTTAATTCATCGCGCCTGAAGCTGAATTCGGCTAGCGATTTGAAGAGCCTGCAGCTGGCTTGTGGAGTCAACCATTGGAGCGCGATTCTTTGACTCGCAAGTGTACTTCCCATATTTCCGATGGTCTTAGGCGACCCCTGGCAAATCGTCATTCGATCCCCAACGGGGTCCTGACCCACAGGTTGAGAACCGTTGGTCTAGAGGAAACTCTAACCACTCTGAAACTTGACCTACAAAATGAGAAACCTTTCAACATAATAAAAATGAGAAACCTTGAACATAATAATGATCAAATAACCTCTAAAAGAATTGATCTCTTAGAGGAAGAAAAAGACAGATGGAAACATGTCACTCATAGAAAAAAACACAAACCTAGTACAAAACCCTTATCCAACCAAACCCACTGATTCAGCTCCACTGGTGCTAAGCAATCAATTTCATGGACTCTCACTAGAAGAAAACATGCAAACACATAGAAAAGAAGCATCATCAAATGTCCCTAAAAAGTAACACCATCAAATACTTCTGTGATAGATAGAAAAACATCCCTAAGGAAAAAAAAGGCGAGTGTTGGTGATAGGAGATTCAATTCTCAAGGGAACAGAACCTGCTGTCTGTAGACCAGACAGTCAATCCAGAGAGGTATGTTGTCTCCCTGGAGCTAAAATCAAAGATGTGGCTGAGAACCTAACCAAAATAATAAAAACAACAGACTACTACCCCTTTCTAGTACTACATGTAAGGATGAATGACACAAAAAAGGACTTGAAAACAATATTGAATGATTATGAGCAGCTAGGCAAGAAAGTCAAGGACTTAGGTGCACAAGTAGTTTTTTCATCTGTACTGCCAACAAAAGGACAACATCTGGCAAGAGAACAAAGAATTCTGGAAGTGAACCACTGGCGAAAGGGTTGGTGTCGCCAAAACACCTTTGGATTCCATGGTCTGTACTATCTCGATGATGGGCAGGGATGGGTTGCACCTCACAAAGATTGGGAAGAATGTTTTCAGAAAACAACTGGCTCAAGGCTTTAAACTAAAATTGAGGGGGGAAGATGACCAATCTTTAGGATTTCCAGGACCTAATTCCAAGCAAAAACCCCTAGATAGCAAGTCAAATAATGAAGTAAAAAGGGATGGGAAGGAAGACATACTGAAATACCAAATAGGAGACACAGAAAGCATACCCAGAGTCAGGCATAAAGATCTCAAGTGCCTATATACAAATGCACAAAGTCTGGGGAACAAACAGGGTGAACTCAAACTACTAATACATGAAGGTAGATATGTTATAGTTGGAATAACAGAAACTTGGTGGGATGAAACCCATGACTGGAACATACTGATAGAAGGATACCATTCAAAAAAACCAGACCCCTTAAAAGAGGAGGTGGAGTTCCACTGTATGTAAAGGACACTATATTGCTACAGAAATGCATGAAACCAAAGACAAAAGCCTCTTAGAATGTATATGGGTTAATATAAAAGAAAAAAAGAACAACATGGACATAGCAGAGTGAGTTTCAATTTAGTTTGCTACGGTCAAAAATCCTGAAACACCAGGGAACTACCAGAGGACTGGAAAAGAGCTGATGTGGTTCCTATCTTCAAAAAAGGGAAAAAAAACAGACTCAGGAAACTATAGACCAATCAACCTAATATCAATACCCAGGAAGATATTGGAAAAGATAATAAAAAAACAGATCTGCCAACATCTAGAAACAAATAAAGTAACAATTAGCAGTCAGGATGGGTTTGTTAAAAACAGATCATACCAAACCAATCTTATTTCATTCTTCAACATAGTGACTAAATTAGTAGACCAGCGAAATACTGTGGACATAATATACTTAGAATAGAATAAAATCTTTTATTGGCCAAGTGGGATTGGACACACAAGGAATTTGTCTTGGTGCATATGCTCTCAGTGTACATACAAGAAAAGATACCTTCATCAAGAATTCTAAGGTACAACACTTAATGATAGTCATAGGGTACAAATAAGCAATCAGGAAACAATCAATATCAATATAAATCATAAGGATACAAGCAACAAGTTATAGTCATACAGTCATAAGTGGAAAGAGATTGGCGATGGGAACTATGAAACGATTAATAGTAGTGCAGATTCAGTAAATAGTCTGACAGTGTTGAGGGAATTATTTGTTTAGCATTCGGGGAAAAACTGTTCTTGTGTCTAGTTGTTCTGTTGTGCAGTGCTCTATAGCGTCGTTTTGAGGGTAGGAGTTGAAACAGTTTATGTCCAGGATATGAGGGGTCTGTAAATATTTTCACAGCCCTCTTTTTGACTCGTGCAGTATATAGGTCCTTAGTGGAAGGCAGGTTGGTAGCAATTGTTTTTTCTGCAGTTCTAATTATCCTCTGAAGCCTGTGTCTGTCTTGTTGGGTTGCAGAACCGAACCAGACAGTTATAGAGGTGCAAATGAAAGACTCAATAATTCCTCTGTAGAACTGTATCAGCAGCTCCTTGGGCAGTTTGAGCTTACTGAGTTGGCGCAGAAAGAACATTCTTTGTTGTCCTTTTTTGATGATATTTTTGATGTTAAGTGTCCATTTTAGATCTTGCGATATGGTAGAACCTAGAAATTTGAAGGTCTCTACTGTTGACACTGTGTTTTCTAGTATTGTAAGAGGTGGGAGTATGGAAGGGTTTCTCCTAAAGTCTACCACCATTTCTATGGTTTTGAGTGTGTTCAGTTCCAGATTGTTTTGGTTGCACCACAAGGCTAGTCGTTCGACCTCTCGTCTATATGCGGATTCGTCATTGTCTCGAATGAGACTAATCACTGTTGTGTCATCTGCGAACTTCAGTAGCTTAACAGATGGATCATTGGAAATGCAGTCATTGGTATACAGAGAGAAGAGACGTGGGGAGAGCACACAGCCTTGGAGGACGCCTGTGTTAATTGTACAAGTATCTGAGGTGATTCTGCTTAGCTTCACCTGCTGCTTCCTATTTGTTAGAAAGTTTATGCTCCACTTACAAGTGTATTCAGGTACCTGTAGCTGGTTTAGCTTAGTTAGAAGAGTGTCTGGAATGATGGTATTGAATGCTGAACTAAAGTCTACAAAGAGGACCCTTGTGTAGGTCTTTAGAGATTCAAGAAGTTGTAGGATATAGTGCAGAGCCATATTAACAGCACCATCTGTTGATCTATTTACTCGGTATGCAAATTGCAAGGGGTCTAACAGTGGATCCATGATGATTTTCAAGTGGGACAGCACTAGCCTTTCAAAGATTTTCATGACTACAGATATTACAGCAACTGATCTATAGTCATTCAGTTCCTTGATGGTGGGCTTCTTTGGCACTGGGAAGATAGTAGAGCATTTGAAGCAAGAAGGAACATAGCACATGTCTAGCGATTTATTGAAGATACAGGTGAAGATGGGGGCCAATTGGTCAGCACAGACTTTTAAGCAAGAAGGAGTTATCTTGTCTGGGCCTGGAGCTTTTCCTGGCTTTTGTCTGTGAAATAGGTCTTGCACTTCCTTTTCTGTGATCACTAGGGGTTGTGAACCCAATGCAATGGGGACAGATGTAGGAGGCTTGGCTGTTGTTGGTGTGTCTGAGATGTGGGTTGTGGAGATAGGTGGCTGTAGTTTCCTTTCAAACCTGCAGTAAAACGCGTTCAGGTCATATGCCAGTTGCTGATTTCCTTCAGATAGCCAGTGATATTTTTAAGAGTTTTCCACATGCTGTCCCGGTGTTTGGAAGCCGTACGGGTCTGGATGGGGAGAAACAGGCTCAAGCTCAATCCCTCCAAGACAGAGTGGCTGTGGATGCCGGCATCCCGGTACAGTCAGCTGAGTCCACGGCTGACTGTCGGGAGCGAGTCATTGGCCCCGATGGAGAGGGTGCGCAATTTGGGCGTTCTCCTGGATGAACGGCTGTCTTTTGATGAACACCTGACGGCCGTCTCCAGGAGAGCTTTCCACCAGGTTCGCCTGGTGCGCCAGTTGCGCCCCTTTCTAGACCGGGATGCCCTATGCACGGTCACTCACGCCCTTGTGACGTCTCGTCTGGATTACTGCAATGCTCTCTACATGGGGCTCCCCTTGAGGGGCATCCGGAGGCTACAGTTAGTCCAGAATGCAGCTGCGCGGGTGATAGAGGGAGCCCCTCGGGGCTCCCGAATGACACCTATCCTGCGCAGGCTGCACTGGCTGCCTGTGGCTTTCCGGGTGCGCTTCAAGGTTTTGGTGAACGTCTTTAAAGCGCTCCATGGCATAGGGCCGGGCTACTTACGGGACCGCCTGCTGCTACCGAATACCTCTCACCGACCCGTGCGCTCTCACAGAGAGGGACTCCTCAGGGTGCCGTCGGCGCGACAGTGTCGTCTGGCGACGCCCAGGGGAAGGGCCTTCTCTGTGGGGGCTCCCGCCCTCTGGAACGACCTCCCCCCAGGACTTCGTCAACTTCCGGACCTCCGAACCTTTCGCCGCGAGCTTAAAACTTACCTATTTATCTGCGCTGGCCTGGGTTAGTTTTTAAATTTATGGGTTTTTAAATGGGTTTTAGTTTTAAATTTTAATTGTGGCCAATTTTAATAAGTTTTTTAAATGTATTTTAAATTGTATTTATATATTGTCTATTTTACTTGGCTGTGAACCGCCCTGAGTCCTTCGGGAGAAGGGCGGTATACAAATTTAATAAATAAATAAATAAATAAATAAAATGTTTGCTGGTTCATTTGTTGAGAACTGATTCTTTAGCTTTTCAGAGTAGCTTCTTTTTGCTGCTCTGATGTCCCTTGTTAATACATTTCTGGCCTAATTGTATAGCATTTTATCACCTTTTCTGTAGGCTTCCTTTTTGGAACAACATAGCTGCTTAAGTTTAGCTGTGAACCAAGGTTTGTTGTTACTGTATATTCGCAAGTTCCTGGTGGGTACACATAGGTCTTCACAGAAGCTGACATATGATGTTACAGTCTCTGTGAGTTCGTCTAATTCTGCAGAGGTACTTTCAAAAACATTCCAATCAGTGCAGTCAAGGCAGGCCTGTAGCTTTAACTTTACCTCCTCCATCCAGGTCTTCACTGATTTAATTGTTAGTTTTGTGGTTTTAAGTCTTTGCCTGTAAGCAAGTACAAGGTGAATCATGCAATGATCAGAGTGTCCCACAGCTGCTCATGGTAAGGACCGATAAGCATTTTAGTGTTGTGTACCAAAGTATTCTTACTTCTAGTGGGACAATTGACATGCTGAAAGTATTTTGGTAGCTGTTTCCTTAAGTTTGCCTTGTTTAGATCTCCCAAAATAATGGCCAGTGAATCGGGGTATTTGGCTTCAGCCTCCATAATTTGGTCAGCTAGAGTTCATAAGGCCTTGTTTACACAGGTTTATGGTGGGACATAAACAGCAATTTAAAAAAAACAAAGAAAATTCACGAGGCAAATAGTATGGTTTGGAATTGATAATTAATGTCTCTAGGTTTTCATCATAGAATAATATATTATAGTTATATCCTGAGACCAGCTGTTGTTGCTATATAAGCATAAGCTTCCTTTTTACCAGATGTTTCTGCAATTCTGTCTGATCCTTGAATCTGAAATCCTGGGATATGCAGGCTACTATCTTCAATTGATTCATTTAACCAGGTTTCCGAGAAGCATAGGGCTGCTGAATTGTAAAAGTCAGAATTGTATCTGTTTAAAAGGAGTATTACTTAGACTTCAGCAAGGCATTCGACAAAGGAGACCACAAGCTACTTCTTGGTAAGCTAGAAAAATGTGAAATAGATAGCATCACCACCAAATGGATTCGCAACTGGCTGACAAACGGTACTCAATGAGCAATTCTTAATGGGTCTAGGTCTACATGGAGAGAAGTAAGCAGTGGGATGCCACAAAGTTCTGTCTTAGGCCCAGTACTCATTGATATCTTCATAAACAACTTAGATGAGAGAATAGAAGGAGAATTTACCAAATTTGCAGATGATACTAAGCTGGCAGGAATAGCTAACACCCTAGAACCGTGATGGCGAACCTATGACATGTGTGTCACAGGTGGCATGTGGAGCCATATCGGTGGGCACGTGAGCATTGCCCTAGCTCAGCTGATTTTCAGGCCTTCCAGGCCTACCGGAAGTCAGGAAACAGGCTGTTTCTGGCCTCCAGAAGGCCTCCTGGGGGGGAAGGCTATTTTCACCCTCTCCAGGCTCCTAGAAAAGCTCTGGAGCCTGGGGAGAGTGAAAAACGGGCCTTCTGGTCCCACTGGAAGTAGGCAAATGGGCTGTTTCTGGCCTCTGGAGTGCCTCTGGGGGGTGGGGAAGGCCGTTTTTGCCCTCCCCAGGCTCCAAGAAAGCCTCTGGGGCCTGGGGAGGGCGAAAAACGGGCCTACAGGGCCCTCCATGCCATCGCGTGCCAAAAGCTGGGGGGAGCATGGGGGGAGTGCATGCATGCGCGGGGGGTGGGGAGCACTGAATTATGGGTGTGGGCATGCATGTGCATGACCCCCCCCCCGTACTCCCTCCGCTTTTGGCACTCGAAGGCAAAAAGGTTAGCCATCACTGCCCTAGAAGATAGACTCAAGATCCAAATGGATCTTGACAGATGTGAACACTGGGCCCTATCTAACAAAATGAAATTCAATGTAGAGAAAAGTAAAGTCCTACATTTAGGCAAGAAAAATCAAAAGTACACATATAGATTGGGTGAAACCAGGCTTAATAGCAGTGACTGTGAGAGGGATCTTGGAGTCTTAGTGGACAACCAGCTAAATATGAGCCAGCAGTGTGCAGCAAAAAGAGCCAATGCAATCCTAAATTGCATTAACAGAGGGATACAATCAAGATCAAGTGAGGTACTAATACCACTCTATAAAGCTTTAATAAGACACCTAGAATACTGCATCCAGTTTTGGTCACCACACTATAAAAAAGATGTTGAGACTCTAGAAAAAGTGCAGAGAAGAGCAACCAGGATGATTAGGGGACTGGAGACTAAAACATATGAAGAACAGTTACAGGAAGTGGGCATGGCTAGTCTAGTGAAGAGAAGGACCATGGGAGACATGATAGCAGTGTTCCAATATTTGAGGGGCTGCCACAGAGAGGAAGGGGTCAAGCTATTTTCTAAAGCACCTGAAGGCCAGACAAGGAATAATGGATGGAAACTCAACAAAGAGAGATTCAACCTGGAAATAATGAGAAATTTTCTGACAGTGAGAACAATCAACTAGTGGAACAGTTTGCCTTTGGAAGTTGTGGGAGCTTTATCACTTGAGACTTTCAAAAATAGATTGGACTGCCATTTGTCAGAAATGGTGTAGGGTCTCCTGCTTGGGTGGGGGGTTGGACTAGATGACCTACAAGGTCCCTTCCAACTCTGTTAATCTGTTAAATAATAACAGTAGTCATCCCTTGGCTGAATTTTGGAGTGAGCCCTAGGAAGCTAATGTGATAGAAGAGTATATTTCTATGGGGATAAATCACAGGAGGCATGATGGACACAGGAGGCATGATGGCAAGTTGTTGCAGGTCCCCACACTTTTGGTACTTTTTTAAAAAATTTGAATTTATATCCCGCCCTTCTCCGAAGACTCAGGGCGGCTTACATTACTTTTGCTCCCCTTTGACCAAATAATGGGATGATTAGGTATTATTGGCTCAGAATGCTGTTGGAGAATGCAACAGCGGGTGAAATAAGATTATGTGGGATGAAATTATGTATGTATGTACAGATCTGGTTTGCATCACAGAAAGCTAATTGGGTACTGTATGGTGCCATATCTAAGATCGGTATTAGACCTAGCTTTTACCTCAATATGGATTCAAAATGAATATTACTATCAGTTTTCTGCCATGATCATCTTGCTTTCTAGTTTTGTGCACATTGTTAGTCTTATGAGTAGTTTTATTACATGCCTTAACATGAGATTGCCTCCAACCAAGGAGCTATAGAAGATAAAATGAATAAAGAGACACCTATGGTAGAAAATAAAGTCAGTTTGACCAAAAGTAATTCCATACCCACATTTAAGAACATGCTTAGCATTCTTCATGTTTAGTGAATATGTAGATTCACATCCAGCGACTCTGTTTAAGATTACCTGTTCCTTTAGAAAAAAAAGAGAGGTGACAAAATCTTCTTGCAGATTGCTGTGACATTTGTGACCTGTTTCACAGATAGAATTATTCAGTTTCATTCAGAGTTGGGAACTACTTGGGTGTGGGTCAGGCAACATCTTTCTAGACTATCTAGCTTTTTGTTTTAATTTGTGAAGGCCAAGAATGCGACCAGTCTCTTAATGGCATGAACTCTGTCACCTGTGAGCAAAATGATAACCTATCTGGGTCATATGGGTAGACCATCTCTTTTTTGAGAGAAAGAGTTGGATTCTCCCAGTGGTGGGGTACAACCACTAACAACCAGTTCTGTGAGCACGCATTCTGTGTGCGGGAGCGCCTGATGCACATGCGTGCCACGTTCAAAATACAGCAATTTGAAGCTCAGCTGCTTACCTTCTACGGCAGCCCCAGTAAATAGAACAGCGGAGGTGCAGAAATCAGCTGTGCTGTGTGAATCAGCTGAGCCAGAAAGAGGGAAAGAAGGGTGGGGGCAGGTGGGCAGGGCCAGCTGATCATTGGAACTACCGGTTCTCTAGAACCAATCTAAACCGGCAAAGAGCCCACCACTGGGTTCTCCCTTGTAGAAGATGATTGTATACCCCATTCTGAAGTGGCTATTGATCTAAGGGTGGCATGGTGACACAGTGGTTAAGATGCTGGGCTGGTTGGCTGGAAACCAACTGGAGACCTGAACGCCATGCAATAAGATGAACTCCCGTCCTCGCCCCAAGAGATACCATTAAGTTGGGAAGATAACAGCACTCTATGACATGATGCTGGTCACATGACCACAGAAATGTCTTCAGATAGTGTTGGTACAGTGGCCTTGAAGATGAGCACTGTCCCCTATAGCTGGCAATGACTAGCAGAGTAAAATCCTTTATTTTATTATGTCTTGATCTCGTCTTTCTTGAGGACACCTTGTCTCCTTAGTTACACAATGCCCTTTACAGTAAAAATATTTCTAAAATATTTTTAGAAAACTATTTAGGATTGCTTTGTACCATGGAGTAACCAGACCAGTGGTGGGTTTCTACCGGTTTGGGTGAACCAGTAGTGGTGGCGGTGGGAGACTCTGCCCACCTGCCTGGACATCATCATGGACGCTCTGTGCAGAAGCGCTGCACGCGAGCTCCCAATTCCCAACCGGTAGTGAAGGTAAGTGGAACCCACTATTGAACCAGACATGGAAGGGTTGCCTTGGGTAGGGGGTTTATTCTGATTATTATTTGTATTTGTTTGGGGTTGTTGGTTATACATTTGTATTTCCTTCTTTTGTTATACAGTAAATTGCTTTGCATCCTTTGAAGTATGCAGTATATAAACATGTGTATGAACAATAAAACAAATAATTACAACATTTTAAAACATTAATAATTACATCAAGATTAAAATTCAGGTTTGAATTAAAAATCTGATTGATTAAAAACAACCAGATATTTTAAAACAATGGAATGTTTATTTCAAAATATCGATGTAAAATATTAATGCATATTTAAAAAACCCAGTATATCTGATACATATTCAGAAAATAATTTACAATAAATGGGTATGGCTAGGTGGAATTAGTTTTTCTCCAGTTGAGTAAATTTAGGATTGTATAGGTCTGTAATAGGAGGTAGAATACTATGGACAATAAAAGGCTTTTCTGTACATAGGAAAAGATCTTGGGCAGATTCACCCATTCTCTCATAATCCTGTATATGGCTATACTACAAGACATTAATGTTTAAGGGCTCTTACCATTAAAGGGAAGATAATGGCAGCTGCAGTTGACTTAATGAGCCACAGAACAGCAAGGCAGAAGATCTGAATGAAGGTGTATAGATGCACTTGGCATAGCGGAACATGGCGTAGATAAATGAAATCTGGCTGATGTTTAGCAGGCATCAACAAGAGTTGAAGTCTCTCCATGAACTGGAAAAAATGAAAGCAAGAAGTATAGTGGAAGCTCCCCAGTAGAAATCAGTGGCTGCCCACTTCTCTCTCTGATATCAGATTGGGCCTGCCCAAGTTATTTCAGGGGGCTCCTGGGAGCTGAAGGAGTCTCTTTTGATGTGAATGGTTACGATGGCTCATCAGCATGTGAGATATTACTTATTACACATTGCTTATTACTTATTATGCATTGTTATATTTTAATGATATTACCATTTGGGGAGATTTATAAGCCACTCATAGGGAGGCATAGGAAAATAAATGAATTAATATTCCATCTCTGCGTGGAATTGGGTTACTTAGATTAGCTCTAAGATGTAAAAAGAGAATTTCCAATAAATTTCAGGGTTGCTTGGCTAAGCATGGCTTGCTCCACATTTTATAACTGAAATTACAGATCTGGAACAGTAAGTGAATCAAGGGCTGATCTGGCCCCTCTCCTTATACATTAGCTCTAAGCTCCAGCTTTATTTTTAAAAGTACCTCTTGCATCCATTTCTCTTCTGCTTTATTAGCGCTACGGACTTCTTTTTGGTGGTTAAGCCAGCAGGCTAGAAACCAGAGACCGTGACTCTAATCTGGCCTTGGGTATGAAGCCATCTAGGTGACCTTGGGTTAGTCACTCCCTCTCAGCCATAGAAAAAAGACAGCGGCAAACTACTATTGAAAATCTTGCCAAGAAAACTACAGGAACTAGTTTAGACAGTCGCCAGGAGTCAAAACTGCTTCAAAGGCACAAAACAAACAAGTAACACCCCCCCACACACACACAACTCACACAACTTCTTGAAAAGGATTACACAAACATCCAGGAGACCTTAATTATAGATAGAGCCTTCCCACATTATTCAGACTACTGTATATGTCTTAGAAAATACTATATACTCTTCTGATTGAATTAACCTTCATCCTCCCTGCAGAATGCATTTCTACTACTTTTTTGCACTCACCTGAATACTGCTAAGTGCAGATATACCCATATAAAAGAAAATGCCGTAGAGCACAGGCATTGGGATAAACTTGGGATATGAAAGAGAGAAAATTAATCACATTTAAAGTATGAGTCTCAAAAGACTGTCTTTAACGTCAGTAAAACATCACTGTCAATGTTTGCTTTACAATGAATTGATTCAAGTACTTCACTGGGATACTAAACAACAACATTTCTACCTTCTTTTATATGACATCACTTCAGGTATTTTTTTCCTTCCCTGTGATCAATTTTCTCTGTAAGAATTTGGCTATCAAAATGGTCTATTCAGTCAGCCTTCCCTTAACTTTTCAAAGCAGAGAGGGATAGAAAGTTTATACTATCTTATCTAAGGAACATGATTTCCAAACCCTCCTCCCCACCCCCAGTGTAGATCCTGTGTAGTATTTTCTGTTATTATTTGTAATATTGTGTTTCCAGGTTCCTGCTGATTTATGTTGCCCTTCTCTGTAGCTGTTCCAGTTTGTCTGAGTCTCTTAAATTGTGGCACCCAAAAGCACAGTGCTTGAAGAACAGGGTTCTGCTCAATGCAGCATACAGTGGAACCATTCCTTCAGAGAGAAATCAAACAGTCTCAATCACACATCTGGCTTGTCTGCATTTTTTACTCTAGTCCACGAAAAGGAGAACAAATCCCATAGCCAATCCCTTTCTGTTCCAATACTTTCCAGCAATACATTAGCCTGACATTCAGGCAGCTGAATTCAGTTTGCTAGCAAAGTATTTTAGACAGAAAAATCAAAACTTTACATTTTTTTTATTTGCATTTATATCCCCCCCTTCTCCGAAGACTCAGGGCGGCTTACACTATGTCAAGCGATAGTCTTCATCCATTTGAACAGGGAAATGAAATAACAGATCTATGTATTAAATATTTATATGAATACTTTAAAAAAATTACCTTGAGCACCGGAGCAAGAAACACAGACAATCCTGTGAGAATAAAGACCATCAATCCTGTAACTCTTTGCTCCCTGTAAGAAGAGTACTTCTAAGTTAGGCCTTCATATTTCAGCCATTTGCCAATCCCATAAATCCTAAATCAATCCCAATCTTCCTAAATCAGTCATCTACCAATCCCACCCAAAGCCTTCATTATGTTATCCAGCAAAACGGGGTGGGCCCCAATCAATCATTTCCTACTATTTAATATGGTATTCCCTAATTTGGTGTTTTCCAAATGTATTAAAACTTCAAATCCCAAAGTGAGCCTAGCCTGCAGGAGTATTGATTTTGAATGTTGTATATATTTCCATGTTGGAGAATTAATCCTTAAAACTGTGATCTACTTCCAATACCTGATTCCAAGGAACTTTGGCTGTTCTCCTGGAGCACTGGTAGTGCTTTCTTTCTTAAGGCTGTCCATATGTGCCAGAGATATGACTGTGGCGGACACATACCAGGGCAAGCCCATAAACGATGTAACAATCATCAATAGGGAAACACAGAGGAAGTCTAGATGAAATCCTGCCCCTTTCTGCAAGAGAACATTGGAGATAGCACTAGGAGATGTGGGATGGATAACGCATGGTAAAGTTTTCTATTTTAGACTATGACTCTTTTAACTGATTTGGAACAATAACATTTTTATAAATTGTGTGACTTGCATAATTGATTATGCTTCCAGAATTTCATTACCTACAGTGAAATTAGGGTTAGAGAATTTTAAGTAAGATTTCATACATCAATACCATTTTCTTAAGAATCTAAAACAGAAAATGTTGCATATGGTCCTAAGAAATTCTACATGAGTCCTGGTAGCACAGTGGTTAGAATGCAGTACTGCAGGCTACTTCTGCTGACTGCTGGCTACCTGCAATTTGGCAGTTTGAAACTCATGAGGCTCAAGGCTGACTTAGCCTTCCACCCTTCCAAGGTCAGTAAAATGAGGACCCAGTTTGTTGGGGAAAATATGCTGATACTGTAAACAGCTTAGAGAGTGCTGTAAAGCACTGTGAAGCAGTATATAAGTCTAAGTGCTATTGCTATTGCTATATATTGTCTACTAAATTTGGAAACATATTTATTTTTGTTTCTTGCTTTGGTAACTAATGCTTTATGTTCTTCCTTTCTTCCAATATTTGCTTTTACAAATACGGAAGCATGGGTTTCTTCACACTAGTAACTATGGTAGTGAAAAATAACACAAAGAAAGCAAATTGAACAATCTGCAATATGCTAAGTTTATTCCTCCTTTTAAAAATAAATAAACCTGGAAGGCAGAATAGATGAAGTATGCAGCCCCTTTTTAAACCGTTTCCAATATGCTCTATAAAATCCTTTAAAGCTGGGTCCAGATTATATGAAAACATGCCATATAAGCTTACTTGGCTTTAAAAACCTGTTTACATAATTGTCTTTGAAACACAAGTTTAGTCTCAACAATTATTCTGGTGCTCGTCAGTTTATGGTTCAATATCTGTGTGTTTAAGAGAGATTTTCCAATAAACTAAAGTATTGCTACATTACACAGTCCAACCAAATACTGACCTGCAGTTTATATTCCTTGCGATTGAGAATGACAGCTGTTATCTGTTGATCCATGAAGATGAGGATGATAACTAGAATGGCAGGTACTGAAGACACTAAATATATCCACCACGGATTTGCTCCAAATGGAAACACGAGCCAGTGTCGCTTGGGATTTGTAGGCTGCAGAGGGAATAATTGGAAAAGGTTAGCAAGCCACAGGATGAGTTGGGAGTAGATAGCAGACAGATAAGCATTGCCTCTTAAAGTATTTGGCAAAGTATATCTGCACCTTAATTATCAAGTCTGAATGATAGTTCCAGGTGATTAAATTGTAGAGAGATTGTTTCAATTTTATGGATAATTATTATGGTTATCTGATTTTTCAAAAATGGAATTGTTTGATAAATCCATTTGTTTTGTGTACATTTTATGTCCCCAGTAAATAGCTTTCTGTACTTTATAATTACTTTGTATATAATAATATGTATACCTAATAAGTGTGTTTGTGAGTGTACTTTATGTTTATAAAATATAAAGCATATACAACAGTGGCCAAAATTGTGGAAACCTTTTTGGGAAATGTATTTTTGAGGTTTGGCTAATAACGCTACTTTTTTTTGGAATTTCAAGATAATCATATTCCACTGCTGGAATGGCCTGGAAGTAGCCCAGACCTTTACCCAACTGAAAATCTATGGTCCCTTTCTCTCTCTCCCCCCACCTCTTGTTCTTTCCTTTTTGTAGCTATATTGCGTGCATATGAATGGATGTGTCTTTGAATGTGTTTGGAGAATATGCTGTAACAAAGTAGTTAGAAAACAGTTGCTTCCATTACTGAGTTATTTGTTGAGGCAAACATCACTTATCTATGCTCTGAGATTGAATATATGATCCTATAACAGAATCATTTACCTGTTAAAAGCCAAATATCATGGGGCAAGTTAACATCCCACCCCCTCAATTTGTCATGAACCTTATCAAGTTCTCAGAGAACCCTAGGGTTCCATACAACACACTTTGCAAAATGCTGCTCTGGGATATCTTGAGAAACTGCACTCTAAAAAAGTCCTAATAGCATTCACTCTAGGATTCCTAAAGAATATAAATGTGAAATTGCTGACTTAGCAAGAAATAGATTGGCACTCAAAGCAGGCCCAGTGCCAGGGAATGTCACTGTGGGATGTACATAGTATGCCATCAATTTTAAAAAGGGGCCCAAGGGAGATATAGGAAATTTACTGTCTGTTCTAGTTAAATAGGTAGAAATTATAATAAAAAATAACAAGGCATATAAAGGGAATATTCTTGTTGAATGAAAATCAGCATGTATTCCACAAAGGTAAATCCTGCCTCACCAAGTTTTTTTAGAGCATCAACTGAAATGTAAACAAAGATGGCCCTGAAAAGACTTGGATTTTTGACAAAGTTCTTTTTCATTGACTCTTGAGTAAACTTAGCAGTCATGGAATAAGAGAACCTAACCCTAACCCTAACCCTGTCTTTTTATACTGATGTTTAAAAGCTCAAAAAGCAAATAAATGAAGAGTTTCTCAGTGAGTGAAGTAAATAGTGGAAAACTTCAAGGATCAGTACTAAGTACTTTTTTTTTTTTTATTCAAAAAGTTTTACAAAAAATTTTTCCCCCCCTTTCCCCCCAACCCCTCTCCCTTCACAAACCCCCCCTCCCCTGGCTTCCCGGAACAAACACAAGGTATAGTTAAAATAAAACAACCATATGCTAAAAAATTTTTTTCCCCAAAACTATTATACCAATTCTCCCTCTCTAGCTCTGACTTCCTCCTTACATAACCAAAATCCTTCAAAAAATTAACAATAAACAGTAATAAAATATATAGATCAGTAGAACAAATTAATCCTAAAATATTTAAAACCAGCTAAAGCATAAAAATCCAATCCAATTCAGAGAATATCTCCTTATAACTTCTATAACCATATAATTTTCCCCAAGTCTTTCTTACATAAGATCTTTCGAGAATATTCTATTTAAAATTCAATACAACAGATTATAGAATTTCAATACAGGGAAATTACAATATCTGTTCAACTTTAGTCCTTCCTCGTCAAAATCCAGTATAAATCCAAATATCTAGTCTTTTATGATGGTTATAAAACATATAATCAACCCATTTCTTCCAAATCTTCCTTACGTATTGTCTTTCAGAAAGGCTAAAATCTTTTCTGTTAATATTTCAAAAAAAATTCTTTCAAAATGATACTTTTGTCTCTTGCCATTTTTGATGCATTAGTCTCTGTCTTTCCTTCATTACTCCTTTTGAAAAGTCAGTCACAATATTTCCTAATAGTTCCTTATGTCCAAGAATCCACGAGTTACTGCCGATATTCCTCAATCCGAAAAGAAAACTCTTGGAAAGCATTAACCCTGTGAATTTTTCCATTTCGGAGACAGCCTCCTGTAGCACAAATTCAGGCTTTTCATCCAAACTTTTAAAAAGGCTTCTTTACATCCATTCCATATTCCAAGTCTGATTACTTTGGTTAATTTCTCCAAACTCTCATCCAAAACGCCTCCATTTTTTCCAATTCGTATTGTTGAATAATTAAATACATTCTTTCTGTATAATCCTGTATAAAGTCACGAATCCATTCTTCTGAAAAACCTTCATGGCAAAGTTTTTGCTGAAAATCGCCTTATGAAATACTTAAACAAACTAAAATAATCCAACAATCCACAGTCCAGTACAATAAGATAAAATCTCCATTCAGTTTCACTTTCTCAACAAGTAAACGCCATTTTATTTCATTGTGTTGATTGTAGATGAGAGGAAAAATTATTATTTTTAAAAGAAAAAATAGAAGTCAGATTTAATACTTGCAATTTAAATGACTGATCTCCTGTGTTTTATTCCGTCTGCTTATAAATATCCATAACAATCAATTGAAGCAGAAGTGGTCGCTCTCTTCTCTGTCTGCTTAAAGCAGAAACACACTGGGGCTGGAGCTTTGCAGAAGGAATTCCAGGGAACTTTCCCTTTCGAGTTCCCCAAACGGGGCCTCTAGAGAGAGCTCTACCCTTCCCTCTTCTGCTCTTTCCCTTCTCCTTACCGGGGAAGGTACTTTCAGCCGTTGATTTCGCCGGCTTTTACAGAATCCCAGCGCGGGCGCCCTTAGGGCGTCCTTCGGAGAGAGCGGAGCCACCAGAAGCCCAGTACTAAGTACTTTTTAACTTGTTTATTTTGACGTGGGTAAGCAATGAGAAATTAACCTTTTCCCAGCTTTTATATAGTCAGTGAAGACTATGAATTTATCTGAATTTCTCTTTCATGGTTATTTATTTTAGACTCTAGTAATGGATTTGTTAACAAGGGTGGGTTACTTTACACTTACTTAAATTGAAGTGCCTTTTTCTATCAGATTTCAATAAAATGTTCATACAGAGTTGTTTTGTTAGGATTACACAAGAAACAGCTGCATTACCAACTGGTCTGTATGGACAACTGAACAATGTATGGAGCATCGAGGCAGATTGTTTACATTTTATATAATCACAGCAGAATACCATCTGCTTACATTTCTAACATTCCGTAGAAGCATGTACCTGAAATACTCTGAGTTGTATGTTAAATTGGAACATCAATAAATGCCTGACAAAAGTAGACAATATAAACAATTTCTGTAATGTTGCCTAGAAATCTGCAGTAACTGGAAGTGACTACAGGTATGAAGTCATCAGGAGTTGGGATTAGCTTGAAGGAGACTATTCTAAGGCTGGGCTAAGAGCTCTTTTGTTTCATTGATATGACTAATCTTACCTGGAATGTGTTTGGCACAAGAAGCTTTGGTGTCTCTAACCCAAGAGCAGCATCAATTCCACAGAAGATGAGGATTGCCAGAATAATGGAAAAATCTCCCACTAGCTTCCTTACCTAAGAAGTGAAGTAACAGAATAGAATAACACAGTTGGAAGGGACCTTGGATATCATCTAATTCAACCCCTTATACCAATCTGGATAAATGGATGTCCAATCTCGTAAAAAAGCTCCAGTGATAGAGCACCCACAACTTCTAGAGGCAAGTCACTGTTCTCACAGACAGAAACTTTATCAATTCTGGGTTGGATCTCTCCTTGATAAGTTTCCATCCATTACTTCTTTTCCTCCCCTCAGATACTTTGGAAAATAGGCTGACCCCCTCTTCTCTGTGACTGCCCTGCAATATTAGAAAATTGCTATCAAATCACCGTAGTCCTTTTTTGTTGTTATTAAACTAGACATATCTAGTTCCCATAACCCTTTATTGTGTGCTCTAGCCTTCAGACCCTTTATCATCTTTGTTGATCTTCTCTGCACTCTTTCTAAAGTCTCCACATCTTTTTTGTATCATAGTGACCACAACTGGACGCAGTATTCCAAGTGTGATTTTACCAGTGCAGTGTAAAGTGGTACTGGTTCTTCTTGTGAACTTGATACTATTCCTCTGCTGCTGAAGTCTAGTACTGCGTTGTTGTTGTTTTATTGGCAGCTGCAACCCACTGGTGGCTCATACTGATTATCCACTAGAACATCTAGATCCTTGCCATAGGTACTCTTGTTGAACCAGGTACTACCTATCCTATATCTGTGCATTTGGTTTTTCTTCCCGAAGCAAAAGACTTTACTTTTCTCACCACTGAACTGCATTTTGTTGCACAGGGTCCAGTGTGAAGTTTGTCAGATCCTTCTGGAACTTCAGACTATCTTCTAAGGTGTTGGCTATTTGCAGGAGCTTGGAGTCATTTGCAAATTTGCAAATTTTCATTTCAAAAATGAAAAAGGCATAAAATTCACAAAACAAATATAACAATTTAGAGTTCATCTCAACTAACTACTAATTTTTTTCAAAAATTATGCAGGACTAAAATATTTTATACTAAAAAGCCCTAATCATGAAGTGAATATATACTGCATGTGGCATGTGCATATGGCAAAGGCTGAATGGCTTCAGAAGACGTTTGCAAAGGCTTTATGGAGCTAACAACAATCCTGGGATTAAGTCTTACTGAAGATATGTTCCCCCCCCCCCCCGATTAAATATATAGGAAACTGCATTCTAAGGTGATGGCGTGCATGTCACGTCTGATGCTTAGCCATTGTGATTACTACTATTTTGTTTCTCCTGTGTGCTTTTCAATGAGTGATGAATAAATGCATGACAGAAGAAGATGATGATAACGTTGGTTTTGAGTTTGAGATTCTTATTTGTATGAAAGTTTAAAAACAGAGCTCTGAATCCATTTTAAATCTATATGCTCCTGGAAATAACATTAACTAAGATCCAGGGGTGAAATTCACTTACCTATTCACAAATGTGTGTGCGCTATGCGCGCTCGTTTTGCTCATGCCATTGTCCACACATGCACAAAGCCTTCTGCGCATGCAGAGGCTTAAAATGTCACCAAAAAAGCAATGTCATAATCTCTGCGCGGGTGGGCGGAGCCTCCCACAGCTGCCGCTACAAGTTCACCTGAGCCAGATAGAACTGGCTGAATTTCACCTCTGCTAAGTTCCAGTCTGTATTCCTAAATACCTGTCAGCCAGTGGTGGGATTCAAGTAATTTAACAACCGGTTCTCTGCCCTAATTAATTCTTCCAACAACCAGTTTGCCAAACTGCTCAGAAAGTTAACAACCGGTTCTCCCAAAGTAGTGCGAACTGGCTGAATCCCACCACTCTGTCAGCCCACCATCTGCCATTTTAATGAGTTTGCTCCTGGGAATTGTTTGCCTTATGTATCTTCTATAGCCCCTGAAGAAATCCCTGCTTGCCCAGTAGGAGGCAATCACAATCACTCACAAAAAGCAATCGAACACATTTCTCAGCAATTAGCAGCTATTCCTCACATAAACTTTTCAATCCGTAGGTTAGTACAGAACATACAACTTTTTTCTTTACTGTTTTCTACTTTCTTTTTACCCAAAGAGAGAATCAAGATAGGTAAGAATGGAAAATCAAAACAGAGATGAAAACTGATGAGATGGGAAGGAGGCTTTGAGAAATAAAGACAGAGGGAATGTGAAAGAGGAAGGAGGCATACCCATGATCTTTTCCTCTTCTTCCATTCTCTACCTCGTCCCCATTTCCTACAAATTTCCACTTTTTTACTATGCAGGTAGGCCATCATTGTCCTGGTATTTTCCAATATGTTTAACTGTAGCTCCTATCATATTGTAGGATAATTGGGGGTAGCCATTACAGGAAGACAGAGTACGTACACAAGCTTACTCACAAGAAGGAAATAGTGATTTATTTCATAAATTCAATCAACATGTAATGGATAGGATAGGATAGATAGCTACTTACACCAGTGGGAAAATAGCGACTTGATTTAAATTTTTTCAGGACCATAGCACAGAACAATGTTCCCAGAAACAGAATGAAGGACATGAAAGTGATGTCAGGCACGTAGTTGCAACTGTTGCCCACTAGATGGCCCCCTAGTTGCATACACTGATCCTTGGTCAGGAGGGACCAGTTCCCCGATTCCACATCTGATAGCTGTGAAAAAGAAAGAATTGCGCCTCAGAGGAAGATCCCTGTTTGTCCAGGTAATGAGTATACACCACCACTCTTAAGAAAATATTTAGACTGTTTTTCCAATGGCCTAAACAAGCTGGCAACTCAGGAAACTAATCCAACCAGTCTACAAGACTCCAGACTGGGTCAAGTTGCGGCGGAATATGAGAGAAAATTATATTATTAGCTAAAATGGAAGAGGGATCATTGATCATGTACAGGTTAATATGCTGCCACCTCCATTTTCTGTGAGAATGTGGTTTGTATTTTGACCTGTGTCATAACCGATTTACATTTTTAAGGCATTTGAGTTCTGTATTGGATTATTGCTTTCTCTGTTTTTAATCTAGCCTCATTTTTCAAAAACGTTCCCCATGTTTGGATTAAGCAAGTAAACAAACAAACAAAGTGCATACCTGCCTAACCTACATGATATACAATATTACATTACAGGTAATCCTTGATTTATGACCACACTGAGCCCAAAATTTCTGGTTCTAAGCAAAACAGTTGTGGAGTTTTGCCCCACTGTATGTCTTTTCTTGCCATAGTTATTAAATTAATCACTGCAGTTGTTAAGTTAGTAACAAAGTTGTTAGGTGAATGTGGCTTCCCCATTGATTTTGCTTGTCGAAAGGTTGCAAAAAGTGATACATGATCCCAGGACACTGCAATCATCATAAATACATGCCAGTTGCCAAGCATTCAAATTTTGATCATGTGGCTACGGAGGTGCTGCAGAGTTGTAAGTGTGAAAACCAGTCATAAGTCACTTTTTTCAGTGCTGTTATAACTTTGAATAGTTTCCAAATGAACAATGAATAAATGAATGACTAAATAAATGGTCAATGACTACCTACCTGTATTTTTTAGGGGTTTATCACATGCTTATGTGTTTCACATACAAACCACTAGGAACCATTTTCTGAATCTGCCAGTAGATAAGCTTAATACAACAGATGAGCCCAAGGAGGAAATGGGGCAGCAGCCTACATGTCCTCCTATAGCTTTCTTCAAGAGGAATTCAGTTTCAGGTACAGTCTAATTCCCAGATTCTCTCACTCCTGGGTAAACTGATTGGAAAGCACAAAAAGGTCGAGGAGCCACAAGGGCACATGCTCTACTTCTTCAGCGCAGGAAGTAGAGCTTAGAAAAAAGAGAGCTAAGCACCTTCAGGCTGCAACTGCAGGTTAACCCCGAGTCTTTCTTTCTCAGCTTCTGCATGATAGTCTCAGCATAGGATGAGAACCTGTCCTCACTGATCATCTGGAATTTCACTTTTAACAACCTACTGTTTTTTTAAAAGTTTCTGTGTGCTCTTTGGCTTCTAACACTACTGGTACTTAGTCTTCTGATATGTATGTGGCTGTGGCTTTCTCAAATGATACAGAATCAGCAGCAGTAATGGTAGAGAAGTCCTCAGCAGCAAAACAATAACAACAACAACAACCAACAGGGCAACACATCCCGGTTATCAAGTGCAAAAAGACTGCAGTACTCCAAGAGGTACAGAATCTCATCCACACAAAACATGCTAATCACAACATGCTATGCCTTTCCTATAGCTCAGTTTCCATTCTTTTCTAGGGTAGTAGCCAAGTCTTGTATACTGTATTCCTTTGCTTCCATCTAGTGGTTGCCTGGTCTTTTGCAATACATACAATATATGGTTTTGCCTCATCTTTCATTCCGATATGCAGTATTAAAGATAAGAGTAAAGGTTTCTCCTGTCCAGTCATTTTAATTAATGAAAATAATTTTATTTGTTACCTGTTCAAAACTGCTGAGATTAGGGAACAGAGTCTGGTTCAGGTCAGAGGAGTTGCCTGCAAGAAACAATCATCCAAGATATCAGCAACTCATTCTGATTTGTGCAATGCAAGGACCGGAGAGGGTAATAAAAAGCAAGAACTTGACAGAATTTTTGGATGTCTGTTTTTGTGGCATCTTAAATATGTATTCAAAATAGGTTGGTAACATAACAAAGATGCATATTGTTTCTTGCCATAACTCTAAAGACTGGTATGCAACATGGCCAGCTATTAGGTGGACATTGTTATTTAAAGATTTTAAAAGGAACAATGCAAGACGAACCAGAAAAGTAGCAATATCATAGAAGAGGGGACTGGTACTGCAATCTACCTATATCCACATACTATATTCTCCAGCCTCTACTCAGAACAACAAGGAAATACTGGATTTCCAAAAAGAAAATGACTGACAGATGTAAAACAGAGGAACCTTTGCTTATAAACCTAGGGACTACCTAAATGTAGGAGACTAACATACTTGAATAGAAGTGAATCAAACTGTGCAGGTACCTGCTTTTCTGTGTGGATGATTTCAAGTCCAATTAGGCTGCTTAGGCCTATCAGAGCTTTTCTTTGAGATATGGGAGAACCCTTTTAGCACTTCCAGTTGGCATGTGTCAGCTGGGGGACTGGTTTAGGCTGCCTTGATCTACTAATAGGGACAAGCGCAAGACAGAGAAAACATAAAAATAAACCACTGAAGATCAACCCAGTTGGTGACTATCTGAAACAAAGTATTACTGATTGCATCAAGATTTAGTGGTGGGATGGGGTGATATCTCAGCTATATTTGATAAATACCCATGTTGCATTTTTAATACCTATTTGTAAATTTTTTCTTAGTTATTAAGATTTGTAATGCATGGTCACACTACATTGCCCCAAGCACTAGTGGAATCCAGGGGTGAAATTTACTTACCACACTACCGGTTCTCAAATGTGAGTGATCATGAGTGTGCTCTCGCTATGCTTGTGGGTGACATCTCTGCGCAAGCGCAGAGGGTCAAAAATGGGACGTGATGACGTCCGGGCAGGTGGCCAGAGCCTCCGCTGCCAGCACTACCGGTTCGCCTGAGCTGGACAGAACCGGCTGAATTTCATCACTGGTGGAACTTTAAAGTCAGTTTGGTTTGTACTTGAATTAGATTTCATTTTTTTACAGTTGTTTTATACTTTTTATTTTATGTTGCTACTTGTCTTAAAGTTATGTATGTGTGTGTGTGTGTGTTATAGATATTCTTTGACTTATGACCAGAATTGAGCCCAAAATTCATGTTGCTAAGTGAGGCAGTTGTTAAGTGAATTTTGCCCCCTTTTATCACTTTTCTTGCCACAGTTGTTAAGTGAATTGCTTCAGTTTTAAGTTAGTAACACGGTTGCTAAGTGAATCTGGCTTCCCCATTGATTTTGTGTCAGAAGATCACAAAAAGGTGATCACATGACCCCAGGACACTGTAACCATCATTAATATGAATCAGTTGCCAAGCGTCTGAATTTTGATCATGTGACCATGGGGATGCTGCAATGATTGTAAGTCTCCATTTTCAGTGCTGCTGTAATTTCAGACAATTACTAAATGAACTGTTGTAAATCAAGGACCACCTGTATATTATAATTTATAAATACGTTAACAGTTACTTTTCCATGTATTTGTTAAGAATTCTTGATGGCTTGTCATCTAAAGATCACTATCACTAACCCATCCTTCCACCATAACATCATTGGTTGCTCATATTACCTGTCTCAGTCAGACGGCAGGTACAGCTATATAAGGTGATGTCATTGATTTTATACTCCCAATTGACAGGGTACTGTTCCACCAGAGACAGCATCTTCTTCACAGCATCATAGATGAAAATGAAACTGATGAGGGCACAGAAACCTTCCTCAGTGAAGCGTGTGAAATACTGCACCAAGTAACTAGCTTCAGTAGCCACCAGGATAAGGCCAAAGAAGGCCACCCACAAGCCAATCCAGAGGCGGAATTCTAAATAATCCAAGCTGTGGTCTCTGAGAGGAGGGAAGAGCCAAAACAGTCATATTTCTAAGCAAGTTGATTTTCTAAAATGAAGCCTGAGCTCTTAGCCAGACAATTAATTCATTTCTAGCAGGACTACCCCCAAATCTCAAGTTAAATTGAAAAATTTCCCTTAGTGTGGCTCTCTTTTGCCTATTAAGAGACCAGATTCAATCACCAATAATGAATTCTCATTGGTAACTGGCTTTTATTGCCTTGCAGCTTGACGCACCTATTTGGGAAGTTATGAAAAATGGGTGAAATGAAGTGCCAGTATCAATTTTTATAGCAACCATCAAATGATTACAGGGAATAAATTGAGTGGAATGCCTCCATTAAGGAAGGACATGCCCTTTCTTCAATGCTGGAGCTCAGGAGTCAGTTTTTCTCCTTAGTTACATTAGAATAGAATAGAATAGAATAGAATAGAATAGAATAGAATAGAATAGAATAGAATAGAATAGAATAGAATAGAATAGAATAGAATTTTTTATTGGCCAAGTGTGATTGGACACACAAGGAATTTGTCTTGGTGCATATTTATTTATTTATTTATTTATTTATTATATTTGTATACCGCCCTTCTCCCGAAGGACTCAGGGCGGTTCACAGACAAAAAACAACAGAAAACATATAATAGATTAAAAACAGCTAAAGAATAGATAGTTGAATTCAATTGATGCTCTAACTTTTGAATACAAATTTAAAACCTCATTTAAACCCCTTTTTTAAAAATCCCAATTTAAAAAACTACATTCAGGCTAGTCCTGCTCTTCGAAACAGCAACGTCTTCAGCTCGCGGCGGAAGGACTTGAGATCGGGGAGTTGACGAAGCCCCAGAGGGAGCTCGTTCCAGAGGGTAGGGGCCCCCACAGAGAAGGCCTGTTCTCAGTGTACATAAAAGAAAAGATAAGTTCATCAAGGTACAACATTTACAACATAATTGATGGTCAATATATCAATATAAATCATAAGGATTGCCAGCAACAAAGTTACAGTCATTCAGTCATAAGTGGAAAGAGATTGGTGATGGGAACTATGAGAAGATTAATAGTAGTGCAGATTTAGTAAATAGTTTGACAGTGTTGAGGGAATTATTTGTTTAGCAGAGTGATGGTCTTCAGGAAAAAACTGTTCTTGTGTCTAGTTGTTCTGGTGTGCAGTGCTCTACAGTGTTGTTTTGAGGGTAGGAGTTGAAACAGTTTATGTCCTGGATGTGAGGGATCTGTAAATATTTTCACGGCCCTCTTCTTGATTCGTGCAGTATACAGGTCCTCAATGTATTATCAGAATACATTGAATATACAGAACACACTATCAGGATATATTGACAATGTTTGTACAAAACCACCCTTTCCTACAAGCTTAACTTTCTGAAGTGCTTGAATGCAACTCTTATTACACTCAACTAGTACATTCTTGGTCTTGCTGGATGGTTTAACTATATAGCCTACTATAATGGAAAGATTCTACTTAAGGGAAGAATTGAACTTGAAGGATGAGCAAGGCTTTGCTGTCATATTTGGTATCCTCCTTGCACTTGACCAGTTCAGAATTAATTTACATGATCATGTTGGAAAGAGAAGCTTTGCTGATTTTCTTGCTGCGAGCTGATTGGCTAAACCAGCCTTATAAATGTTCTACTTAACACTCTTGCAGAACAGCCTTGTTTGAGATACCTTAGTAAGATTTATCAAAGCAAGTTGACCTGGATGTATATTAAATCACTAGAAAGTTGTGTGAGATATTTAATCTATTTTGACTTTATTGCAATTGTGTTTTGTTCTATATTACCAACAAGTAGCAGTGTTCAAGTCAGAGGTGGAAAGACAGAATGACAGATCCAAACTGCAAGGATGAGTATTGGCTAGACAACAGGCATAGGCATTGCAAATCTTATATAATCCCCAATCACCTTGATAAGGCTCAAGGAAAGAGAGTTCATGAAGGCTTGCTCCCAACATGCATACCAATATGAGGTGCTACTTACTTGCTGAAGGAGAACAGAAGACGCTCAAAGACAAGGACAGGCCCAGTGCTACTCAGGATGGTGAGTGGCTGCCCAGCAAATAGGCAGAAAAATGCACCAGCGAAGGCAGTACCCAGGAAGCTTTCCAGAACACCCTAGATCATATGAGGAAGCACATGGCTTTGCTTGGTTGAACATTAGCAGCATACCAGCTCTCAAATGATGGACACAAGTCAGCCAAATGGCATAACTACATAGTAATATGAAACTGTTTGTCTATTAACATTGGTAGGAATGTATGTACAACTAAAGAAATGCAGACTGATGCGGTGAGGAAAAGTAATGGAAGTTATAGGATTCCATTATCCAAGGATTGTAGGCTACCAACTTTTTGCACAGACCTGCATGTTATTTGTAGCATCTCCAAGCATTCCTCCAAAGGTGATTGCGTTGGTGACTGTAGCCAGGTAGATATAGAGGATGGCTGAGAGACACTGGAGGCTGAGGCCATCAGAGAAGTCACTGCCATACCAAGGGGCTTTTCGCTGGATATCCTTTAATAAGCCTCCAAATAGCCTGCAAGAAAAAAACTTTTTATTTTATTTTTATTTTTTTAAAATTGCTATACTGTATATGTGAACTTTGGATATCTTATGTTTCTTTCTAAACTTGTACTCTTGGGGAAAGGATAGAAGAGAATTCAAACTGACTTTCTTTTCAGGACAGTACGATTCTCCCCTGCAGCTATACAATGAAGAGAGACACCTCCATGCTTTAATTTCCCCAGCCGAACCTCTGAGTTTTACCTTCCAGTCTTCTCTAGCTCTTCACTTATGTACTGGTGCCCATGAGCCTGTCGGTCATCCACAGCAGATTTGTTTCCATTAGCATGAGGACTCCAGTCACGGATGCGCAAGGAGATCCTGAGGATGTAACAGGGATAATATTTATTTATTTATTTATAGTATATATAGTATATATAAGCATAAGCATGAAATTACTATACAATATATAAGCATATATGTAAGTATGAGTATGTAATAACTATATTAATTGGATATAATGAAAGGAAACAATAGGACAGGAACGGTAGGCACGCTTGTGCTCTTATGCACGCCCCTTAATATAGTATATAATACAGCCAATTTGTGTACACACAAGCCATATTATAATGATGGTGATTGATTCTGAGCTAAATATCATATTCTGGTTCTTACAACCAAACTCCAGCTATTTCTGTTACTTCCAGTGCAACTCACTATCTAAGCAACATATCAAAACAGAATCTCAGAGAAAGCCAATGTGGGATTCATATATATTCTGAAGTAGCACTGTAGGGAGTTTTATTATTGTCTTATCATAGTGTATCAAAGTAAAACAGCAGAGCCACATGCTTCCTCGTATGATCTTGTTTCTAAGAAATAATCAAATTGCATGAGAAAACAGATTTCTCATATGGTTAAGTTGCATATCATGAGTGATACAAATATATTCTCTGGATATAAATGGAAACTGTGACATTTTCACAATTTCAGCCAGCTAGGATTACAGAGGTCATTAAGACAGGTGGAGGAACAGCACTTTTTTCAGCAACAGGTACAGAGCTGGAAAAATGGAACATCTCAGCAACACATAAGTACAGATGCTTATGGGGAATATATAGATTTATATCCAGATAACGCATGTAATAGTAGAATACTTTCCACCTAAATTTTAATTAGATTTCCTTAGATTTGTCAAATGTGATGCACATTTTTCTTCATCTGCCTCTCTTTTCAGTAAGATACCTTTTCTGTGGTGAGGGCAAACTTTTTGGGGGACAAATTCGAATGGTTGGATCCCATTTGCCTGGTGGTAAGACAGTCAGCTCATCCAGAAACTCATCAATTCCTGCAACGAGGTCTTCAGTATCTTTTGCTTTCCAAGCAATTCTCTGAAAAAGCTGGAAGGCAATATCGTTAGTTCTAGGTATTCTTTTTAGCAGGAATAGCACAGTAAGAGGAAACAGCTTTGTGAAATGGCTTCCTTGGTTTAGCAAAGCAAACCACAGCTTAGCTTACATAGCTTGAGAGAAAGACTTGGAAAAAGGATTGCCATGTTTTAATCCACAGAATTTATAAAACTATGCAACAAAGTAACAAACCTGGTAGGACTTCATTTGTTCATTTATTTATTTAATTAATTTAATCCTTCTTTTTTCCTTTTTCAGCAATAAAAGAAACAAGAACCAAATTTTGATGCATTTGTTCATTCAAATTTTCAATAGGATCCACAAAAAGATCTCATAACATTCAGTGGCAAAAGTACAAAAAAATCCAGAAAATGCAGAAGGGGTTGAATGATTTTTCACAGAACCAGTGAAAATGAAGACATTTTGAATAGTTAGAATTACCATATTTTTCAGACTATAAGACACTCTAAAGTAAAAGACGCAGTTAGCTTTTGGGGAGGAAAACAAAAAAAAAATCTGCCTCTGCCTCCCAGCAATTTGCCTCCTTGCAGCAAACAGCAAACAGCATGGTCAGTTTCAGCACAGCCTGATTTAGCACAAACAGCTGATTGGAGGTTGGATCTGCCTCCCAGAATACCAGCCTGTGTGGGGATCACCACTGCCCATTGGCGCTGCGACTGCTCATCACCGCTATCACCTATTGCCGCCTCCACGCATCCCATTTTCGGCCCGTTCTAGGCAGCGGGGATCACCACCACCGCTAATCCCTGCCACCTGGAACGGGCCACAAATGGGATGTGCAGAGGTGGTGATAGGTGACAGCGGTGATGGGCAGCAACAGCGGTGATGGGCAGCAGCGATCCCTGCAGCCTGGAACAGCTGATAGGTGGTATTCTGCGAGGCCAATCCAACTGCCAATTAGCTGCTCATGCTAAATCAGGCTGTGTTGAAGCTGACCACACTGTTTGCGGTCTTGCACTCTTTGCTGCAAGGAAGTAAATTGCTGGGAGGAAGAGACTGAAGTGTGGGGGCCAAAGGGTGGGCGGGGCTTCAGCAACATTCGCTGTATAAGACACACAGACATTTCCACCTACTTTTTTTTGGGGGGGGAGTAAATCTTATACTCCAAAAAGAACAGTAAATACAAATTGCCATCCTAAGGAGATGACATACAGTATTATGTTTCACTGAAATTCAAATAATGGAAGCAAGACTGATGTGTTATCTATATGTTTTAAGCAGAAGTGAAATCCAGCAGTTCTGACAGGTTCTGGAGAACCAGTAGCGGAAATTTTGAGTAGTTTGGAGAACTGGCAAATACCACCTCTGGCTGGTCCCAGAGTGGGGTGGGAATGGAGATTTTGCAATAACCTTCCCCCACGAGTGGGGAGGGAATGTGGATTTCATAATAGCCTTTCCCTGCCACACCCACCAAGCCACACCACGCCCACCAAGCCACACTCACAGAACCAGTAGTAAAAAAATTGGATTTCACCATTGGTTTTAAGGCATCCATGACATTTGAAATAATTGGAATTTTAATTGTTGTTTAAATTATTTTAATGTTAGGGGAATAGTTATCTATAGGAAACTTATGACAATAAATTCATCTTTTTTATCCCAGAAGAAAATCAGTACAAACAGTTAAATGCTACTGAGTGTATGGGGAAAGATTTCTAGATTATTTTTTACCTAAATTGCAGTTAATGGAAACTTTTATTTGCTACTTTAATGTCTTTCACTTTTATCAGTAGATATACATATTTCTTTTAATTTCTTTAATAGAATGCAGATACTTAAGTAAAAATGGCACTGTAGCTCCAATTAGAAAATTATTAAATTTCCTTTTCATATCATGATATGATATATTTTATTATAGCTCTATTGTATTTTTGAGGGGTGCGGTAGCTCAGTGGCTAAGATGCTGAGCTTGTCGATCAGAAGGTCAGCAGTTCAGCAGTTCAAATCCCTAGCGCTGTGTAACAGGGTGAACTCCCATTACTTATCCCAGCTTCTGCCAACCTAGCAGTTCGAAAGCACGTAAAAAATGCAAGAAGAAAAATAGGGACTACTTTGGTGGGAAAATAACAGCGCTCCATGCGCCTTTGGCGTTGAGTCATGCTGGCACATGACCATAGAGATGTCTTCGGACAGTGCTGGCTCTTCGGCTTAGAAACAGAGATGAGCACCGCCCCCTAGAGCCGGAAATGAGTACCACACATGTGCGAGGGAACCTTTACCTTATTGTATTTTCTGCATTAAAAGCTGCAAGTCATATCTGGAAGATAGTTATAAAATTTTGACTCTTCTTTACATGACATTTTTATACTATAGGATAATTTGAGTCTAAAAGTCGCACAGCTTTTTTTTTTTTGTAGAAGTAATGGGTAATTAGGATTAGACATTGCCAATCAAGTTTTTAACTCATTTAAGGTTTTTTTAAACTTTATATCTCACCTTTATTATTTTTACAAATAACTCAAGGCAGTGAAGATACCTTCTTCCTCCTATTGTCCTCACAACAACCACCCAAAGAGGTAAGTTGGCTGATAGAGAGTGACTGGGCCAAGGTCACCCATTTGCTTTTCATGGCAAAGGCAGGAGTAGAACTTGCAGTCTCTGGCATTCTAGCCTTATGCCTTAACCACGAGACCAGATTTTTGCAGTTATTGCAAAAAGAATCTGGGTGTCCAAATTTGCAAAATAGCAGGTGAAACATTACAGAGAAGCTGCGAACAATATTGGTTAGGCAGATTATGTATGCATTTGGCTTTGTCTGGATTATTGCAGCACATTCAAATAGGGCTACCTTTGAAGAGCAATTGGAAATGGCAGCTAATGCAATGGTTTGCATAACATGCTCATATGGCCTTGCTATTTCAAGGGGTACAAAGGGTTGCAGGTTGGCTTCTGGGTGCAATTCAAAGTGCTGGTAGTTATTGTCAAAGTCCTATATAGCTCAGATCCTGACTATCTGCAAGACTGCCTTCTCCTGGGAGTAGGTGCCCATCCAAGAAGGCTGGGTTCAAGCAGGTCTTGTGGGTTGTTATTGCAATGTTGCTCCTTTGCTTTTGGACATGAAATAATGCTCTTCCTATTTATTTAGGTTGATATATGTTCGGATTTTGATTTTGTACTTTTATGTTTATAACCTGATTTATAGATATTCAGAGCCATTATCCATTGGAATGACAAATGAAAATAATGAGTGATTTTAATATCACATGATACTAGACCCACAACTGGAAGATTATTCTATAAAAAGATTCTATGAATCTTTTCCTTTGTTCAGTGGGGCCTGATTTTTATACTAGCATAATGAGATTTATATTTTTCTAATCACAAAAATTAAAACATTTGAAGAATCTTTTCCAAAGTCATAATACCTACATTTTAAGAAGATTAAATTTCTCTAATTCTCACTTTTAATACCTTCAATCCTAAAAACTCTTAATATTTTATATGTAAATATTCTTCATCAGTTTTGCAAATAGTGTCCATTTTTTAAAAATCTGCTATTTGATAATCTGCTATTTTAAATTTTACTACTAGTCACACTTCTGAAATATTTTTTGATAATTTTTTCATGATGTTTTATATAATAAAATTTTGCTTCTGTGTAATTGTTTACTTGAGAAACAAAACATTTAATCTCCATTTTAAGATGAAAGGTGATGAAGGCAATGGATTATAAATACCAAACAGTAGTGAAACATAACTGATTGTAATTTCAGTTGTATATTTGTTAATATGTAAACAAAAGTTAAGTGAGATTAAAGTACTATCTATTCTTAAATTTATGTTTGATATTTGTTTACATAACTGTTGGATAGTTAGGCTTCCAATCTAAATACAAGTTCTTCATTTCTGATTCAGGTTGAGTATATGAGTTCCTTTATATTTGCCATTATAGAAATATGTGTTGAGAAATCAATTCCAATTCCATGCTTCATTTATCCAAATTTTATACCATGTTTAACTTATGGAGCTATGCCAATGCACCTTCCTTTTTTTCTATATTTATCCTCATACTAGAGGTTTGATTCAATAATGGACTGGGTCTTTTGCAAAAACTGCCTTCTTCTAAAGGGTGATTTAGATGTTATATTAGCTACTGAATACTTCATGCAGTGGTGGGTTGCTCCGGTTTGGGCAAACCGGTAGTGGCAGCAGCAGGAGGCTCCGCCACCTGCCCAGATGTCATCAAAAATGCTCTGCACATGTGCAGAAGTGCTGCATGCCCACAAAGCACGTGAGTGTATCTGCGTGTTACCAATAACAAACCAGTAGCCCCAGGATTTGAAACCCACTACTGACTACATGACCAGTTTCATTCTTACAATATTGTTTCATAGAATCATATGGAAGGGACCTTGGAGTCCTTCTAGTGACCTAGATGTTATTTAAAGGGTGGCTTATGATTTCAAAACCAGTCCCTGTCCAAGACTGCATCTCATCTCCACTATTAAATAATTATTTGAGAAATATCCCTATGTATACCAAGCAGAGTTAATTGTTTATAATGAGTTAAATGTTTAATTTTCTTAATATCCACAGCCCTTAAAATATAGACATACATATATTTAATGCTTTTCCTGCAAATGCTTTTTTTTCCACAAAAAGCTTTTTATTTTGGATATCAAACAACAGAGTTCTTTCTTGAGAGAGAACAGCAAAAAAGGAGAGGGGAGGGAGCGGATACAAGGCTATCTCCCCTCTTCCAGCAATAGTGGCAAAAAAGAGGAAGCCATTAATGAAGATAATTGACAAAGTTTGACAATTGATTTTTAATGAATAGAAAGCATATTGGGCAGAGTGGCTTTTTTTGTGCCAAGTTTGATGTATGACTGAACTTTGAAATCCTGAGATTTGTATCTGAAAAACTAAAAAATTGGACTGAGTATAATAAGATAATTGGGAGTAAATTGTAGTGCTATCTAGTGGTTCTAGAGAAAATTCAACAATTTAATTGAACAAAGAAGAAGATAAGAATCGAATGACCTTGAATAATGTTTTGAGAACTCTGATAAGAAATGGTCTGGTGATTTTGTAGCAGAGAAGAAAAAAGAAAAAGAAATATACAACTAAAACTGAACTGCCTGGCTGTTGTTTTGTGGATTTATAAATTGTGGAATGGTGGATTTTTGTATTTGGTCCTTTTTAAAAATTGGATTCTTTTTCTTCTTCTCTTTGGAATTAAATTTTTGGAGATTAGCTTCTTTTTTTCTTTCTCCGTGGAAATTTTATATCTCTCTTTTTTTGGGGGTTTTTTCCTCTTTTTTCTTTTCTCCTTTTCTCTTCTTTTTTATTTTTAACATTCTTTTTTGGTGATAGATATATTATTTTTTATTATTTTTTTGGTCCTTTTTATATTTTTGACTTTTTTGGCTCTTTTTGATTTTCAAATCTGAACTTTGAACTTTTTATTATATCCCTTTTTTTCTCCACTTTATGGATTAGGGTAAAAAGAACCTGAAGATTTTGATTGTGGATTGTGAATTTTAAACCTGGATAATTAAGAGGCAAGTTTGAATTTTAAAGTCAAATCATTTGGATTACAAATTGGATGATTACATTTGGATTACAAATTGGATGATTTGAATTTAATGAACAAAATGAAGTAAACAACACAACATCTATCTTCGCTATCAATATCAACAGCAGTCAGGTCCACAGGACAAAAAACAGCTGAAACTATAACACAAAAAGAGAAAGCCAATACTGAATTTAAAAATATGCTACAGGCCATATATGAAGACCTCAAGGAAAGAATAAACAAAGTGGATGAGAAAATTTAAAAAAATGGATGGAGAATTGAAGGAAGTTAAAGAGATGATAGGGAAAAATGAATGACTAAAGATAGTGGAAGAAAAAGTAGAAGCAACAAATAAAAAAGTGGAGGAAATGGATTATAGATTTGCAACCACTGATAAAAATCAGAAAAGGACAATTATAATTCTCGAAATGGATAAAGCTGACTATTATTTAAGATTTCAAAATATCGAAGAAGAAAAAGGAGAGAACCTAGCAGAAAAAATTGCAGAAATATTAGCAGAGGCAATGGAAGAGGACAAATAAAAGACACTAAGCGGGATTGATGAGATATATAGAGTGCATACAAGATATGTAATGAGAAATCATCTACCAAGAGAAATACATGATACAAGACACAGATTAGATAAAATAGAGAAAGGAGAAACATTTTATGATCCATACAAAGGATTCCAAGAGGAAGGAAGATTGAGTGAAGAAAGAGGGGTTGGACAACAGGAAGAAAAAAAGGAATAATTAAAAGAGACAACTAAAGAACAGGAAGAAAGAGCAATAAGAGAAGGAGCAAGAGCAAAAGAAGTTAAAGACCAAAGGTAGATAAGGGTGACTAGATCAACAAAACAAGTAAATAAGTAAGAAATGGAAGAAGAAATTAAAATGATATCAATGAATATAAAGGGATTAAATTCAGCAATAAAAAGAAGAAGAATATTTAATAAATTAGAAAAGCTAAAATTAGAGATTATACATTTGCAAGAAGTCCACATTAGAAAACAACACAAAAAACTTTTGGAGCAAGTAACATTGGGGACATTATATACAACACTTGCTTGCCAAAGTAAAAGAGGAGTAGTACTTTATATTAAAAAGACAATTTAATCAAAACAAATATTTGAGTATGAGGAAGGAAGAGTATTAATGGTAGAAATAGTAATGAACTATAAAAAATATTGCTAGTGGGGATATATGCTCCAAATGAAAATCAAGAAGAATGTTAATGCTTTTTAGTCAGGGTTTTATTATTGTTTTAATTAGTTTTAATGTTTGCCAAAATTGAATTAGATTTTTATAGCGTTTTTTAACCTTATTTATGAATATTGTTTTACGTTAGCTGTAAACCGCCCTGAGTCCTTCGGGAGAAGGGCGGCATAGAAATGTAATTAAATAAATAAATAAGATAAATAAATTACACCAGAAAATATTAGAATATGAATATGAAGATATATGCATAATAGGAGACTTCAATGTGATTGATAATAATGAGTTAGACTACAAATCTACAAAAGTGAATAAAAAGTTAAGAAAGACTTTACCTAGAGCATTTTATACAATGACAGATAGAAAAGGAATATAAGAATCTAGAGGAAGAACTACAGAAGCAGCCACAGAATAAAAAAATTAAAAATTTGATGGATTTGCAAAAACATAAATTAAACTTAACGGAAAATGAAGAATTAACTAGGAATTTTTATTTTTTTTTAAATGCGAACAAGCCAGGACAATGGTTGGCATATAAGATGAAAAAAGAAAAAGGAAAAAAAAAGATAAATCAATTATTAGAGCAAGATGAAAGGATATACTATCAAAATGAGGAAAAGAAAAAAATAATTGAGAAATATTATAAAAGTTTATACCAGCAAAAGATGGTGGCAGAAGGAAAGATAGAACAATACTTAGAAACAGCTAAAACCTAAAATTTCAGAAGAATTAAAAAAGTTGCTAGAAGAAAGAATATTGATGATGGAATTGATGGAGGGAATTAAGAAACAAAAGAATGGTAAAACACCAGGACCAGATGGATTACCAGCAGAACTATACAAAATGTTGCAAGATATATTAAGCAATGTAATATTACAAGTATTTAATGATTTATTATTAAAAGCCAAAATTCCGAATTCGTGGATGGAAGCATATATAATAGTTATACCAAAAGAAGAATCGGATTTATAACAAATAAAGAACTATAGACCAATCTCATTATTAAACGCGGATTACAAAATTTTTGCATCAGTTATGGCTGAAAGATTGAAGAGACTTTTAAATGAATTTATACATCTGGGTCAGAATGTTTTTTTACCTAATATTGACTCTGGAAGGACATGATTTGCAACTAGGGTGGCACACTTTTCTTTGGTATGGAAAAAATAGGATACATGGGTATTTTCAGAGACATTACATAAGGAATGGTTTGCTAACAACATGGGAAAGAGTGAAAGAAAGACATTATATGAAGATACCAATGTGGCTTTCAACAATAGAAGCTTTGACACAGCCAAATATGATTAACGTGAAAAATATTGTGAGATATTAGGATATTTTAACAGAGAAGGGGGAACTAAAATAGAAACATGAACGAGAAAAAAAGGGATTGAGACAGCTTGGGATACATGATTGTAAATACAATCAAGATATGATAAAGATTTGAAACAGTATGGTTTTAATTTGGAAAAATCAGAATTGGACAAGATATTGACTGGGACATGCAAAAATGATTAAAAAATGATATAATTACTTATTTCAAATCAGATTAGAAGAAGAAGTAAAAGAGACAATGATAACATGGGCAAAAAAACTTTGGTTATACAATAGAACTAGAGAGATGGCAACAACTATGGGAAAGGAATTATAAATTATCAATGGCAACTGCATATAAAGAACATTTATATAAAATGTTTTATAGATGGCATATGTCACCAGAAAGATTAGCAAAAATGTTTAAGCTAAATGTTGGAAGTGTTTTCAATTGCCGGGATCATATTATCATATGTGGCGGACATGTACAGAAGCAAAAAATTATTGGATTAGAATATAGGCATGGTTAGAGGAAATGTTGCACCAACGTAGAGTTAAAACCAGAAACATTTTCATTGGGTATATTACCGGAGAAATATAGCAAAGAAGATACATATTTGATTATACATATAATAACAGCGGAGAGAATTGTATTTGCACAAAAGTGGAAGACAAAAAATTCCCATCAGAAGGAGAGGTAATAAAGAAGATTTTAGAATGTGCAGAAATGAATAGGTTAACATTGAGAATAAAAGATAAAGAGGAATCGGTGTATTTCAAGACATTGGGGATGATATTATGTATGCTTAGAAAAGAAATATGAATAAAAGATTATAGAGAAATAAATTAGATAAGGTATAAGTAAATGAGAGAGAAAACAAAAAAGAAATAGAAACCCAGAAGACACCTGTGTAAATGGAAAAGGGGAAAGTGGGGGGAGAAAGAAAATGTTATTATATAAATGTACATTTACGATGATATGTTTGAATTTAATAAAATGAAAAAGTACTTGAAAAGAAGTAAAAATCGGGATTGCTTGAATACCACTTAGGAAAATATTAAATTGAAAATGAATAAAACAATAGAGACAGAATGGAGAAGATAGAGGAGAGGAGAGAGGAAGGAGAGAGAGGGAAAGAAGAAAGGAAAAAGAAGAGGAAGAAAGAGAGGGGAAACAAGAGTAGGAGAGAAGGTTAGAAGGGAGGAAGAAGCGAGGTGTGGGGGAAAGGAAGGGGAAGGAAAGAAAAGGAGAGGAGGAAAGAATAAAGTAGAAGAGTAGTTGGAAGAAGGAAGGGAAAGGAAAGAGAGGAGAGGGAGAAGAAGGATTGTTATAAAACAAGGAAGGTGAAATGGTAGAAGAGCAACCCCAGATATATTTAAATTGTTTAGGATGAAGATTGTATTAGTATGAAAGTTAAAAGAAAATATGTATGTTAGATAAGAGACTGTACATTTAAGATACATTTATGGGGGGGGAAATAAAAAACTTTTTAAAAAAAATAAACTTTCAGATTTCTGAAAGGAGATTTAGATTCAACTTTTAACTCAAATTCATTAGCCTCCTAATCAGTCAAAGGTAAATTAGACAATTTTTTTGAATCAGGTTTCAAGCTAAATCTTGTGTTTACCACATTCCCCTATTAAAAAGATATTTGCTATTACTCTTCACTGCTTCTAGAATTTATTTTTTTATACTAGAAATGGAATGGGGGATGACTTCTGATTTATTAAATTATATTATTCTGCTTCCAGTGCAGAAGAAATCAGGCTTTGTTTATACCACAGTTTGAATGAAAATCTAGCAATATAAGGAAGTATGAAAGAATAAATTAAAGACAAGCCTTCTATGGCCAGATTTAGTCTAGTCCTTTACTTGGCAACTAGAAGCTTGGTCTTGGACATATTGAACAATTGCTGTCTTTCCCTCTAGGCATTAATACCACCCTACTCTATCCTACCTTGACAAAGGAAATTCAGCAGCAACGAAACTTACTTCATCTGTAAAGAGAGTTGCCATTGCTCTGCCAATTTCATGGTAAGCCTTCAATCTGGCTCTGGGACCCAACAGAATAAAGAGGAATCTAAAAACCAAGTACACAAAAGTCATAAACGGCACCACTGTATACAGAGCCTTTGAGAAGGGACAGTGTACAAGAAAGGAAGTCCTTGAACATTGAGATCACAATCCTACATACAGCTAAATAACTGTCCAAGTGGGAGACATTGGAAGACTTGGAATGGAAAATAGAGTTTAGGTACCTGGTTCCTGCATTGATGAGTCCATTCTTAATCTGGAAAAACTTTTGAGTTTTTTTCTCGAAACTTTAGTCTAAAGGGAGAATACAGTTGCCTTTGAGCCCAGCTAGAACAGAGACCCTCAGATACCATAAAGGCTTGGCCTCTTTCATAACTAGTTCTAGGCTTGTTCCTCCATTTAATGAGGAATTACACCTACTATTTGGCCTTATTGAGTCTACCCTCTGTAGTTCACAAACAATGGTTTGTTATGTACAGTGAGAGCATATACACCAAAGACAAATTCCTTGTGTCCAATCACTGTTGGCCAATAAAGAATTCTATTCTATTCTATTCTATTCTATTCTATTCTATTCTATTCTATTCTATTCTATTCTATTCTATTCTATTCTTTACACTACGTGTGAACTCAGGCTTGTTCAATAAGTCTTGTGTTGTGAGCTCAGCCGGTGTCTGTTAGGCCTGGGATTTGAACAGCAACTTAACTTGTGCTTCCATGCACTAAGAAGAACATTTCAGAAAGGCCAGAAATTGAAAAGGATCACTTAGATTATCAAAATTATATTAGGTCCAATCATTGAACAAGGCAGGAATTCAAATTAAGCATTCCCCATAGCTTCTTCCTGAACATATCTAACCACTTGGAGGATGGAAGACTAAGAAGCAGAGATGCATTGATGCAGACACATTTCATTTGGCTAACATACTAATTAATTTAGGCAACATCCAACTGCCACAACTGAATGTTTAAGTGATGAGTGTGCAGGCTGAAGTCTTCTATCAGAAGATAGTTGGCTCTGTTAATTTCCAAAGGTAGCTTGATCTGAGATGCTTGATGCTAATATCGAATTGCTCCATTCAAGCATACAATATTGCCTTGAAATCTATTATTCCACTAGAAGTCTTTAACAAAGATAATCTGACCCCTTTTGTATTCTTTCTGATTACCTGCTAGGAAAAGCAACTTCAGTCAAGCTTCCAAGAAGCATTGCATTTTGCAGGCGTACAAAAGCAATGAAGGGCTTTTCTAGGAAAGAGGCTTCTCCTACAAGAATGTTGGCCACTTCGGTTCCAGCTGGAATTTTCTTTTTAAACCGATTTTTTAGCTGCATTGAAAGGAAATTAAGAATAAGTAACCAAAAATCAGTAGCAGACTAATTTTCAGACTAATTATATTAAACAGCATAACCTTTTGATAACCATTGCTTATTTCATCAGATGCAGTTCATCAGAGTTGGCAAATTTCCAGAATGCAGAAAGCAACATCAAGATACTAGAATATTCCTGAGTATTCCTGAGAAAATACTGTCATCCTCCACTGCCGCTAAAATAGCCTGATCATCATTAGTTGCACGTCATTCTCGAATTTACAACTACTGTACCATCCTCACAGTCATGTGGTCATAATTCGGGTGCTTGGCAATTGGCTTGCATTTATGACAGTTGCAATATCTTGCTACTGTGTGGTCACCATTTATAATCTTCCCAGCTGGCTTCCGAAAGCAAAGTCAATTTTGGGAAGCTGGAACTGCCACTTGAACCCTGAGTTTTACAGGTTTATATGGAATTTTGGAAATATCCATATAATGTTGCTGTTACATTAACAGTACACACCTTTTATTCATGATATGGCTTTCATGATATGGAAATTATTTGCATGATATGGTTACCTGCTTTCTGTGCAATTTTAGTTGTTCTATTGTACCCAACCCTTCCGGTCTTTATTTTTAATCTGTTCCCAAACTCCCACATAGAGTATCTTACATGTCTGACATTAGAATGCAATGTTATTTTTACAAAAATAAAATTATATTACCATACTATTATCCTAATTAAAAATTGATAAAATTACATTTTTGTAAAATAGAAGGGTGAGAGGTGTTTGTGGCTTCTTGTGCCGTGGATAAAAGTATAAGCTTCAACTTTCTGAATGTAATAAACTTCAAACCAAATTGCACAGGTTGAGCAAAGAGGAGAAAATAGGAGTTTGGCAAGAGAGTTGGAAGAGATAGAAGGAGAAGAAGAGACAGAAGGAGAGGAAGAGCTCAAACTGATGGCTGCTACTCTGCTGATTGACAGCAGAAGTCATCTTGAGAAACTAGAGACTGTTGTAGTGGTGAATGATTCTGTCTCCAGAGGAACTAAGGCAGATGTGCACAGATCCAAAATAGTGTTACAGAGTGCATGCTGCCTCCAGGTGCTGATATCCAATACTTGATAGAAAGTTAGTAAAATTATTCAAAGCCATCAGCTATTATCCTTTCCTAATCTGGGTAGGCAAAATAAAAGTGCAAGTATTTGATTTGGTTGTACTTCATGTGGAAATGATCTGTATGTCTTTGTCAATTACAAGTTAAACATGAGACAGATTGTGAGTTGCTCAAAAAGCAAATGCTACCTTAAATTCATTAATAGGATACCGAGTCTGGATCACAGGAAGTAATTTTTCCACTCTGCTCTGCTTAGATCACACTTGGACCATTGTGTCTAATTTTGCTGTTTGGATGTCTTATAGGAATATCCTTAGCTTGATAGCCCCACTTTTGTATCACTCCCCCCCATTTTTACATTTACCACCATTGCTTACCTGTTCCATTAACGGTACCTCTGAGACCTCACACTTTGCATCTGAATGTCTGTTAGCCCTATCTGCAACATTTTTTTTAAAAAAAGAAGAGATCAGTGATGCTTCATATATAGTGTAGCTTAAATATTATGAGTTACTTCCACTGTAATTGCAAATTTAATTACAATGAATTATAACCTTCAAGTCTTTTTAATTATTTTAATCCAACCTATAACCATTTAACAACATATTGAACCTTCACACATGCTGTCCTTGCTGGCTTCAATTTGTAGTGCTTTCTGCTTTATCACCTTCACATTCACCTGCCTTCAGAATGTTTGCCTAACTGCAAAAGGTCCAGGTTGTATATTAGCATTGTAAGAATTATTTATTGCACTCTCTCTTCTGATTGGAGAGTCCTTTCCATTCCATTCTGTCAATACTCTAGGCATCTAGGGGAATCTCTGTAATGCATGCTTATTTCTTGATGTTGTAATTACAGGGATAAGAAAGTGGGAAGAATACTCTTTAGCAAAGTTTAATATAGGATACATAGTTTAAAAATGTGTTGATAAAAGTTGGAGTAAATGCTATGCTGATACCATTAACAGGTAAACATCAGTGTTAAATTATGGAGTTTTTCCTGCTGCTTGTGTCTGACACAAGAGGGGGTAGCTACATAGCATCTAAGCTTCATATTTGAATTGGCAGTAAGAAAAAAAAATGCTAGTTACTTACCAGCACAAGGGGACACACCCATTTCAAACAGCATCTTCAGTTGAGATTTGGTTGCATGATGATAAGGTTTGAGGAGTAAGACATAGGTAAGTTTCTTCAAGAGTTCCGTCTTGAAGGCCTGTTTCTCTATCTGGATCTCAATCACTTTCTCTTGAACATAAAATGAACATATGTTGAAGCTACTAAATCACTTCCTTTTCTGTAATCGTATCTACCTTTTCAACTTTATTGAAAGGCATTTTGTATCAATAACTATATTAATTAGCAATTGTTTTAATAAAATAGAAATAAATCCATATACTGATTCAACTGGAGGTAAGGAAATCCAACAATTTCAATAACAGCATTGATTCCCTTACTAAATTAAACTTTCAACCTTTAAGATTTAGTGTAACAGGAAAAATACTCCCCAGTGAACACAGTAGGATGGAATTTCTGGAATGTATCCAACTTTCCTGCACCATTTGTTCTTCTGTTGACTCATTGCCTGATTTACATGCTGTAGTGCCTATTTTATACTGAATAAACCGCAAAGAGGAGTTTCTACAATGGACTATGCTATGGTTTAAAATCACATTGTTGAGGTTCATTTAAGTTTCTAATTCAAAGAAACCTCACTGTGGCTTAATGTGATATACAAACTCATTATGTGGGTTTGGCATGCCATGGCTTTCTATCAAATTTGATTAGACTAATAAAGTACAGTAAAGCAAACTAGTTCTTGAGAGATGATGGTGTTTCTGTTTTTCCAAATCACAGTGTGGGTCTGGAGGCATGTTTGAATAGAACTGCTTCTGGATTGACATGGAGCAGACTGAAATTTTTTTGTAACTCTGATTTGGGACAGATTACATTGTCTTTCTAGTTCCTGAGAATACAGTATAGCATGCTGTGTTGACTATGCAGCTCAAGAAGCGTAGATACTTCGCATATTTTATTTTACTTATCCTAGTGGCATTAGAAACAGAGATGGCAAATAAGGAAATTCCTCAGTTTTCTCTCTTTCTCTCTCTCTTTGTGCTCTAAAGGCTTTAGCTTACTTCCTACAAGAACAGTCCTTTTTTCTTTTTTTTTTCTCTCACCATAAGGAAATATGTCCTTGGTGCTTTCTGAGCATAGTTGTTTTCTTGCAGTCATTTCATTGCCAAACGAGGTAACATCATCAGTGCTAGAAGGGAGTGGGGTTTGCTATCATTTTATGTTCTAGTGGCTTGCCCTCTTAATGTTCATGGGAATGTTTTTGGGGGTTTCTTGATTATGCTGTATTTACTTACCTTGTTTGTTCCTTATAAGAAAATAATTCACATAATCCTATATTTTATACCATGCATATTTTTGAGGAAAGTACTTATCCTTTTTTATTTTATTTTATTTATTTTATTTTGTCTCACAGTATATATAAGCATAAGCATGAAATAATTATACAATATATAAGCATATATATAAGTATGAGTATGTAATAACTATATTAATTATGCACGCCCCTTAAGCATCCATGGCTAGATATTTTAATGGGCTTATTCATATTCATATACATACATTCTGCTAAATACTGCCCAAGTAAATGAACTGGGGGATTCCAACCAAGTTTATGTTAACTTTTGCCTGAAACATATGTGTCTCCATGCAAAAAAGTGAGACAACCATCATCCCTTGCTTCTTTAGAAAAAGTGGTAGAAGGATTTACAGTGCACTAGAACAAGCAAGAAGGGGAACAAGAAGGTGTCCTGAGATACAAGGCTACTGGAAGTTCAAGATTCTTGAGTCATTTTGTTTCTTGCTGCTGCTGGGAAAATTATTCTTCTTCCCTGTCATTGTGAGGATTGCATTTTGCTTTGAGTGAACAGAAGAGTTTGCAGGTGACAAGAAGAATAACAAATCTCAGTTGTAAACTAATTCTCAGTGTTTCTTTCCTGTGTGCTTCTTTTCCATTATACTATTAAGGTTTTGCATAATATTACATAAGTAAATTCAAAGCTTTAAATGGAACTGTAGAAAAATGAACATCAAATGAGTCCAACCAAAAGTAACTTATTGAATTAGTTAATGATGCAGCACAAGATAGTGACTGTTGATAGAATGAAATGAAATTCCTACCCACTTTCCCAGCTCCAAAAGTGAAATATATACAGGTCTTGGATTTTCACTTTGACAGAGCTGCATAACTGCCTATTTCTTCTTAATTTCTACATTGAGAGAAACCCTTGCAAGCGGTAAAGCTCGCCTAAAGAGCTGAGGAGAGACCATACTGAGATCCTCTCTCACCTATTCAAATTTTCCTTAACTAATCAGAATAAATGGCCATGTTCAGCAGAATGGTTCATTGCATATAAACTTATCTGAAATTAAGCAAAACATTTAGATTCTTTACTTCAGCAGAACTTAATCAATGCAGAAGCCCAGAAATAAACCATGTTAAATCAGTATCTAAACCATGCAATGCCAAAGCTTATACAGAGCCAAACATTAATTAAGAAAGTAGTGTTTTCATTGAAGTTGCTTTTGTTCCAGAATAGAAGATGCCTCATGAAGGAGAGATTATCCCCCCCCCTTCTACATACCAACTATTTGTTTAAAATTATGAGCTTCCAAGTCTAGAAGAACAGCTCCTTTTCTTATACAGGTCCTAAGTTCAAACAAACTATGAAGGGGCAGAGTTGTGACATGAGGCTTGCTCCAACGTTCTCCTCCATCTTCTACTTTTTCTTCAAACTTTATCCACCTGCAATAAAATACCTTAATTAAAGAAGTAATTAAATCCCTTGTTCATAGGACAATTTGTATTTCCATTTTTGATTTATCAATCACTAGGAATTGACACCAATTTGATGGCACACAAGATCATGGATCATCAAAGCATTACTTTTCAAATAAATATACTATATATCACTGGGTTTTTCCTCCTCTCTCAACCTCAAGGAAGAGGAAGATTCTAAACTGAGCATGGGCAGTTCTAGGATCCTTTCTTATAATTACCAAAACACTGTCATTCTAAAGAAATCTGTCAGGAAATTGCTGAATTCCTAGTACATTTTTTAGAATATCCTCCCCACAAAAAGACCTTAGGCATCTATTTTACCATTGATAAATCAGTGAAGAAACAGGAGAAACGATCTGCCCCTTCCAAAGACATTAGCAACAATAAGGTCCCATCCTGCCCTGGATGATTGTGTTCTGGCCCTGGGAAGGATATTATCACTGAGACTGGGGTAGGATCAATAGGAGGTCTAACAAGGCTGAGTGCAAAATCTCTCGGCTGACATCAAGTCTGAACCTTTGTTGCACAGCTCAGCTGTGGTCAATAGCAGGCAACTGACCCTCATTGAAACAGTAGTGGGCCAGGCTGGTTTCTAAAAACAGTGGTTGAAGTGCTGAACTGCTAATGCTTGGCTGAGGGGAGGGGCTACTTGGCTGCATACTTCGTAGATTAGCTAGAGCTCCCCAAGGGCTATTTGCTATTATGCAGTTTGTGTGACTACAGACAATTTGCACCAAAGGCATAGAAACAAGCCAAGACTTCTTCTCACCAAAACCACTGGGACATTTTCCAGTCAAAATCTTTTATATATACATTTACCACAGTGCTGTGCAGTTCTAGTTGTGTATCCTACCCATCATTTCCTTCTGTACCAGTGCTATTGTTACTCAGGGGTCAAAATGGCCATTAACATCTTGTTCACCACCTTATCTAAAAGGAAAAGGAAATATTTAATACTAAAAAGAAAGTTGGGTGTATTTCAGCACACCAAAGCTGATGAAGCATCTTCAGAGCTAGAATGAGTTTTGCACATGGATGAATCTACTCTATACAATATAACAAAGAATGCTAACAGAATTCCATTTCTTTGTCTATTGTGATGACTTTCACATTAGAAATCCAGTTATAGAAAAGATGGAGAAAATGATTTCACAGTACAGGTAGTCCTCAACTTACAATCATTCATTCAATGACTGTTCAAAGTTACAGTGGCACTGAAAAATGTGACTTATGATCGCTTTTCATACTTATGATCTTTGCAGCATCCCCATGATCATGTGATCAAAATTCAGATGCTTGGCAACTGGTTCATATTTATGACCTCCCAGGATCATGTGATCACCTTTTGCAACATTATGACAAGCAAAGTCAATGGAGAAGCCAGATACACTTAGCAGCCATGTTACTAACTCATCAACTTCAGTGATTCACTTAACAACTGTGGTAAGAAAAGTCGTAAAATGGGGCAAAACTCACTTAACAAATGTTTCATTTAACAACAGAAATTTTGGCTCAATTGTGATCATAAGTCAAGGACTACCCGTGCATAGAACATGAAGAAGGAAGGAAACATGTTAGAATAACATAGCTTTAGACTAACTTTTAGAATGCCTAAAAGTTGATGGCATTCGTGTGTAAGCATTGGAATTCCAAAAACTGACACCATTCCCTGCAACTCCTCTTTTTCCATTAATTTAGTGTCTCACTTTATATGAGATTTTGGGGGAATCTAACATTCAATTTTGAAAAGTTCCTGGCCTTAATTTATTAAACTATTATTGAAATATGACTCAGCATCAGAAGAGATTAAAGATTGCATGATTATAAATGTATGTAAAAATTGAATGTAGTAATAGGGATGAAACAATGAAAATTTTAATGAAAGAAGGGCAAAAAAACCCTCTCCAAATAATACACATAGAGTAAATTGGTACAGTATATTCTATTACTGGCACATTACTCCAGTTTTCATCATTAAAATGAAGAATTTATTTTCTAAAAATGTTGGAAATTCAATATTGGTTGGATTTTTTTTTCACATTTGGGGGCAAGGTGGCAAATTCAAAAGTTTTGGAAAATAATTCCTATTAGAATGAAACAAAATTTGAAAGCTGAATTCCATTTGCATTTTGTAATGTTCTAATTAAATTTTATTAAACCAGGCATTCCTTCAAATTATACAGAATTACTTCTAGAATAGAGTAGAGTAGAATAGATACAATAGAATAGAAAAGAATAGAATGGAATAGAATAGAATAGAATTCTTTATTGGCCAAGTGTGATTGGACACACAAGGAATTTGTCTTTGATGTTACTTCTATGTATGTTAACCACCACAATGGTTTTATATGCTACGTATTGGAAAGAATATTCAATTCCTTTTTTGAAAGAATGGTTATCCAAGTTCTGGATGTATGCTTCAATGTGAAAATAACTTTATATTTAAAAAATGTGATGTAAAATAATTCTAATGGAATTAGAATTTCCATTATTAAATGGAAATCATTTTTGGACTACAGTTTAATAGGGACACCATTATAGGGTTTTTCGGTGTTTAAAGTTTCAATCTTATGGAAAATGGATTTTTAGTCTTGTTCCAATTGATTACAGCTCACACTGTAGGTAATGATTTATACTTTGTTAACCAGACCTTCTTAGTTTTACAGCTAACAGCAATTTTAGTTTCCTTTAAAAATGATATGTCCATATGTTTGTGAGCAGTTAATGATATGTTGAAAACAATATTATTACCAAAATTTGAGATACATTTTTTACTTATCTAATTGTGTTCTACTTTATATGTGTTTTATCTTTCATGGTTTATAGTCTTTTAAAGATGGTTTTAAAAAACTCTTAAGGAGGATGAGGATGAGGAGGATGGTTCAACTTAAGTTAGTTACATACATCGACACAGAACTTGTTAAGGTCAGTTTGATTCAGTTTGCAGGTTCCAAGAGGTGACAGCTCCTGATTGATCTGACTTCCTCAGGTTCAGAAACTAAATAAGCTCAGACTTTGAGAAGTTGATAAAAACTTCCAGGAGGAAAGCAGTGGTAGATCAGTTCCACAATCCTGCCTCTTACAGGCCAGTTCACTGCTCTAAGGGAATTTCTTTATCACTGAGTTGTAGTGCTCTCCACCCATACCTTAGCTAGCAGATATCTAGTTTGACATGTAATTGGGTTTTCCCTTGCCAGTCCCTGTCATGCCAATATTCCCATTGATAATGGGGGGAGGCTACCTTTGCACAAGCCTGCAATAAGGGGGAAATTATTACTTTAATCTGATATGCCTGAGGATGACTTCAGGGTCTCCCATTCACTGCTGGGATGAAATGAAAGCAACTTATTGGCATGTAGCAGAGAAGAGCTGCTGCAGAGCACCTTTGCCCCATATCGAAGTGCACATGATGAAAGGTCTTCTGTTCACATCTATGCATGCCAAGAAAAAAAGCAGGGAACAATGGAGGGAGGCAGCATAACTTCCCACCAGTGAAGGAGATGGGTAATTGTAGGTTCTGGACTAAAATGGCCTTTGTGTATAACTTTAAAATGCAGTGAGTTAACTCGGTTTGTTTGGAATGGGATCCTGGTGTTCAGCTTCAGAGCCTTGTTCTGACAGTCCCACTCCTTTTTAGCACCATTTCATCCCTGCAAGCTAAGGGCAACTAGGCAAGTGTCCTAGACTTAGACCCCAGTAAAAGAAGGGCTCCTGCATGTAAAGGATGGGTTTTATCTCTACCTTTGTCTCTGGGGACTTACCTGGCAGTTTGCCTCCATTCCTGTCCTTTAGCTGTACTGAAGAGCTCGGAGAGCTGTATAAATAATATGGGACAGCTTGCTTCTTCATTCTTCTCCTCCTGCCTCAGGATCAGGCTAACCCTCTCAGCTGCTGAAGATGTGCTAGAGCTGAAGATACTTCTGTGAACTGCTTGGCAGATGACCACAGAATTTATGCTGGAGGGTGCCTGGTCTGTGCTGCTGCAGTTGCTCTTCGTGTCAAACTGAGAAATTAAATCTCCTGTCATTTCTGTGAGACAGTTCCCTGTTGCACCCATTCGCCTTGTTTCAGACATTCTGAGATTAGGACCGACAGCTCTTCCTTCAGCACACTGTTTCTGGGCCTCCCACTCCTCTCTTTGGCAAGCTGTTTGGTCCCAGTAGAGCAGAAGCTGAACAGAGCCAACAAGTCATCCTGCCTTTATAAGGGACTGGAGCTTGTTCAGACCAGACCCACAAAAATAAATGCACCACCCCAAACAATATTGCAAGGGAGAGAGGTTCAGCCCTGCAGAGACCAGTCTGAGCTCACTTAGACAGCTTCATTCTGCCCATTTGATCAGAGCCTGCTCACCTCACATAGAAGAGGCTCCTCGGGCTTGTTTACAACTGTGCACTATTTGAAGCATTGCACAGGGCAAGCTGTCCTGAGAAGCAGAGAAATTTGAGACAAGAAAAGTGTTAAGGTGGGGGTAGGAAAAGAAGAGTAGAAACCTGACACATCTGATCCTGTAGTGCAGGGAAAGCTGAAAGGTTTCCAAAAAGTAGAGAAATTGGGGCTCTTTGAATAACAATGAATTGCCCAATGTGGAGGAGATGTAGGCAACTGCCTGGGAATGTTTACCTGGCCATAACTGTATTTCTGGATGGCTGAACTAAGACCAGACACAGATCCACCCCCTCTAAATCCATGTAACAAGGGAAGCTGAGGCTCCCTGCTCAAATCATGACCATGACATTTAAGTAAATAAGCAATAAAATTATGGTCTCATTAACATTGTTCACAGAGATCAGGATGATTGATACTTTTTACAGTATGAATTCTCCTAGGGACAACTGTTTTGGTCAGTCTGGTCAACCCTGGCTCCTAAGGAATGTAGGAACAAACCCATTTTTTTCTTGGCTCAACAGTACCTATTTTCTGGAGCAGCGCATGTGTATCTGATCCAAAGTCATCCTACTGGCTTTTGTGCTTAAAACAGGACTATGACTAAAAGTTTACCACTTTCTAATCCAGTGTCTTTAATTATTATGCCAAATAACTATAGTTGTTTGAAATAATAGAAAATACTTGTAGCTCAGTTTTAGATTTTGGCAGAGGTTTGTTCTCCTAGCTTGTTTCAATTTAGTTTCTGAATGTTTCATTACCAGACTACTTAACGTCAACAGCAGGATTTTCTTTTCCTATTCTCCTTAGCTTATAAATGTCTTGTGTGCCAGTGTGCTCAGTTGGTTGTATGATTGGTTAAAAAACATTAACAAGCATATTGATTTAGATCCAGCATATGAATATGTAAGAAACCAGACCATTTGAATGATCAATCAACAAGAGAACCAACCAGCTGCTCAGAATTTAAATATAGCTCCAAACGAACAGTCAATCACACGACCAAAAGAGCAAACCACTGCAAAAAACTATAGTTGTTATCAAACTTGCGAGAAAACATGTGACTTCTGGTTCTGAGCACTGTTCATTTAGCAGGTAGGGTAGGATCAAATTAGACCAAACTGATGTTGAATTTCTCATCTCATTTGTTTGTTTGTATTTCATATTTCTTAACATCCCATCTCCCTCCCTTTTAAAGTAATAAAAAAGGGAGAAAGTATTTAGGTTTTTCCACTGTGCTATAATTCTCAGGAAGAAACCTACATTTGGCTGCAGTTATTTTTATTAAATTAAATTTTATTAAATTTAAAGTTAGCATCTCATTCTTCCCCATATCCGAGTATTGCAACCTGGAGAGGATGAATATTCTGGATTAAACGTGGGGAAGCCTTCTTTAAGAAGGCCGCTAGAAATTTTCCTCTATCTATTCAATCATATTTGCAAACCAGACAAACCAACTGCAAATCTAGGTGGCAAACAAAAAAGTAGAAAAAAAAATGATCTATAAAATAAAAGCAACACCATATTTGCCTACAAGGACTACACAGAATCAAACCATTCAAGTTGAAGGTACATTGGAATAATATGGCTTTAAGGGTCTTGTGGAATGCAAAAAGGAAAGAGGCCAAAAGTATCTCTGAAAGTGTATTCTATAATAATAATATCAGAGTTGGAAGGGACCTTGGAGATCTTCTAGTCCAACCCCCTGCCCAAGCAGGAAACCCTACACCATTTCAGACAAATGGCTATCCAACATTTTCTTAAAAATTTCCCATGTTGGAGCATTTACAACTTCTGCAGGCAAGTTGTTCCACGATTAATTGTTCTAACCATCAGGAAATTTCTCCTTAGTTCTAAGTTGCATCTCTCCATTCTGCTTTATGAGAACTACAACAGAGAAGGCATGCAGCCTTGTACACACACATATACAACCTTTGGAGGAGGGTAATTCCCCGTAACACCTTGAAATGTTCAGACAAGATGAGCAAGTTCAAATTTGCCAAGGTGGTGCATGTTATGATCTGGTTCTACCTGATAAACCAGCACTTTGAATTAAGCCTGAGAGCCTCCTGGGATCCAAGGCAGCAACTTAAGGATTAATGTTATCCTGAAATGGCATGTTGTCCAATCAGCAGGATGGCTGTTACATTCTGTACCAGCTACAATTCAAGTCATCTCCAAGGGCAACCCCATTGTGAGCTCCACTGAAGTAATGCAATAGCACTAGCAATAGCACTTAGAATTTAGATACTGCCTCATAGTGCAGTTTATAATGAAGTTTATAATGTCAGCATATTACCCCCAACAATCTGAGTCCTCAGTTTATCCACCTTGGAAGGCTGGAACATTGAGTCAACCTTGAGTTGGTCAGAATCGAACTCCAGGCTGTGGGCAGAATTAGCTTGCAATACTGCATTCTAACCACTCTGCCACCACAACTCTAACCATGCGATCAGGACATGAGTCACCTTCATTAAGCCATCTGGACTGAATGGGGTTTCAAGTAGCATACTAGCCAAAATTGACAATATGAAGTTACAATATATTGTTTGAATAAAAAGTGTGTGTCTTTTGTGCATAAATATATTTAAATATAAATATATTAAGTATAATTAAATATATTAAATATAAATAAATATAAATATAAATCTGTTGATATATCTACAAGAAAATGCAAGTATTCCTATGCAATGACCGCTTGAACTTTTCTTCCAAAATGTTTTCATAAAATGAATTAAGTGATCCATTGCACTTTGTGTCAATGCTCTTCACAACTTGACCCCTCCATACATATTTAGATCATTATCCAATTCATTATCTTACAGTAAAAAGGTTATTATCCATATTCCTAAAGCATTTAGGAGAAATTGAGGTGGGGAGAAAAAAGAGAGATTTATTTTATTGGCTCTTCCTGATTTTTAAAAGTTTCTTACTTTTTTTCAGACTAGCAATCTGCTATAGTATATAAAATAGCTACATTTTGTGTGCCAGCTTACAAAATCCACTAAAAGATTATTACAGATTTACTTATTAAATAGGCTTTTTCTTCTGTAACTGCATTCCGTGCATTTTATGTATTGAAAATGATGTTGCTGGTTTGGGACCAAAAATAAAGCAACTGACTTCTGTGTGCAATTACAACACACCTACAAAGGCAGACATAACAAGCAGCACTGGGCTAATGCTAAAGATTGCTACAAAGGGATAGTGTAAAGAAACCACCATATGTGTATAGTTCAAATATGTTTGCATGCACCAAAATATCAGGTGTTTTTACTGTCAACAATACGCATCGCATGGAGCGGGGTGGGGTTAAGAATAACGATAGAAAGAGTTCAGCAAGTGTAACAAACATGTTTCACTGAGAGACATAATGGCATTATTAAACACGAGCCTCTGAAAAAAGTAGAATTAATAACCTATTAAGAACATTTCTGTTTGGTGTTGCAGCAGAATTATTAATTCAGCTGACAATTTCAAAACACTCAAATATCACAAAGCTAACAAAAACAAATTCTAAGATGACCTTAAGCTGCTAATAAATAATGAGCCATCTACATTGAAGTCACATAGCATGAAACAGATCTGATACGAAACATTGTGATTCTAAGATGAAGTGAGACAGGATGGTTTATAACAATTGTTCAGTCTCTGTCTGGTAGTCTTGTGTCTTGTGTCTTGAGCAATTCACAAATTAAACAATGCTTAATCTCCTTGATCTGTCTTTATTTTATTTATTATTTTTTATCCTGTCTTTACCATTTTTATAAATAACTCATGGCAAACACACATAATGCTCCTTACACTTCCTATTTTCCCCAAAGCAACAACCCTGTGAGGTGAGTTGGAGCGAGAGAGACTAACTAGCCCAAGGTCACCCAGCTGGCTTTCATACATAAGGTGGGACTAGAACTGTTTTCTAGGCCAGCACCCAACCACTACACCAATCTGGCTCTCTTTATCAGCCTAAAGATTTCCTCTTTCTGCCAAATGCTTTTGAGATACAATTTTCCTGTTTTCTCAGACTCTTCTTACTAGCCTTCACTGAATGCATCTTGAATATGTCAGCTACTTCCCATGGAAGTACATTACATAGAAGAGTTCTACTTCTTGGCCTTTGATCCATAAGCATTTTTAAAATCTTCCCCCGAAAAGTTTTGCACTGTCCTATGCCATGTTGTATATAAATAGGATTCTGTGATATTTTAAAATATGGGCCATGTTGAAGGAAAGAAGTCTGAATTAAATCAACCTTGTGCAGTTCTGAAGGCTTTCTTCTATCCGTATTGAAGAGGTTGGCAAGCAAGCATATGAAAGTGAAAGGAAGGGGAGCATAATGGACTCTTTTTGGATTCTTATATCCCATTTTCTGGGTCAGTAGGAAAGAAGCCATATCCTGTGCTGTAGCAGGAATAATGTAAACAAAGCTGTGATTGGTCAGATACTTAACACATTTGATTTAGGTAAAAAACATCTGACTGATACCCAAGGGACTTGGGGGTAGAGAGAGGATCAGAGGTGATGCAGGTTCATTATTAATAGCAAGCCATGGACCTGATTAAAACCTCCCAATGTTTTACTCAATTTTTCATAATATCACTATACATAGAAGCTTTATCTCCATGTCCTCTATTATTTGGTTTACAAATTGCAGTGGTGAAATCCTCCGTGGTTTGCTGCTGATTCGCTGCCCATGCATGCGCAGTGCATGCCAAATGCACGCTTCATACGGAAAAAGGAGGCTTAAGAAAGTAAGTAGAACAGCGAGGGGGGGGGACAGCTTACCGCACGATTTAGATTCGCTAGAAAGCAGGATTTATAAATATATATAAATCGCACTGACTGTAATAGTCAGAAATACCGATTTAGACGAACTGGTAGTATTTTTTTACTACCGGTTTGCCCAAATCGGTGCAAACTGGTAGCATTTCACCTCTGAATTGCACTGAGAATAATCAATGTGTATCCTAACCACCTTAGCTAAATTTGTACAAGCCAAGTGAATCACATTATGGCTTAACATATTTACCAACTCTGGGTTCACATATTGCGCAAAACTGTGATATACTTGGATCTGAAATTAGTATGATCTTTGATGTGTGAAATCAGAAAGGGAGTCTGGGATCAGTAGCACAAGGGAAGAAACATACTCGTGGAGTACAGCTTTATCTCCTATCTTAGCGAGACCTGCAAGAGATAATCAGAGACTTTCATGCCTCTGTGCCCAGGGCAGCCTCCCATTGCTGCCCCTTTCCCAGTTGCATAGTCTACAATGTTTGGCAATGCTTCATGCCACATCCTGAAAGTAACAAGAACATTTTGTTGTTGTTGTCTTCCATTGTTATTAAACTGTTCATGAAAAGCTAACAGGTTGCTTACAGGTCTTTGGAGAAGAATTATCTTCAATTTCTTTGTTCTAAAACTAAAGAAGTTTTACCAAAGAAAAAAACGTATGCTAAATTAGGAAAATCACTAAAAGGGGGGTTGAATTTTATAGTAACCACAAGATGGCAGAGCAATGCCACACACTTGTCTATCTGTGTTAATCCCCCCCCCTCCCCAAGTAACTTTTTATAAGTATTACTATCTTTTCAGGAATGGCTTCTGTCATTTCTTAAATATTTTTCATATTTTTAGCATAGAGGTATTCCAAGTAATATTTCATAGCGTTTGAAAATCCAAGTAATATGTTGTGACAAACATATATCTGTATAGCTAGTTACTCAACATCCAATTCCCTTTCAGGGTAAAAGGAATTATGCGTTAAGACTTCCCATTATGCAGCAGAAAAGGAGTAAGAAATAGTAAGCTAAAGGAGGGTATGAAATAAGTTTATGCCAGCAACATTAATTATGCCTCTCCACACCTTTCTGTCCTTGCAGCACATTCTTATTACCACTATCTCCATACACAGGTCCATATAGTGCTGTTTGTTACAAAATGTAACAAGTGTTCTTACCTGTCTTTTCTCTGAGGTTCTCATCAACTCCATCCAACTTTGACTTTCTCTATCTTCCATTTTCTCTCTTAATTCCTATTTTTTTTGTTTTGTGAATCTATTCTTTCATTAGGACCAAGGTACTTTTTTTTGTCTTTCACTTTTGTTTTCAATCCAGATTCCTCATCACTTATTCATTCTTGACTCTGTTGCTTGTTTTGTCAGATACATTATCTTATTCCCACTGCATTCAAATTACTTTTATGTTTCTCTTGACATTCTTAACTCTCATTCCTCTATAACCAAATGGGCAGAAGTGTTATCTTAGCCATTTGTGCTAAAGGTACTTATCCATTCTTCACAACAAACTGCACACTCTGGTCCCAACCCTTTTTCTACTGGCACTTGTACAACTTAATATGATATAAATAATGTCTCACCTCTTCAACGATTGCCATCCTATCAAGTATTGCCTAGGTAGACATATTCATCTGCTTTGAATGATTTCTTCCAACAACCAGTTCACCAAACTGCTCAGAAAGTTAACAACCAGTTCTCCCGAAGTGGTGCGAACTGGCTGAATCCAACCACTGCCTTTAGTCATTTAGACTTACCTAGTTCCTTCAATCTTTCATCATTTGGTTTAGCCTCCAAACCCCTTATCATCTTTTTTGCTCTTAGACCACGTATTTATGGAACAACCCTTTTCCTAAGTAGACACTTACATCTTTCTCATTCATTTTTGGGTGTCCACATGGCCTATTCACTATTTTCTAATATAATTTATTGTGGTCCCGCCTCTTTTTCTCATTCAACCATTCATGTCACTTAGCAGAATAATTTTCTAACCAGGATCACATTCCTTCAAAATATTGCAAATTGTTCCCCAAGATAATATTATATTTTGAGAACAACACTGATTTCTTCTCATCCTTACTTTCAAAACATTACTTGCTTACCTGAAATCTGGCCATTTTTGACTGTAACATTTGAAAATCATTTCAAAAGAATAACTTTACTGTTAAAGACTTCAGTTATGTTCAGTTAAGCAAACATTCATTTATTTTAATAAAATGCAACAGTCTTGTGAATGAAAATTGTATGATTCACCCTAGTTTAGAACTTTGATATTAATTATGCAGACAGTCATTTTAAAATAATATATTGCAAATGTAACTGTTAATAGTATATTGGATTTCTGTAGATTTCTCTATGTTTAAAGTTAATTAAGTAGGCATTCATATTGAAGTGATTGATACAAAGTAGATTTCTAAATTGTATTAGAATAGAATAGAATAGAATAGAATAGAATAGAATAGAATAGAATAGAATAGAATAGAATAGAATAGAATAGAATTTTTTTATTGGCCAAGTGTGATTGGACACACAAAGAATTTGTCTTGGTGCATATGCTCTCAGTGTACATACAAGAAATGATACATTCATCAAGAATTCTAAGGTACAACAATGATAGTCATAGGGTACAAAAAAGCAATCGGGAAACACTCAATATCAATATAAATCGTAAGAATACAAGCAACAAAGTTACAGTCATACAGTCATAAGTGGAAGGAGATGGGTGATGGGAACGATGAGAAGATTAATAGTAGTGCAGATTTAGTAAATAGTTTGACAGTATTGAGGGATTTATTTGTTTAGCAGAGTGATGGCATTCAGGAAGGTCTTGTGTCTAGTTGTTCTGGTGTGCAGTGCTCTGTAGCGTCATTTTGAGGGTAGGAGTTGAAACAGTTTATGTCCAGGATGTGAGAGGTTTTTAAATATTTTCAGAGCCCTCTTCTTGATTTGTGCAGTATATAGGTCCTCAATGGAAGGCAGGTTGGTAGCAATTGTTTTTTCTGCAGTTCTAATTATCCTCTGAAGTCTGTGTCTGTCTTGTTGGGTTGCAGAACGAAACCAGACAGTTATAGAGGTGCAGATGACAGACTCAATAATTTTGCTGTAGAACTGGATCAGCAGCTCCTTGGGCAGTTTGAGCTTTCTGAGTTTGCACAGAAAGAAAATTCTTTGTTGTGCTTTTTTGATGACGTTTTTGATGTTAGCTGTCCATTTGACATCTTGCGATATGGTAGAACCTAGAAATCTGAAGGTCTCTAGTCTTGATACTGTGTTGTCTAGTATTGTAAGAGGTGGAAATATGGAAGGGTTTCTCCTAAAGTCTATCCTCATTTCTACGGTTTTGAGTTTGTTCAGTTCCAGATTATTCCGGTCGCACCACAAGGCTAGTTGTTCAACCTCCCGCCTGTATCATTGTCATTCATCATTTTCTCATTCATCATTTTCTCAAATGAGACGAATCACTTTTGTGTCATCTGCAAACTTCAGTAGTTTAACAGATGGATCATTAGAGATGCAGTCATTGGTATACAGAGAGAAGTGGGGAGAATACACAGCCTTGCTACAATTAGCCCCTGTGCTAATTGTACAGGTATCTGATGTGATTCTGCTTAGCTTCACCTGCTGCTTCCTGTTTGTTAGGAAGTTTATGATCCACTTACAAGTCTGTTCAGGTACCTGTAGCTGGTTTAGCTTAGTTAGAAGAGTGTCTGGAATGATGATATTGAATGCTGAACTAAAGTCTACAAAGAGGACCCCTGCGTAAGTCTTTGGAGATTCAAGATGTTGTAGGATGTGGTGCAGAGCCATATTAACAGCATCATCTGTTGATCTATTTGCTTGGTATGCAAATTGCAAGGGGTCTAACAGCGGATCCATGATGGTTTTCAAGTGGGACAGCACTAGCCTTTTAAAGGTTTTCATGATTACAGATGTTAAATGCTGTGCCAGAATAAACAAACAAAAATATCAAATGATTTGTAAAAGTTTCCAAGAATTATCACCAAGCAACAATCCTATAAGTAAATCAAAAATTATAGCAGATAAAATAAACCAGTATTTCAGATATAACATTTTGACTATGAAAGCAAAAGAGATGCTTTTGGGTATTGTTTTGTTTTGTTTTGTTTTGTTTTTGTTTTTTGTATCCATTATCTTATTGCACAGAAACCTTATAAGATTTACTAATTTTCATTTGTAGTGGTTTATCCTGAATGGGTATAGGACAGGTCTTGAAATATCTGGAAGTGCTTTCTCTAAAACAGGGGTCTTTCAGACCTCAGGGACCACTAAATTCATAATTTTAAATTCCACGGACCAGTAATGTGAACTGCCTAATGACCGGCTGGGTGGGTGTGGCTAGGTGGTCATGTGATTGGGGGTGCATGGCCAACTCCATGTCACTCACATCAAGGGGGCACCTCACCGGCCTCTATTTATTTATTTATTTATTTTTCAAATTTATATACCGCCCTATCTCCCTAAGGACTCAGGGAGTCCTTGCCTCTACTTGCCCCTCGACTTGCCCCTCCCCTCCCAGCCACTCATGGTGCAGCTGACCACATGTAGTCGAGAGTGAGGGTTATTTATACCCTCTCTTAGACCTTGCCCTTACCCTTGAGCTTCCTGTTCCTGTGCAAGAAATGCTGTATTATATTAAATGCTGTATTAAATTATATTGGCTGTAGTCAGACTCCCATGAAGCCATGCAGGGATCATAGTTGACCTTGATCCATCTGAGGTTTTCTGAGTCAAGCTTGGTTGAAGCTTGCTGGGTGATGTAATGAAGAGGTTTGTGTTCTGAAAGTATGTTGAGCAATTCCTATTGTGTCTTAATGACTTTGCCCTGGTTTGGATTTTGAGTGAGGGCTAATCCCATCACCCTGAGGCTGACGGTCTTTTGTCTTGTTGATAAATTGGCCCAATGGGCACCAAATATCTGCTAGGGACAGGGAGCTGAAGCTCTGAGTTTCTGTCTCCTTTAAGATGTCTATTTCTCCTTTTGGGGAAATACAATATTCTGCCTTTTTAAATATTTCATTCTTCTAGGAGAGGGGTGGGTGCTAACTTTTTACAATAGGTAAAAGAGGAAATGTAAATCCTAGGTGTTTGTCTGAGCTAATTTTGTCAACCTTTTGCTTGTTGCTTATCTGAGTTTTTGTCTTGATCCAGTCTTTCTGAATGGATTACCAAATCTGCATTTCTAAAAGTTGGCCTCCTTAATTTCTGCTTAGGGCAGGGAAATGGGGGCTGGTTTCTAAATAGGGTGGCCCAATCTTTCTTGATGGATACAAAATATCTGCTGGGGGCTATTAAGAAAGACTGAATCTGTTTTATGTCTTTAAAAAACCATGTTTCTCCATTAGTGAAATATAATATTCTGCGTTTTCCCAAAATATTTCCCAAAATATTTCATTCTTCTAGGCGAGGGGGGCTTCACACACACACACACACACACACACACACACACACACACACACACACACACAGATCAATAATGTATATAAAATGGAAAGAACCTGTGGAAGAATGGTACTGAAAAATATATCTCCAAAGAGTGGGAAACAAATCTAACCACACTCAAAATATAAACCCTCTGCCTATATTTGAAGATGTCAGTCTTGGAGAAATTACTGTAGCATGGGATATGGAGAACAGAAAAATCAGTTCGCTTCTTAAAGCCCTTGTTTCAAAGCTCTGCAACCAATTACAACATCAAAGGTTGCCCAACCTGGGAAAAGACTGGGAAACTATAAAACAAAAATACATAATGAGACTCTTCCTGCTTTTGGTACCTAATACACTAGTTGTTTAGGAATGGGGACAGCATATCTATATGTTTGTATGTTAGCTGTAAAACTCCTCCACAATTTTATTGTGATTATTTCATAAATTATTTAATAAAACTCTACTCCCAGAAGTGACTAATTATAGGATTTTTTAAATTTTTTTAGATAATTTACTACCTTGTTTGGAAATCCTGCTCACTTCAAGAATTAGTTTCAGGTTAGCTCATTGCAGTGGAATTTTCGTTTTCATAAATCAAGACTCTTCCTGAACAAAAGGTTATTCTTACTGAGGAAACCTGTAAGTTCTTGGGTGATATGCACTAAAACACCAATTCTCAGAGAACTTGAAAATTTCTAAGGGGATTTCCTAGGGGGCTGGGTGAGAAGCTAAATTGTGCAGCTATCATATTACTCTTCTTGAAAAGATTGTGCACATTAAGAGACAGGTACTATACTTATCTGAAAGAAATATAACCCTGACTTCAAAATGAAAGCCCCAGGAGAAGAGTTTAAACATTTAAAATCAATTTTACAAATCAATTTTAAATAAGAGTTTAATTTAAAAAAACGCCTTATAATCTGCATAAATCTCATGCAGTCCTCCACTTTTAAAGATATTGGCAAAAACAAATTAACAAAAAACCCTTATTTTTTTCCAAGTAAATCCAACATCTTGAAAACTGATTAATTAGAGAGCAGTGGTTATCCTATCATAGTGCAGAAGAGTGGTTTAGATGAAAGTGTGTTGCTTTCTTTTGAGCTGCAATTGCCATTTCAGAACAAACCTCTTTTATGAACTCCACCATGAAAGGAACATCAATTTTCCTGACTACATTAATAATATCAATTTACCCTAAAAAGACATATTTAACATGAGACTATTCTAAATGGAAAGAACTTAGCTCTTGATGGAACTCAACAAACAGAAAAGAACATAGAATAACAGAGTTGGAAGGGACCTTAGCAGTCTCCTAGACCAACCCTCTGCTCAAGCAGGAGACAATTTCTTCTTGAAAACCTCCAGTGATAGAGTATCCTTAACTTCGGGAAACAAGCCATTCAACTGATTAATTCTTCTCACTGTCAAGAAAGTTCTTCTTAATTCTAGTTTGGATCTCTCTTTGATAAGCTTGGGGCCTGGGTACTTACGGGACCGCCTGCTGTTACCTTATGCCTCCCACCGACCCGTACGCTCACACAGAGAGGGACTTCTCAGGGTGCCGTCCGCCAAACAATGTCAGCTGGCGGCCCCCAGGAGTAGATCCTTCTCTGTGGGGGCTCCTACTCTCTGGAATGATCTTCCCCCCGGTTTACGCCAAATATCTGACCTTCGGACCTTTCGCTGCGAACTGAAAACATATTTGTTTGTTCGCGCGGGGCTTTCTTAAATTGGTTAGATTTTAAATTTAATTGTTATTTAGTTTTAAATTGGGTTTTTTTTAGATTATATATTATCGGCCTAACTGTATAATAAGTTTTTAAATTTATTTTTAATTGTACATTGTTTATTTTTATCTTGGCTGTACACCGCCCTGAGTCCTTCGGGAGAAGGGCGGTCTAGAAATCTAATAAAATAAATAAATAAAATAAATAAATAATAAATAAGCTTCCATCCGTTACTTCTTGTCTAGCCCTCAGATATTTTGAAGAATAGGTCAATACCTTCTTCCCTGTGACAGACCTTAAAGTAATTGGAAGGCTGTTATCATGCCATCCCCTAGACCTTCTTTTAGCTAGAGTAGATATACTTAGTTCCCTCAACCATTCATCATATGGTTTAACCTCCAAACCCCTAATTGCCTTTGTTGCTCTTCTCTGCACTCTAATTTCTAGAGTCTTAGGTGTAGCCTCACAAGTGTGGTATAAAGCAGTACTATCACCATGATCTATCTCTCTATTGACACAGTTTAGGACTGCATTTGGCTTTTTTGGCAGCTGCTTCACACTGCTGATTCATACTTAAGAGGTTGTCCACTAGGACATCTAGATCTGTCTCACAGTTACTGCTGTTGAGCCAAGGAACACCTATTCTATACCTGTGAATTTGTTTTTTCTTGTCTGTGTGTAGGACCTTACTTTTCTCACTACTGAATATCTGGTGGTGAAGCTGCCTCTCCCACATTTTTCTATCTTACCAAGAAGTAGCCTGTGGTCTACTTTGTCAAATGCCTTATTGAAGTTTAGGAAGACCATATTCACACTATATCCACATCCATGATCTTGGAGTGGCTCTTAAAAGAGTTTTTTTAGAGTTATTAATAGGAAACTTTCTCTGGCTTTTTGATAGATGCTTGTTGCAGAGCCAGACTCCCACTGGCAGGGATTCAAGTCAACAGATTAAAGAGGTATTCTTAATTCTTTGCTCAGCATTCTTGAAGCTAAGTGAATCCAAAGGAAAGAAGGAATCCCAGAAAACTGGGAAGACTATCTGTCTGCTATGCTTGCCCCCTTATCTCTCTCTCACATTGAAGGGTAATGATTGGTGGTGACTCAGGTTAGGAAAGGATGGCAAGAAAACCCCAATTGCTACCCTGAAACTAGTCAGTCTTATATTCTGTGAGAGCTGAAGAACTGATAAGCTCAATGGTAAGGAGCTCTCATATTTTGTACCAATATATTTTTTTCTCAGTTTAAAGATGGGAGAAAAGCAGATTATCATTGCTACATGGATGAACCTTATGTCAAAATATTATTGGGTGCTTTAGCACTGAGGAGAAATGAAGGAAGTTCTTACAAATGGATTTAATGTTTATGTTCCCTTCCTAATACAATAATTGCTTATTGCCTAATTAAGAACTTGAAAATGTTTACCTCTTGATGTGTGTCTCAGTTTTGAGGGTGTTTTTTTTTAATGCAAGGAAGGAAATCTTTGTTACAAAAAGTAAATGCTTCATCACTGGAGGTTTTTAAGAAGAGACTGTACAGTCCCTTGTCTGAAATTATAAGATCTCCTGCTTCAGCAAGGGGGTTGGATTAGAAGGCCTCCAAGATTCCTCCAGCTCGATTCTGATTCTAATTCTGAATATCAGAAATAATTAGTGGATCAAGACACATTTTGTTTAACTTGGAATTTAAAATGGTCTCCTTTTCTGTCTCATCTACTGTGGTTAAACATTTCTTTAATAGCTGTTATGTGGACTTGACTGACCAGGTTTTCATCCAGCTTCTCTAGATTGGAAAGTGTGAGTAAGCCTTGTAGCCTGTATAAGGCTCGTCCGCATAAAAATGATTATTTGCACATAAGTGCTATGTTGGTGTTGCCTGCTTTATTCACCGGAGAAAACTTGTGTGAAGGGATTTATCTCTGTGAACAATAAAGCTGATCAGATCAAATTAAATAACTGTATTATAGCCGTATGGTTGGAAAATAAGAATATAAAACCTAAAAAAAAAGTGAATATAAATATACATCTATGTCAATTTAGAAGTAGGAATTATGGTAGAATCCTCCCCCCTCCTTTTCTTTCTCTCCCCTCTCTCTCTTTCTCTCCTTTCTGCAGAGAAAATGATGCACTATTTGTTCAATTTGTTATTTGACTGCCCTAGGGATTTCTCCTGATCTGAAGGTGTGGCTTGCACTGCTTGCACTTCTTGCTTCTGTAACTGAAGCTTGGTAGAGAGGTAACAGTCACTGGCTTTCCATGTGGAAAAGGTCTATAGTCCTAAACGTTCCCATTGTCTTCAGTTTGGAAAGCTCTGCTTGGCTTTCTTAGCACCTTGTGATACTTCAGAAATAGACTGAAACTGAGGGAGCAGACAGATAGCCAGATAAAATACAATCTCTCATTTCAGCATAAAATTTTCCACCCCAAAGCCTGAGCCTGACTCTGTTTATAGAATAGAATAGAATAGAATTTTTTATTGGCCAAGTGTGATTGGACACACAAGGAATTTGTCTTGGTGCATATGCTCTCAGTATACATAAAAGAAAAGATACGTTCATCAAGGTACAACATTTACAACACAATTGATGATCAATATATCAATATAAATCATAAGGATTGCCAGCAACAAGTTATAGTCATACAGTCATAAGCGGAAAGAGATTGGTGATGGGAACTATGAAACGATTAATAGTAGTGCAGATTCAGTAAATAGTCTGACAGTGTTGATGGAATTATTTGTTTAGCAGAGTGATGGCCTTCGGGAAAAAACTGTTCTTGTGTCTAGTTGTTCTGGTGTGCAGTGCTCTATAGCGTCGTTTTGAGGGTAGGAGTTGAAACAGTTTATGTCCAGGATGCAAGGGGTCTGCAAATATTTTCACGGCCCTCTTCTTGATTCGTGCAGTATACAGGTCCTCAATGGAAGGCAGGTTGGTAGCAATTATTTTTTCTGCAGTTCTAATTATCCTCTGAAGTCTGTGTTTTTCTTGTTGGGTTGCAGAACCGAACCAGACAGTTATAGAGGTGCAAATGACAGACTCAATAATTCCTCTGTAGAATTGGATCAGCAGCTCCTTGGGCAGTTTGAGCTTACTGAGTTGGCGCAGAAAGAACATTCTTTGTTGTCCTTTTTTAATGATGTTTTTGATGTTAGCTGTCCATTTGAGATCTTGCGATATGATAGAACCCAGAAATTTGAAGGTTTCTACTGTTGATACTGTGTTGTCAAGTATTGTGAGAGGTGGAAGTATGGAAGGGTTTTTCCTAAAGTCTACCACCATTTCTACGGTTTTGAGTGTGTTCAGTTCCAGATTGTTTTGGTTGCACCACAAGGCTAGTCGTTTGACCTCTCGTCTATATGCGGATTCGTCATTGTCTTGAATGAGACCAATCACTGTTGTGTCATCTGCGAACTTCAGTAGCTTAACAGATGGATCATTGGAGATGCAGTCATTGGTATACAGAGAGAAGAGAAGTGGGGAGAGCACACAGCCTTGGGGGGGCCCTGTGCTAATTGTACAGGTATTTGATGTGATCTTGCTTAGCTTCACCTGCTGCTTCCTGTTTGTTAGGAAGCTTGTGATCCACTTACAAGTCTGTTCCGGTACCTGTAGCTGGTTTAGCTTAGTTAGAAGAATGTCTGGAATGATGGTATTGAATGCTGAACTAAAGTCTACAAAAAGGACCCTTGCATAGGTCTTTGGAGACTCAAGATGTTGTAGGATGTAGTGCAGAGCCATATTAACAGCATCATCTGTTGATCTATTTGCTCGGTATGCAAATTGCAAGGGGTCTAACAGCGGATCCGTGATGGTTTTCAGGTAGGAAAGCACTAGCCTTTCAAAGGTTTTCATGACTACAGATGTTAAAGCAACTGGTCTGTAGTCATTCAGTTCCTTGATGGTGGGCTTCTTCGGCACTGGGATGATGGTAGAGCGTTTGAAGCAAGAAGGAACATAACACATCTCTAGTGATTTATTGAAAATATGGGTGAAGATGGGGCCAATTGGTCAGCACAGACTTTTAAGCAAGAAGGAGTTATCTTGTCTGGGCCTGGAGCTTTTCCTGGCTTTTGTCTGTGAAATAGGTCCTGCACTTCCTTTTCTGTGATCACTAGGGGTTGTGAACCCAATGAAATGGGGTCAGTTGTAGGAGGCTTGGCTGTTGTTGGTGTGTCTGAGATGGGGGTTGTGGAGATAGGTGGCTGTAGTTTCCTTTCAAACCTGCAGTAAAACTCATTCAGGTCATCTGCCAGTTGTTGATTACCTTCAGCCTGGGAAGGAGGTTTGCCATAGCCGGTGATATTTTTAAGAGTTTTCCACATGTTTGCTGGTTCATTTGCTGAAAACTGATTCTTTAGCTTTTCAGAGTAGCTTCTTTTTGCTGCTCTGATCTCCCTTGTTAGTGCATTTCTGGCCTGATTGTACAGCATTTTATCACCTTTTCTGTAGGCTTCCTCTTTGGAATGTCGTAGCTGCTTAAGTTTAGGTGTAAACCAAGGTTTGTTGTTACTGTGTATTCGCAAGTTCCTTGTAGGTACACATAGGTCTTCACAGAAGCTGACATATGATGTTACAGTATCTGTGAGTTCATCCAGGTCTGCAGAGGTATCTTTAAATATCCATTAATGAGAACAGAATGAGCTGCTGCTTTGGAAGACATTTGCCAATCACTTTCCTTAATGTGTGCCGAGTGGGTAGGCTGCTGATTTCAAAACCAGAATTAGCCCTCTGTCAGACCCCAGTAACACACCTGTGACTTGTCAGTTGGACTATTTCTGAACATAGGTCAAGTGCTCATTTAAAAAAGCACTAAGATCCTATCCAGAAATAGCCAAGCTAACAGTTTATAGGCATAAAGGAGAAGCATGGAATGAAGTGTGAGGAAGCAAATGGTACGTTCCTGGCTAGTGCTACAAAGAAGTGGTAGTGCTGGCATCACAAGGCTGTGGCCAGCAGCACCGCTAGTCTGTGGGGAGGGAAAATGGTGTAGGAGTGGGGAAAATGGGGCTACCCCACCCTACAAAAATAACAAAGGCAGGAAAAAGTACAAAAAAACCTTGTTGCCAAAACCAGCAAAAACCTCTGTAATGGCACGTCTTGGTGACAGAAACAGTGACACACAGCTGGCAGAAGCTGTTTCCCAATTTAGACTGACCTTTTATGCCCCTTAGCCCTGGCACTCTTTCACAAAGGCATTAAAGCTGTATGAATAAGGAACCCAGGGAAAGCCTAACTAGGAATTACGTGGGCAGGTGCCTCTGCCAAAGCTAGGTACCCAATCTCTCCTGTAGCCCAGGAGAGGGCAGTACTTAGCAACTAAAGACAGGAGGGTGCGTTTGCAGCAGCCCAGTGTGACCAAGGAGATCTGGGCAGAGTCTCTGTCAGCAGCAGCATCAAGGAAACATGTTGGATCACATCCAAATTGTGCAGGAAGAGGGAGAATGCTACTTTTGGGAATGGCTAAGGTGACTTCAAGCTGCCTCAGATTTGGAATGGGGGTGAGCTGAAAGCATGTCATGAGGTAATGTCACATAAAAACACTGGGATATATCCATGCTGACGTTAGGGAGATGCAAGGATGAATCCTGAGAGAAGCAAATGTTTTTCATGGAAGCCAGGATTCTATAGCTGTTTTTAAGAGTGGCTAATTTTGGGAAAAACTTTTTATTCGTTATTTTGTGGTTAGAGAAGTATGAAATAATGCCAAACCCTAATAATTCAATAGGAATACACTGAACTATGTTGTTTTTCTTATATAATTGCTTGATTGGAAATGTTGAATTTCTAATTTGGTTTGTAGCCTGTATTTACATATGGCATTTCACTAATTTTAATTGGCAAGATGCTGAAATCAGATAATTTGTAATAGCTGGAGGAAGGCTATCATTATATAGCCTTTAATTGTTGCTGAACTGTGGTAGTTACTATATATTCTACTCATCTTTTTTCACAGTGGAAAACTTTTCCTATGATTTGCATTTTTCATACATTCAATGTTTTTTTCTGTTTATCTGCCAGAACTGTTGTTTTCTTCTTTTGCTCAATGTTTTCATATCTTTCATTATAACTATCTAACTGAAAAGTTAATACAAATTGATGTTGCTCTTCAAAAATTTCATTTATTTGGTATTCTTCATTTTCATTGTTGCCTATACTATTAGCATTCTCATGTTTTTTTCTCTAATTCTTGCAATTCAAGGATTGAGCAATGAATGAGCAATCCATTATGGAATTTTTCTTTTGTGTGTTCACTATTAAAAATGGATTGTGTAAAGACTATACTTTTGGGCCTCTTCTCCAAGACTGGTATGGTTGAACCTGTTAATAGCTAAACATCCACCAGTATAACTCCCGGTGAGGGGGATTATGATGATTATATTATCCATGATAATTATGGCTTGGTATTGCTGAGGGCTGTTTTTGAAATCTCAATTATTTTAAAATGCATAAAGTCACTGGGAAAAATTATGAGGAATGTGGGCTGAGCTATTAATAACATGCAGATGATACCTAGCTTTACCAGTTCTTCATTTAATAAAGGTGAGGGAGTCAACATTTTAAAACAATGCCTGGGCAGTGTAATGGGTTGAATAAGGGACAAGAAATTGAGATTCAGTCAGATATACTGTTTGTGAGTGGTTCATCTGTCTAGTCAAATGGGGGATCACCCTGGAAGGTACAACACCTTCTCCAAAAAGATTAAAAAGACCAAGTAGCCACTATGGTTTATTATTATTTATTAAATTTGCCAAGCCAATTCAGGCTCTTACAGAAGGGTAGGAGCCAATCTCACCTCGGGAGGCAAGATGTTCCAAAGGGCAGGAGCCTTGGCAGAGAAGGCTGTTCTCTTGGACTTCGCCAGCCAGAATTCCCTGATCAACAGGTCTGCAGCATGCTTTCTCTGCCAGCATGGTTGGAATAGGCCAGTCTGATAAGAGTGGAATGGTTTCTCAGGTAACCTGGATCTGTGCCATGTAGAGCTTTAAAGATGATAACAAAAACCTTGTATTGTGTAGTGGATTTCAATAGGCATACCATACTAGCATAGCTGCAACAGTATTTATTGACTCAAAAAGGGAACTGAGGAACTGCAGGCAAATGCCTGATATTTATACTCTAGACCTGCAGGACCTTAACCAACCATAGAACTAGAAAAAACCCATCCAAAAATAAATGTTTGAAATTTCCCTCTAAAACAGTTAGGGTCACCTAAAAGTTAGTTTCATTTTGGCACAGTTACAGTTAGGGTCATCTAAAGCAGGGGTGAAATAGGGCATTGGTCCTACTGAACGTTCCTTCTCATGGCACTGGGAAAGAGAATCCAGGAATGGGTGTTGCTCTTCTCTTCTGCTGGGAGATTGAGCCTATCATCATTTTTGGTGACGCCTCCCTTGCCTGGCGACCTCCCAGTTCAGCGAAAGCATAGCAATGATGAGGCTTGTGACCTGTGAAAACATGAGCCCCTCCCAGAGTGTGGAGCAGATGTTAGTCAGGGTGGGGCTGGATTCTTTCTCCCAGAGCCATGAGAAGGAGCGTTCAGGTAGGACCAATGCCCCTTCTCCATTGTGCTGGGGAGAGAGAATCCAGGAATGAGACTTACCAAAGCCGGCCTGTTTTATGGGTGGGAAGTAGTCTGGTCCTCAGTCCCCCCTTCAGTGTGGACCCTTGGGAGGACTCACTGTCCAAAGGCTGCTTCAGCCGAAGCGAAGGTGTCCAACTTGTAATGTCTAATGAAGGGGGATGGAGAGGACCATGTCACTGCTCAACAGACCTCCTCTGTAAAAGCCTGTGTCGCCCATGTCACTGTTGTGGCTGCGCTCCTGGTGGAATGGGCCATCACATTCCAAGGCACTGGAAGAGCCTGAAACTCATAGGCCTTGGCAATGCATGCCCGAATCCACCATCCCACGGTCGATGGAATGACCTTTTGTCCCAGCGTAGAGGGCTAGAAAGAAAAAAACAGGGACTCTGTCCTCCTCAGGGGGGAAGTCCTCTTAACATAAATGCAGAGGGCCCTTCTCACATCCAAGGTGTGCCATCTCTTCTCCATGGCATGTTTTGGCCCCAGGCAGAAGTCAGGCAATATCAGTTCCTGGGCCCTATGGAACCAGGAATTCACCTTGGGGATGAAGGAGGGATCCAACTGCAGGATCACCCTGCCAGGGTGGAAAATACATATGTCTTTCCTCACAGGAAATGCTGCCAGTTCTGAGATCCATCTGGCTGATGTGATGGCAACAAGGAAGGCCACCTTACATGTGAGGAAGTGCAGGCTAGCCGATCTAAGTGGCTCGAAGGGTCCCTCAGTGAGGGCATTCAAAACCCACAGGGGGCCTTGTTCATAGCACCCCTGAGGAACCTGCACACGGTAAGAGACTCCAAACTCCCAAATGACAAGACTGAAGACAGTGTTGCCACCTGCCTACGGATGGTATTAGGTGTCAACCCTGTGTCCAATCCTTCCTGGAGCCACTTACACTGAAAAAGGATCAGTGTTTGTCCTGGAGCACCAGGTGCAAAAGGGCTTCCAAGTAGCATCATATACCCTGTCAGTGGATGGCCTTCTAGAGGCCTGTATGGTTCAGATGACCCTGGAGGAAAGCTTGTCCTGACTCAGGACCCTCCGCTCAAGTGCCAGATAGTTAGCTGGAGCCACTGTGGATCCAGATGGATTAGGGCTGTCAGATCCCTAAAAGTGATACTGCCATTCAATTGTAAAACTTCTGCCCTTTCCGTCAATACCTTTCTGATCACTTCTGGTAGCAACAGAAGAGGAGGAAAGGCATATAACAGCCCATGAGGCCATTGGATGTGAAGAATGTCAATGCCCTCCACCCCCGGCAATGCAAACCTGATGAAGAACCTTGGCAGTTGTTTGTTGCAAGGGATCGCAAATAGGTCTAGGTCTGGGATCTACCAGCTCTTGAAATAGGGTGAGGTACAGACGCCATTCCGACTGATCTACTGTCACTCTGCTCAGGCAATCTGCCTGCGTATTCTGTACCCCCGATATATGTTCTGCCCATATGGACAGAATATGACTCTCTGCCCAGAGGCCCAGATGCATGGCCTCCTCCATGAGGGACCTGGAATTAGTTCCCCTTTGGCGGTTGATGTGGGCCTTTACAGCCACGTTGTCCATCAAAATCAGTACATGTTGTCTGGTTACAAGGAATTGCCTGAGAGCCAGGTGCACTGCTCTGAGCTCCAGTCAATTGATATTGTGGCTCAGGTCTGTTTGACTCCACTTGCCCTGAGCCATCAATGACTGGAGATGGGCCCCCAAACCAAATAGGCTGGCATCCATCGTGATGGTCAGATGGGCGGGTTCTTTGAACAGGCATCCCCTGTTGAGGGCCTGGGATAACCACCATTGGAAATAGAGAAGTACCTTCCGTGGGACCCAGACCCTAAGGGATGAGTTGCTCCTGCTTGACCTCTGGTAAGACAGGAGAAACCATTGCAGGGTCCTGGCATGAAGACGTCCCATGGTACAATGGCAATACAGGACACCATCGTCCCCAATAATTGCGACAGGAGAGCTAGAGAAAAGCTATTGTACTTTCTGTCTGGATGTGTCTGGCTAGACTCAGCAAGTGTCTCGATGCTCCAGTGATAGGGAGACCACGCACTGGAAAGTGTCTATGATCGCCCCCAGATTGAGCAGTCTGGTGGTCGGAAAAAAGTGGTTTTTCTTGGTGTTGACTGAAAAGCCATGGTCCTGTAGTACCTGGATCATTGTCCTCAGGTCCTGCTCTGCTGGAAGCTCGGAAGAGAACTGGACTAAAATATCGTCCAGGTAACACTGGACCCTGATTGGTAAAGTCCTTAGGTGGGCCGCTGGTGCTGCCAACACCTTCATGAATGCCCGAGCGGCCAATGACAGGCCGAAGGGCACAGCCTTGTATTGGTAGTTTGTCATTGTAAGAAAATCGGAGGTACTACTGATGAGTGGGCAGAATAGATACATGTAAATATGCTTCCATCAAGTCTATGGAGGTAAGAAAGTTGCCCCCATGGACACTCTCCAGTATTAGTTGTAGTGACTACATTTTAAATTTTTTGTAGGTGAGATACTTGTTGAGGCATTTTAGATCCAGAATTACTCTTGACCACCCCCCACCCCCCCCGAGTTCTTTTGGACGAGGAAGAGAGTTGAATAAAATCCACGCCCCTGCAGGTCCTGAGGGACTGGCTGTATGGCCTGGATCTCCAGCTGATGCTGGATGGCTGTTTCCATCAAGCCTCTCTTTGCTGCATCCTGTGACAGAGCGCAGCGGATGAAGAACTCTGGGTGGGGGTGGAGAGGAACTCCAGAGCTAAGCCGAACCTCACCATACTGAGGACCCAGTTGTCTGATGTTGTGGCCTCCCAGTGATTGACATGGAGGCTGAACCGACTGCCGATGGGTGGGTCAGCCATGCAGTCACTTGGAGCGCCAGTAGGGATGACCTCCTGCCCCACAAAAGGGCTGCTTGCCTGGTTGACGGTTCCAAAAGCCCGGTCTGTCAGACGGCCTGTCCTGTTGAGCAGAAAATGATCTCTGGGGCTGCTGCTACTCAGGTCCCACATCAGGGACCTGAAAGGGCTGCCTCTGGAAATAGGAGACTGGTCTTCGCTCCCCCTGCCTGAACACAGTGGGCAGGACCTTGCCTCTGTCCTTGGTGTCAACTAGGACTGGCTCTAATGCCACCCCGAACAGCTTGCCACCCGTAAAGGGAGCAGATGCAAGCTTCCATTTATTCTTATTGTCAGCTTGTCAATGGCGAAGCCATAGCAAAGTGATGATCTGTCACAGCTGAAGCGATAGACCGAGATGTGAACTTTGCCACATTTAAGGTAGCATCAACTGAAAATTCAGCTGCTGCCACTAACTTATTGATATCTTGGTGAAACTGGATATCATCTGGGGCCACCCTCGCCTGCAGAGCCAGAGCAGGGAGGCACGATTAAAAAATGAGGCGGAGGTAGCAGCCTTCACCGCCCAGGAAGCCTTGCGGAGTGCGCCTTGCGGAGACTCAATTCCACCTTCCTATCCTCCGTTTTAAGGCTATCGATAGCATCAGTGGGAATGATGGCAGTAGAATGTAAGGCTACCACCAGGCCATCTATCTCTGGTGTTTGCAGAACCTGTGAAAGGTCTGCAGCCACATTATATAGTTTTCTCTCCATTCCTATAGGAGGAGGCCCTGATCCAGGCTAGGCCCACTGACACTGGACAATGTCCAAGAAGAGCTTGGGCAATGGGATCACTTCCTGCTCCACAGTTGGCTATGAAAAGAGCGAGCAACGGAGTCCTCTGCCTTGGGATCTGTTGCAGTGACAGAATCAGACCCCAATTTAGTGATGGCCTTGGCCTTGTGGAGCAAGGACCTAAATAAATCAGGGCAAAAGAGGCCAGTGAATGGAGATGGAGATGGAGCCATCCCCTCATCGCCTGATAAGCCCATAAAATCCTCTTCCTCATCCAAGGATATCGTCCAGGTAACATTGGATTTGGATTGGCAGTATCCATAGGCGGGCCACCAGTGCTGCCAACAACTTTGTGAATGCCCTTGGTGCCGATGATAGGCCGAAGGGCAAGGGTTTGTATTGGTAGCATTTGTCTGCATAAAAGAATCAGAGGTACTGCCTGTGAGAAAGCAGGATAGGTACATGGAGGTACGCCTCCGTCAAGTCTATGGAGATGAAGAAGTCACCCCCTCGGATGCTGTCCAGTATTGACTGGAGGAACTGCATCTTGAAATGTTTGTAGGTGAGGTATTTGTTCAGCCTCTTCAGATCTAGAATTATTCTCCACCCCACCGAACTCTTTGGGATCACAAACAAGATTGAATAAAATCCCTGCCCCTGTTGGTCCTGAGGGACCAGTTGAATGGCCTTGATATCTAGCAGATATTGAATCGCTGTTTCCATCAGGCCTCTCTTTGTTATGTCCCTTGACATGGGGCAACATATAAAGAACTTCGGGGTGTGGAGAGAAATTTGAGTGCCAAACCAAACCTCACCATGCTGAGGACCCAATTGTCTGATGTTGAAGCTTCCCATCGATAGGCATAGAAGCTGAGTCGGCCGCAGATCGGAGGGTTGGCCTTGCAGTCACCTAGAGCAGCGATAGGGACAACTTCCTGCCCCATGAAAGGATTGCTTGCCCTGGGATGCTTGTCAGTTTCCAAATCCCGACCTGTCAGGTTGTCTATCCTGTCTGCCAAGGTAGGGTCTCTGCGGCTGATTGAAATTGAGTCTGAAGGCCGGAAGGGTGGCCTTCAAAAATAGGGCGAGGAATTCCGGTCGATTTGCCTATACAGGGAAGGCAGAGCCTTGCCCATCCTTAGACTCGGCCAGGATGGGGTCTAGAGCATCCCCAAATAACTTGCTGCCCATGAAGGGAGCAGCTTCCACTTATTCTTGTTATCAGCTTGCCTTTATCTATGCCAAAGCCATAGGAGGTGATGGGCTGTTACCGAGGAAGTGATAGATTTAGATGAGAACTTTGCCACATTCAGGGTGGCATCAGTTGAGAACTCAGCAGCAGCCACCAATTTATTGATGTCCTCACTTGTATCTGGCGAAGCCAGAGCAAGGAGGTCCTATTAAAAAATGAAGCGGCAGTTGCAGCTTTTATAGCCCAGGCCACTGCCTGGTGAGCTCTACGGAGCTCTTTCCGCCTTTTTGTCATCTGCCTTGAGGCAGTCAATTGTGTCTGTGGGTATGACAGTAGCTGAAGCTAGGGCTGCCACTGGGCCATCTACTGTCGGGATTTGCAGGACCTCTGAAAGGTCAGGGGCTACATTGTAGAGCCTCCTTTCAGTCCCAGTCGGGGGAAGTCCCGCTCCTGGACTGGCCCATTGCCTTTGGATGAGATCCAAAAAGAGCTTGGGCGAGGGAATTACCTCAGTTGTAATGGTCAACTCTGAGAAGAGAATATGACCTGAATCCACTGGTGGCATCATTGTTTCTGAGGGAGGATCAGCTCCCAGATTGGCTGTGTTTTTGGCCTTGTGCAATAATGACTTGAATAAGTCATGCCAAAAGAGACCAGTGAAGGGTGATGGCTCAGTAGCCATCCCTTCATCCTCGGACAAAGTCAGGACCTGGTCCTCCTCACTGGATAAGTCTGCACTCTGGATGGATTGATCCTGAGGGTGAGCATGTTGATAGTCTCTCCAGGGCCCTTGTGCCATGGAAGCCAATTGCTGGACCTGGCCATGAGAGATGGTTTGGGCTAGGGAGGAGGGCTGACTCCCTTGCTGCAGACCTGCTGCTATCCCCTGTGCTACTGCCTGGGAGATAACCATTTAGTGTAAAGTTTTAATATTCGGCCTTATTTAATAAGTTTTTTAAATTGATGTTTTATTTTGTATTTATATGTATGTTTTATCAGGCTGTAAACCGCCCTGAGTCCTTTGGGAGATAGGGCGGTATAAAAATGTGATTAATAAAATAAATAAATAAATAAATTTTTAAATGATCAGATAATTCTGATCCATTATCTTGCTCTGGGTGGAGCTCCGCCACAGTGGGGGTGAAAGTTGCCTCAGGGGTTAGCCTTGACCTCAAGGGAGGAACTTGGCTTCCTGTACCTGTTGCAGACAGATTAGAAGCTGCATTGGTAAAAACCTCAGCATTTCCAAATGTCTCCATTGAAATAGAAGAAAGCAGCTCTCTGGTGCCATTGAGTGACCAGGCGCAATAGCAGGCTGGCTGTGAGAGGCTTGTTATGTTGCAAGGCTGCAATGGTTGCTCTTCAAATGGGTAGGAAATGACATCTCCTCCCTGGGGAGCGTTCCCTGAGCCCTGTAATTTTGCAGCCTTGTCAGCCTTGGCCATTTCTTTTCTCAATGGCCTTTTGCCGCCTTCTGGCATCTTTTTCTGCACCCTAGAGCCCCTGCTGCTCTCATAGCCTGAAACACGGCTTTTGGGCTGCACTCCTTTGACAGCCATTTCTTGGCTGAAGGAGACCTGGCTCCCACTTGGGGAAGGAATAGGGAAATCCCTATTGTCCCTACTTGTCTGCTGAGGCTGGCGGCTGGTAGAGGACACAGAGGCTGCCATTTTCCAGCTCATCAATGCAAGCTAGTTCATGGAGAACAACGGCGATGCGGCTTGAATCTACACTGCAGATTCAAGCCGACTGAATCTTTCTGGTGGACCAGAAAGCCACACAGATCACTTCCCTGCAATCAAGGATCAATTGCCCTTTTTTTGGCTCACAGTTCTGAAGTTGGAGAGAATCCAAAAATCAATGCTTAAAGCCGTTTTTGTCATGTGTCTTGTCTGGCTGAAGACTGAGTCAAATTGGGAGGTCACCAGGCAAGGTAGGTAAAGGTAAAGGTTCCCCTCGCACATAGGTGCTAGTCGTTGCCGACTCTAGGGGGCGGTGCTCATCTCCGTTTCAAAGCTGAAGAGCCAGCGCTGTCCAAAGACGTCTCCGTGGTCATGTGGCCGGCATGACTCAACACGAAAGGCACACGGAACACTGTTACCTTCCCACCAAGGTGGTCCCTATTTTTTCTACTTGCATTTTTATGTGCTTTTGAAACTGCTAGGTTGGCAGAAGCTGGGACAAGTAACAAGAGCTCACCCCGTTACACGGCAGCATTAGGGATTCGAACCACCAAAAATGATGACAGGCTCAGCCTCCAGGCAGAAGAGAAGAGCAACGCACATTCCTGGATTCTCTCTCCCCAGTGCAATGGAGAATCAGCAAGTTCTGGAGAACCAGTAGTGGAAATTTTGAGTAGTTCGGAGAATCGGCAAACACCACCTCTGGCTGGCTCCAGAGTGGTGTGGGAATGGAGATTTTGCAATATCCTTCCCCCAGGAGTGGGGAGGGAATGGGGATTTTGCAGTATCCTTTCCTTGGGGTGGGAATGGAGATTTTGCAGTATCCTTCCCCTGCCATGCCCACCAAGCCAAGCCACGCCCACAGAACTGGTAGTAAAAAAAATTGAATTTCACTACTGATCTAAAGGTAAGTTTCATTTTAATACAACTATATACATTCAATACATTACACCTTGAATTGTACCTGGAAGCAAACTGGCATCCAGTGCAACTCACAGAACAGTGGTATAACATGGGCCACTCTTGGGGCCCCAAAAACTGCCTGCCCTGCCACACTCTGCACCAGTTGTAGCTTCCAAATGCTCTTCAAAGGTAGTCCATGTAGAGCGCATTGCAGTAGTCAAGAATGCCTTTTACCAGTTTTGACAAATACTCTGATTTGGAACAGCTATACACAATCTTTGTCTGTCAAGACTCCTGAATGAAAAATAATTCTACAACAACAGTATGATTGACTTGCGGGGCCAACGCAACGTACAATAAGTTCACATGGTGCAATAGGACTGAATGTTTGTTAGTAGGATTCACTGGGCTAGGATTTCTTTTTTTTTGTCATTTACTGTGAGTTGTATTGTGTTGGGGGTGGGTGCACGAAGGGAGGTCCAGCCAATCTCATTGTGCACATGTAGTACTCTGACAATAAAGGTTTGAATTGTATTGTTTGAATTGAAATCTTTCAACCTCTCATTTGTAAAACTTTTATCTTTTCACTATTTTGGGTGTTTAGAACTTAGATTGCTGCAACGAATGGGAATTTTATATTCCTGTTCTTTTCTATGTAAATTATATATAGCTTTTATTTTGTTTTTTTGCTTCTATATTGTTTTAATTTTATAAATAAATATAAATACAGTGCTAGCAATATTAACAGTAAGACTAAATAATTTGTTATATCAACAAATATGACACACAGGAAGAGTACTGTATTCTCAAAAGCACTAGACTTTATTTCCTGAGGGATACTTAACCAATATAAAAAGGACTTTCCCACACCTTCTTGTTATCTATGTGTCAATACCTGTAAGTGTGACGGAACATTCTTTCAGGGTAGGTATTGGGTGGAGCTTGCCAAGAACTTTCCCCAGATTTGGAAATACAAATGTTTTATAGCTATTTCTTTGTTCCTTGCTGCAAGTCATTTTAAGATGGCCTTTAGCCAAGTTGGTGATAAGTTCCGATCCCAGCAGTCATCTCAATCTTATTGCCTGAAAATCCAGCTGGAAGAAAAGAAGTATTACTGGATCTGGCAAACGGGGGTTAAGAATTTATGGATTTCTTCCAGTCATGCTATTGATTTAAAAGCAGCACAGAAAGAAGTAAGGAATAGTATGAATCCCAAAATATTAAACTTTATTTCAGAGTCAAATTAGTATGTGTAATCACATCTTACCAAACATCTTTAGGACATTGCATACATACATACATACATACATACATACATACATACATACATACATACATACATATATATATATATATATATATATATATATATATATGTAGGTCTTTGGTTATTTGGGTTTTCTCCCGCATAAAATTGGAAGTGTCTTGGCGACGTTTTGACGAAGTCTCATTCGTCATCTTCAGGCTTCAGCTTCGTGCTTCTGGGAACAATTGCTCCCAGAAGCACGAAGCTGAAGCCTGAAGATGACGAATGAGACTTCGTCGAAACGTTGCCAAAACACTTCCACTTTTACGTGGGAGAAAACCCGAATAACCAAAGACTTACATACAAACACCCGCGAAAACCTCAGAAAACATATATATATATATATATGTATACACACACACACACACACATATACATACATACATATACATATTTTAATGAAGCACCTTTCTGGTTGCATCTTTAACAACACAATGATTTTGCTTATTCCTTTTTTTGTACAAACAAAATAGGATCCAATAATTCTGAAATACAGTTTCATTGTTTTGATAAAACTACCATAGACAACTCATGCCTACTTGGTTGTTTCAGAGATTCCTCAGTGCCTTCAACAATGGAAGGTTTTCTAACATACTTGAAAAGTTCTTAAAAATTCAGGGAGATATTCAGAGATGGGTCTGCCTTGAAAGTAGCCTGTGTTGAACTGTTTAGCCATCAAACATCAGCAGCTGATCAGAGAAAATGTTTTATGACCATTTGTAATGTCATAACATGCTTCATGATACTTTTATATCATAAAATGTTTTATAAAATCTGCCAAATTGCAGTTCTATGAGAGTCATGGGTTCTCAATTTTGGAAACATTCTGTAAGTTAATCCATCTGAGATACCTTGTTTCAAAACATTTTGCCCTATGACGCAAAGTTACAGGCAGTAATCTTTTAATAGTATATAGAAGTTGAGGATCTCCAGGCCTTTATTCATTTTGTCTTTAAAATCTGAATATCAAATTGTTTTATTGGTAACAGATATTTATAAAAACTGACTATGGTCTTTTTAGTCTGATAGGGTTTAATAATTCCTTCTACTACGTGGTAAGTATAAATTCTGCCGGGTGGGGGAAGAAGGGAATGATAAATAATATTTATCTTTTAATATAGACAAGTCTAAAAACCAATAATCTGCTATCTGATTTAAAGTAATGATCTCAGTTTCTATCTGGCTCTTCTAGATTATATAGTGTTAGAAAGCACTTCAAATTGATGTAATAACGGGGGTACAGCAGCTCTATTATATTTTGAAGCAAAACTTGTCCAATTGACTAAGATGCTTTACAGAATCATTCCAACATTTTAGAATATGCTGATGAAGTGAGGTTCACGTCATGAAAGCTTATGCCTTTTAATAAAACTGGTTAGTGGGGAAAGGAGCTATTCCTGGGTTTTTTGTCTGATAAAGAATTCTTGGAAATAAGAAATCTTGTAATGATCTAATTGGTTTAATAAATATTGTACCTCACCATGGATAAAAAGTAAACATTGTCATGTTAGTTCATGAGGAAAGAAAACTGAAAACCCAGAGGTGGACAAGACCATCATAAGCAGCTAAGAAGCACCCTAAATGCCACAAAAATGTGTGATTGTAAAGGTTCTGCAGTGCTTTAATTAAACTTGTTGCTGTCAAAATAAATGTTTTCAATAAAGATGAAAGGAATTAGAAGAATGCTAAGGAAACAAAACCATATCAGCACAGAAACAAGGCTGATCAGAGAGACCACATTTTTTCTGAATGACTCAGAGTTGGCAATTGGTTAAATGTTAGTAAAAGTTGCCCTTTCCAACTATTACCACTTAAGCATGCAAAGAAAAAAAATTAATTCAGACCATACCCACATGACATGCCAGTCCTTACTCTTTTTGAAAAGTGGTACCTTATCCAATCAAATAATGATTGAATTTCTTTTTAGATGGTCAACATCCTTGGCATCTCCAACCTGTCAGGATGTCCCCCAACCATTCCTGGATTGCCTCAGTTAATCATTCCCCCTGCTGTCTTAGGTTTGGGAGAGGTAGTGTGTCATCCACAGACTGATGAGCTAACAGTCCAAAACTCCAGATGAAGTCATCCATGGTTTCATGGAGACGGCAAAGAAGTCCTCAGTCACCTTTCAGGCCAAAAGTCATCAGAAACTGAAACTGAGGCTTCCAGCAATGCCTTCTGAGCAGTGGTGGGTTGCTCCTGGTTCTATAGAACCGGTAGGGTGATCTGCACAGACGTCATCAAGAGTGAGTGCATGCACACTCCTGTTGTGAACCTGTAGTAAAGGTAAGTAGAACCCACCCATTTCTGAGAATGACTTTTCAGGAAGGAATATCCACGTACCATGATCTCCCACTTAAATCTCCCACTCGGACGTTGGCAGTGGAGTTTCCCCCAGGTGGAGCCGAGATGGAGCCCATGGAGTCTGTGAACTTGGAGGACTCGCCCTTTCCTCCCCCCCCCCGACCACCCTTGGACTGTCCATAGAACATCATCGAGCCTCAGTTTGTTACCATCGGCAGCCAAATCGGGCTGCAATTTCCGAGATTCGATGGACGGGGGTGAGCCGTTGCAGTGCTGAGTGATTGTATAAGGCGGTGACTATTTCATCTACTGCCCGAGACTGAGACTGAGACTGAGATGGATTTCCATCGACTTTTCCCACCCGGAGATATCCTGACCGACCAGGATGGGTCTGCTTGCCGTGTTTTTCATCATGCGGACATTTTCAGCGGCGGACCTTCTTGCCCTACGAGATTCCCCTCTCTCGTGGGTCTGGCCCTCTACGTTATCGAGGGCCTATCTTGAGGACGGGTTTTGGAACCCCGAGAGATGGCATGCCAAGAATAGGAGACTTAGGGATTTTTAATTAATTGTTTTAACCGATTTTTTTAAGGGGAGTTTTAATGGGACTTTACGGGAGGGTGGAAATCGACGGGCTTGGGTTGGTGGGGAGGAGGGTGGGGTGGGGTGGGAGGTTAGGCGGATGAGGGGTAGCCCGTCGGGAGGGAAACCAGTTCCAGCGCATGCTCGTGGCGACTATCAAATGGGTTCGGAGGTTATGGGGGGGGAGTGTGTTCCTTTGTGTGAGGGTGAGTCTATTTGCACGGTAAGTGGGAGGGGCAGATATGGCGGAAGGGGGATCGATCGACATAGGGGTCACGCGTTCGATGTCTGCAGGCGATCGCGTGCCCGATCCCCCTGACTTCTCCCGTTCCCCGGATGGTCAAGACCCTCAGAGCCTGGGCCTTCGTCTGATGTTATGCAACGCACGGTCCGTGGCCAATAAGGCCCCCCTAATACATGATCTGATACAGGGGGGTGCCACGGATATTATAGGCGTTACGGAGACCTGGTTGGGCACTGAAGGGGGTGTGCCCCTGGTCGAGATGTGCCCACCGGTTTCCGTGCATCCCACCAGCCGAGGGCCCAGGGTAGGGGTGGAGGGGTGGCGGTTGCTATTAAAGAGAGTCTAGAGCCGAGGGAGACCACTGTACCTCAGATTGCTGGGTGTGAATCCCTCTTTGTGAGGTGGGGTCATAGATGTCAGATGGGCTTGCTGGTCGCGTACCTGGCTCCTTGCTGCGTGACAGCTGCCCTGCCCGAGCTCCTGGAGGTGCTTGCCGGGGTGGCAGTGGAGACCCCCAGACTTTTAGTCATGGGGGACTTTAACTTGCCATCTGCCGGCTCGTCGTCGACGGTAGCTCGGGAGTTCCTGGCCTCCATGACGGCCTTGGACCTGACTCAAGTAGTGGATGGCCCCACTCACATCGGGGGAGGCACACTGGACCTGATTTTGTCTCTGGTCAGTGGTTGAGAGATCTGGACTTAAAGGAAATAGTCACTGAACCTTTGTCATGGTCAGATCACTCTCTTCTTCGCCTGGACTTTCTGACCGCTACCCAACACCGCAGGGAGACGGAACCATTACGGTGGTACCGTCCCAGGCGCCTGATGGACCCAGAGAGGTTTCGGACGGAGCTTGGGCCACTTCCTGAGGGTCTGGCTCACGGCACGGCAGAGGAACTAGCTGCAGCCGGGGAAGGGGCGGCGGCGGGGGCTTTAGACCGTGTCGTGCCTTTGCGCCCTCTGACCCGGCGCAGATCCCAACCGGCTCCTTGGTTCTCCGAGGAGCTGAGGGGGATGAAACGCCGGAGAAGACGCCTAGAGAGTTCCTGGAGGTCCAGCCGTTCAGAGGCTGATCGGACACTAGTTAGATCCTATACCAGGACCTACCTAGTGGCACTGAGGAAGCGAGGCGTTCTCGCCTCCTCCCTCATTGCGTCGGCAGATAACCGCCCAGCTGCCCTGTTTGGTGACCCGCTCCCTCCTTCACCAGGGGAGCGGGATGACCCGCAGGGACGTGCTGAGGAGTTTAACGGTTATCTATACGATAAAATCGTTCAGCTTAGGGACGGTCTGGACCAAAATTGTGGCGATTCAGGCGGGGTATCTGAGGCGGTCTTGGTGATGTTGTGTGGGATGAGTTTGACCCTGTGACTCCGAGGACATGGACAGGTTGCTGGGTAGATTGAATGCCACCACGTGTTTACTGGACCCGTGCCCTCCTGGCTGGTGCTGGCCACTCAGGAGGTGACACGAGGCTGGCTCAGGGGATTCTGAGTGCTTCCTTGTTGGAGGAGTCTTTCCGGCCACCTTGAAAGAGGCGGTGGTGAGGCCCTCCTCAAGAAGCCTTCCTGGACCCGGCTGTTTTAGGTAATTATCGTCGGTCTCCAACCCGCTCGGCAAAGGTTGTAGAGAGTATGGTGGCATATCAGTTTCCCCTGCACCTGGAGGAAACTGTCTATCTGGACCCGTTCAGTCCGGCTTCCGACCGGTTACAGCACTGAGACGGCTTTGGTCGCGTTGGTGGATGATCTCTGGAGGGCCAGGGATAGGGGTTATTCCTCTGCCCTGGTCCTATTAGACCTCTCAGCGGCTTTTGATACCATCGACCATGGTATCCTGCTGCGCCGGTTGGGGGGGTTGGGAGTGGGAGGCACCGTTTATCGGTGGTTCTCCTCCTATCTCTCCGGCCGGTCGCAGACGGTGTTGACGGGGGGGCAGAGGTCGACCCCGCGGCGCCTCACTTGTGGGGTGCCGCAGGGGTCGATTCTCTCGCCCCTTCTGTTCAACATCTATATGAAGCCGCTGGGTGAGATCATCAATGGCTTCGGTACCAGCTGTACGCTGATGACACCCAGCTGTACTTTTCCACACCGGGCCACCCCAATGAAGCTATCGAAGTGCTGTCCCGGTGTTTGGAAGCCGTACGGGTCTGGATGGGGAGAAACAGGCTCAAGCTCAATCCCTCCAAGACGGAGTGGCTGTGGATGCCGGCATCCCGGTACAGTCAGCTGAGTCCGCGGCTGACTGTCGGGAGCGAGTCATTGGCCCCGATGGAGAGGGTGCGTAATTTGGGCGTTCTCCTGGATGCACGGCTGTCTTTTGAAGATCATTTGACGGCCGTCTCCAGGAGAGCTTTCCACCAGGTTCGCCTGGTGCGCCAGTTGCGCCCCTTTCTAGACCGGGATGCCTTGTGCACAGTCACTCACGCCCTTGTGACGTCTCGTCTGGACTACTGCAATGCTCTCTACATGGGGCTCCCCTTGAAGGGCATCCGGAGGCTGCAGTTGGTCCAGAATGCAGCTGCGCGGGTGATAGAGGGAGCCCCTCGTGGCTCCCGAGTGACACCTATCCTGCGCAGGCTGCACTGGCTACCTGTGGCCTTCCGGGTGCGCTTCAAGGTGTTGGTGAACGTCTTTAAAGCGCTCCATGGCATAGGGCCGGGTTACTTACGGGACCGCCTGCTGCTACCGAATACCTCTCACCGACCCGTGCGCTCTCACAGAGAGGGACTCCTCAGGGTGCCGTCGGCGCGACAGTGTAAGGGCCTTCTCTGTGGGGGCTCCCGCCCTCTGGAACGAGCTCCCCCCAGGACTTCGTCAACTTCCGGACCTCCGAACCTTTCGCCGCGAGCTCAAAACTTACTTATTTATCTGCGCTGGACTGGGTTAGTTTTTTAAGTTATGGGTTTTTAATGGTGATTTTATAGTTTAGGGTTTTATATCGGTCGTTTGACCGTTTTAGTTTTAAATTGGCCGGTTAAATATTTCATTTTAAATGTATTTTAAATTTATTGTGTACCTATGTGTTTTAATAAGGCTGTACACCGCCCTGAGTCCTTCGGGAGAAGGGCGGTCTAGAAATCTAATTAATAAATAAATAAATAAATAAGGAAGGTCTGGTGCATAACTGCAATTATTAGCATCATTTAATTCAAAAATAACTTACTTTAAAAAGACATCACTGTGACGTACTTATGAAGAATAGAAACTACCATTTATTTGAAAGAGGTGTTGAATTACTTCCTAGAGAAATTCAGTTAAGACTGCCTCATATGGCTGCATTAAGGAGCTATGCTGGACAAGAATCATGTAAACCTGGTTTGCTAAGTCCCTGCATCGACTAAGCAAATAGTTGCTCAGAGGAATAGAAGCATCCTAGCCTATGCTGTATTTGTGTTACCAAAGTTGGAGTACAAGCAGAGTGTTTGTATGTGTGAGTTTGCTGGGCATGTGGTTATGAAACCTGTAATGCCAAGACACTTAAGCATCCAAGATGAACTGAACAGAGGAACATTAATCTATATCTTTGGCTTGCTAAAATCACACTGTGAAGAAGAAAAATGTGTGATGACCCCAGCCGGGGACAAGTGGGTTGTATCTCAAGTAAAAGGAAGGGAACAGAAATTACCCTGTGTTTTCAAGCTCCTACATTTTTCCCTGTTCAAGAACTGCCTTTATGTTACAGAAATGACCCAATTCTGAATCTTCCCATGAGTCCATCAAATCCCACTGCACTCAGCCCAACCCCACTATTACCAGAATGGGCAGAGGTGGCAGCAGAAGCTTTCTACCCTATCCGTGATACAGGATCTGCCCTATAAGGTTGCAGTAAAAGATTTATTACTTTGAGTCATTTTATCCTGGCTTTGCAGTTTAAAAGTCAGTCCAAAACAGTACAAAACTCCGGCTCGAGAGTCTGTAACCACCTTTTCTGATTTCACTATTCTGAAAACATCCCAATAAGGTAGGCCATGACCGTTCCAGGTTTGGTAGATGACGTCGTTGAAGAGCATAGTATATATTTAAACTATCAAAACCTAAACGTGTATTAGCAATCGGGAAAAGGGATTCACACATCCGCGAGGGAACTGAACTGTGTGGTTTCTTGAAACTGCTGTCTCAGAACGCGAGCGGGCGCGGACAGTTCCACCTGTAGCACCTACAATTCAAAGGATCACCGACCAAAGAGCGAAGGATAGACTCTGGCCCTCCCAAAAGTCGGGGAAGCGCCATTTTCCCCGACGAAATGGAACCGGGCGAGGAAGCAGCCGCGCCCGAGGGCAGGGCGAGGGACTCCTTCCCGGCGACGGCACCGCAGGAGGGCCCGCGCTCTCGCCCAGGGAGTGGGCGTGGCGTCCACTGTCGAGCCCTGCCTGGGCTGGCCCGGCCCCTCCAGCTGGGAGCTGCTCTCCTAGGGGCGCTGGGTGGCTGTACTTCGAATCAGCCTGGCAGTTAGGCGGTCAGCGCTGTACGGGGCTGAGCCTGCTTTGTCTGGTCCTGGGAACAGTCGCCGCGACATCCGGACGAGCCCGCCCCGGCTACTTGGCGTACTCCGCCTTAAGAAGCGAGACCAGGAAAAGGCCCGCCTTTACAGCCCCCCACCCCCGCGTCGGACCTGATAGGAGCTAAGCGAGCGGCGGTGTCAAGCCTTGCCAGGAGCGGTGATGATCTCGAGCGTTTTTCTGGCGGCAGGTAAGCAGGGGGACGGGATGACTTTGCGCCCGAATGGACGCAAAAACAAATCCTCCAAACGTAGGAGAACGCACCTTGTCCTGGAAAGAGGGTGAGAGGGTCGCTGCGTGGACGAAATAGCTGGGAGCTCCAAGTTACGAAGTTGCGTTGGTCGCAGTACATGCTCTCGCCTAAGCGAATAGGAGACTTATTTCTGCCTGGTAATGGCACCGAAAATAAAATAAAGCATGATTGGTAGTCCATTCACACAGTTGCTTGGCTGTTTTCTGAGAAGCTGCCTGCCGGGTCAGGGTTTCTTTCCACTACCGCCAAATTTAGCTTGTTTTGATAGTTAATATGGGGCTATATGATAGCACTGAATCGCTGGGATGGGTGTATTATTTATATAGTAAAGGGATGCGTTTTGAGTCCTCTTACTCTTACCGAATTCCCTGGAACATTTGAGAGTAAATGTAACATTTGAGAGTAAATCACACTTGGCCAATAAAAATTCTATTCTATTCTATTCTATTCTATTCTAAATGTAAATGTCATTTTTAAATTACATGAAGTTTATAACAATGTCGATTCTCTGTTGGTTAAATTTATCTTGATTTTATAAAGGTGCTTGGAAGTATTTTCAGATCAGAATGTTTTTCCACTAGTTGCTATGTCCTTGAGTCTACTAGGCAAATTGTTGCCCAGAGGAATGGAAGCATCCCAGTCTATGCTGTACTTGTGTTACAAAATTGGACTAGGAGCAGAGAATGTTTGTCTATGTGTGTTTGCTGGGCATGTGGTTTTGAAAATATGAGAACACCTACTATACTTAGTGCATTTGTGTGCCATTCACATGTAAGTGAATCTGGCCTTCATTTATATCTTGTTTTGTTCATGCCTTTGTTTTTGTGTTGCACTGTGGTTCTATAAATATCTTTGCCCCTCCTTCAATGTAAGTTGATTTGTGCTGCTCTGTGGGAGAATTACATGACAAATTTCAGCTTCGTTTAAATCATTTTGGATTTTGACTCCAACATTTGGTAATATTAGAATGTCTAAATTTTCTTTCTTTTTCGGGAGAGTACTGAAATGTCCTTAATTCTACTTGTAGTTTGTGCCATCTTGGTGAATGGGGAGGGGACTGGCATACTCCAGAATGAAACTCCCAGGAGAGAAAACAGAGACGACTTGACAAATCTCCATCTCCACCCATCTCCAAAAGCTTTGGAACATATAAGACAGAAAGATGTTTTGTTATCCAAAGAAGATACCTTAAGTAATCTTCCTCAAGGTATGGCTCAGAATAGTACTATTTCCCTATTACTGTACAAATGGTTGTAGCTGTAAGCAGCTTATATATATGTGTGTGTGTGTGTGTGTTTGTGTGTGTCTGTCTGTCTGTGTGTCTGTATGTCTGTGTGTATGCATGCAAGATCACTGAGACCAATCATTGGTGGAGACTGTTAATCTTGCATGTTCTCTGGAGAAGGAGCATATATATTATTTCTAGAGATCACTGATTTTATTTACATAGGCTGCCAGTTACCAATTTTGCTTACTTATATCAGTATGTATAAACATACCTACTTTTGTGGTTTTTGAATGACAGAAATTGGGGTTGCTGATGCTGGTTGGTGAATATCTTGGGACATCATTCTAATTTATGGAATACGATTTTACTATAAAGGACAACATTGGCTCCTAATAACCTCATTCAGTTTTAAATAGATGAAAAAGGAAGGGCAGATAGGATTTCAGCAGAGGCAACCTGAAATTTATAAATACATTTTAAGGCTATATAAATCCAATAAATAAGTGAAATATGTTACTGTGTTATTTTATGTGCTGGATGTCTTTGATCCTATCTCTGTTTAAAGAACTGGAAAAAAGCCAAGGAAATTCTGGGGAGTGTTTAAATTGTAAACATAAGTAAATATATTTTGGGATGAACTATATAATAAGTCCGTATGTTGCACTTTTATAATAGAATAATAGAAATTAAAGCACCTGTATATCAGTGATAGCCATGAGACATGTTTGTTGTACTGCTTTAAATGTTTGCAAATCTAGCCACAGGAATGATTCCTAAGAACAAGCATGGTAACTACAATGAAATTTTCCATGGAAATTTGCTTGATGTCAGAATCGATTGATAATGTAGTCATTTCTCATTTATATGTTCCAAACTGTTACCCTAGAGGCCCTAATTTGAGTCAGTCACACATTTCAATTATCTGTTATTAGAACTGCTACTTCTCCCACCCACAGCTTTATATGCTGTAGTGAAATATTGCCACTTATTTTCCACAAATCCTGTCACTTGTAGCATATATGTTGTTCTATTTTTTGAATAGCAGAGCAGTATATAAACTACTGCTAGTTGGTGCTCTCACTTTTATAGAGATGTAATATGCTTTGGGGCTTATTTTTTGTCCATTAATTTTTCTCTAAGGATCTGCAAACTTGGTGACATCAGTATTTCCCTCCCTCTTCCCCCTCCTCATTCTATTGACAAAATTTCCTTCATCTTAGGGAAACATTTTCTAGCATTGATATTCCATGGCAACAGTATTCTGAAATATAACAAAATAAGTAAGCCTAGTTGGCATTTTCACTACTGTATAGAATTAAAGTCACTGGGAGATTTGAGAAAGGATTAGCTGGTGAATAATGATTCTAGCCATATAGAACCTATTGCTTATCCCCACATGTTAATTACTTTATGGGTCTGTCCAGACAGAAATATTAATTTTCCATTCTGTAAATGCTGTCAATTGATGAGAGGGATCCACAAATGACTCACAGTTCCTGTCCCACACAGTGTGGCTCTTCTTACCTTACTGAGTTTAGTCACTAGGGCGAAGTTGTAATATCTGGGGGCGTCTAGCTTGGGTTTCCATTTCATCCTCTTTGCCTATTTAAGTCTTGAGAACCTAGCATGCTTTCTGCCAAATACTGATGCCCATGAAATAGTCATAGCAAATGTGTGGGAAGAACACTGAGCTGCTCTTCTTAACTAGGTTGACTATTCAGCATATATTTGGATCCAGACTTTCCATATAGTTAAGACTGTCTACTCAGCTGACCTGTTTGTTTTAGTCATTAAGAGTCCTCAATTGCTGGTGAGTGAGTGTGTATGTGTATGTACAGAGATTTAAAAAATCACTCAAAATGCTCCTGCTTTCCTTCTGATTTTTGAAAACTGTGATACGTATTTCATTTACATTTCTGGAGCTCTAATACCCTGTTTTCCCCAAAATAAGACATCCCCTGATAATAAGCCCAATTGGGCTTTTGAGCACATGGCAATAAAGCCAAGCGCTTATTTCGGGGTTCAAAAAAATATAAGACAGGGTCTTATTTTCAGGGAAACATGATAGATATATAGTGGATAATAGAATAGTTCAATACTTCCACTTTTCCCTACACTTTCCTAGTTGAACTATGTAATTATCAATAGCTGGGGTCAGAATCAGTAGTGAAATGCTACCGGTTCATACCGTTTCAGGTGAATCAGTAGTAAAAAAAAAAGGTATTTCTGATAGTCAGCGGTGCCCCACAATTTAAAATTGCTAGAAAGCAGGAAATCTTGCTTTCTAGTGAATCTAACTCACGCGGCACAGCTGTTTTCCCCCTCGCTGTTCTACTTCCCAACCCTCCTTTTTCCGTGCGCAGCGTGCATTTGGCGTGTACTCTGTATGTGTGTGCACAGTGTGCATTTGGTGCATACTGCGCATGTGCACACATCAAGTGTTTGGCCCATACTGCACATGCGCATGCAGCATGCATTTGGCACACACTGCACATGCACATGAAGCACATGTTTGGCGTGCACTGCACATGTGCGTGCAGCACGCATTTGGTGTGCATTGCACATGTGCGTGTGCTTGGCGGACACTGCGCAGTGCAACTAGTGAACCAGTGGCAAACCAGTTCAGATTTTACCACTGGTCATAATGATAAGCAGTGATCTATCCAGGCCTGTCAAATTAATGACCCAAGGGCTGGATGCAGGCCATGTCTACCCCAGCTCCACAAAGGCAAAAAAATTCATGATATGTCACATGATGCAAACGAGTTTGACATGTATGATCTATACTCTAAAGATTTCCTCAAGTGAAGCTCATCTACTCTTGATAACCCCATGGAAATGCTTTGCTGTTTTTTTCTTCCTTGTTCTTTCAACTCCCTCCTCTGATCTACAATCCTAGGGCTTCCCGGTTGTCTCCCATCCAAACACAAACCAGGTCCAACTCTGCTTAGTGTTTTTGAGATTAGGTAATCATGCCTCCTACCATTATTACCTAGTGGGAGTTAAGCCGAATCATTTGGATTATAAATTGGATAGTTTGAATTTAAAGAACAAAATGAAGAAAACAACACAACATCTATCTTCACAATCAATATCAACAGCAGCCAGGTCCACGGGACAAAAATTAGCTGAAACTATAATACAGCAAGAGAAAGCCAACATGGAATTAAAAAAATATGTTAAAGGCCATATATGAAGACCTCAAGGAAAAAGTAAACAAAGTGGATGAGAAAATTTAAAAAATGGATGGAGAATTGAAGGAAGTTAAAGAGATGATAGGGAAAAATGAACGACTAAAGATAGTGGAAGAAAAAGTAGAAGCAACAAAGAAAAAAAGTGGAAGAAATGGATTATAGATTTGCAACCACTGATAAAAATCAGGAAAAGACAATTATAATTCTTGAAATGGATAAAGCTGACTATTATCTAAGATTTCAAAATATTGAAGAAAAAAAGGGGAAAACCTACCAGAAAAAATTGCAGAAATATTAGTGGAGGCAATGGAATAGGACAAAGAAAAGATACTAAGCAGGATTGATGAGACATATAGAGTGCATACAAGATATGCAATGAGAAATCATTTACCAAGAGAAATACATGTCAGATTTACCAAGAAAACATTGAGAGCAGAAAAATTGCAATTGATGAGAAATGCGACGATAAAGCACAAAGGTAGAGAGATAGTGGCATTGAAACAAATTCCAAGAAGAGTTAGAGATTTAAGAAAAGAATATCAATTTCTTACGAAATGTCTGATTAAAAGATGAGTGACATTCAGATGGTTGGTGCCAGAAGGAATCTTGGTGAACTGGCAGGAACAAAGACACAGATTAGATAAAATAGAGAAAGCAGAAACATTTATGATCCATACATAGGATTCCAAGAGGAAGGAAGATTGAATGAAGAAAGAGGGATTGGACAGCAGGAAATAAAAAAGGAACAATTAAAAGAGACAATTAAAGAACAGGAAGAAAGAGCAATAAGAGAAGGAGCAAGAGTGAAAGAAGTTAAAGACTAAAGGGAGATAAGGGTGACTAGATCAACAAAACAAGTAAATAAGTAAGAAATGGAAGAAAAAAATTAAAATTATATCAATGAATATAAACGGATTAAATTCCGCAATAAAAAGAAGAAGAATATTTATTAAATTAGAGAAGCTAAAATTAGAGATTATATGTTTGCAAGAAGTCCACATCAGAAAACAACACAAAAAACTTTTGGAGCAAGTAACATTGGGGACATTATATACAACACTTGCTTGCCAAAGTAAAAGAGAAGTAGCACTTTATATTAAAAAGACAATTTAATCAAAACAAATATTTGAGGACGAGGAAGGAATAATATTAATGGTAGAAATAGTAATGAACTATAAAAAATATTGCTAGTGGGGATATATGCTCCAAATGAAAATCAAGAAGAATTTTATGCGAAATTACACCGGAAAATATTAGAATATGAATATGAAGATATATGCATAATAGGAGACTTCAATGTGATTGATAATGAGTTAGACTACAAATCTAAAAAAGTGAATAAAAAATTAAGAAAGACTTTACCTAGAGCATTTTATACAATGACAGATAAGTTAAGCTTGCAAGATGAATGGAGAAAAAGAAATTTGAAAGAAAAGCAATATATATTCTACTCAAACAGGCACATGTCGTGGTCAAGAATAGATATGTTGTGGATGTCAACAGAATTAATTTCCAAGATATATAAGATCGAAATAGAAGCAAGTACTTGGGCAGACCACAATCCAATAACAATGATATGGAAGGGGAAGAGAAAAAGAATGAGATGGACATTAAACCAAAACTTACTAAATGAAAAGGACTTTCTACAATATATGGAAAAAGAATTAAAGAATTTCTTCTTTAAAGAAAATAGAAAAGAGGATACATCACTGCAAAATGTATGGGATACTAGTAAGGCATATATTAGAGGATTAACAATGACATATTTAGGAAAACAGAATAAACAGAAGAGAGAAAAACAAAATAAGTTGGAAAAGGAATATAAGAATCTAGAGGAAGACCTACAGAAGCAGCCACAGAATAAAAAAATTAAAAATTTGATGGATTTGCAAAAACATAAATTAAACTTAACGGAAAATGAAGAATTAACAAGGAATTTTTTTTGGGAAAATCCGAACAAGCCAGGACAATGGTTGGCATATAAGATGAAAAAAGAAAAAGGAAAAACAGGATAAATCAATTATTAGATCAAGATAGAAGGATATGCTATCAAAATGAGGAAAGGAAAAAATAATAATTGAGAAATATTATAAAAGTTTATACCAGCAAAAGATGGTGGCAGAAGGAAAGATAGAACAATACTTAAAAAAAGCTAAAACCTAAAATTCCAGAAGAATTAAAAAAGTTGCTAGAAGAAAGAATATCGATGATGGAATTGATGGAGGAATTAGGAAACAAAAGAATGGTAAAACACTAGGACCAGATGGATTACCAGCAAAACTATACAAAATGTTGCAAGATGTATTAAGCAATGTGATGTTACAAGTATTTAATGATTTATTATTAAAAGCCAAAATTCTGAATTCGTGGATGAAAGCATATATAACTCTTATACCAAAAGAAGAATTGAATTTACAACAGATAAAGAACTATAGACCAATCTCAAAATTTTTGCATCAATTATGGCTGAAAGATTGAAGAGATTATTAAATCCAGATCAGAATAGTTTTCTACCTAAAAGATAGATTAGGGATAATATCAGGGATGAAATGCTCCCAGTTCAGACCGGATCAGCTGATCCGGTAGCGATGGTGGCAAAAATCCCTGCCCCCCCCCCCCGCCCATGCCCATCCAATGCCCAGTCACCCATTTCCCAGCTTGTCGCTTCCTTTAAAAAATGCTTTTAAAAGGTTAAAAAAAGGTTCTGATGATCCCAGCTGAGCTGCCTGATCGTCAGAACCTTCTTTTTTACTTTTAAAAGCATTTTTTACAACCTATTCAGCTGAATAGGTTGTAAAAAATGCTTTTAAAAGTAAAAAAAAGATCGCGCACCACAGCTGATCACCCTGACCTGCTGTTTTACTTACCCCATGCCTCCTTTTGCCGTGCACTGCCAAAGATGAAAAAGTAATTGAAAATAAAGTAAAAATTGGGATTGCTCAAATGCCACTTTGGAAAATACTAAACTGTAAATGAATGCAATAATAGAGAGAGAATGGAGAGGGATAGAGGAGAGGAGAGGAAAGAAGAAAGTAGAAGAGTAGTTGGAAGAAGGAAGAGAAAAAGAATAAGATAGACATTAAATCAAAACTTACTAAATGAAAAGGACTTTCTACAATATATGGAAAAAGAATTGACTTTCTTCTTTAAAGAAAATAGAAAAGAGGATACATCACTGCAAAATGTATGGGATACTAGTAAGGCATACATTAGAGGATTAACAATGACATATTCAGGAAAACAGAATAAACAGAACAGACAAATACAAAGTTGGAAAAGGATTATGAGAAACTAGAGGAAGAACTACAGAAGCAGCCACAAAATAAAAAAAATTAAAAATCTGATGGACTTGCAAAACCATAAATTAAACTTAATGGAAAATGAAGAATTAACAAGGAATTTTTTTTTTGGAAAATCCGAACAAGCCAGGACAATGGTTGGCATATAAGATGAAAAAAGAAAAAGGAAAAACAGGATAAATCAATTATTAGATCAAGATAGAAGGATATGCTATCAAAATGAGGAAAGGAAAAAATAATAATTGAGAAATATTATAAAAGTTTATACCAGCAAAAGATGGTGGCAGAAGGAAAGATAGAACAATACTTAAAAAAAGCTAAAACCTAAAATTCCAGAAGAATTAAAAAAGTTGCTAGAAGAAAGAATATCGATGATGGAATTGATGGAGGAATTAGGAAACAAAAGAATGGTAAAACACTAGGACCAGATGGATTACCAGCAAAACTATACAAAATGTTGCAAGATGTATTAAGCAATGTGATGTTACAAGTATTTAATGATTTATTATTAAAAGCCAAAATTCTGAATTCGTGGATGAAAGCATATATAACTCTTATACCAAAAGAAGAATTGAATTTACAACAGATAAAGAACTATAGACCAATCTCAAAATTTTTGCATCAATTATGGCTGAAAGATTGAAGAGATTATTAAATCCAGATCAGAATAGTTTTCTACCTAAAAGATAGATTAGGGATAATATCAGGGATGAAATGCTCCCAGTTCAGACCGGATCAGTTGATCCGGTAGCGATGGCGGCAGGTGGTTCGGAGAACCGGTAGCAAAAATCCCTGCCCCCCCGCCCATGCCCATCCAATCCCAGTCGCCCATTTCCCAGCTTGTCGCTTCCTTTAAAAAATGCTTTTAAAAGGTTAAAAAAAGGTTCTGATGACCCCAGCTGAGCTGCCTGATCGTCAGAACCTTCTTTTTTACTTTTAAAAGCATTTTTTACAACCTATTCAGCTGAATAGGTTGTAAAAAATGCTTTTAAAAGTAAAAAAAAAGATCGCGCACCACAGCTGATCACCCTGACCCGCTGTTTTACTTACCCCATGCCTCCTTTTGCCGTGCACTGCCAAAGATGAAAAAGTAATTGAAAATAAAGTAAAAATTGGGATTGCTCAAATGCCACTTTGGAAAATACTAAACTGTAAATGAATGCAATAATAGAGAGAGAATGGAGAGGGATAGAGGAGAGGAGAGAGGAAGGAGAGAGAGGGAAAGAAGAAAGAGAAAAGAAGAGAAAGAAAGATGGGAAAGAAGAGTAGGAGAGAAGGTTAGAAGGGAGGAAGAAGGGAGGTATGGGGGAAAGGAAGGGGAAGGAGAGAAGAAGGAGAGGAGGAAAGAAGAAAGTAGAAGAGTAGTTGGAAGAAGGAAGAGAAAGGAAAGAGAGGAGAGGGAGAAGAAGGATTGTTATAAAACAAGGGAGATGAATTGGTAGAAGAGCAACCTTGAATATACTTAAATTGTTTAGGATGGAGATTGTATTAGTATGAAAGTTAAAAGAAAATATGTATGTTAGATAAGAAACTGTACAGTTAAGATACGTTTATGAGAAAAAATAAACTTTTTCAAAAAAAAGAATGATTTCTTTTTGTTGTAGTAAACAACTTAGCTATTTACTGTGTCAGTTATGTTGCTGACTGTGTTATGCCTATTCTGCCTCAAGCTTGGTTTCATGGAACTACCAAAGCGCAACCATTACACAATGAAAATCAATACGCTTTAATTGTAATTTTACACAATGATACATTCTCTTTTTTTGTTACAGAAGGAACAATATAAATAGAGCTCTTAATCTTTTTTTTCTATTAATTATTTTCATTTAGATCTTGTCCTGCCATTTTCTTGATGCATGTTGTCCTTTTTTTTGATAACATGTTGCATGGGAAAAGCAACTTAACTTTATGTATGACTCCACTGTAAATTTAGCATGCCATAAGTCAGCCATTGGTTAACTGGGGTAGACCTACTTTAGGAGGACTGTGAACAGCATTAGAGAAAAAAACAGAAAAGTTAAAGGCAAAGAGCAGTACAATCTCTTGCTTCTTTGCATTGTGCTAATCAGCATGCATATGCAAAGCAAATCTTGGCCTATGTAATTCCGTATGCCTTTTCTGAATGTTCTGAATGTGTGTATGAATCCTAAATGTATAACTGAAAATTGCAATAATGCCAGAAAGCTCTTGAGGTTGCACTGTGATTAGAGATAATAGGAACCATTGTGCTTCTGTGAGTCTCAAATTCTCCTATTTGAATTCTTCAGCTGTCATTCAGGCAATATTGGCTGTATCCAAATGACAACATGGACCTTGGACATTTTGCAAAACATGTTTGGAGAAAACACAAGTTTATAGCTTGTTCATCTTACCATTAATATTTAGATGAAACCCCATTTTTAGGGAAAGAGGTACATCATAAATTAATTTTCTAGAAAAAAAATGCAAGCGCTAATATTCCTATCCAATTTGAGCTATAATGCCTGGGATATGCTTCTGTATTCTAACACATAATGTAAAATTAGTGTTTTCCTTCTTTTTCCAGTTGCTTTCATGTCCAAGCCGCAAGAACCTGTGACTCCAAATAATGGAGGGAAGAAAAGGAGAAAAGGAAAGGGAAAGAAAAGAGATCCCTGCTTGGGAAAATACAAGGATTATTGTATTCATGGAAAATGCAAATATATTAAGAAACTTAAATCTCCGTCTTGTATGTAAGTTACCTATACTATTTATGTCCTGTAGTAGTTAATTGCATACAGGGAAAACAATAGCTATATTGCAGATTTATTTTCCAGTTAAATGAATTAGAAGTTCATACCGATAGTAAGAGAGGAGAGTTGTATACTGAAACTCTTTTTTAAAAAAAAAATTAAGAATAGCAAGATATTCCTGTAACTTATAGTATCATCTAGTACTTAAAGTTTTACTGAGGAAAAGCACAGGAAGTTTTTCTTTGTATTCTTCTTTGCAAAGTCATATTCTTTTTTTTTTTCTTCCATAGAAGAGATCCATATTCATTGTATAGAATCTGCATGGCCCAAAATATCATGTGGGCCATACAGATTCTAGATTTTTAAAATCTGTCAATATGTGTGTCTGGAAATTTTGCTTGCAGAAGGACAATTTTAGCCATTTTAGAAATTAGGAACCAAAAGTAACAGAAACATTTTTACTCAGAATGGAAAAATTGGTACACATGAAACTGCTCAGAATATTAATACAGGCCTCTTTTGATTCTTGCCTGGGTTTCATTAGCATTGTTTTGGTGCCTTGTAAGTTAGAGAATCTGCTCTTTTGATTACATATTACTGAAATGGTTTGGATTTATTTGAAAAATATATTCCCTACCCCTCCATCCCTCACCCCAAGATTGAAAGATGACGCAAGCAATAGAATAAAGTCAAACTAGTATCTTAAACTTAGAGAGAGTTTAGGAGAGATTCCATGGATGAAAATCTTAAAGGGAAAAACAACCAAGAAGCTTGAGAAACTCTGAAAAATGAGATTATAAAATCCCAGTCTAGTACAATACTGCCACTGAGAAAGAAAAATAAGAGATCCTTATGGTTGCATAAGGAATTCTCTGATAAACTGAAAAACAAAAATGATAAGTATAAAATATGGAAAGAGTGACACATAAAAATAGTAAGATAACACTTATCCACTCTAGACAACTTTAAATCACCCACACTAGATGGATTAAATCCCAGGTTCTGAAGCAGTTGACAGATATGATTTTGGAACCACTGACACATATCTTTTAAAGATCCTGGAGCACTGGGAAACCATGAGAGGACTGTAAAAGAGCTGATGTTCCATCTTCAAAAAAGGGGAAAAAATGATCCAGGAAACTAAAGACCAATCAGCCTGACATCAATACGTGGGAAAATTCTAGAAAAAATAATGATGCAGCAGATTTGTAAGCACCTAGAAATGAAGAAAACAATCACTAGAAGCCAGCATGATTTGTTAAAAACAAATCATGTCAGACAAACCTTATTGCTTTCTTTGATAAAGTGACTAAATTAGTGGATCAGGGAAATGCTGTGAATATACTTTACTTGGACTGCAGTAAGGCATTTGGCAAGGTAGACCACAGCCTGTTTCTTGTTAAGATAGAACAATGTGGGATAGACAGTACCACCATCAGATGGATTCACAATTGACTGACCAACCAAATGTCAGGGTTCCATCATGTAGTCCTCAATGGAACTACATCTACATGGAGGAAAACATGCAATGGGGTACTACAAGATTCTGTCTTAGGCCCAATACTATTCAACTTCTTCATAAATGATTTAGATGAAGGGTTAGAAAGAGAGCTCATCAAATTTGAAGACACCACCAAGCTGGGGGATATAGCCAACACAAGTATAGAATAGGTAGCAACTGGCTCAATAGCAGTAATTGTGAGAGGGATCTAGGAATTCTAGTGGACAATCTCTTAATTATGAGTCAGGAATGTGTTGCAGCTACTAAAAAAGCCAGTGCTGTCCTAGGCTGCATCAACAGAGGGACAGTATCAAGATCACACAAAGTATTAGTACTATATTGCAATTGTAAGACCACACTTGGAGTATTGTGTCCAGTTTTGGTTACCACGTTACAAAAAAGATGTTGAGACTCAAGAAAGAGTGCAGAGAAGAGCAACAAAGATGATTATGGGTGTTAGCCATACAGTTGCAGGAACTGGGAATGTCTAACTTGAAGAGGAAAACGGGGGGTGACATGAAAGCAGTCTTTCAATATTTGAGTGGCTGTCACAGAGAAGGGGGGGAACCTATTCTCCAAAGCACTTGAGGGCAGGATAAGAGCTTATCAAAGAGAAATCCAAACTTGAATTAAGGAGAAATTTTCTGTCAGTGAGAACAATTAATCAGTGAAACGGTTTGCCTCCAGAAGTTATGGGTGCTCCATTATTGGAGATTTTTAAGAAGAGACTGGTTAACCATTTGTCCAGAATGGTATAGGGTCTTCTACTTGAGCAGAGAGTTGGACTAGAAGATCTCCAAAGTCCTTTCCAACTCCATTCATCTGCCATTCTATAATGACAGTTGATTAAGGTTGCCAGATGACATGAAGATAGATGGTTTGGCGCAACAAACATGATGGACAAGTAATGTCTGGAGCTATGTAGTGCTTGACTATGAAGGTCAGAGAAAGCTGCCTGATTCACATGCAATTCTAAGCCACATATGCATCATGTACACACATAGGAGGGATTGAACTTGTGGTGTGACCCTGTGATGCTGCTTTCATCACTCTGACAAAAGTAGTGAGTTCCTATTGGGTGCCACTGCACAAATCACATGAATAGTGGCCAAGCTAATCCTTTGCTCAGCCACACTTTACTATAAATATAGATAGACCACAATTGGGATAGAGTTTCAGTCGCTAAATAATGTGGTTATTAATGTGGTTTTTGCAATGGATGTTAAGTGAATCACACAGTCATTAAGCAAATCCTCCTTCCCCCATTGACTTTGCTTGTTGGAAGCCAACTGGGAAAGTTGCAAATGGTATCACATGAATCTAGGACTCTCCAAGCATTATGAATAAATACCCGTTGCCAAACTCCTCAATTGTGACTGTACTGGTTGTAAGTGTGAGGACTAGTCATGAATCACTTTTTTCAGTGCCATCATAACTTTGAAGGGTTGCTAAATAAATGGCCATCAATTGAGGACCACTGCTAGCTTCTCTTCAGTTAATCCAGGAGCTTTTAAAATGTTGTAATGGGAACAATTGTGACTGTTTTGCCACTGCACTTCTATACCTAGAACCAGAAGATGAAATAAAGCATTGTTTAACTCTCACCAGAGCTGTGTCTATGAGAATTCTCAATTATCCTGGTCATAGTTGTATCAAAAGTGGTTTTTACTTTGAAAAACACAGCAAGGAATCCCTCAGAACTTGTGGATATCCTAACTGGCCTTCATCAAAGCCAAAGAAGACCCAGTATGAACTCCTCTACTACACACAAGGAAGAGAGTAACAAGCAAAGCAACATTGTCATTCCATATGTAGCTGGAATATCTGAAAAGCTCAGGAGGATTTTCAATCAACATCACATACCTGTACATTTTAAGGCCAAGAATACATTAAGATAGAAACTTGTCCACCTCAGGGATAAACACCTAGACACAAAGAGAGCAATGTATTATATGCAATGCAATGCAGTGAGACGTGTGAACCAAAGTGAGACATTGGTGAACCAAAGCAACCACTTCACAAGTGCATGGCACAACATAAGAAATCTAACCCATCAGGACAAGTGTCAGCAGTCCATCTGCATTTGAAAGATAGGGACCACTCTTTTGAAGACATTTTATCCACATTTTGGATAGAGAGGACAATTGGTTTGAAAGAGGGGTAAAGGGGGGCATTTATGTTAACATTGAGCAGCCCTCTCTCAACAGAGGAGGAGGGATAAGACACCCTCAGTTTATCCCCAGTTTACAACACAGTCCTATTGGCTGTTCTAAGAAGATTCTACACCCCTGACAGGTGACCATGAGGTCACAGATAAAAACCCCAAGTAACCACAATGATTCTCAGAGAGTAAGACCAGTTGACTGCAAAGAAAATACAATCTTTTCATTCCCTCTCCACCCATCCTGTCAGCACCTATCATTCCCCCCCCCCATCTCAATTGTCAATAATTGTCCTTCCATCTCGAACATCATCCAATACAGTTGATGAGGCTTCCAGGATAGAAAGCGAAACATCTTGTTTTTCCTCAAAAATCAATCCAGTCACTTTTTAAAATAAAAACCACTTTTGATATTCTCATATCTCATATCCAAGTCCTGGAACAATAGAAAGCATGAGAAAGAATCTTAAAACTACCCTCACCTTGACTGTGTCAGGTATAAGTTGAAGTAGAGAAAGCTTTGACAGCTTTCAGGAATCTGTTACAATATCCTGACCATTATCCAAAACTCTTAATAGCACCAATTTCCTGACCTTGCCTACGTTGAAAGGGTGGTAAGAATATACACAATGAAATTGTGCAACAGTTCTGTATACAAATGTATACCTTTCATTAGGACAAACAATGCTATAAAACTCACCAAGCAGCATTATGAATCATCCTACTACTGCTATTATGTTACAGTATGTAAATGCAAACTCATATTCCAGTTGCAAATGTGAATTTGACATGTGTGTGTCTGCTTATGCATGCACAAAATGTTGTAAGTATTTACAGACATACTATTTGTGACTTTGAAACTAAGTTACTCTCAATATGGTTTTAGGAAGCATATTTCTGTCTGAAAGAAATATTTTAACTTTTCTTACTAGTAAGAAAGTAATAAAGTGAGAAATAATCAGTGAGAAAGTATGAATCAGTAAGTGAGAACTGGGAACCTATGAATACCTTGCTAAGCCTATTCTTTGATCATCGGAGAACAAATGTTTAGGCCTTACAGCAGGGGGATATGCAACAGGTACAGTTGAACTCATGAGGTGGCCAATTCCCAAAGAAACAGGCTTCTGAGAAAATCACAAGGAACCACAGAGGAAAAAAGGCATTGGCTGGAAGGTGAATTAGCTTCTTGGGATGCTATCTGCCAATTAACAAGATGCTAGAGGCAAATGCTTTATTTTGTTACATGTCTGTGTGATATTTTGATATTGAAATAATATTTGAAAAAGATTGGGAAGCGATGGAGTGTCTGGGGCACATTAAAGTTGGGCCCTTATAAAGGGCCTTATAAAGGTTTTGATACTTCCTGTCCCTCTGGTGGGGCTGCAAGTTGGCATTTGTACTGTAATTTTATAAATTCCTTGTACAATTAGGAGAAACCTTTCCATACTTCCACCTCTCACAATACTAGACAACACAGTATCAACAGTAGAAACCTTCATTTTTCTAGGTTCTACCATATCACAAGATCTAAAATGAACAGTTAACATCAAAAACATCATCAAAAAAGGACAACAAAGAATTTTCTTTCTGCGCCAACTCAGAAAGCTCAAACTGCCCAAGGAGCTGCTGATTCAGTTCTACTGAGGAATTATTGAGTCTGTCATCTGCACCTCTATAACTGTCTGGTTTGATTCTGCAACCCAACAAGACAGACACAGACTTCAGAGGATAATTAGAACTGCAGAAAAAACAATTGCTACCAACCTGCCTTCCATTGAGGACCTGTGTACTGCACGAGTCAAAAAGAGGGCTCTGAAAATATTTACAGACCCCTTGCATCCTGGACATAAACTGTTTCAACTCCTACCCTCAAAACGACGCTATAGAGCACTGCACACCAGAACAACTAGACACAAGAACAGTTTTTTCTCGAACGCCATCACTCTGCTAAACAAATAATTCCCTCAACACTCAAACTATTTACTAAATCTGTATTACTATTAATCTTCTCATCATTCCCATCACCCATCTCCTTCACTGTATGACTGTAACTTTGTTGCTTGTATTCTTACAATTTATATTGATATTGAGTATTTACAGACATACTATTTGTGACTTTGAAACTAAGTTACTCTCAATATGGTTTTAGGAAGCATATTTCTGTCTGAAAGAAATATTTTAACTTTTCTTACTAGTAAGAAAGTAATAAAGTGAGAAATAATCAGTGAGAAAGTATGAATCAGTAAGTGAGAACTGGGAACCTATGAATACCTTGCTAAGCCTATTCTTTGATCATCGGAGAACAAATGTTTAGGCCTTACAGCAGGGGGATATGCAACAGGTACAGTTGAACTCATGAGGTGGCCAATTCCCAAAGAAACAGGCTTCTGAGAAAATCACAAGGAACCACAGAGGAAAAAAGGCATTGGCTGGAAGGTGAATTAGCTTCTTGGGATGCTATCTGCCAATTAACAAGATGCTAGAGGCAAATGCTTTATTTTGTTACATGTCTGTGTGATATTTTGATATTGAAATAATATTTGAAAAAGATTGGGAAGCAATGGAGTGTCTGGGGCACATTAAAGTTGGGCCCTTATAAAGGGCCTTATAAAGGTTTTGATACTTCCTGTCCCTCTGGTGGGGCTGCAAGTTGGCATTTGTACTGTAATTTTATAAATTCCTTGTACAGTTAGGAGAAACCCTTCCATACTTCCACCTCTCACAATACTAGACAACACAGTATCAACAGTAGAAACCTTCAATTTTCTAGGTTCTACCATATCACAAGATCTAAAATGAACAGTTAACATCAAAAACATCATCAAAAAAGGACAACAAAGAATTTTCTTTCTGCGCCAACTCAGAAAGCTCAAACTGCCCAAGGAGCTGCTGATTCAGTTCTACAGAGGAATTATTGAGTCTGTCATCTGCACCTCTATAACTGTCTGGTTTGATTCTGCAACCCAACAAGACAGACACAGACTTCAGAGGATAATTAGAACTGCAGAAAAAACAATTGCTACCAACCTGCCTTCCATTGAGGACCTGTGTACTGCACGAGTCAAAAAGAGGGCTCTGAAAATATTTACAGACCCCTTGCATCCTGGACATAAACTGTTTCAACTCCTACCCTCAAAACGACGCTATAGAGCACTGCACACCAGAACAACTAGACACAAGAACAGTTTTTTCTCGAACGCCATCACTCTGCTAAACAAATAATTCCCTCAACACTCAAACTATTTACTAAATCTGTATTACTATTAATCTTCTCATCATTCCCATCACCCATCTCCTTCACTGTATGACTGTAACTTTGTTGCTTGTATTCTTACAATTTATATTGATATTGAGTGTTTCCTGATCGTTTATTTGTAGCCTATGACTATCATTAAGTGTTGTAAGTGTTGTACCTTGATGAAGGTATCTTTTCTTGTATGTACACTGAGAGTATATGCACCAAGACAAATTCCTTGTCTGTCCAATCACACTTGGCCAATAAAAAAATTCTATTCTATTCTATTCTATTCTATTCTATTCTATTCTATTCTATTCTATTCTATTCTATTCTATAACAGTTCTACAGAATTATAAAGGACACACATAAAGAAAACAATAACAATTCTAAATAACAATAATAACAAATTACTTCTGTTTATAAGAGTATCCTCTGCAGTTTGGTCTGGTTAAAACTTAAATAGATTTTCAGAAATCTTCTGGAAAAAAACCTTTGTGGAATTAATTTGTTGACTATAAATATTTTTTCACTCTTGATGAATTAATATATATGCTTAGGACATCAATATATATAACAATCTGCATAGGGTGTGCATTACAGTCAGAAATGAAAATCTCAACAAGAAAAAAGTGGAGAAGAGACTTGATGGATTGAATATTGGGAACAAAACTTTTTTTTCATTAAACTTAAATGGAAGTAATTAAGTGTATCAATAACTGATGATTTTACAGCCCTATGGAATAAGCTTCATGCATTGATTTTTAAAATTCTTAATTCCTAGATGCCAGGAAGACTACCATGGGGAGAGATGCCATGCTCTTAGCCTTCCAGTGGAAAATCGCTTTGATGGTTATGATCGTACAACTATCCTGGCAGTTACAGCAGTGATTCTGTCATCCCTGTGTCTTATCATCATTGCAGTATTATTGATGCTGAGGCAAGTAGTTTAATAGGATTGAGACGTGTGGAGTCATAGAACTGCCTTCAGTTTATGATGATTTGGAAATTTGGTCTCATGAAGGAAGAATGTATGCATTTATTTGTAAGGCTTTTTCTAAGGCTCTCTGAGAGGTTTATATTTTATCTATAGCCTCTTATCCAAGCCTATAAGCACTTTGATGATAGAAATACGGCATGTGCTTTGTGACCATTTTCTGAATGTCTCTAAAGCAAATTAACTTTAGGGTTTCTATGGAATCTGAAGGAACGTGGTGGCTGAGCAGTTAAGATGCTGGGCTTATGACCAGAAGGTTGGCAGTTTGAGACCAAGTACCACATAATGGAGGGAGATTCCATTACTTGCCCCACTCCTGCCAACTAGCAGAAAACAGTAAATGCACACAGATAAATAGATACTATTTTGTTGGGAAGGTAACAGCATTCTTGTGCGGCTTTGGCATATAATCATGCTGGCTGCATGACTATGGAATGCCACATGACTATGGACTTTGGACAATGCTGGTTCTTCGGCTGTAAATCGGAGATGAGCACTGCCCCTTGGAGTTGGGCATAACTGGCAGAGGAAACCTTTACCTTATGGAATTTGTTCTTCAGAAAAGATTGACAGATCCAATAAGTTCTGTTAAATATGCACAAATGTTTGTAGCTCTTGCCTGCTTCAGCTTCCTATCAACCATAAAGATATTTTCTGAATGGAAACTTAAACTGATATATTTGCCTAAGCCTTTCTGCAGAGAATACCAGAGTTTAACTGATTTTTTAAAATTCTATTTTGCCTTAATTTGATTTCAATACAAGCTCTGAGAAAGGCAGATTATATCTTTATGACAAATAGTTGATAAAAGATGCAGAGAATTTGATTCCTGTTTTTGTTCTTCTGCTTTGACCATATGACTGTAGAAATTATATTAAATTACTTCTTTCATTATTGAGTGGCAATCAGGACACCTTATATGAATCAGCTAGTAAAGGGCTAAACTCCAGTTTTAGTGCAAAGAATTCAATATTTTGTGATGGTTCTATCCCAAAAATGCAGGATGGGATTTCCCATATTATATCTTCAAGATTAGTAAAGGAATAAGCATAGGGCCTTTTTGAATATCTGTGTAAGTTTAGAATTTTAGAATTTTAATCTTGGCTCCTCTTTTTTTGATTTTCTAGATGTCACAAACAAGGAGTATATGATGTAGAGAATGAAGAGAAGGTTAAATTGGGCATCACTGTCAATCAGTGAACTGTCCAAGAACTGCAAGGTAACCCTTTCAGCATATAATATCTGGGAAAACTTGGCCTTCTGTTTGTTGGTATGAGGGGAGACTATTTAATGGGTTGGTTCTTTTCTCTCATGTGGCAGATCAACATAAAAAGAAAATGCTTATCATACCGGATTAATTAATTAAGAAATTCTTTAGAAACAACTTTGAGAATCCAGAGTAAATGTTACTGATTGTTTCTGCTGTTGCATTTTGTCTCACTGGGATCTACCTAGTTGTGATGAACTACAGTAGTTGTGAGGCATGGGAGAGGAAACAGAACTGTTACAAAAGAGACACTTCAGCCCAAGAGAGGGAAAAGTGTCAATCTGCCTTAATTATGCCATGTCCAAGTTTATCTGGAGAGCTGCTTTAGCAGGCTTTCTAGTTTCTGTGCTTTACTCTACCAACAATATACTGTAGGTTTTCCAGAAATCTAAGTAGTCTTGATTTCTGAGTTTGTCTGCCCCACAGGGCTTGACACCAGTCAACTACTTTGCTATTGCAATCCAGGCACATTACTTTTTTTCATGAAAATTTCTGCAGCTCAGGCACATTTTTTTTACATGTACATTATTTACCTCTCTTTGCCATTCTATAGCACCTGCTATTTCCCATTTCCATTGCATTTCTTCAGCTACTGTAAACCACATTTTAGACTATCAAAAATAAATATTCTGTTTTTCCTTGGAGGCCATTTCCTTTAAGATGATCTTGGATTTTGAAGATACACATAATCCTCTGATGATATTTCCCTAATCAGATTAAATCCTTTAAGAGAATATAACTGGATCTGTTGTAGGAGTTAGCAGGTTGAATGACATTAGTTCTGCTGAACTCCATGAGAATAAATCAATATAAGCCTCTAGCCAATTAGTCAGCATTAACCCTGAAATAGCTCTAGTTTATCCTAGTTCTGTTTGGAGATGGCTATCAATATTATAGTGTAGAGTCATTAAAAATTAGTATTATAAATCAAATGTGTAAATGATTTGTTTTAACCTGAGGCATCCTTTTATTACAAATTCAGGTTTAAGCAGTGAAACAAGTTCTACATTCACAATTGGATGGATAATACTCTTTCTAGGACATGCTTAAAGAGGAACTTGTATGAATGAGAACAACTTTATTTTCAAGGAGATAATGCTTTGTTAAAGAAGCAAATCATATCTCTAAATTGAAAGAATTCTCTGAGAGACAGAACCACATTTATTCACAGAGGACTTGTTTACAATGTGGAGCTACAACCCGAGAAGATTTGAAATTTGTCTTATTACCGGTGGAAAATGACTGGCATGAACCAGGCAACTGGATTCTTTACAAAACTGTTGCTGAATAGTCCTCTGAAAAACTGTGAAACACTCTCCTGAAGAGATCTACTTCTTGAACTTTATTTAATCCAAAAAATATTTAACAAGATGCTTCATTTTAAGTTATATATTTATTTTAGATACAATGTACATGTTATTTATTTAAGACTTAATCCTGTAGTCCTGAAATCAACAGGAAAGACAGGAGTATTGCGCAGTGTACCACTCTAATAAATAACCTTTCTTATGCTTGCTGGCACTTGAATCCTGATTTAGAGATTAAAAGTGAAAAACAACTATTTTTACTGATACAATCTTATAATATCTAACAATTGCCAAAATATATGCAGTCTGGACTAAAATTCATATGGCAAATCTTTGATTCTTTACTAAATTTGGCATTCTGAAAACCTCAGAATATTTCCTCTAGAGCAGTTTTAAAAATGTTATCTAATCCTGTCTCTATTGCAGTTGTATTACTGATGGTTTGACAATGCTGAATTCTGCATGGTGCTTTTTCTAAAGACATTTTAGGTCAGCATGCAAAGCATTTGAACTTCAAAGCAGATGTTTTGCTTTCTTTGATTTATTCTTATGTTTTTATATGCTGTTGTGTGTTCTTGTTAGCCACCAAGAGTCCTGTGATTGTGACAGCATATGGATGGATAGATGGATGGATGGATGGATGGATGGATGGATGGAAGGAAGGAAGGAAGGAAGGAAGGAAGGAAGCTAGACATTCTGGAAGTGTTCAAAACTTCTCTGTGTTGAACCTGGAGCAGGTGCTTCAAGTTCCAAATGAGAGGGATGGAAACTGAACATTTCCAGAATGAACCAAGCTATAAACACACCTGTATTCTTTTGCAAATGGTAACAAATATACATTGCCCATGGTAGATTTACTACTAAGGAGATAAAGCTGAGTTCTGCCCATTCATTTCTGATCCCAAGTAAGAATCAAATGAATGCAGAAGCTAGGGGAAAAGTTTTACTTTAAGTTTCTTTCAGACATACTTATTTTTGTATATTGCTGAAAGTTATACTTTGGGATGGGATTTTTTTGTTGCATGGATGTATTTAATTTAGATACATTATTAAATTAGCAACAGATTTGCCTTTTATCTCATGTAATCCAAGTAAGGGGTATCTTACATGCTAAACTATAATTAAGTTAGATTAGCATGAAACCACCTGCTGTGATATGTAAACCATTGTAAACTCTTTATAAGTTAGCATGTAGTATAGTTTTGCTTCTTCTATGATGTATGCTTAAGCTTTATGCTAAAGCATTGAACTGAATGTTTACATAGCAGAGTGAAAAATTTTGTATAATACATTTTATATAATGGCACATTAAAAAGGAAACCTTACATTTATGTGTATTCTTTTCCAGATAACTTATAGTAGCAGCTGACAGACAGCAGGTAAGGTGGCAGAAGGGTGAAAAGGAAAGAGGAATATTCCAGGAGGTGGCTTTTATTTTCCATTCCTATATATTAACAGTGTACCTAATTTAGCTTCTGTTTATTCCTGAAGTCTCTGGGCAGTGGTTGAATGATCTAGAATTAGGGGATTTAGTCATTAAACCCCTGTCATGGTCAGATAATTCACTCCTTTGACTGGACTTTTGAACCACCAACCCACACCGCAGGGAGACAGAACCGATTTGTTGGTTCCGTCCCAGGCGCCTGATGGACCCGGAGAGGTTTCTGACGGAGCTTGGGCCATTTTCTGAGGATCTAGCTCACGGCTCGGCTGAAGAACTCGTCGCCGCCTGGGAAAGGGCGGCAGTGGGGGCTTTGGACCGCGTTGTGCCTTTGCGGCCTCTGACCCGGCAGGAGGGCAGAGATCGGCTGCGAGGCACCTCGTGTGGGGTGCCACAGGGGTCAGTTCTCTCACCGCTTCTGTTCATCTATATGAAGCCGTTAGGGGAGATCATCCGTGGTTTCGGGGTGCAATGTCATCTGTACGCTGATGATACTCAGCTGTACATTTCGACCCCGACTCACCCCAACGATGCCGTTAAAATGATGTCCCGGTGTTTGGAGGCCATGCGGGTCTGGATGGGGAAGAACAGGCTTCGACTCAACCCCTCCAAGACTGAGTGGCTGTGGATGCCGGCATCCCGGTACAGTCAGCTGATACCATCGCTGACCGTTGGGGGCGAGTCATTGGCCTCTATGGAGAGGGTTCGCAACTTAGGCATCCTCCTGGATGTACGGCTGTCTTTAGAAGATCATATAACGGCCATTGCCAGGGGAGCTTTTCATCAGGTCCACCTGATACGCCAGTTGCGTCCTTCTTAGACCGGGATTCCCTATGCACAGTCACTCATGCCCTCGTCACTTCCCGCCTGGATTACTGTAACGCTCTCTACATAGGGCTCCCCTTAAGAGCACCTGGAGGCTCCAACTGGTCCAGAATGTGGCTGCGTGGGTAATAGAGGGAGTGTCTCGAAGCTCCCATGTAACACCTCTCCTACGCAGCCTGCACTGGCTTCCGGTGGTCTTCCGGGTGCAATTCAAGGTGTTGGTTACCATCTTTAAAGCGCTCCACGGCATAGGACCAGGTTACTTATAGGACCGCCTGCTGTCACCAATAGCCTCCCAGCGACCTGTGTGCTCCCATAGGGAGGGCCTCCTCAGGGTACCGTCAGCCAAACAATATCGACTGGCGACGCCCAGGGGGAGGGCCTTCTCCGTGGGGGCTCCTGCCCTCTGGAATGAGCTGTCTTCGGGGATACGCCAACTCCCCGACCTCAGGACCTTCCGACGCGAGTTAAAGACCTTGTTTCGTCGTGCAGGGCTGGCCTAACGTATTTTAATGTGGGTTTTTACTATGGTTTTATCACTGTTTTATTCGTTTCGGCCTAATTGAATTTTAGATTTTAAAATGTTTTTAACTTTTGTATTTTGTTTTTTATTTGGCTGTAAACCGCTCTGAGTCCTTCAGGAGAAGGGCGGTATATAAATTGAATAAATAAATAAATAAATAAATAAATAAATAAATAAATAAATAAATAAATAAATAAATAAATAAATAAATAAATAAATAAATAAATAAATAAATAAATAAAGTTCATCATATCTTCTCAACCAATAGGGGTTGATCATCTAAACTCATTTGAATTACATAATAATGAAGAAATTCTCCCATATTTTTATGTAGTTAATATTTGATAGGGTGATCTCTTTAGGATATCACAAATCTCTGCATAGTTATCATCCTACTCATTGCGTTCAGCAAATTAGCAACCTTGGTAGTGTTGCTTTCACGGTTCCAAGTAATAACCCCAAAGCAATCAAAACTCTGAGGCCTAGAGTTTCTTAAACCATAATTTTATTTGGGATATCATATTGGCACAGCTGGTGAAAACCTGACTCTGAAGGACCCAGGGTTTTCCCCACCCAAATCAAAACCCAAAGTTCTTGCCCCCAGGTCACATGTCCATCACATCAGAGGTGGGTTTCAGCAGGTTCTAACCAGTTCTGGAGAACCAGTAGCAGAAATTTTGAGTAGTTCGGAGAACCAGTAGTAAAAATTCTGACTGGCCCCACCCCCATCTATTCTCTGCCTCCCAAGTCCCAGATGATCGGGAGGAAATGGAGATTTTTGCAATAACCTTCCCCTGGAGTGGGGTGGAAATGGAGATTTTAGAGTATCCTTCCCCTGCCATACCCAACAAGCCACACCTGCCAAGCCATGCCACGCCTAACAAGTCACACCCACAAAACCAGTAGTAAAATTTTTTGAAACCCACCACTGCATCACATGGTCCAGTCAGGTTGCAGTCCCAGCTCCGGCTGGCTCTGGTCCACACCCTTCCAACACCTGGTAGGCAGTCGTGGGATTCAGCCAGTTCGCACCACTTCGGGAGAACCGGTTGTTAACTTTCTGAGCAGTCTGGTGAACTGGTTGTTGGAAGAAATCATTAAGGCAGAGAACCGGTTGTTAAATTATTTGAATCCCACCACTGCTGGTAGGGCGTCCTTGGTCCCACGGGAAAGAATGCTATTTTGGCTATACATCTCCCAGCTATCTCTATCTCCCCCACATGTTCCCACAGCTCCACCCGGTGTTGCTGCGACAGCCCTGAAGATGCCCCCAAAATGGCTTCAGGGCTGACAGTTGCCTTGACTAAAGTCTATTACTAACATGGCTCGATATTCTTTCTCCATCTATATCAGTTCCAGAGTGTAGAAGCCCAGATGTGCCCCCTTGTTGTCTTGTAGGGTGTTCAAATCCTTTCAGCTTGCAGAATAATTATCCTGTTGAATATTCTTCATTCAAGATGCATTTGTTCTCTTTCTTCTGTTCTTCAAAGAGGATCACTCAGGATCCTTTTGACAAAGGATTGCAAGCTAGGAAGTCATTAGGATGACTTAGCATCACACACAGGTTAAATGCAAATAGCAATAGCACATAGACTTATATATTGAGGTTTACAGAGTCAGCATATTGCCCCTAACAATCTGAGTCCTCATTTTACTCAGAAGGATGGAAAGCTGAGTCAACCTTCAGCTGCTGAGAATCGAACTGCCAAACTGCTGGCAGCCTGCAGTCAGTACTGCATTCTAACCTCTGCACCACCAGTGCAATCATCTTGGGATCAGTAATATTCCATTCCCAGAGCAGGAAGGGCTGCCATTCTCACTCATAAACCTCCATTATAATGGGTTTAAATTGCTTTTTCTGCTTGTTGTCTTCTTTACTTTCTGTATTATAAAACTATCCAGACTGTAGAAAAGTTGTGTACTGTTTGCATCTCTGTATTCTTTTTGTTTTGTTCTTCCAAGTGTCTTTTTCAAATCTTTTGTCCTGGATTATTGTGGGAAGCATTGAAGCTGCAAATCACTCCCATTCTTGCTCTTAAACCTATAGATGCCTTCCCAAAATCAGCCTGAAATACATTGTTTCATTTCTATTACTAAGATTTAATAACAGATTTCCAGCAATAATAATTGGAAAAAAACAGGCCGTAAAATGGTGAATGATATAAAGAATTATATAGAGAAGTACCAACACTCCATATCTATATCACACCAGAATGAAATTTCTCTGCCAACTCTAGAATATAACATGGTACTCCTTGAAGGGATCCTATTCCAAGTTCTCACTAGGCCTGATCCTGCTTAGTATCTGAGGCCAGACAAGAACAGCAAGAAATAGTTGGAGGCAGGAACATAATGCCGTAAATAATTTAAAAACAAATAGACTGAAGCAATACAAAAGTCCCAGGCAGACTTACACAAAACTTCTTTAAAGCTGCAAAAAAGATTGGCTGTGGGCAATAATATACTTAACCAATCCAGTTAAACATCTACCGGTAATCAATATATTCAGACACAACTAAACTTGGTTCGTGTTAATACTTGTCTATATTGTGCAAACTCAATCCCTTTGATTAATATAGGGTTCAATGTATCTTGTGAAGTCAGAAAATGGGTAAATTTATTGACCATATTAAGTGTGTTATGAGAATGTAGTAACTATCTCTGGAAAGTGGAAGTGCACTGCAAACAAATTTGCTGGAAGAGGGAGGGGGAGGAGAATCCAAGACTGGTTTCAACTGGCATTGGCTATCTTATTCTAAGCTGATTTTAAAAGCAGCCCATATAACTCTTAAGTACTACAGTATAACTTTTATAAGTTATTCTTTAAGAGAAACTGAGTGAGCGAAGCGAGAGAGAGCGCCTCGTTCCTGTTGCAAACCGATAGTAAAGGTAAGTAGAACGCACCATTGGAGTAGTCCTTAATGGGTCTAAGTCTACATGGAGAGAAGTAAGCAGTGGGGTGCCAAAAGGTTCCGTCTTAGGCCCAGTACTCTTCAATATCTTCATAAACGACTTAGATGAGAGAATAGAAGGGGAACTTACCAAACTTGCAGATGATGCTAAACTGGCAGGAATAGCTAAAACCCTAGCAGATAGACTCAAGATCCAGGTGGATATTGACAAAATTGGACACTGGGCCCTATCTAATAAAATGAAATTCAATGTAGAGAAAAGTAAAGTCTTACACTTAGGTAAGAAAAACCAAAAATACACATATAAACTGGGTGAAACCAGGTTTAATAGCAATGACTGTGAGAGGGATCTTGGAGTCTTAGTGGACAACCAGCTAAATATGAGCCAGCAGTGTGCAGTGGCAGCCAAAAAAGCCAATGCAGTCCTAAACTGCATTAACAGAGAGATACAATCAAGATCAAGTGAGGTACTAATACTATAGAGATAATAAGTGATAAGACTATAGAGATAATAAGTGATAGAGACAATAAGTGCACCAGCATGCCTACTATCCCTGTCCTAGTATTCCTTTTTACTTACTCTTTTCATGTATTCAAATTATGCTTATACTTTTACCTGTTATCTTATATATGCTTGACAAAATAAATAATAAATAAATAAAATAAATAAGACCATACCTGGAGTACTGCATCCAGTTTTGGTCACCACACTATAAAAAAGATGTTGAGACTCTAGAAAAAGTGCAGAGGAGCACAACCAGGATGATTAAGGGACTGGAGATTAAAACATAAAGAACAGTTACAGGAACTGGAAAAAGCTAGTCTAGTGAAGAGAAGGACCAGGGGAGACATGATAGCACTGTTCCAATATTTGAGGGGCTGCCACAGAGAGGAGGGGGTCAAGCTATTTTCCAAAGCACCTGAAGGCCAGACAAGGAATAATGGATGGAAACTGACCAAGGAGAGATTCAACCTAGAAATGAGGAGGAACTTTCTGACAGTGAGAACAATCAATCAATGGAACAATTTGCCTTCGGAAGTTGTGGGAGCTTCATCACTTGAGACTTTCAAGAAAAGATTGGACTGCCATTTGTCAGAAATTGTGTAGGGTCTCCTGCTTGAGCGGGGAGTTGGACTAGATGACCTTTTTTTTTTTTAATTACTTTTTTTGCAACAAACAAACAAAAAGAAAATACATTATTACACCCTTGTGCTATACATAAAAGGAAGATTTGGGTCTTCGGATATATCCTCATGATTGCCAAAATCCACGTTCTCGAGGTACAGGTACTGAAGCGTCCAATGTTCCAAGCGCAAAGTCCACAAATGGTTTCCAAGTCTTCCAGAAAATATCTTCTTTATACACACCACTTCTAATTTTAATATCACATGTCATTTTATCATTTAAAGCTAATTTCCACATTTCAGAATTCCACTCTTCTATCCCAAACAATTTCAAATTTAACCTCCCCATTATCATTTAATCTCCAACTTTCCTCTAGTTTTTTAAGTATCCATTTTTTATCCTTTTCATTTTTATACAATTTCTCGTCATATCTCCAATAGCTTCTTTTTTTCTCAAAATTAAAATCTAAGTCCACCATAACTTCTGCATGATCAGAATCTTTAAAAATTCCCACATCTACCTTATCCACATTATTCAACAAATCTTTAGAAAGAAAAATATAATCAATTCTAGAATATGTATTATATATTTTAGAGAAAAAAGTGTATACTCTCTCAATTCCTTTAATCTCTCTCCACACATCAACCACGCCGTTTCGAAGCATCCACATATTTAAAATCCCCATTTTATTTGCTCCTCCACAGCGGGTGGGATTAGTACTGTCTATTTTATCTCTGATTAAATTAAAATCCCCAGCCACAATTACTTTCCCTACACTTTCATTCTCCAAAATTTTTGTTATTTTTTCAAGAAATTCTCTTTGTTTTTCATTCGGTAAATATAAATTAACAAGTGTCACTTTTTCCTCATTAAGATTTCCAACAATTATTACATATCTTCCATCTTCATCCAAAATTACCTTATGTTTTTCAAAGTACACCCTATCTGATATCAGTGTTGCAACTCCTCTAGCTTTTGAAGTTCCAAATGCTTTTTCATATATTTGCATACCTTTTATATACATTCTATTTGAATCTTCAGATTTCTGATGGGTTTCTTGTAAAAATAAAATGTCTGGTAAATCCCTTTTAATCTTAAATTCCAATCTTCTTCTTTTAATCTGATTCCCTGTACCCTTCACATTCCATGACATTATTTTTATAACTCCCATTTAAAATATAAATTTTTTAATCCTATCCCCGCATCTTCCTTTCTGTGCCCACCACCCGACATTAAACTACCATATAACCTATATTTAACATATAAACAACAATAAGAAAACAGAAAAAAAACAAAAAACAAAACAAACAATAAAGTACAAACAATCTTCTTCCCCCACATCCTCATCGGTTTCGCCTCTATAAAGAGAATGGGGGAGAGGGGACGTGCCAATGCCCGGGCCACTTCTTTCGGGCTGTCTATTTAAATTCATCACTCAAAAAAAAGATAGCGATGACCCGCATTCAGCTTCGTATTTTCCAAGACTCTTATCTGCTTCTTCTCCTACTGTATCCTCACGACTCTTCTTCTGTTCAACCAACACAGGTGATATTTCTTTCCTCTTTAACCCTTTAGAGTCTTGCCCTCCAATAGCCCCTTTTTCTTCTTCTGAGATTGATGTTTCCACGTATGTTCCACCCATCTGAAGCATTTGATCTTTTATCTCCATTAAATCCTCCATCTCAATCAGTCCAAGCTCCGTAAATATAATAATGCATCTATATCTGGGGTGATTGTACGCATCCTTCCTTTATAAAAAAATTTCAATTGTTGTGGTGGCCTCCAATTGTATTTAATTCCATTATCTCTCAAAACTTTTGTAATTGGTTTTAAAAAAAATCTCCATGCCCTTTCTTCTCTTGATATATCCGGGAAGACTTGAATAGTCTTCCCTTCAAACTTCAAAGCATCTCCCAACTCTCTCACCTTGGCCATAACTTCCAACTTATCACCAAGATTTGCGAACCTGACAAGCACATTCCTGTTAGAACCATTTTGCCTTCTATATCCAATTCTAAAACACTTGCCAGGTCTGCTATTGTGAACGTAAGTTGCGATCCAAATCATTAATCCATTTCAAAACCCGCTGTTTCAATTTATCCTCCTTTCTTCCGAGATTCCTCTAATAACAAAATTATATTTCCTCATCTCTTCTTCCAAAAGACAAATTCTCTTATCTTGCTGCTCATTTTTATAAAATATTTTGCCAATTTGCCGATCTACTTTTGCCTCATGTACATGTATCTGCTCCATTTCATCTTTAATCATTATCATTTCCTTCTTTTGTTTTGCAAAGTTTTGAATCATCTCTTGCTTTAAATTTTGCATTTCGGATGTCAGTTTTAAATGTCAAATTATCTATACGCTCTGATAGTCCTGCTATTTTTTCCCCAATTTTATTTAAAGCTGCAGCAAGTTGCTGCGTTTCTGAAAGTTGTTGAGTCATTTTGAAAAAAACCAAAAAATTTCCCAAACTAGGATTCCAAACCAATTTTACAGAGGGTCTTAGTGAAGATCAAAGGACGGCAGTCTTTTAATTGAAGCGAAGCGGCTTATTTGCACTGTTATCTCTCAAGTTCAAGGATACTCCACAAAGAAACACAGAACCTCACAGCTAACATTAATCAGCGCCATTTTTCCTCCACGTCAGCAAAGCAGAAAGGAAGACAAAGCAACTTAAACTTCGAAACAGAATCCTTTTTTTTTCTGTAATATAAACAAGCTATTAATTTGCTCTCAAGAGAAAAAAAAAATAAAGAAAAAATTATCCACCCAGTAAAATCCTCTTGCTGCCAAACAATCCAACAAAAGGTCAGTTTCTCTTCTCTTCAATTAAATTCTTCTCATTATCAGATTCAGTCCTTAATATTCACTCCTTAGCCTCAGCATTTAACACAGAACACGATAGTTAATTTTAGAAAAACAAAACACAGCAATTTATTCCAACTTATCGTGTCTGCCGGGCGGCTCGGTCATCCCACGCTGTAGAAACTCCTTAATTCAAGCCGTTTCAGATGACCTACCAGTTTTAAATTCAATCTGCTGGGCTGTTAACACTTTCACTTCATGATTTATTAACTTTCATCCATAACAGTGCATTCCAAACGGCATAAATTCTCATAAATCTTCATTAATAAGCCCTATGAAGTGAAGGAAAGGTCCTTACCCCACCACGGTCATGGCCACGCCCCGGACTAGATGACCTATAAGGTCCCTTCCAATTCTGTTAATCTGTTTAAAAAAATCTATTAAAAAGCATTTCCAGTTCTGAAATTAATAACACATTTGTTAAGTGAATCTGGTTTCTCCATTGACTTTGCTTATCAGAAGGTCACAAAAGGGGATCACATTTATTTATTTATTTATTTTATTTATTAATCAAATTTCTAGACCGCCCTTCTCCCGAAGGACTCAGGGTGGTGTACAGCCATATTAAAATACATAGATAAACAATGAATTTAAAATAATTTTAAAATGAAATATTTAACCGGCCAATTGAACTAAAGATAATAAAACCAATTAAAATCAGTATAAAATTTAAAATTTAAAATTTAAAAGCTAAAAAATCTAATCCAGTCTCTGGAATGACTCTGGAACACTGCAACCGTCATAAATGTGAACCACTTGTCAAGAATTGGAATGTAAATCCCATGCTGCAATGGTCATAAGTGTGAAAAATGGTCACAGGTCACTTTTTTCAGTGCTGTTGTAATTTGAACGGTGACTACATGAACCATTGTAAGTGAAGGACAATCTGCATGTTGTTTTGAAAACCAATATAGCTCCCACTACTGTCTTTTTACCACCTACATGGAAAATAACACAGGTAACTTTGTGGGTAGCAGCTGGTTAACAAACTTTCCCATTGACTTTCCCTCTCTCTTGCACCATGGCTATGTGCTCTAGTCTGGCTGAGAGGAAGCCTTCCCCATTCTTCCCTTACTTACTTGCTGCTCTTGCCCAGATATCTCCAAGCAGCCAGCATTTTTGACAATGCACTTCCAAAGTAGCTGGATGGCAAAACATCTGGCTGGTTAATGGTAGAAGAACTAAGGAACAGAATCAATCTGCCTGCATCACAGAAGGTGTATGGGGTTGTCTAAATTCCTCTTTCAACCCTAATCTCAGTTTGAGCAAGCAAACAAGCCATTCTCTGGATGCCAGTTCTACTGACAGTATATCAAGTTTTAACAAAGGAGAAATCAGATCCTGTAAGTTGGTATGCAGAAGGGAATATCAGTCTCATGGAATATTAGCCTCATGGAATATCTGCATTTGGTTTTCTAAGGTGCTGATATTCTGGTGACCAAAATAAGAAAGCTGTTGGATGAAGTTTTGTACTCTAGCAGCTAAGGGAAAAATGGTCACAGAGGCACGGAATCTCATGGCTAGATGAGAGGGGGCAGTCCTACAGTGGGTTGGAGCTTTGCTGGACAACAACAAGCCTTTGAACACTTCCATGTGATATAGGGTGCTTGCATTTTCTTGTGTTTTCCAATAGAAATCATACTTTTCCTGATAGCTCACCTTCATCCAGATCCAGCCTGCTTTAGTAGCTGGATCTGACAGCAAGATAATAAGCTCCATTGTCAGGAAATGTCCCCAATAACTAGTAAGTGGGCTCTCAATTTTAAGAGCCCTTAAAATCAAATGAAATGACTACAAGTATATTAAACAGTTGAATCCATAATTATGTTATCTTTCAACTGAAAATTGGTTTGGAGGGAAAATTAAATCTGAGCTGACAAGAACTGTGGGAAGAGCTATTACTAGAAGTTCACTCTGTGTAACAAATTAGCAGAAAACATGGAAGCAAAAAGAAATACAGAGCAGAAAAGTCAAGTCTTGAAGAATAAAGGGTTTGAAGGGAGACCTGGAACTCCCCAGAGTTCAGGGGAGACAATACAAAGAAACCTGTAGTTTCTTTCCAGTTAAAATTTTAAATCTGGGTAAATCTGCTCCACTGTTCCTGTGAAGTAATAGTCCTATTCTATCAAGAAGCCTGAATGTAGTTTATCAATCTTTGATAGTAAGATAATGTGGGAAAAAATGACAAAGAAACAATTTGTATTTGAAATTTGATGGAGGGAAAATCTATAGACTTTAGGAGAAAAATGTAGGACTGGCAAATGCCCAACCATGTCTCTCACATGGCGTTTTAGTTTATCTTTTATTTATCTTGTAAATAAATTTCTTTGTCAAATCTTTGTTCCAATAATACACTATCTAAATTAAAAGTGTACGTGGGAGGGAGAAATTCATTACCTTTATTAGGTTCATTTGTAGATTTTATTTTTAAGGATCAATTAAACTTTTCAGATTGTGTTTTTAATTTCATTCTGGTTGATTTTCTGCTCCACTTCAGCATTTTGTTAACATCTAATCTGACAAAGACCTCAGAAAATTGCTCACTGCTAAGTGACCTTTTTGTTGGCAACAACATTACAGTACTCATTTAACCTTTTCCCTTTGTGTGCCTTTAACTATCATCAGTAAGACCTCCTTCTCCTTCGATGTCTGCCACAAATTCCTTATTTAATGGCTTGGTGATATCATTCTTTTAGCTAATGGTGAACTTTTTTTCAAATCGTCGTATTTTTTCATTTATGCTGGTGGTGGGTGATTAACAATGACCACCAGATAAGTAAGGCCATGAAACTTTCCTCTGTTTCTAACCAGTGAAGATAACAATAGTCGAACTGTTTATAAGCCAAAGCTTTTTCATAAGCATGTGGGAAAATATGATAATAATTTCAAGCCAACAACTAGTAGTACTGAATTCACAACACTGTTCTCTCCCAGGCATTGTCAGCATCAGCACAAAGAGCCTTTTCCTACTCTGCTTCCTCCACATAGGGAAATGGAGACAGTTTCAAACAAGCATGTACAAATAACTTGGATCAGGCATGAGTCCAAGATAATTTTTCCAATTTCAGAGAGATTTATCTTCCTTCAGGTCAGTATCTGATTCTGGTCTCATGTAATCTGGAACAAAGCACATTGGTTTTGAAGCTATGGACCAACTCTGAAGGGTACATTTATTTTTGTAGGCCTAGTTCGATTTATTCCTGTCCCTCCCATCATCTCTCTGTTAAAGAGTAGGTAGGTGGAGAGACAAAAAAGAAGGCATATAGCTTCCAAGCTGAACACTTGGTCTTTATGATCTTTATAGTCATTACACTTTTCAGAGGAATAAAGCCATTCATTCCTTTACATTTGATCAGTATGGATGGTTGATGGGTAATAGTAGCCACAACTGTCATGCCAGTGTAATCTCTATAAACAAACTGTCAAGGTTCAACTGACGAACCCAACCAAAGCAAGCACGATTAAGACAATCCAGTCTCTTTTTGAAAAACTTTATTGAGTACATAATTTTGGCATGTTTGAAGGCAAAACAAGATCAAGGGCTTTCCTGAGCTAAACCCTATAGTTAAAGTTCACATTCCACAATCCCCCAATTAGCTCAGGGCACATTGTCCAATATAGTCTTGGGATATTGTTATGGGAAAGTGTTTTTTGGCTTCTGTAAACACCTGCCAAAATGTCCTTGGTCTCTCGCTGACATCTTGATGTTTGCGCTATTTTCTATTTCCCTCTCTCTCCCCCCACCCATAGTTCATTGGCAAGCTGAGATGCAATAATAGTTGCAGCAGCAAAAGTCTTTTGAAGCTTGACACAAAGACTGCAATTAATTAGGAAATAGATTATCTGTTATGGGTGCCTGATTACATTGGCAACTGTGCAGATTTCATGCTCTTTTTCCCTGAATTCATAGTAGACGGAGGGCAGCACAGCTGTCACAGTGAGATAGGTGGTTGATAAGAAGAGAGGGATTTATAAGAGTACTAGCTGAACACCCCTGCTCCACTACCAAATTATGTGATTGGGCTTGATAAATCAACACTTAGAGTTAATGAGTAGTTACAATCGGCCTCTCCTTTCCCTTTCTCTCCTCAGGCTAGCTCCACAGAAGCCTCTCCTCTCTTCTCCCCTTCTCTCCCTCAGGCTTGTCCCATAGATCCTCTCCTATCCCCTTCTCTCAGAAAGCTCAAACTGCCCAAGGAGCCGCTGATACAGAGGAATTATTGAGTCTGTCATCTGCACCTCTATAACTGTCTGGTTTGGTTCTGCAACCCAACAAGACGGACACAGGCTTCAGAGGATAATTAGAACTGCAGAAAAAACAATTGCTACCAACCTGCCTTCCATTGAGGACCTGTATACTGCACAAGTCAAAAAGAGGGCTATGAAAATATTTACAGACCCCTCACATCCTGGACATAAACTGTTTCAACTCCTACCCTTAAAACGATGCTACAGAGCACTGCACACTAGAACAAGTAGACACAAGAACAGTTTCTTCCCGAAAGCCATCACTCTGCTAAACAAATAATTCCCTCAACACTGTCAAAATATTTACTAAATCTGCACTACTATTAATCTTCTCCTCGTTCCCATCAACCATCTCCTTCCACTTATGACTGTATGACTATAACATTGTTGCTTGTATCCTTACGATTTATATTGATATTGTTTCCTGATTGTTTATTTGTACCCTATGACTATCATTAAGTGTTGTACCTTATGATTCTTTTCTTTTATGTACACTTAGAGCATATGCACCAAGACAAATTTCTTGTATGTCCAATCACACTTGGCCAATAAAAAATTCTATTCTATTCTATTCTATTCTATTCTATTCTATTCTATTCTATTCTATTCTATTCTATTCTATTCTATTCCTCAGAGTTGCCCCACAGAAGCCTCTCCTGTCCTTTCCCTCAGGCTGGCCCCACAAAAGCCTCGCCTCTCCTCTCCTCTCCCTGAGGCTGGCACCACAGAAGCCTCTCTTATCTTATTCCCTTCTCTCCCTCAGACTTGCCCCATAGATCCTCTCCTATCCCCTTCTCTCAGGCTGGCTCCATAGATCCTCTCCCCTTCTTTCCCTCAGGCTGACTCCACAAATGCTTTGCCTCTCCTCTCCTTCAGGCTGGTTCCACAGAAGCCTCTCCTCCTCTCCCCATCTCTCCCTCAGGCTGGCCCAATAGATCCTCTCCTCTCCCCTTCTCTCCCTCAAGCTAGCCCAATAGATCCTATCCTATCCCCTTCTCTCCCTCAGGCTGGCCCCACAAAGCCTCTCCTCTCCCTCAGGCTGGCTCCACAGAAGCCTCTCTTATCCCCTTCTCTCCCTGAGGTTTGCCCCATAGATCCTCTCCTATCCCCTTCTCTCCCTCAGGCTGGCCCTACAAAAGCCTCTCCTCTCCCTCAGGCTGGCTCCACAGAAGCCTCTCTTATCCTACCCCCTTCTCTCTCTCAGGCTGGCCCCATAGATCCTCTCCTATTCCCTTTTCTCCCTCAGGCTGGCTCCATAGATCCTCTCTTATTCCCTTCTTTCCTTCAGAGCCGTGCCCCACAGAAATGTCTCCTATACTATCCCCTTCTCTCTCTGAGGCTTTGTAGCCCCTTCTCTCCATGAGGCTTGGCCCACAGAAGCCTGTCCTATGCTATCCCATTCTCTCCAGAGTTATTTACAAGTTGGAAGGGGGAGTAGAATGTCTAATTAATTAGCATCAGAGCATGTTATTAATATAATACAGGAAATACTAATGCTCTGATGGTCATTTTGAAAAATCCTTTCTTAGTGAGCACCTAGAAGCCAAGAGGAACATATGTGGCATATTTCAAGTTTGTAGGCTTTACGGTTCTGGAGATTTCATGATTAATGCATGAGTTGTTTTCACTTATATATATATAGATTTGGCAAAATGGCAAGTTTCACATGTTGTGCTCATTCATAATTTATTTAACTTTATCTTATTGGCTGATGGCAGAATGCTAAGACATACATTCTATTTTACAAAACACAATAACTTCATTAATACAGCACACTAAATCAGTAGTGTGATTTCAGTGAAAGAACCAAATAGGCATTATGCCTTCTACATAATCCCCAGATTTTATTGAATTCTAGTGCCAGTTTGACGTCTACTGACACATACCAATGTGTTTTAGAAGAGCATCATCAGGAAATTATTTATCACTTAAGATAACATTGCACCATATATCTATAGATCTCAGTATGATAAATTGAGGGCCTGTATCTGATTTTTTAAATATAAACAACACTGCACTTCAATGATTAGATGGTCTAGACATTGATATTTGAACACAGATCTTTTTGACATTTATATTTTATTGTGTTCTACTAATTTAGTTGAAATGTTAATTTATATTGCTAGTTCATATATGATATGCCATACACTAAATAATAAAGGCACCATATACCTCCAGAGCAAGTACTTTTATATCAGAAATTGTGAAGGATGCATCATTTTAAGAGATTCTATCAGTTATTTCAGGGATAGGTACTTTGTAGACTATATGCCAATGCTGCAGCACCTCATATCACATTGTCCATTTTCAGCACCAAAGTAGCCTATTTTCAGCAGTCCTATGGTTTATTTGAAGGCTTTTAGGAAATAAACCAGTTCTATCTCACTATCAAACTTCTTCCCCGAATTGTGAACATCAAGCTGAAATCACATCAGATGGCCATAATGAAAAAATATTTGACAGTTCTTTTTGCATTTTTGTCTGACACTTATCCTTAATGTTTGAAGACTTTTATAAATGCTTTAGTAGTCTGGTGATGTCAGACACTTGCTTTGCCAGAAAAGAAGTCAAATACAGATAGTCCTCGACGTACAACTGCTGTATTATATAGAGAGGCTGAGGGGTGGATCAGCTACTTACCAAAGGAGATCTACAGAAAAGTTAAGTGAGCATGATAGGGATTGAAAAGAAGGGTGTGGACCCAGTGGGACAGGAAGCAGGCCCAAGTCCTCTGGGCACCCAGTGTTATGGGATGTGGGGGAAATAGACAATGGCACTGCAGCTTCCTACCATTGGTCATAAGGGAGAATGTATTGCCAAATGCCCAAATTTTGTTCACATGAACATAAGCAGCCATAACTTTGGCCAGGAGTTGTAAGTCCAGCACTACTGTGGTATCAAACATTTGCTGAACAAACAGTCATAAGTCAAGAATGACAGGTAAAGGATTTGCTAAGTATAAATACAGTTTAGGAAAATGAGAATGAAAAATTTAATTTAATCTCTGAAGAATATTTTCCCTCTATTTCCAAGTTCTGCTATGCTGCCTCTTCATGGGGGTGAGATCTTGAGGAAGATGAGCCAAGAACACCAGGAATATACACCAAGAAGATACTGTATACTCCAATAAGGTTACCCAAGGCACGGCAGTCATCCCAGCTGCCCAGCTAAAGCAAGCAGACATCTATATTAGGTAACAGCAATATAAGAAGATGCTGGAAGCAGATGATCATTTTAGTGACAAATGGTATGACATATTGCATGGGAGAGAAGGTAATAATAGTAACCATTCCTGTACTTTAACAATGAACATCACATGGATAGATAAGATTACATGATTGACAATAGAATGCCTGGTGATGGATCCCACAGGTTGTATGGCATTCAACATGATACTGAAGAAGGACTTTTGCAGTACCAATGGTGTTTATGATATAATTATTATGATTTTTAATGAATTATTTTTTATTTATTATTATTTATTTATTTATTTATTTTTATTTATTGTGATTTTTTTATGAATTATTATTATGATTTTTTTTCTTCAAAAAAGGAAAAAAAACAGATCCAGGAAACTACAGACCTATCAGCCTTACCTCAATACCGGGGAAGATTCTGGAAAAGATAATCAAGCAATGAATCACCGAACACCTAGAAGCAAACAAAGTAATAACCAAAAGCCAACATGGGTTTGTCAAAAATAGATCATGCCAGACTAATCTTATTGCATTCTTTGACAAAATGACAAAATTAGTAGACCAGAGGAATGCTGTCGATATAATTTACTTGGACTTCAGTAAAGCATTTGATAAAGTAGACCATAAACTACTACTAGATAAAGTAGAAAAATGTGGGTTAGACAGCACTACCACCAGATGGATTCGTAACTGGCTGACCAACCGCACTCAATGTGTAGTCCTCAACGGAACTACATCCACATGGAGGGAAGTATGCAGTGGAGTACCCCAAGGCTCTGTTTTAGGCCCAGTACTCTTCAACATCTTCATCAATGACTTGGACGAGGAGATAGATGGGGAACTCATCAAATTTGCAGATGACACCAAGCTGGCAGGAATAGCCAACACTCTAGAAGTTAGGCTCAAGTTACAGAAAGATCTTGACAGACTTGAACATTGGGTGCTATCTAACAAAATGAAATTCAACAGTGAAAAAAGTAAGGTTCTACATTTAGGCAAAAAACCCAAAATGCACAGGTACCGTATATGTGGTACCTTGCTCAATAGTAGTACCTGTGAGAGGGATCTTGGAGTCCTAGTGGATAACCATTTAGATATGAGCCAGCAGTGTGCAGCGGCTGCTAAAAAAGCCAACACAGTTCTGGGCTGCATAAACAGAGGGATAGAATCAAGATCACGTGAAGTGTTAGTGCCACTTCATAATGCCTTGGTAAGGCCATACTTGGAATATTGCATCCAGTTTTGGTCGCCACAATGTAAAAAAGATGTTGAGACTCTAGAAAGAGTGCAGAGAAGAGCAACAAAGATGATTAGGGAACTGGAGGCTAAAACATATGAAGAATGGTTTAATAAAGTCTAGTTCAGTTTAATAAAAAGAAGGACTACGGGAGACATGATAGCGGTGTTCTAATATCTCAGAGGTTGCCACAAAGAAGAGGGAGTCGGGCTGTTCTCCAAAGCATCTGAGGGTAGAACAAGAAGCAATTGGTGGAAACTGATCAAGGAAAGAAGCAACTTAGAACTAAGGAGAAATTTCCTGACAGTTAGAACAATTAATAAGTGGAACGACTTGCCTGCAAAAGATGTGAATGCTCCAACACTGGAAATTTTTAAGAAAATGTTGGATAACCATCTGACTGAGATGGTGTACGGTTTCCTGCCTGGGCAGGGGGTTGGACTAGAAGGCCTCCAAGGTCCCTTCCAACTCTGTTGTTGTATTATATTATATAGGTATGTTGAAGCCTTTTGAATGTTGATATATCATATAAGAAAAGAAAATCTGAAGCTGCAAAGAAAGAATTACAGTTGGGACATGTAATGTAAGAAACACTGATATGAGAAAATTTGCTATTTAAAGGTTACATGAATACACATTAACATCTTAGGCATCAGCAAATAGAAATGGGAATGAATTAGATACTTTTAGTAAAAAAAGCTCATGCTGCTACAGGTTAATGACAGCAATGAAGGTAATGAAGAAAAATTGATCTCATGAAAAAAGGAGGGACTTTGAAAAAGTTGAAGAGAATTTGAAATGTTTCTACACAACCACAATATATTTATTGGGTTGTATTTACTAATTCTTATTCAAATATAACCTGGAGATGGAACAAATTCAGAATTTCATGATAAAGTGGATCCATAAATTTCAAATAAGCAATCACAGAGTAACAATGCAAAGAGCTAGAGGAAACAAATCAATAAAATTTCCTCCAAGCTATATTGATAGAAAATTGGTATAAAATATTTATAGATGGTGTAAAATTCTATTAATGATAATCAAGATGGATAAATCAGATAACAATAAAAAGTTGAAGATGCTACAACAAAAAAGGTACAAAAAAGCAACATATATACTAGAAGTGGATTATTACTTAAATATGAGCCAGTACTGTGCGGCGACAGCCAAAAAAAGCTAATACAGTCCTTGGTTGTATAAACAAGCATAGAATCAAAATCATGTAAAGCGTTAGTACCGCTTTATAAAACTTTAGTAAGACCAACCTGGAATACTGCATCCAGTTTTGGTCATTACATTATAAAAAAGATGTTGAGACTTTGGAAAAAATGCAGAGAAGATCAACTATGATGATTAAAGGCCTAGAGATAAAAACATACGAAGAACGGTTGCAAGGTTTGAGTATAGCTAGTCTAGAGAAAAGAAGGACTAGGGTAACATGATAGTGGTGTTCCAATATTTGAGGGGCTGCCTGCCACAAAGAAGAGGGGGTCAATGTATTTTCCAAAGCACCAGAGGGCAAGACAACAATGGATGGAAAGTAAGGAGAGAAGCAACCTGAAATTAAGGAAAATCTTCCTAACAGTGAGAACAATTAATCAGTGGAACAGATTACCATCAGAAGTTGTGGGTGCTTTATCACTGGAGGTTTTTAAGAAGAGTCTGGGCAGCCACTTGTCTGAAATGGTATAGGATCGCCTGCTTGAGTAGGGGTTTGGACTAGAAGACCTCCAAGGTCCCTTCCAGTCCATTCTGAATTTGAATTATATGAAAAAAAATGGTAAAAATTACCAAAAAGAGACATTTGTCTTCAAAGGTATAAACGAATAAAGAAAAACAAAGAAAATCTTCAAAAATAATTCTGCTCAGAAAAAAAACCTATTCTAAAAAACACTACTGGACAGAAAATATGTGATTCAAAGAGGATTATGTGGACGTGGAAAGGGTATACTGAAATTCTGAACAGTAATGTCAAAATGCAAAATATCTTAGAAGAAATTAAAAGATCTAAGAACTAGAAGAGCTCTTATAGCACTTTGTTCATTATCAGATTGGAATGTTACTGGAATTGAGAGAATATCCAAATGGCAAAAAACAGGAAAAAAATGTTAAGGGTGTAACCAAATCTGGAGAAAGATATAGTTGGGTTTGAAGAAGTCAGTCTATATGCATACTAAAGAAAGGAGACTTAACAATATTGTGTGAAAATTACCACACAACATTGTTAATTTAAATGCAAGCAAAATAATGCTTAGGATCATCCAACATCCTACATGGAAAGAGAAATGTAAAATATTCAAGGTTTATGTGCAGACCTCGGTGCACATGTATCTCCTTTCCTTTCCTATTATTTTTATTTCTTTTATATTGTATTTTTATCTCCTGTAAACTGCCTTGAGTCACCATGTGTGAGTAGGTAGCAATATAAATTTTCTGAATAAAAAATAAATAAATGAGTTGGAATTGGAAAAGGCCAAGGAGCAAGATAATTGTTGAAACACTCGGGATAATTGAAAAACCAAGGAATACCAAAAAGAATAATAAAGAATATTATAGGGATATAACATTGCATGAATGTTCAGAGTCTTAAAAACACATTCAGCTTCCAAAATAGATGACTTACCAGTAGTCCTAGGCAACTGCAATAAACAATCTGAAAGAATGACAGGCACTAGTCTTGCTGCTATCCATCCCTGTCACCTGTAAAATCTCATTTCTGAGGTGATGCCTATGCTCATAATCCTCCATAGCTCCATAGGTATTATCCCCTTTCCAAGCCATGAAAATGAACAGGTCCTTGAAAATAGTGGATTATGTGATTAATTAATTAATTTTATTTATTTATTTATTTGTCGAGTACATATTAGATAATATATATATAAGTATAAGCATAAATGAATACACATAAAATGAATTCAATTAAAGGGAACATTAGGACAGGGACGGTAGGCACACTTGTGCACTTATGTATGCCCCTTACAGACCTCTTAGGAATGGGGTGAGGTCAACAGTAGCCAGTCTAAGGTTAAAATTTTGGGGATTTTGGGATGAAACCACAGAATCAGGTAGTGCATTCCAGGCATTGACCACTCTGTTGCTGAAGTCATATTTTCTGCAATTGAGTTTGGTGCGGTTTACCTTAAGCTTGTATCTATTGTGTGCTTGTGTATTGTTATGGTTGAAGCTGAAGTAGTCATTGACAGGTAGGACATTGTAACAGATGATTTTATGAGCTACGCTTAGGTCATACTGAAAGTGGCGTAGTTCTAAATTTTCTAAGCCCCAAAATTCAAGTCTGGTGGCATAAGGTATTTTGTTGCGAGTGGAGGAGTGGAGGACTCTTCTTGTGAAATATTTCTGGACACATTCAATTGTATTAATGTCCGATATGAAGTGCGGGTTCCAGACAGACGAGCTGTATTCGAGAATTGGTCTAGCAAATGTTTTGTATGCTCTAGTTAGTAGTGTAATATTACCGGAGAAGAAGCTACATAAGATCAGGTTTACAATCCTTAATGCCTTTTTGGCGATGTTGCTACTTTGGCACTTAGATCATTTGATATTACTCCAAGCTCCTTGACAGAGTGAGGGTCATCTACAAGGTCATGTCCACTCAATTTGTATTTTGTGTTCTGATTCCTTTTGCTAATGTGTAAGACAGAGCATTTGTTGGTTGAGATTTGGAATTGCCAATTTTTTAACCATTCTGACACAAAGTCAAGATCTTTTTGAAGGATAGCAGCATTATTGGTGGTGTTAAAGTTTTACAACATCAGCGAAGAGAACACAGTTACTTATAATATGATCACAAAGTCATTTATGTATATTATGAAGCGTTTTGGTCCTAGAACTCTGCCTTGGGGGACACCGCTATTAACAGGTGCAGGATTTGATAGGGCACTCCCTATTTTGACCACTTGTCTGTTTGACAGGAACATGGCTATCCAATTATGGAGGGGTCCGGAGATGTCATAGGATTTTAGTTTTAGAAGTAGTTTGTCATGTACCACTGAATCAAAGGCTTTACAGAAGTCTATGTAAATTGCATCTATTGCTTTGCCCTGATCAAGATTTGTAGTCCATACGTTTTTGCAGTGTAGAAGTTGTAGATTACAAGATAATTTTTTCTGAAACCAAATTGTTTATTAGAGAGTAGGTTGTTTGTTTCTAGGTGGAGGGTAATGGATTGGCTATGATTGATTCCATGACTTTGCAGGTGATGCAGCATAAAGAGATTGGTCTGTAATTTTCGACTAGGGTGGGGTCTCCCTTTTTGAAGATAGGGATGACCGTGGCTAGTGACCATAGGTTGGGTAGGGAGCTGGTCCTGAAAGATTTTTCAAAGATTATGCTTAGGGGTTCTGCTATAGCAGTGGAAAGCTTTTTTAAGAAGTATGCAAATAGTCCATATAATATGTGTATTGGAGTGAAATGCTACTGGTTCAGACTGGATCAGGAGAACCAGTAGCAGAGACTGGGAATGGTTCCCTATACCGGTAGCAATTGCTGGCTGGCCACGCCCCCAAATCAGTCCAAGGCCCGCATCCCTGCCATGCTTCCCTGCCTTCCATGCTGCCAAACTCATTGTTCGGAAATGTCTTCCAACTCTTCAAGTTCGACTTTAAGAGCTCTGAGAAGCCAGCAGCAAAAGTAGTGGCAGCGGGGGCAACAGGGGTATGTGTGTGTGCGTCCCTCCTTGGTCCTCCTCTCCCAGGTGACAGCCAGGGCTTCACCACCTCCTCTTTTCCTCAGAGAGGCAGTCTCTGCCTCCAAGTCCTTGTGGAGGGGGACACACACACATGCCCCTGTTGCCCCTGCTGCCACTACTTTTGCTGTCAGCTTCTTAAAGTTGATCACCAAACATCAGCAATCTAAGGAAACATCTTCTTGCACCTTCTCCTCCCCATCCCCCCCCCCCCGTTTTTCCATTTTTGTGCCTGGATTCTGCTTTTTACACCTTCTCTTCCCCATTCCCCCCCTTTTTTTTCAATTTCTGTACCTGGATTCTGCTTTTTACACCTTCTCCTCCCCATTCCCCCCCTCGTTTTTCAATTTCTATGCCTGGATTTTGCAAGAGAAGGCTCCAATGTTCGCTTGGGTGGCAGAGGGAAACTCAAAGTGTTGGGGTCTTCAGAAGGGCAGAATGTGTTTCAAAATGTGCAGCTCCTGGCTCTAACAGTGAGTGATGTCAAGTTGGCCACGCCCACCCAATCACATGACCACCAAGCCGCGCCCATCAAGCCATGCCCACAGAACCGGTAGCAAACATTTTTACATGGCACCCCTGATGTGTGTGTGTGAGCACTTAACTTGAAAAATAGCATATCTGCTACTGGGACAGAGTCAAGCAAGATAGCATAGATATCTAAAAGTAAATAATCTGCCATAGCCATGATTAGTTCTCTGATTGAAGACCTGCTGATTTTCTAGCAAGGAAGGTAGACAGCAACTGCAACCACAACAAAGTAACAATAATTATAACAGGCAAATTTTCCCTGTAACCTCCCACTGGGTGTGTTTGTGTGTATGCATGAAAAATGCCAAAATGCTCCAGATTTTTACATGCAACTACATTCAACACAGCTTCTTCCCCACCCACTTTTGCATCCTCTTCCAACTTACTGTTGAATATTGTTATGGTTTTAGTAATGACATAGATGAGAATGTACAAAAAAATTAAATCCAGGGTGTTCAAAAGATGAATCTGAGGGACTGAGATTCAACTTGCTTTAGATGAAATTGAATTCTGCCAGTAGAGGACTCCCTCATTTTCAAATTCATATTGTTGAGATAGTTTCTTAACCACAGCAATTTTAAAATGTGTGAATTTCAATTCCCATAATTCCACAGCTAGGAAATCCATACAAAGTCACCAAGTTTGATAAACATTGAATTAGAGTCTTTAAATTATTCATGCTTCTTGGATTTATGAGCTAAATGATGGCAAAAGTATAATTACTTTTAGGGGAATTAGTGTTATTTTCAGTATGTCTACAAATTATTTTGAAATGACAACCCATCACACAGGAAGTTTGTGTCACTAGGATCCTCTTTGCACTGAGGACACACAGCTCTCATAGCATAACACCTCTTTTCTAATCTGTCTTTGTAAATGTCTATATTAGATTTATATGTATAAAGTTGACCTGACTTCTACAACTGAATTAAACTGGGAGAAACCATGTACTTTAAAAAACTATCATTATTGCCATTTCTTTTAATATATTTATTAAAGCAAGACATGTTTTTTTAAAAAAAATTAAAGTGATAGAAAGCCTTTGAATTTTGGGGATCCTCCTTGCATTCTTTTATCACAATTCCAATCAGAAAATTAGTATTTGAATGTCTAATTAAAATAATTTACTAAAATTTAATAAGATTCTATCTGAACTAGAAGTAACAATTTCTGGGATAAAATTAATATTTTATGTAGTAAGTTGTTTAAAATACCGGTAATTATACAAATATGAAGAAGAGCTCTTCTTCAAGTACTAAGACAAGGGCATTTCAATTCCTTCAAAGAAGGTATTTGGTAAGTCTTTTTTTTTAAGCTTAAATCTTAAAAGGCTATTACCACTATGAAGACCTTAGCAGATCTCACAATTTAAAACCACAGATAATTCTGGGATGAGGACATTACAATGAAAATTCTTCTATGTATTGTAGGAAATTAATGCAATTAATGATTCATTTGTTGGCACTGTTCCCTTTTAGTCATTGTTAAATTGAAACCCTGCAAGGTGGCTCTTAATGGTTCCAGTTTTCAGATATCAAACATAGATGCTGGCTTTTACTATCTAGATACTAACTGGAGAAAAAATAAGTCAGAAAATCACATCATCCAATTTTTCAATTATCTTCTATGTTGTAAGTGTATGTTTAAGAAGAAAACAAAAACAGTCAAACAGCTTCTAACTAGATTTAGTCTTGGTTCTCTGGGCCAAATTCCTTTCAAAGTATTTGTCCCCTCCATGTTCAGCTTATATTTGAAGAAGCCCTAAAAGGTCAAACTCTGACAAATATTCCTTTCAGAGAACTGAATATACATAGATCAACCATTCAAAACCCTCCTACATGGCTTTTCTGGCACACAGAAAATAATTGTCACTTGGTGTCTCCAACTTTAATAGTTAACAGGAGTTTTATAGGTCAAAACATGCATCATCAATTACATTCTTTGTATACTGATGAGTAGAGAAGTTGGCAAATTTTAATCCTGCCAGCTAAAGGCTGTCCTAGTTTTCTTCCCAATTTTTATATAGCTCTGTTTGCAGCAAGGAGGAGAATACTAATAAGCTAGATGTTGGGATCATACTTCACACTAAATTATAATGTGAGTTGATTGGCTTTGGAACATGAACCAAGGAAATGGGAAGCATTCAACAAACTATGGACAAACAAATTATGACTTAGGACAGTAGCTGGGTTCTGTAATTTTCAATTAGGCAAGGGTTTCCCTTTTTGAAGATAGGAATGACCGTGGCTAGTGACCATAGGTTGGGTAGGGAGCTGGTCCTGAAAGATTTTTCAAAGATTATGCTTAGGGGTTCTGCTATAGCAGTGGAAAGCTTTTTTAAGAAGTATGCATATAGTCCATCAGGTCTGATAAATAGAGAGTTTTAGTCTGCGTAGTGCCTTTTCAATGCTATCTTCTGTGAAATCTATTTGTGTTAGATCATTGTAGTTATCAGTGGTACGACTAGGAGATGTTGGGCATGAGCCATTGCTGTTTACAAAGACTGAGCCAAAGAATGTGTTAAAGAGGTTTGCTTTAACTGCTTCATCATTGCATTCTTTACCATTAGATCCTTTTAGGGGTGGGGTGGATCTTGAGTCTTTAAGTTTGTTCTTTACAAAATTATAGGAGGTTTGGATTTTGTGCACAGAAGGTTTTCTTCTTGTTTGATGTGGTAATTGGTGCATTCAGTCTTTATTTGGTGGCATATATTTTTGTAGCAGCTTTTAAAGTTATCTACATAGCCAGTTTTGTTTTTTCGCCAGAGGGTGTTTTTTTGGGGGGGATTGGAGCTTTCTTATTGATATAGGTAGTTTGTTTTTCCTGGTTTTGGTGGTGATTAGTGGTACATATAGTTTGAGCAGAAAATGTTATAATGGTCTTCGGCAGTGTTACAGCCAGAGAATAGAATTTGCCAATCAAGAGATGAGAGGTCGGTGTCTATGAGTTATAGTTATATAACTATAGTTATAGTTAGAGTGTTGTATTTAAATAGTGGTTTTATCAACAAAGAATATATACATACACTTTAGTCAGACCTCAAACAAACAGTAATCAGCAATTACAGCACAGACGCACACACAGGGAGAGAGAGAGATGCTCCAACAGGGCCTCTTCTTATTACAAGCTCTTAAAGTGATATCAGCCCAAAAACCTTGCTGACTCATTCCTAGAATTACATCATTGTAGCAGTTGGTCAGCTCTTAAATCATTGCCCTGACACAATGCTATATGGCTCAGAACAGGAATCCACCAAGTTGGAGTGATTTAAATACATCCATTTATAATCCTCATGTTGTTGAGCCTGGTATCTAACTTACTAGTATGGCAGCTGTAAAGCCATACAAGGGCACAGTATTCTGCTGACCAACCCTAGGGCTGATGTCCTGAGGGTAGAAGCTGTACCTTCAGATTTGGTTCCACATAATTTCTGGAGTATGTTGTTTCTAGTTTTGATTTTGTCACATTCTCTAGCTGTCTGGTCCAATGTTACTCCAAGGCAGTGGTGGAATTCAATTTTTTTTATTACCAGTTCTGTGGGCATGGCTTGGTGGGCTTGGCTTGGTGGGCATGGCAGGGGAAGGATACTGCAAAATCTCCATTCCCACCCCACTCCAGGGGAAGAATACTGCAAAATCCACATTCCCTCCTTACTCCTGGGGGAAGGATATTGAAAAATCTCCATTCCCACCCCACTCTGGGGCCTGTCAGAACCTGCTGAATAGGACCCCTGCTCCAAAGTATTTTGGATGGGAATCATAGGGGAATAAGCTATTGTTTAAGTAGACCTTTGGGACTTCATATGCTAGTTTGTGTTAAGGTGGAAGCACAAACCGTATTTTTCCAAAAATAAGACCTATCCTGAAAATAAGCCCTAGCCTGATTTTTAAGGGTACACCTAATATAAGCCCTATACCAAAAATAAGCCCAGGTGAAAGGGGGTTGATGTGGCCAGTACAGGAAGCAGCGTGTGTCTGGCAGCAACTGCAGGCAAGCAGAGAGATGGTAGGACAGAGTGGGCAGGCATGACAGATGTATAAATTGCCCAAACAGGTTAAACCCAAGGGCAGAAAATAAAATACTGCCAAAAAAAAAAATAACTAAAGGGAAGGTGTTCTATCTCACTTCTGGGTATACCCAGAAGCCTACATAAATTGAAGGCCTGAGCCAAAGTTGTACCCTCCCACTATCAGAGAAAGGGGCAATAAAGCTAGAGAAAAGTTATTCCCCCCTGGCCCCGTCCTCTGGGCCAGGAACAGCCAACAACCACCCGCCCAACAGCAATCTCTGAGGCAGTGCTTAGCATGGTGGGTCCTTCCCTTCCCTGGTCACCTCGTGGAGGCTCGTCCCCTTCCTGCTCCAACAGCATGACTCTAGTGACCAAGTCTGTGTGTAGGGTGGGATGTGCAGTGCAACTCGGCATAGTGTCAGGATCGGCAATGTGGGTAAAGTGACACCCCGAGCTTGGCATGGACCCGACTCACCCCCTTAATTGCGGTGCCATGGATCAGTTGAGCCAGTAAGGACTGGGAACTGCCTCTTGTTCCATCTCTCTGGGTGCATGGAGGTGTTTCTGGTGCCAGGCAACCTCACATCCAAAGGCCCCTCTCTCCTGCAGCTCACATTGTTGCTCTGGAGCAAGCAGAAACCACAGTTTGGGCTCTGCCAGGCCTGGAGCTCGGGTCTTGCTCAGGCTGCTGCTACTATACAATGAGGCAGAAGGCCATGCGGAGCATCGGGATCACCTGATCCCCCTCATGCTTCTGCCTGGCTGTTGAGCCTGCTGTCAACTAACCCTAACCCTGAAGCTGACCTAACCAAAGCCATTCTGGAAGTTTCAGTGTTGCCACACTGGAGCTGAGGGATAGAGAGGGGGGATTTGTAGCCAAAACAAAATACTTACTCTTGGGAACCAAGAACATTTTCACACCTGGTCAGAGGAAGGGGAAGTGATGTCACCAGGCAACCAGACAGTGGTGTTATTGGTTGATTGTTTTGAGAAAGTAACAAACTTTTATTTTTAATTAGGTGAAAACCATGGGAACCTTCAGAGTCAGTTTTGACTAGATCTGTGCCAATATGATATATCCAATAAAGCTATTCTTTGAGGAATCCACCTGCCTTGGAGTTTTGCTTGCTGTGGGTCTATTACTTGGAACCCTGACATTAAACCAATTCTGCTAAATTCCAAGCTCCAAGTGGAGCTGCTATCTGGGGTCCTGAGCCCCAGCTGCTTACCTGGTCTACCCAGGCAGCAGGAAGACTCAGGGAAGATGAAAAAGGAGATGCCATGGGCACCTGCGGAGCTTCAGAGGAGCCCTTGAAAGCCTGCTGACCCCCTCGGTTGTTCAGTGGGTGGATTGGCTGCCAGGCTACATTCCAGGTGCCAGTGGAAGAACGCCCAATCACCTTGATGAGGGAGGCAAGAATGACAATCCTTGAGTGGAGGTCAATGGGCCCTCTGGACCTCAATGGATTTGTGGATTGTAGATATCATGCCACGGCCTGCCGCCAAATCCTGGGATCACTGCTGGAGACACTAGGCCAGCTGAGCCTCGGTGGCATCATTTGATGTTCCCCTCCTCGAGGGGCCGATCTACTTGGGTTGTGAATCCTCCACTGCTCCCATCAGCACAGTCTCACCCATGACTGAATCACCCCAGTTGGTACTAGTCAACCACCATTACAACCCATGTGGCCAGCCCATGGCCATCACCTTTGGCTCAGTTGAGCCCTGGACTGCAGTGGAGCCCACTTAGATGTCTGAGACCATCTAGCCCACTAAAATAACCTCAGTGTCAACTTTTGAAGCCATATTAGCACCAGAAGCTTCTATGCTGCCAACTCCATGTGCCTGGGAAAGTAGGAGGAGGGATTTAGGAGAGTGAATGCAGTTAGACATAATAGCATTCTCCCCTTCAGTCCAGGTCATAGTGTTTATGCATCTAGAGAAGGAGTGATTGCAGGGATGGCTCAAGTTGGGATGGATGATGATTGGACCATGTGGCAGACTGATGGGTGAAGGGGCTGGATTTGGGGTTTTGATTTACTGAGGAAAAACCCATAACCCTTAGATTTGGGTTTTCCCAGATGTGTCAGTATACCTACTCTAATAAAATGGAATTTTGAGAAATGCCTGCCTTGGAGTTTTTACTTGGAGTTGGGGACTTTCTGGAATGCCGACATTAACCCGAATCACTAAATTGAATAACGGCACGCTGAAAGGGGGCTGTCCAGGGTGCTGAGCCCCAGCATCAACCTGAACATCGGGTGGTGTGAAGACTCAGTGAAGATGGAGGAGAAAAAGGAAATCATGGAGGGAGCAATCATGGGGACTGATATCCGAGGACTTATCAAACCTGGTAATTCTCCTTCTGAAGAAGTGATGCAAGCCATTGAAGCTGCAGAGAAAACACAAAGGCTAGGTGCTCGGCCCAAGGAATTGGATTCCTGGAAAAGCTGCCAGCCTGATCTGACATCAGAAAGAGGACAGGAGGAGAGACTACCTGAATTTTGTGCCACGTCCAGCCCAATGAAGTCACCCCACGAGCCAGAATTGAGGGATGTGACAACTTTGGGGATTCCTGAGACTGGAATCTGTTGTCTCCATCTCGAAGCCAATTGTTAACCGGGCTCCCTGAGCGGTCTGAATGGATAGAAATGGGAAGTTATGCTCCCCCACACAACCTCCTCAAGTGAAATGGAACTTTCAGTTTTTCTGATCCAGGACCTAGTAGAGGAATTAGCGGCCAGCAGGCACCTTTCTACCCAGCCAGGGATGACAGGAGGAGTGGCTCTGCCAGGCAAAGCAGCATTTGGGAGACAGCAGACACAGCTGGCATGGGGATCCCCATCCCCCCCTGCTGCCCCCCCTCACCAGCCTGCTTTTGTGCTACCCCCTGCAGAATGTATCACCCCAGGATGAAGATTGTATCCCGGCCAGGGGTGGGTCCAGTGCCAATGGTCACCAGCACCTTCTTTTCCAATTTTCCAGGGATTCCCCATGGGCCCAATTTGCCCCAAGGATCCCGGCACATCAGTGGGGGATAATCCAGCAGCTGGCTGGAGCTCCAACCCCTTGTTGGGCTTGTTGCAGTTCAGCAAGCAGTGCAGGACCAGCCCTTGTCCCTCCTGCAGCTGCAATCCAGCCACCAGCAGCAGCTCTGCCACAGGGTCCAGCCCAGCAACCCACACTCGCCCCACCAGCCACTGGGGCACACCAGAAGCTTCCAGCCCAGCCACCCATTGCCGGACCCAATCCACCTGCAAGACCACCTTCATCCCGTTTTAGGGCCACCTTCGATGGTAAGCCTTCCAAATTGGCTTACTTCCTCAGCCGAATCTGGGCCCATATAGATCAGTATGGGGAATAATACAAAACTGATCACAAATTAGTATCTGCAATCTCAGAGGGGATGAATGAAGGAGATGCTTCAGACTGGATAGCCCAGCTGCACAACGAGGGAGCGGCTGAACTAAATGATGCTGAAAGATTTGTTGAGCTGCTTTGGGCCTGATTTGATTACCCTGACTGGATCAGTGAGAATGAAGCCACCATAAAAGAGATGAAGCAAGGTAATCAACCCATAAAAGACTTTGTATGGGATTTTATATGGCTCACAGGGAACCTTGCCCATTGGCCAGACTGCATACTCCTACACTATTTTAAAGAAGCCATTGATCAAGAAGTCAGAAAGCTTGTGGCATCCGAGGGGTGCCAGAGCGACTGCAGGACTGGTATGCCATGTCCATAGCTCTGGATAGAGAAATTCACCCCCTCCACAAAGCCCCAGCAGAGAAGCCACCTTGGAGAACTCTGCCTAGACATCCACTTGCTGAAGTCCCTCCCACTCAACCTGCAGGGGTGATTATATGCTATCGTTGTGGACAAATGGGTCATCGAGCTTCTGAGTGCCTGGCCGCTGCCCCAGTTCCACAACAATGTCTAGCCGTGACCACCCATGGCAGAAGGGCTCCAAGAAAACCCCCAGATACCAGCTGATTTGCCAGGCAAGCCATAGAGGTTCCCCTCCCCATCAAAGAGAGTGAGGACCCTCCGGCCAAAGAAGCCCCTCCAGACAAGACTAGCATGAAAGACGACCCAATGGAGAGTTCAACCATTCCCTCTTTTTCAATTAAAGTGAAACTGGTGGTGCCAGAGAACGGGGAGCAAGGTGAAGTACCAGCAATAATTGATACAGGCTGTACCAGATGTTTAATTGGACTTCCAATTGTTGAACAATTAGGGATAAAAAAAGCCTTAAAGCACTCAATTAAGTTTGAACACGTGGATGGGACATTAATTGGTGGAGTCCCAGCCACCCAAATTACTGGACTGGTTAGATTGGAATTTGGGAGACATCATGAATTTATACGATTTATAGTAGATTCTGACCAAAGATGTCAGAATCTGTCATTTAGGGCCTTGCTTGGCTTGACAAATGGGCCCCCACCATTAAATGGGAAGACAGATACCGGAAAATAATAATTGGAGTCGGGCCACTGTCCCCTGTCTCTCCTTCCAAGAGACTGCCAAACTATAGAAGCCAAATGCCAGAAGCCGCAACAGCCGCTTCAGACGGCCCACCCCCAGGCGAGCCCCAAATTCCCAAGGAATATAAAGACCAGGCTGAGGCATTTAGTGAGGAGGAATATAATATCCTCCCCCATCAAGCCACTAACTGTTCCACTGAATTAGAACCTGAGGCCAAGTTACCAAAACCCAGAATGTACTCCATGACACCTGCAGAAATGACCGAGTTGAGGAAGTACATTGATACCAACTTAGTCAGAGGATTCATCGAGACTGCAAAACCAAAAGTGGCAGCCCCCATCTTGTTTAAAGAGAAGAAGAGGGGGCTGAGATTATTTGTTGACTTTTGAAACATCAATGCTGTTTGCATACAAAACACCTACCCGCTACCCTAAATGAAAGACTTGCTGAACCACTTATCAAAAGGCAAAATCTTCACCAAGCTAGATCTAAGGGAAGCCTATTACCTAAGGGAAGCCTATTACCAAGGGGATGAATGGAAAATGGCATTTAACTGCCTTCTGGGCAATTTCCAATTCCAAGTCATGCCTTTTGGGCTGCAATGTTCATGCAACTGATCAATGAGGTGCAACATGAGCACCTGTATTAGGGAGTCCTTGTTTACCTGAACAACATTCTTATACTCAGTAAGAACATGGAAGAACACATCAAACTAGTCAGACAGGTACTCAAAAAACTTCTAGCAGCCAAACTTTATACGAAGCTATCAAAATGCGAGTTTCACAATGGAACTTAGATTACCTGGGTTACCATGTGTCTAATCAAGGAATCGAAATGGACCCAGGAAAGGTGAAGGCAGTGCTAGACTGGCAACCCACACGAACACGTAAGCAACTTCAAAGCTTCCTGGAGTTTGCAAATTTTTGCAGACAATTCATCCCTTCCTTTGCCAAGGTTGCACTCCCTTTGATGGAATTACTAAAAACCAGTCCATTTCCAACCAAACCAAAGCCTAGCCAACCCCTAGCTTGGACAATGGACTGTCATAAATCCTTTGAACAATTAAAATGGCAGTTTGCGGCAGAACCGATCCTCCAATACCCTGACCCAGACAAGCCCTTCATAATCCAAGCCGATGCCAGTGACATAGCAGTTGTAGCTGTCCTACTGCAGAGGAACACTCAAAACTAACTAATACCTTGTGTGTATGTGTCCAAAAAGCTAACGGACATGGAATGCAGGTGGGTGGTTTGGGAGAAGGAAGCTTTTCTGGTGCAATGGGCTCTCCTATCCTGGAGACATTTCCTAGAGGGGGTTAAGAAGCCTGTTGAGGTATGGACTGATCATAAAAACCTCGAGGCACTAAAGACCCCTTAGAAACTTTCCCCTAAAGAAGTTTGCTGGGCTCAGTATTTTAAAAGCTTTAACTTCAAGCTAAAATACATCCCGGGGGGAGAAACCTACTGGCCAATGCATTGTCCAGGAAGCCCCAATTTGACAGCCGATGAGAAGAGGTAGTACATGCCATGATCTTGAAAGCTCAGCCAGCTGCCCAAGCACGCACTAGGGCACAAACCAGACTCCATTCCAACCTCCCTGAAGACAAGTTGACGGCAGAGTTAAAAGCTGCGCTATCAGACAATACCTAGTTTGAAGAAAACCAACTGGACTTAATGTTGCATGAGGGACTGGTTTGGAAAGGGAGTAAAATTTATGTGCCCCACTCCATGAGACATAGCCATGACTCCCGACTAGGGGGCCACTTAGGGTTCTTAAAAACCCTCCATTTGGTTAGAAGGCAGTTCTGGTAACGAAAGATGAAAACCGACGTAGAGGAGAATGTTAGAAGCAGTGCTACCTGTGCCACCATGAAATCCCAACCAGGGAAACCCCCTGGTCTTCTCCAGCAAATGGCAGAACCTACACAAGCATGGGAGGAGATTGCAATGGACTTTATTGCTGAACTGTCAGAAAGTGGAGGAAACATGGTGATTTGGACTGTCATTGATTTGTTCTCCAAACAAGCACACTTCACTGCCTGTAACCCTCAGCCCAAAAACTGGCGAAACGTTTCATGAAGTACATCTACAAGCTACATGGGGTCCCTCAGAGAATAATATCAGATCGAGGGGTCCAATTTACTGCTACGTTCTGGAAGGAGTTCCTAAAGTCCATTGGGTCATCACAGGGGCTTAGCTCAGCATTCCATCCTTCGATTAACGGATCCACTGAAAATACAAATGCCATGGCGGAATAATACATTAGATGTTATGTAAATTATCAACAAGAAAACTGGGCGGAGTTATTGCTATTCACAGAAGTGGCTTACAATAATGCAGTACACAGTAGTACAGGATCGATTCCTTTTCAAATAACTACTGGCATGGATTTTGCACCTATGCCTGAATTGCCTAGAGAACCACCCACTTCCATGTCCCTAACAGAATGGGTGACCTCCTTGAAAAAGGGTTGGGAGGATACTAAGAAGGTCCTAGCAGAAGCAGCTGAGAAATATAAAACCCAGGCAGACAAACACAGGTCTCTCCAGCTGTCTTTTCAAATAGGAGATAAAGTGTATTTATCAACTAAGTACCTAAGATTGAGGCTACCTAGCAAGAAATTTGAATCGAAATTCATCAGTCCCTTCCCTATAGTGAAGGTGATTAACCCGGTAACAGTCCATCTTAACCTCCCTTGAATCCTGGGAAAAATCAATCGCGTATTTCACAGCAGCCTTTTAAAACCAGCAGTGGGCTCTACCTTAAGACCTTTACCAGTTGTTCCCCCCCTCCTTTGATAATACAAGGTGAAACCCATTACGAAGTCAAGAAGATTCTTGACTCTAGGTTGCAATGAGGTCGGTTACAATATTTAGTACACTGGAAAGGGTACCCTTTGTCAGAAGCTACATGGGTCAAAAGTTGGGATCTAAAGGCTGATATTCTAGCGAAACAATTTCACGATAAATTCCCTGACAAACCAAAGGGTCCTCAGGGATGGGGGAGAGGAGGTTTTATGAACAATGTGTTAACCCTCTTCTTTTGTGTTTTGTTCATTTTATTTTCCAGAGCGTGGTTTTTCCATCAGGGGGACACCTGTCAGCTTTGGAAACCATATTAGCACCAGAAGCTTCCACGCTGCCAACTCCATGTGCCTGGGAAAGTAGGAGGGGGGATTTAGGAGAGTGAATGCAGTTAGACATAATAGCATTCTTCCCTTCGGTCCAGGTCATGGTGTTTATGCATCTAGAGGAGGAGTGATTGCAGGGATGGCTCAAGTTGGGACGGATGATGATTGGACCATGTGACAGACTGGTGGGTGAAGGGGCTGGATTTGGGGTTTTGATTTACTGAGGGAAAACCCTGAACCCTCCGATTCGGGTTTTCCCAGATGTGCCAATATACCTACTCTAGTAAAATGGATCCTTGTGAAATGCCTGCCTTGGAGTTTTTACTTGGAGTTGGGGACTTTCTGGAATGCTGACACTCAGCTGCAGCCAGCATAGCAGGTGCCACCTGCTTGGGCTTACTACCCAGGGCAGGAATGGGTCCAAGCCCAGTGGATGCCTGTCCTGGCTCCAGTGTCACTGCCTCCTTCTCCTCCTCCAGCCCAGCCTACCACCCGGTCACACTTCAGTGCTGCTTTTGATGGAAGCCTAGATAAGCTGGCCTTCTACCTGAACTGGGTGTGGGCTCACATCGATCACTATGGGGACAACTACCCTAACAACCAGGAAATAATCACTGTCATCACCAAGAACCTGGAGGGAGAAGCTGCAGAGTGGGAGACCCAATTGCATGCTGAAGCCACCCTGAGCTAGGGAACATTGATGAATTCCTGCAGAAACTGAGGAAAAGGTTCAAGGATACGGCCTACAGCCAGGAAGCAGAGGCTGAAATTGAGGCGATCAAGCAGAGGGACCACCCGGCCAAAGAGTACATTGGAGAATATCAGAGACTTGCTGGAAAACTGCAGTACTGGCCTGAACGCCTCCTTGTGCACTTCTTTAAGAAGGGCCTGGGCAGGGAGCTATGCAATGCCTGCATCTGCCGGGGCATCCTGGAGTGCATCTATGACCAATACCAGATGGCAGTGGCCATGGATATCGAGCTCCACTGGCACCCTAAAGAGACACCAGAGAAAAAGCCCAAGAGACAGTTTGGCCAGCGATCCATTTCCCGCCAAGTGGAAGAGCAGCCCAGGGGGACCCCAATGACATCAATCAAATGCTTTCAGTGTGGTCAGCAGGGCCATTGAGCATCAGAATGCCTGGCACCGACCCTTGTCCCTCAAGCAAAGATTCCTGCATCAGTCAAGCTCCAAAAGCCACTGCAGAGACCCACAGAGAAAGATTAGTGGTGCCTAAGACGGGAGCCCAGGGCAAAGTAGAGTCTGTCATAGACATGGGATGCACCAGTGCCTGATCAGCCTCCCCCTCTGTCAGAAGCTAGGTATCTGGACTAGACCTTTAACCAACCTGACATGAGCAAGTCAATGGGTCATTAATCAAGGGAGTCCCAGCCACCCTTGTCACTGAGCCCATGCGGTTAGAAATGGGTCACCACTGAGAGCTCATCCCATTCGTGGTGGTACCAAAAGTGACTGAAATGGTCATCCTGGGGCTGGTATGGCTGGACAAATGGGGTCTTACCATTTTGTGGGAAGACGGCTACCAGAAAATAAAACTGGGACTAGGTCCTCTTCCCCTACAGCCCTGCGGGGGGAGGATCAATTAGTCAGCTAAAGGGTGAAAAAGCAACCGCTACCTCAGAGCCATGGCCGGGAAGCTCCCAGATTCCCAGAGAGTACCATGATTTGGCTGAAATGTTTAGTGAAGAGGAATCAATGCCCTAATGCCTCACTGCCCTACAGACTGTGCCAAAGAATTTGTGACAGGGGCCAAACTGCCAAAGCCAAAGAGAGCCTATGCACCAAGACAAATTCCTTGTGTGTCCAATCACACTTGGCCAATAAAAAATTCTATTCTATTCTATGTACTCCATGACCCCAAGAGAGATGACAGAATCAAGGGGTTACATTGACACTAACTTGCCCATGGATTCATGCAACCAATTAAGTCCAGAGTAGCCGCTCCAGTACTCTTCAAAGAAAAAAAAGATGGGTCAATGAGATTATGCATTGATTTTAGGGATATTAATGCAGTATGCGAAGAAAACATCTACCCACTGTCTCTCATGAAGGACATGATAACCCACTTAGCAAAAGGGAAGATTTTACCAAACTGGACCTGCTGGAGGCATACTGCCAAGTGCGGATAAAGAGGGGCAATGAGTGGAAAACTGCCTTTAACTGTCCTTTAGGATGTCTTTTGGATTACAAGGAGCCCCTGCAGTCTTCATGTAACTAATAAACGAGGTGCTACATGAGCACCTGTATACAGGAGTCCTCGTGTATTCTCATTTTCACTGAAACCCTAGAAAAGCACGTTAAACTGGTGCGCCAATTTCTGAAAACACTCCTCGCGGCTAAGCTATATGAGAAGCTGTCAAAATGTGAATTCCACAAGACAAGCCTGGGCTACCTGGGCTACCGAGTGTCAAATGAGGGGGTAGAGTTAAAGTGGTCTTATACTGCCAACCCCCTCGCAGTCAAAAGCAGCTTCAGAGCTTCTTGGGGTTTGCCAACTTCTACATGCAATTCATTCCCTCCTTTGCTGAAATTGCTCTGCCCATCACCGAGCTATTGAAAACTGGAGGGGGCCCACAGCAACCAAATCCAAGCCAACCCCTAAACTGGATTTTAGAATGCTAATAGGCTTTTGAAACGCTGAAGGCCCTGTTTGCTAAGGAGCCAGTCCTCAGGCACCCTGATCCAGAACAGCCCATTGTTGTCCAAGCTGACACCAGTGACGTGGCCATTGCAGCAGTTCTCCTCCAGAAGAACACTGATGGGAACTTGCGATCCTGCGCATACACCTCCAAAAAATTGACAGAGACCAAGAGGAGATAGGCCGTGTGGGAGAAGGAAGCCTACATGGTTCGTTGGTCCCTATTGAACTGAAGACACTTTCTTGAGGCCAGTCACATTTTGTTTGAAGTGTGAACTGACCATAAGAACCTAGAGGTGCTCAAGACTCCACAAAGACTTCCTCCAAAGCAGGTTTGCTGGGCACAGTACTTGAAACAGTTTAACTTTGAGCTAAAGAACACCCCTGGAGGAAAAAACCTCCTGGCAGATGCTCTATCACTCAAGCCACAGTATGATAACAAACATGAGGAAGTGGTTCACACCATGATTCCCCTCTCCTAACCTACCTCATAAGCCATGACCCATGGACAAAGTAGAAGACAGGGGGCTAAAAGTGAAGGTGGAGTGACCCAAACCTAAGAGACAAACTGCCAGCCGACCTGTGGTACAATGACAACTAGGAGGCACAGACCTTAAAGGATGGTCTAGCTTGGAAAGGTTGAAAGTTGTACGTGCCTACAAGCCTGTGATTCCAAGTTCTTTGCAGAGTCATGACTCTAAGCAGACATGGCACTTTGTCTACTTAAAAACCCTGCATCTCCCCCTCCCTTCTCTTCCACTGCAGGGCCACCACAAAGCTCCTGCCCACCAAAGCCACAGAGGGCAGGGAAGGGGCGGAGCCAGAAGGTGACAGTGGGCGAGTTGGCATGGCTCAACCAACCACTACTGGCAAAGCGGTTTTGGCAGGCTGGTGGCAGGAAGAGCTCTAGCCAGGAGCAGCCCAGCAGGGTGACCGAGAATAGCACAGCCAGGAGGGCAAAGAGCCCCCGCGAGGCCAGCAGCAGTAGGTGCAGCAGGCCCAGCATCAGGGGTGAAATGCTCCTGGTTCGCACTGGCTCTCCCGATTAGGTAGCGATGGCAGCTGCTGGTTCAGAGGACTGGTAGCAAAAATCCCTGGCCCCACCCCCCTGCCTCTGCTGAGCCACACCATCAGCAGAGGTTTTTTTTTTTACTTTTAAAAGTTTTTCTTCAGCCGAAAACATACCTTTAAAAGTAAAAAAAACACAACCCTCTGATGATCGCGGGGCTGAGCAGAGATCATCAGAACACTTTAAAAGTTTTTTTTAAAAAAAACCTTTTCAGCCGAAGGGGAAAAAAAGGAAAGGGGGGGGCTTTAAAAGGCTCCTCTGGCCATCCCAGCTGAGTTCCTCATCACCAGAACCTTAAAAAACATGTTTTCTACATGTTAAAACAATTATTTTAAGAGGTTCTGGGCTGCTATGAGGGAACTTCAGCTGAGATCGTCAGAGGAACTAACTTTAAAACTTTTTTTTCCTCTGGCAATCCCAGAGGAGTTTCCTGATCCTAGCAGGCTTTTAAACTCACTTTTTAACAGCCGCCACTTACAAGAGCCCCCACCCATACCCACCCAATGTCCCCTCCTCACTTACCTATAATTACTGCTCTTTCGGGCTGGCAATGCAATGCTTACTTCAGCTACTGAAGAAAAAAAAAAGCTTGCTTTCACTTCCTGCTTTGCTGGCTGAGGAACTCTGGGATTTGAAGTCCACAATCAAATCAAATCAAATCAAATCAAATCAAATCAAATCAAATCAAATAAAATAAAATAAAATAAAATAAAATAAAATATTTGTGCAGCTTTCTGAGATTTGGTGTGTTCCTGTAGTGTTTCACTCTAACTACACAAACACACAAAATCTCACAAAGCTGTATGTGGCATTTTGTGTGAAGTGAGTCAGCTGTGTTGTGTTGTGTGTGTGTAAAATGTGAAAGTGTGAGGTTCCTGCTTGTTGCAGGGGCCATTTTGGGTGAAGTGCAGCTGGTTTTACATTGTGTGTGAGTCAGTTGTGTTGTATTGTGTTATGTGTGTGTAAAGTGTGAAAGTTGGTTTTTGGTACCTCTTATTGTTTTGTATACTTCATTAATTATTTTTATTATTTATTGTTATTGGCCACGCCCACCCAGTCATCTGACACCAAGCCATGCCCACCAATTAAGCCGCGCCCACAGAACCGGTAGGGAAATTTTTTAGATTTCACCCCTGCCCAGCATCATATATTTGATACAAAATAACTGAAAACGTGTTCTTCAAATAAATGGAGTATCAGCCTCTATGATGCTTGCTTGCTTCGGCTGCCATAGTAATGGGAGGTGGGAGGTATAATAGGTATTTGGGAGGGGGCAAGTGAGATGGTGGAGATGTCTCGTGAAAGGCAGAAAAATTTTCACTGTCTTCATAGCAGCCACAGGGAGTGCTGATAGCAGTCAAGGTCAACTGTTCTGGCATACCAGATAGATGGGATCATCTGAAGAAGCATCCCACCTTGGGGAGATGTGGATTGGACATTCAACTTGGATCCTTGGGGGGAGAGATTTGGGGATGCTTTCAATATGTAATTTTCGCATCTATTGCCTCAGACCTTGCTTTCTTTTCATTGCATTCAATTCATACTCAGTAAAAGTACCTTTCTCTACAAACATGGAGTTGGGTTTTTTTCCTTGAGTTTTGAACGGAGGCACACCTGACATGGAGATTCATGAAAAAATAGCATCTCTACTTCCACTTAGTCTATTAATATTAAGTTTAATTGTATTTTGCTTGCGTACTCTTAATAGAACACCAATTCTATTGTGCCTTCCTGTTTCTTCTGTCTTTGTGTGCATTGCAGGATATCTGGCTTTTTTGTTCCATAGATTATTTTTGAACTGTGTCTCTAAGTATTTGATGCGATTAGCAACTCATGGATAACTGAATGTCATATTTCTATTTTATTAACAACAGATGTTTATTAGGACTAAATGCTTTTTTCTATATTTAAAAATGTACATTAAAATCCTCCTCAACTTTTTCTGGTTTACTCAATGGGTACAGAACAAAAAGTTCTGCACTGCTGGCCAAGGCAAGAGTTTCTTGGCTTCTGACTATCACAGTTCAGGACTCAGACTCAGACTCTGAATGAGCTGCTCCAGCTGAACCTGTGGAGTATTAGCCTCAGGAGACATCAAGCCTGGAATCACTTGATCAAACACAGGTATTATTAGAACAGTTGAAGCAGTCAGATGATGAGGAATGGCTGCCAAGCGCTCACACTCAGTGAATGGAGCAGAGAGTAGAACAAAGATTGTTATGTACCATATAAGGAGGAGCTATAGACTTCACTCAGGTCCTCCAAAAAGACTGGAAATACTTAAAACTCTTTGGTTAAACCATCTGGCAGCTCTTTATAAAAGAAGACAGTGCCAGACAAGCACTTTGTTGGGTTGTACTGGTCTACTAATAAAGAACTGTTGTTACTGAAAGAGCTGTGTCCATCTCTTCCATCAGCAAATCTAACAAAGATGCTCAATGCTCAGGAAGAAACTATTTTAATTTAAGATAGCTGGCTCCAGCATGATTTAAGAGGCAGCCCGATCCCTGTTTCTCTATTGCAAACAACTATCTGATTTCCTGCTTGGTGTGTAGTTTTTGTGAAATCTGATCTTTGAACTGACTAACAAACCTGCCTTGGCTCCTGAATTTTAAACTGGATCCAGACTTTCCTTCTATGAGTTCTCCTTATTGCTACTTAGCATCACAAAATACTTGTGGAGTAGTTAAAAGTAGCTATCAGACAGTTAGTAGTGATCTAAACTTCCTACCAGAAGTTGCCTCCTCTCCAAAACCAAAGTCCAAAGCGTTGGCAATGCTCTTTTTCTAATTTGCTCTGTAACTGGTTTATTCATTTTTTTAAAATGATGTATTTTGGCAGGATGTAGAAGCTAGCTAGCCTTAAATTTAGTGGGATGGAATGGGATGAAACTTAAAAGAAAGCCTCTTTTTAAAACAGAAAGAGAGGTCTATTATTTAATATCTGTCTGTATGTATACATGTGCACCTAGCAGGCAGTAGTACTATTAGTGCCAGTTCTTCCAAAAAAATTTGGAAGAATTAAGGGCCCCCTTTGGGGAAGGTGTTTGAGCAGAAGGAAATATTATTTTGAACAATTAAAAGAAGACTGATTTGAAAAGCAAGAGAATAGGAACAGGAAACTAATCCTTCTTTTTATCAAGCCATCACACTGAGTCAAATCTGAAGTAAAGGTGCTATAGCAGTTATCTCAAAGAGACAAGAAAATCAAGGACCACTACCACTTCCGCATGGAATCTTATATTCCTTTACCTTAAATTTGTTCTTTTTTTCTTCTGACAGATCACTGTCAGATCACAGCAATTGCATCTGAGCATTACTTACTGAGCATGTGCCAAGATGGCGCGGTGAAAGTCTTCGTCGGAGCGGTTGGCGGCCTTTCCTAGGGCCTGGGACTGGGAGGTGGTGTTTTCCAACCTTCTGGTCCCAGACCCTGCTGGGGGAACATCTCAAGCAGCGTTTAAGATGAGGCTGGTTGGATTTGAGGGTCCAGGACGTGTGGTAGGCTCGGCGTTTTCCTCGGCCTCCTGATGGGCGGCGGTTGCAGCCGCGGCGGCCGCAGCATGGCCTTTGGGCCTGGCGGCGGCGGCAGCAGCAGCAGAGGCCTCCCCCAGGGGCTGAAGGTTCTTCCAACGACGCCAGAGAGTGGATGGTCAGACGCTTTCCCCACAATGTTCCCTTCGGTGCTGCCCTCGGCTTCTTGCTGGGGTGGCGGCCGCGATGGCGGCAGCCACGGCATGGCTTTTGGGTCTGGCGGCGGCGGCGGCAGAGGCCCCCCCCAGGAGCTGAGGGCTTTTCCAGCAACGCCAGACAGGGAATGGCCGGATACTTTCCCATGGTGTTCCCTCGGCGTCTCCCTTGGCCTTCTGTTTGGGGTGGTGGCCGCAGCGGTCGCGGCATGGCTTCCGGGTTCGGTGGTAGCGGCGGCCGCGGACTTCCCCACCCCACTCCAGGGGCTGAGGGTTTTTTTTCATGAGCGCCGGAGGGCTTTTCCATCGACGCCAGAGAGGAGAGGATTGGACGTGGGAGAAGTAGAGGGTCGGATGAGTCATCTGGAGGGTCCAGCCCGTTGAGGAGGGAGTCGGAGGCGAGGCTGGCCCTCTTTTAGACCCTCTACAGTTTGGCCCGAGATGGTGGTAGCGGTGGCCCTCACTAAGACTGAGACTAAGACTAAGTCCTGAAGAGCCAGAGTAGCTCGGTATGGAGTTTTTGGCCCATATCGTCTTTCGACATCAAGGCCTATATTAATCTTTTAATATCTAGGCTGAACGGACTGGCTCAGAGGAGAGTGGCTAGCTTCATCTGGACCTGGGGCAATGTGGTGGCCGTTTGGTTTGGTGATAGAGTAACGACCCCACGGAGTCCGGGGAGTCCATGGTTTATCTTGTGAGCCACGGCCTACTCTGCTAGACATGGAACTTCTGCTGTAATGACATCTGGACCAGCTGGATGGGCTGCTAATCGCACCATAATTTTATTATGCGGAGATTTTCTACTGCGGACCTTCTTGCCCTGTGAGACTCCCCTCTCTCGCAGGTTTGGCCCTCCTCACTATCGAGGGCCCATCTTGAGGATGGTTTGGAACCCGAGTTGGCATGCTAAATCTAGGAGGCTTAGGGATTTTTAATCAATTGTTTTAACCGTTTTTAAGTGGGAGTTTTAATGGAAATTTTAAGGGGAGGAAACTGACGGGTCTGGGTTGGGGTGGTGGGTGGAAACCCGTCAGGAAGGTGCTAAGTCCACCATGTGTTCGCGGTGATACTTTAACAGGTCCAAAGGCAGTGAGGGAGGGTTTCGTTCCAGTCTATCAGGGTCGAGTCATCAATACGGTAAGCGGGAGAGGCAGATATGACGGAACAGGGGGGGCATATCAGGTTTCGGGGGTTCGCTCTCGCTGTTTAAGAGCGATTGAGTGCCCCGGCCCCCCACGAGTTTCCCGTTCCCCGAGTGGCCAGAGTTCTCGGGACTTGGGCCTTCGGCTGATGTTATGTAATGCTAGGTCCGTGGTTAATAAAGCTCCCCTGATTTCAGACCTAATTCAGGAAGGGACCGCGGACGTTATGGGCATTACGGAAACCTGGTTGGGCACCGAAGGGGGGGTCCCCCTAGTGGAGATGTGCCCACCAGGTTTCCGAGCATTCCATCAGCCGAGGGCCCAGGGTAGGGGTGGTGGGGTGGTGGTTATTATTAAGGAGAGTCTGGAGCCGAGGGAGACCACTGTGCTTCAGATAGCTGGGTGTGAATCCCTCTACGTGAAGTGGGGTCATTGGACTCAGGTGGGCTTGTTGATCATGTACCTGGCTCCTTGCTGCGTGACAACAGCCCTGCCCGAGCTGTTGGAGTTGCTGGCCGGGTTGGCAGTTGAAACCCCTAGACTGTTGGTCATGGGGGATTTCAATTTGCCATCAACGCGCGGCCCTCGGCAGCTCGGGAGTTCATGGCTTCCATGACAGCCATGGACCCATGTAAAGTAGAAGCTTTGTGTAGCTGGGAAGCCCTCGTCGGGTGAAGGATGTTCAGCGCCTGCTGGGCTTCGCCAACTACTACCGGACCTTCATCCCGGCTTTGCCACACTGACAGCTCCACTTACCCAGCTCCTCAGGAAGAAGGTTGCATTCGGTGGGGTCCCCGCAGCAAGAAGCATTCACAGCCCTCAAGAAAGCCTTCACACGGAACCCGTCCTGAGGCATCCCGACCCGCCCGCCTTTTGTGGTGGAAACGACGCGTCCAATGTGGCTCTGGGAGCGGTGCTGCTACAGGCTCCGGACGAATGGTGGCACACTTTTTCCCTGCGCTTACTACTCCCGGAAACTCAACCCTTCCGAGCGCAACTACACTATCTGGGAAAAAGAGTTGCTGGCTATCAAGGCTGCATTCGAGGCTTGGCGACACCATCTGGAGGGGGCCCGACATCAGGTGGAGGTCCGAACGACCATCGGAATCTCGAGCACCTCACCACAGCTCGGAAGTTGAACCAGCGGCAGATCCGTGGTCGTTGTTTTGCCCGGTTCAACTTCCGCGTGACCTACATTCCCAGCGGTCACAACCGGAGGGCGGATGCCCTGTCCCGAAGCCAGAGTACCTCTGCGCCAAGGACCCCTACCTCCACGGACAGTGCTGCGGCCAGAAGCCTTGGCCGCAGCACGGGAGCCAGTGGACTTGCGGGCCCAGGTGCGAGAGGCGCAGCGCCAGGACGCCTGGTCGCAGCAAAGGAGAGCGGAGGTGGGCCCCACGTCTCCTTGGACCTTGGAGGAGGACTTACTCAAGTTTCGGGGGCGATTATATGTGCCCACAGGACCACTCCGAGCCCTCGTCATGACCCAGTGCCACGACAACCCTGCAGCAGGACATTTTGGGTTCTTCAAGACCTCCACCTGGTGACACGGACCTTTTGGTGGCCCAGTGCGGCATGATATACATGCCTACGTGACATCCTGCATGCTGCCGGCAAGCCAAGACCGCCACGGGGCCTCCGGCTCCTCCAGCCCTTGCCGACACCCGACAGACCCTGGGGCGATCTCTATGGACTTCCTGACAGACCTGCCGCCGCCCTCTGGGTTCACCACGGTGCTGGTGGTGGTGGACATGCTCACCAAGATGGCACACTTCATCCCATGCCGCGGACTGCCCACAGCCGCAAAACGCCCGCCTCTTTCTGCAGCACATCTTCCGCCCATGGTCTACCGGACAGGGTGGTTTCGGACCGGAGTTCAGTTCACAGCCCGCTTCTGGAAGAGCCTGATGGCGCGTTGGAGGTGCAGGTATGTCTGTCGTCATCGCACCATCCGGAGACCGACGGGGTACAGAGAAGGTCATCGGTATACTGGAACAGTATCTCCGTTGCTTCATCAACCAGCAACAGGACAACTGGGCCGACTACCTGTCCCTGGCGGAGTTTGCTTTTAACAACTCTCAGCACACCTCTACTCAGATGACCCGTTCTTTGCCAATGTGGGGTACCATCCGCGGCTCTTCCTCTGGCACCACCGACTCTCCTGTTCCCGAACGCAGACCTTCCTGACGGAATTGCATGCGGTCCAACAGTTGGTACGCCAGCAGCTGAATCGGGCAAAGGAGGATTACAAACGGTCCGCCGACCGCTCCCGACGGGCAACGCCCGCTGGCAGTTGGAGACCGGTGTGGCTCTCCACCAAACACCTCCCGTCCGACCGCCGGTAAAGAAGTTGGACCACCGATTCATCGGCCCGTTCCCTGTCGAGGCAGTCATCAACCCGGTAGCTCACCGACTGACCCTGCCACGATCCATGCGGATCCACCCTGCTTTTCACCGGTCCCTTCTGGTTCCTGAGGCCACACCGAGTCCCCTTCGGTGCCCAACAGCACCCGCCACTGTCGCCGAGGACGGATCGGAGGAATCTGAAGTCCACAGCGACGAGACTCCCGCTGGCTGAAGGGTCGCTTCCAATATTTGATCGCGTGGAAGGGATACGGGACTGATTTCTCCTGGGTAGATGCCTCCGACGCTCATGCCCCTGACCTGGTGCAGGCCTTCCATGAGCAGAACCCAGCCCGACCGCATCCCGATGCCAGCCCTGGGGAAGGGCCCTGTGTGAGGGATAGTGTTGTGACCCAGGTTCCTGGACCCGGACTCCTGGACTCGGATGATTCAGAAAGTGAGGGAGAAGACCTGGCCAGCCCTGCTTCTCTTGAGCCCTTCCTCCTGGCACCCACCAAAGGGATGGGGAGGGGCCGCACAGCCTGATTCCATGGAGCCTTCTTCTGATTTGGCAACGCCCAAGAACAGTTTTGGAGGGATGCAAGGTCACGAGATTTAATCGCGCGCAGCAGCGGAAGAGTTGGGACAAAGCCAAGTCATAATTGTCATGCAGTGACATCTGCAGAGACTATAAATAGGAGGCGGGACTTCCTGGTTTTTTGTCTTGGACAAAGTAATGAGTTGGCGCGAGCTAATGAATTGGCGCGAGCTAACTATTTCAATGGAGGGAAGAATATATTCGTGAGTAATTCTGGCCTTATCTATAATTTCCTCGTTATCTCCAGAAACTTGGCAGGCCCGTGGGTAGACGTGGCCAGGACATGTATCTATGTAAATAAAAGGAAAAAAAAGGAAGGCCTCTGACGGACTCTTTGCTGGGAGTATTGGGGGAAGGGAAACAGAACAGCTCTTTATAAAAGAAGTCAGTGCCAGACAAGCACTTTGTTGGGTTGTACTGGTCTACTAATAAAGAACTGTTGTTACTGAAAGATCTGTGTCCATCTCTTCCATCAGCAAATCTAACAAAGATGCTCAATGCTCAGGAAGAAACTATTTTAATTCAAGATAGCTGGCTCCAGCATGATTTAAGAGGCAGCCCGATCCCTGTTTCTCTATTGCAAACAACTATCTGATTTCCTGCTTGGTGTGTAGTTTTTGTGAAATCTGATCTTTGAACTGACTAACAAACCTGCCTTGGCTCCTGAATTTTAAACTGGATCCAGACTTTCCTTCTATGAGTTCTCCTTATTGCTACTTAGCATCACAAAATACTTGTGGAGTAGTTAAAAGTAGCTATCAGACAGTTAGTAGTGATCTAAACTTCCTACCAGAAGTTGCCTCCTCTCCAAAACCGAAGTCCAAAGCGTTGGCAATGCTCTTTTTCTAATTTGCTCTGTAACTGGTTTATTCATTTTTTTAAAATGATGTATTTTGGCAGGATGTAGAAGCTAGCTAGCCTTAAATTTAGTGGGATGGAATGGGATGAAACTTAAAAGAAAGCCTCTTTTTAAAACAGAAAGAGAGGTCTATTATTTAATATCTGTCTGTATGTATACATGTGCACCTAGCAGGCAGTAGTACTATTAGTGCCAGTTCTTCCAAAAAAATTTGAAGAATTAAGGGCCCCTTTGGGGAAGGTGTTTGAGCAGAAGGAAATATTATTTTGAACAATTAAAAGAAGACTGATTTGAAAAGCAAGAGAATAGGAACAGGAAACTAATCCTTCTTTTTATCAAGCCATCACACTGAGTCAAATCTGAAGTAAAGGTGCTATAGCAGTTATCTCAAAGAGACAAGAAAATCAAGGACCACTACCACTTCCGCATGGAATCTTATATTCCTTTACCTTAAATTTGTTCTTTTTTTCTTCTGACAGATCACTGTCAGATCACAGCAATTGCATCTGAGCATTACTTACTGAGCATGCGCCAAGATGGCGCGGTGAAAGTCTTCGTAGGAGCGGTTGGCGGCCTTTCCTAGGGCCTGGGACCGGGAGGTGGTGTTTTCCAACCTTCTGGTCCCAGACCCTGCCGGGGGAACATCTCAAGCAGCGTTTAAGATGAGGCTGGTCGGATTTGAGGGTCCAGGACGTGTGGTAGGCTCGGCGTTTTCCTCGGCCTTTGGCCTTCTGTTTGGGGTGGTGGCCGCAGCGGTCGCGGCATGGCTTTTGGGTCTGGCGGCGGCAGCAGCAGCAGAGGCCTCCCCCAGGGGCTGAAGGTTCTTCCAACGACGCCAGAGAGTGGATGGTCAGACGCTTTCCCCACAATGTTCCCTTCGGTGCTGCCCTCGGCTTCTTGCTGGGGTGGCGGCCGCGATGGTGGCAGCCACGGCATGGCTTTTGGGTATGGCGGCGGCGGCAGAGGCCCCCCCCAGGAGCTGAGGGCTTTTCCAGCGACGCCGGACAGGGAATGGCCGGATACTTTCCCATGGTGTTCCCTCGGCGTCTCCCTTGGCCTTCTGTTTGGGGTGGTGGCCGCAGCGGTCGCGGCATGGCTTCCGGGTTCGGTGGCAGCGGCGGCTGCGGGCTTCCCCACCCCACTCCAGGGGCTGAGGGTTTTTTTTTCATCAGCACCGGAGGGCTTTTCCATTGACGCCAGAAAGGAGAGGATCGGACGTGGGAGAAGTAGAGGGTCGGATGAGTCATCTGGAGGGTCCAGCCCATTGAGGAGGGAGTCGGAGGCGAGGCTGGCCCTCTTTTAGACCCTCTACAGTTTGGCCCGAGATGGTGGTAGCGGTGGCCCTCACTAAGACTGAGACTAAGACTAAGTCCTGAAGAGCCAGAGTAGCTCGGTATGGAGTTTTTGGCCCATATCGTCTTTCGACATCAAGGCCTATATTAATCTTTTAATATCTAGGCTGAACGGACTGGCTCGGAGGAGAGTGGCTAGCTTCATCTGGACCTGGGGCAATGTGGTTGCTGTTTGGTTTGGTGATAGAGTAACGACCCCACGGAGTCCGGGGAGTCCACGGTTTATCTTGTGAGCCACGGCCTACTCTGCTAGTCGTGGAACTTCTGCTGTAATGACATCTGGACCGGCTGGATGGGCTGCTAATCGCACCATAATTTTATTATGCGGAGATTTTCTACTGCGGACCTTCTTGCCCTGCGAGACCCCCCTCTCTCGCAGGTTTGGCCCTCCTCACTATCGAGGGCCCATCTTGAGGATGGGTTTTGGAACCCCGAGAGTTGGCATGCTAAATCTAGGAGGCTTAGGGGATTTTTAATCAATTGTTTTAACCGTTTTTTAAGTGGGAGTTTTAATGGAAATTTTAAGGTGGGGAGGGAAACTGACGGGTCTGGGTTGGGGGTGGGTGGGTGGGGAAACCCGTCAGGGAAGGTGCTAAGTCCACCATGTGTTCGCGGTGATGATACTTTAACAGGTCCAAAGGCAGTGAGGGAGGGTTTCGTTCCAGTCTGTCAGGGTCGAGTCATCAATACGGTAAGCGGGAGAGGCAGATATGACGGAACAGGGGGGGCATATCAGGTTTCGGGGGTTCGCTCTCGCTGTTTAAGAGCGATTGAGTGCCCCGGCCCCCCACGAGTTTCCCGTTCCCCGAGTGGCCAGAGTTCTCGGGACTTGGGCCTTCGGCTGATGTTATGTAATGCTAGGTCCGTGGTTAATAAAGCTCCCCTGATTTCAGACCTAATTCAGGAAGGGACGTTATGGGCATTACGGAAACCTGGTTGGGCACCGAAGGGGGGGTCCCCCTAGTGGAGATGTGCCCACCAGGTTTCCGAGCATTCCATCAGCCGAGGGCCCAGGGTAGGGGTGGTGGGGTGGCGGTTATTATTAAGGAGAGTCTGGAGCCGAGGGAGACCACTGTGCTTCAGATAGCTGGGTGTGAATCCCTCTACGTGAAGTGGGGTCATAGGACTCAGGTGGGCTTGTTGATCATGTACCTGGCTCCTTGCTGTGTGACAACTGCCCTGCCCAAGCTGTTGGAGTTGCTGGCCGGGTTGGCGGTTGAGACCCCCAGACTATTGGTCATGGGGGATTTCAATCTGCCATCAACCGGCGCGGCGTCCTCGACGGCTCGGGAGTTCATGGCTTCCATGACAGCCATGGACCTGATTCAACTAATTGATGGCCCTACCCACTTTGGGGGAGGCACCCTAGACTTGATTTTTATCTCTGGCCAGTGGTTAAATGATCTGATTTTAAATGATTTAGTTGTCGAACCTTTGTCATGGTCAGATCATTTTCTCCTTCGCCTGGACTTTCTGACCGCTACCCACCACCGCAGGGAGACGGAACCAATGCGTTGGTTCCGTCCCAGGCGCCTGATGGACCCAGTGAGGTTCCTGACGGAGCTTGGGCCGTTTCCCGAGCACCTGGCCCACGACACGACTGAAGAACTAGTCGCGGCCTGGGAACAGGCTGCGGCTGGAGCTTTGGACCGTGTCGTGCCTTTGCGGCCTCTGACCCGGTGTCGGTCTCAACCAGCTCCTTGGTTCTCCGAGGAGCTGAGGGAGATGAAACGCCGGAGAAGACGCCTAGAGAGTGTCTGGAGATCCAGCCGCTCTGAGGCTGACCGGACACTAGTTAGGTCCTATAGCAGGACCTACCTAGTGGCACTGAGGGATGCGAAACGTTTTTACGTTTCCTCCCTCATTGCGTCGGCAGATAACCGCCCGGCCGCCCTGTTTCGGGTGACCCGCTCTCTCCTTCAACAGGAGGGGCGGGAGGACCCGTTACAAGGGCGTGCCGAGGAGTTTAACGGTTATCTATATGATAAAATCGTTCAGCTTTGGGACGGACTGGATCAAAATTGGATAGATCCAGGCGAGAGTTCCGAGACGCGTCTTGTTGAGGTGGTTTGGGATAACTTTGACCCTGTGACTCCTGAGGACATGGACAGGTTGCTGGGTAGGTTGAATGCCACCACATGTTTACTGGATCCGTGCCCCTCCTGGTTGGTGCTGGCCACGCAGGAGGTGACACGAGGCTGGCTCCGGGGGATTACAAATGCTTCTTTGCGGGAGGGGGTCTTTCCCGCTGCCTTGAAAGAGGCGGTGGTGAAACCTCTCCTCAAGAAGCCTTCCCTGGACCCAGCTGTTTTAGGGAATTACCGTCCAGTCTCCAACCTTCGCTTCACGGCGAAGGTTGTAGAGAGTGCGGTGGCATGTCAGCTGCCCCAGTACTTGGATGAATCTGTCTATCTAGACCCGTTCCAGTCCGGCTTCGCCCGGTTACAGCACAGAGACGGCTTTGGTCGCGTTGGTGGATGATCTCTGGAGGGCCAGGGACAAGGGTTATTCCTCTGCCCTGGTCCTATTAGACCTCTCAGCGGCTTTTGATACCATCGACCATGGTATCCTGCTGCGCCGGCTGGAGGGGTTGGGAGTGGGAGGCACCGTTTATCGGTGGTTCTCCTCCTACCTCTCTGACCGGACGCAGACGGTGTTGACAGGAGGGCAGAGATCGACTCCGAGGTGCCTCATGTGTGGGGTGCCACAGGGGTCGATTCTCTCACCCCTCCTGTTCAACATCTATATGAAGCCACTGGGTGAGATCATCAGTGGTTTTGGGGTGAGATACCAACTGTACGCTGATGACACCCAGCTGTACTTTTCCACCCCAGGCCACCCCAGCGAAGCTGTTGAAGTGCTGTCCCGGTGTTTGGAAGCCGTACGGGTCTGGATGGGGAGGAACAGGCTCAAACTTAATCCCTCCAAGACGGAGTGGCTGTGGATGCCGGCTCCCCGGTACAGTCAGCTGCAGATGCGGCTGTCTGTTGGGGGCGAGTTGTTGGCCCCAATGGAGAAGGTGCGCAACTTGGGCGTGCTCCTGGATGGGCGGTTGTCTTTTGAAGAACACTTGACGACCGTCTCCAGGAGAGCTTTTTATCAGGTTCGCCTGATCCACCAGTTGCGTCCCTTCCTGGACCGGGATGCCTTATGCACGGTCACTCATGCTCTCGTTACTTCTCGCTTGGACTATTGCAATGCTCTCTACATGGGGCTCCCCTTGAAGAGCACTCGGAGACTTCAGCTAGTCCAGAATGCGGCTGCGCGGGTTATTGAGGGAGCGGGTCGGAGCTCCCACGTAACACCGATCCTGCGCAGACTGCACTGGCTACCTGTTGTCTTCCGAGTGCGCTTCAAGGTGTTGGTTACCACCTTCAAAGCGCTCCATGGCTTAGGACCGGGTTACTTACGGGACCGTCTACTGCCGTCTTCTATCTCCCAGCGCCCAGTGCGTTCCCATAGAGAGGGACTCCTTAGGGTGCCGTCAGCCAAACAATGTCGACTGGCGGCCCCCAGGGGGAGGGCCTTCTCTGTGGGGGCTCCTACCCTGTGGAACGAGCTTCCCCCTGTACTCCGACAATTGCCTGACCTTAGGACCTTTCGCCGCGAACTTAAAACCTATTTATTTCATATGGCTGGACTGGCTTGATTTTAAAATTTTAATTTTTTAATTGGGTTTTAAATTTATGTAATTTTATGGGTGTAATTTGTATTTTAAATTTTTCGACAAATTGAATAAGTTTTTTAAGGGCTATTTTTAATATTGTATTTGACTGTGGTTGTATTTTACTTGGTTGTTCACCGCCCTGAGTCCTTCGGGAGAAGGGCGGTATACAAATTAAAATATTATTATTATTATTATTATTATTATTATTATTATTATTATTATTATTATTATTATTATTATTATTATTATTATTATTATTATTATTCAGAGTGGCTTCTTCTATGATACATGTTCTTTGAATGACTGCTATTGTTTTGCTCCAAAATTCCATAATGCTAAGTGACAGTTGCATAGAAGTGACCAGTGTTTTTTGTTGTTTGGCTCAGGCAATTAAAAAGTAACATTCTGAAAAAGCAACTTCCAATAAAGCAAGTAAAACAGAACACCCAGAACCCCTTTTACCCAGAACAATAGTACTTGGAATGGTATACAAAACAAAGAAACCCTATTTTGATTTGAATCCTTGAACAAAGCATCCAAATCATGTTTTGGTTAAAGCATGGACAATATAAACCAACTGTTTCATGTACAATTTTACAGATCCCTGAATTTATTACAATATTCAGTTTGTTTTTTTTAATAAAAGCCATGCCAAAAAAGGTAAAAATGATGAGAATATGACAAGAACATGACAAAATATATTAACAAAACTGCATTGGAAAATATGTTAAATATATTTATATCAGCATTAACAGAAGGCTCAGATAAAGGATGTTTTTCCTGACATAGTTAGGGAAAATTAGGACAAAAACGTATTTTAAATTTTAATTTAATTTAATTGGGTTTTAAATTTTGTAATTTTATGGGTGTAATTTGTATTTTAAATTTTGGGCAAATTGAATAAGTTTTTAAGGGTTGTTTTAATATTGTATTTGACTGTGGTTGTATTTTACTTGGTTGTTCCCCGCCCTGAGTCCTTCAGGAGAAGGGCGGTATACAAATTAAAATATTATTATTATTATTATTATTATTATTATTATTATTATTATTATTATTATTATTATTATTATTATTATTATTATTATTATTATCCAGAGTGGCTTCTTCTATGATACATGTTCTTTGAATGACTGCTATTGTTTTGCTCCAAAATTCCATAATGCTAAGTGACAGTTGCATAGAAGTGACCAGTGTTTTTTGTTGTTTGGCTCAGGCAATTAAAAAGTAACATTCTGAAAAAGCAACTTCCAATAAAGCAAGTAAAACAGAACACCCAGAACCCCTTTTACCCAGAACAATAGTACTTGGAATGGTATACAAAACAAAGAAACCCTATTTTGATTTGAATCCTTGAACAAAGCATCCAAATCATTTGGTTAAAGCATGGACAATATAAACCAACTGTTTCATGTACAATTTTACAGATCCCTGAATTTATTACAATATTCAGTTTGTTTTTTTTAATAAAAGCCATGCCAAAACAGGTAAAAATGATGAGAATATGACAAGAACATGACAAAATATATTAACAAAACTGCATTGGAAAATATGTTAAATATATTTATATCAGCATTAACAGAAGGCTGAGATAAAGGATGTTTTTCCTGACATAGTTAGGGAAAATTAGGACAAAAACGTATTTTAAATTTAAGGAAAAATTACTGTAAGGAAAATTGTTGTCTTTGATACTCTGCAGATTTATTAAACAAGCTCTGAATAAACATCCAGCTAAATATGACATACACACAATGCACATTACTGTAATCCAAAATGTGATTTACGTGGCTTAATAAGTTGTTGAAGTTCAGTTACTGTAATTTATTAAATAAACAATGGTTAAGTATGCTATTGTAAACCATAATATGATTTGTTAAAGTATTGGCTTAGTAAAGTGTGTGACCAAACCATTGTGATTTAACAATGGTTTATGGCTTGATATGTGTCTTATTTAATAAATCACGCCTGAATAATTTAGTACAATGTATAAACCAAGACCCAGCATACCACAACACAAATTAGCATAAATATGAGATGAACCAGTCTGAACGGACTGCATTCATTTACTGCCCATATAATTTGTTAGTTGCAAAACACAAGGAAAGCCGAGGGGTGGAACAGGTGTGATTGAAGGACACGCTTCGCGGTGTTATACCAATATTGGGGGGCGATTATCTACCTGAAAATACAATCTGCTTTTTATATGGGAACCAGTGAAGGAACTGTTGTTTTGAGAGAAAAGAAAAAAGCTTGTGTATTTTTATTGGCAGATAAGGTGAACTTGCAGGTAAACAGAAGCGGAGACAAGACCCAAACATGCCACTCTAAACTAGCCGTCATCTATCGATTTTTACTACGCATGTCTCGATTGAACAGGAACAAAGGACCGTTATGCCATCTGTTAAAGCTGTTGCCTAATGCGCATGCGTAGCTGGTTTTTGCACTCGTTAAAATGGCGGCGCCCGTGGATCTTGAATTGAAAAAGGTAAAGAATATGAAAATAGGGTTGGGAGTTGCCTGAAAGTAAGGGGGATATGGAAGTTAGAATGGTTGTTGCCCGTTATCAGAAGAGTTTGTTTGGGTTTTGGTGGTTGGTGTTGCCCGTAGAGAATTTTAGGCACTTCTGCATTAAGAATATCGGACTTCTTAATATTTAACAGATTATTCTTGGTTGATCCTTCGGGTCGAGTGCGACGCCGTGTGATTTCATAGAATATCACTAAATTCTGCTTTGTGGCTTCATGTGATCCCTCTCCTCAAGTTGGCGAATGGTCTCTACGAACTTTTCATATGTGTTTCCCTTCCCCCAGCAATATATATTTGGAAGCATTCTGAAAATAAAAAGGAAAGCATTTTTAATTCTATTTCAAAACTAGTCAGGGGATAGTCTAATTTAAATTAGGTTACTTTTTGTTTTGAATCTATATAGCAAACTTATAGCTGTAGAAGTTTTGGGGAGGTGTTGAGATATGTGTTAACATTCACATATTTAATCCTACAGATTGTATCAAAAATAAAATTAATAAATTTAAAATCTGTAGTATTTCAAATCAAACCAAGCTAACTTGTCCCAAAATGTAATTCTAACAGTTTCAGTATCAAACCAGGACACATTTATGGTACTAGTCACCTAATGACTCTCAACCTGGATCAAACTCTCTCTATTGTAATAAATTATAATACTTATCACCTTTCTGCAGGAAAAATATAAGGTGATTATACTTCTGATATCATCTGTCATTTAGGCTGCATGGAAAACAAGCACATTAGTTAACTGTATTTGACTTACAAAACTTTCCATATCTCTTTCAATTTTAATATATTACCCAATCTGAATCTTCAGGATTTGCTTTTTTATATGGAAGAAACAAATTAAGCTATCATAGCAAGTAAAAATCTCCACAGATTGATAAAGATCATTGAGTCCATACATAACTGGAGGATATAAAGCTGTTCATACATTGCACTAAAAAATAATATGGTTTTTGCTTGGTACATTGTATGAATCAGTTATAAAGGAGTTTGTAGAATGTAGAGCAAATGTACAGCAGAATGAGTAGTACTCACCATTTACCTTGCAGAATTGTTTTTACAATTATATAATGCATGGTAAATATTCTTACCAGTAAACTATATCCTCAAAACTGTGATGCAGGCCTTCGTGGCCCATTCCCATTTTTTTCACAACATTATCTGAATTATTTAATCTGATTAAAAAAGTGCTATACCAGTTACTATTTGATGATTGGAATATATTTGTGTCTCACTGCTAGAGATCATTAAAGATACATGCATATTAGTTTTTACCCAGTGTTGTTACTGGTTTTTTTTCTTTTAATATTTTTTGATATTTGGTGCATATTTTGCAAGTTTCTTTAATTTATCTGATGTTTAAATATACCGTACATGCTGTTGGTAAGAGATTGCAGTAGGGGGAAAAGGAGGTCTGCTCTATTGCCATAACCATGGTGTCAGCTGCTACTCATGCATTAGATTTTCTGAAGTTATCCTGGCTTTTCTCTTTTAATAAATGATTAGTTAGATAGCTGCTAAAAAAATGAAAATTTGCATTACAGGTGGTCCTTGACTTACAACAGTTCATTTAGTGACCATTCAACGTTATAAGGGCATTGAAAAAATTGACTTATGACCATTTTTCACACTTAAAACTATTGCAGTATCCCCCTGGTCACATGATCAAAATTCAGATGCTTGGCAAGTGACTCATATTTATGACAGTTGTAATGTTTCAGGATCATGTGATCATCTTTTGAAATCTTCTGACAAATGAAGTAAATGGAGAAGCCAGATTCACTTTACTAATTTAACAACTGCAATGATTCATTTAAAAACTGTGGCAAGCAAAGTCATTAAAAAAGGGGCAAAATTCATTTAACAAAGTGAGTTTTTCATTTAGCAACAGAAATTTTGGGCTCAATTGTGGTTGTAGGTCAAGGACAACCTGTATAACGAGACGGAGAGGTTTTTGTGAAGAGTTAAGACTCACAGATTTTTTTTTAAAAAAAAATTAGCTATGTTTATATTGTTTTCCATGTCAGGCATTTTCTGAACTTCAAGCTAAGGTCATTGAAACCCAGCAAAAGGTGAAACTGGCAGATATACAAATAGATCAGCTGAACAGAACAAAAAAGCATGCACATCTTACAGACACAGAGATCATGACTTTGGCTGAAGAAACGAGGATGTATGAAGGTATAGGACGAATGTAAGTAGTGGTTCTTATTTGTCATTTATCTTATTTACATTCAATTTTCTTGTTTTCTCATTTTTTCTGCAGCATTTATACCAAATTTGTATGACAGAGCCATCCATATTGGAATTGAGTTTAGCATATCATCTGTACCGAGACTAGGGTTTAAACAAAGATCATAAACCATAATTTGTAGAATCTTTTATCCTTGCTTTATTTAGCATAATCATGGTTTTGCATATCATATGAATCTAGCATGTTTGTCTCATGGTTAAACAGTTATTGGTCTGAACCAAAAATGAGATGGGATATTAGATTATCTTGAGTGCTTCTTGTCTACCATGTGTGATTACTTTGATCTTGATTGGTTACCATACTCTTGTACTTAAAAAAAGTAACAGCTGACCACTTGCAAAGTTGGTTTGAGTCTTTTAGAGGGCCAGAGGTTGCTAAAAAATAGGGACTCTTAAATGGTTCTTGACAGTGGTCAGCAGTACTTTCTGTAATGCATTTTATGGGTAAGAGTCTTTCCCATTGTTAATGTTACAGGCGTCTAATGCATGCAGTATCTTTTTGATTTCTATCAAGAGACATATCTATTAACTGCTAAGACAAAGTTTGTTTGCTTTAACTTTGTTTCTAATCTGGAAATTACTGTTTTGCTTTTATGCACCTTCACATTACTTTTCCTCCAGTGTGATAGTATTACCGTATCTGTCAACAATGCCCCTTGGATTCTCCATAAGGCAAACTTTATACAAAGAATGGATGCAAACATGACATCTCTTGCAAAACTCAACTTTAGCTTCTAGTCCTCATCCATGTTACCAAATTGGCCTTCATGAATGCCAAGGAGCAGTAGAATTCTTTTGTTCTAGGGACAACCTAGACATTAGTAATACAATAGTACATGTCTTACTAATGTCCTTATTAAAACAAGGATCCAGGTTTTCACAATTTTAAGATTTCCTATAATTGTCAAATCAATAATAAACCCATTAATCAAATCAAGTACTTTAAATGTTTTCATATTAATTTCCAATCATCTACTTTCTGAAGTAAACAAATAAGTAATCTCTTCTCAAGAGCACAAGAAGCTGCTAGTGAGCATACAAGATTTGCAAACTACGAAAGCAATAATGCTTGTAGTCCCTGTAGCCATCAGATAATTCAAACTGAATGTCTTGCATTTGCTGCTATGCTGCAATTCTGTGCACATAAGGACACTTCTACCCTGTAAGTAATTCAATCCAACTTTTTGAATTTTTGACACATTCTCTGATCCTAGAATCAGCTAGAAAGGTACTCTTTGAGATTAGGACAATTAACCAGTGGAATAGCTTGCTTTCAGTCGTTTTTAAGAAGAGACTGGTCAGTCACTTGTCTGAAATGGCATAAGATCTCCTACTTGAGCAGGATTAGAAGACCTCCAAGGTCCCTTCCAGCTCTATTCTTATTTTGAAATTGGCTGTCTTGAGGTTTGGCTAAGACTTTGGCAACTTGCTATATATATACTGTATGGTTGTTTACTAAAGACATATAAATTTAAACTTAAGCAAGATAACTTGTGAACTTAACCAGAATGTGTAGGTTACTGAAAGCAAATATATAAATTTTCAAAAATATTTCTGGTTTGGTTTTTCTTTAAATAAATATTTTAAGTACTGGTATATATTTTTGCTCTATAGTTACTTAGGAATTATAGAATCATAGAAATGGACTGGACTCAAACTTTATTCTGTGCAGGAATTTATAAATAACTCATACCTAATACAACCCTGTATGGTAAATTGGGCTGAGAGGGAGTAGCTGGCCCAAAGTCATCCAGCCAGCTTTCAGGCTTAAGGTGGGACTAGAACTCATAATCTCCTGGTTTCTAGCCTCAGACCTTAAACACTAGACCAGACTAGTTCTATTAAAGCTCATTTGGCCTCTTTTCCTCAGGCAAGGGAAACCTGCACTTCTCTAAAGAATTGGTTCCGTACAATTTACTGGAATGAAGTGTTGCCTAATATTCAAGTGGAATTTGCTTTCTTGTAATTCAAAACTATTGCTTTGTGTTTTGCTCTCTGGAATAATAGGGCAGTAACACTTCCTCAATGTGATCTTTCCTCAAGTATTAGAAAAATATTATCATAGACAGTCCCTGTCATATTTTCTTAAAACTGTACTCTGATTTTTTTTCTCTAAGATTTGGTTTTTAGTATTCTATCAATCTGTTTATTTGCATCTGTTTCAGTTTGTCTGAATCCCTTTTAACAGGTGGTGCTAAAACTAGATAATACTTAATATAGAATCTGACTAGAGCAGAACAGAATGGAAATATTTACGTCCCTTAATTTGGGCAGTTTAATTTTATTGATGTGAGCCAATCCTGTATTTCACTTTTTTGGCAATCATGATTTACATTTATGTTTTTCATTGAGCTATGTTTTATTTTTTTTAAACAAACCAAATATCCCCCCATTCTGTAATTGTTCTCTTGCCCCCCTAAAATTGCATATGTTTATTAAATTTAATGTTATTTTCAAACAGAATCATCTTTTGGTCTGCTAGATTAATTATTTCTTAAAATTTATTATATCTATATATAAAATGTATTATATATAGCTTTCAGAATAGCAATCTTTCTAAAACAGCTTGCAAGTAATATAAACTTTTGTAAATAAACCTGCAATTTTATATTATGCAAAGCCAAATAAATATTTGTAAAATATTTTTTTTGAATAGCTGGTTCTAGTAGCCTGTTGGTTTGTTAAAGGTAAGGAAAGAATCCATTTGAGCAGGCTTAATAAATGCTTGTTGCACATCATTCCTTTCTCTTCATGGCTAATTTCTGCCAGCACTCCTACCTCTTGTTACTCTGTTTATAAGAAAGTCTTTTTAAAAAATTATGTGTTTGGTTAAGTTTCCTTAAAAATCAAGAATTGCTTCATGGTAATTTATTTATCTATTTCTCCCCTTTATTTTTTTATCAGTAACAGCTAACATATTTAATACTCCTTTATTCTCCTATTTTCCTCACATAGCAGCAACCCTGTGAGGTGAGTTGGGTTGATAATGACTGGCCCAAATTTACCGAGCTGATTTTCATGGCTAAAGTAGGATTAGAACTCATAGTCTTATGCCAAACTGACTCTTCAAAGTTCCCACTATATGCCAACTGCCAGGAGTTTGATTCTGACTGGCTCAAGATTGACTCAGCCTTCCATCCTTCCGGGGTTGGTAATATGAGGATCCAGATTATTGAGCGGGGGGCAATATGCTGATTCTGTAAACCGCATAGAGAGGACTGTAAAGCACTGTGAAGCAGTATATAAGTCTTAAATGCTATTGCTATTTCTACTATATATAGTTATTGTTCGATCTTTGTTAAATTACCCTTGCTCCATCATCTAAAGTAGAAAATCGACAGCAAGCCAAGTCTGAAATTTAGACACTAGGCTTGCAGTGTTTGTCTCCCAAAAGATGTCAGGATATTTCATATCTCAGCACTTGAACTGGATGTGTCTTTGAAAGATCTGCACTTTGCAGAATAGTTTGCCCCATCCTGAATCAAGTTAGTCCTTGATGGACAATGAGCTTTGGCAGTGGCTTTCTAACTTCGCTAGCAGAATACTTCATATACAAGCTTATCTGACCAGAGAGTTCATATAGAATGCATTAGATATTCACATAAGCATCTGAAAATCACTAGTGGGCAGAACTTTTTGGCAAGTGAAAAAGGAAAATGCTGTTCTATCTAACTGAAAGACAAATAGAAACAGAAATTGAGGTGGCCTAGATCTGAAAATGCACAAGACAGTTTGGATAAAGTTTTATTTAATTAAAAGATTTGTATAGTGCCCATTTTGTGTATCATAACTCTGGGCAGCTAAAGATAATAAAACAAACATCTAAAAGCGACATAAAATTTGTCTTGTGCTTTCCAAACACACATCCCTCATATCCAGCAAGGACTCACTACTCTAATTCTTGTTGGAAAATCCAGGACATCAGGACTTTTGGGAAGGCCAAACAAGTAGTAGTCTGTCAAATCTTGTGGAAGAATGTTACAAAGAGCAGGGACTGCTACTGAGAAGGTGTATTGGCTTGGCCTTGTTAGATGGCAACATTTAAGAGAATGGGCCTAGAATATACCCACTGTATCGGACTTAATAAAATAGGTAGATACTTTTAGGAAAAGTCATTCTGGCCAATAGCCCATGTAAGATTTTATGGATGATAACTAACACCTTATTTTGCTCCTGTAAAAGAACTGAAATCCAATGCACATGGCAAATCATGGGGAGTCCAAAACTGCATTCTGGACCAGTTATAATTTCTGGATAGTTTTCAAGGGCAGCCTTCTTATAGAGCATATTGCAGTAATCACACCAGGAAGTGACCAGGGCCTGAGTGACTATGAGCAAAGACCTCCCAGACCAGGAATGACCCAATTGGTACACAAGATGAATCTATTCAAAGGCTCATTGACACATATAAATTTTGCACCACTTCTGTCAAAGATATACTTCACCAGATTCATAACATAGGTGGGAGCAATTCTAAACATTCTTGTCATGACCTCTTCCTGAGCAAATAGCCAAAACTAACAAAGAATTAGTTCAATTAGTACAGCTCATGGATAATACCAAGAATACATTTTTCCAGGTGATCAATTGAGGCTTTCTCTAAATGCATAAGGTTACTTCTACAATTTACATTTTGTGCACGTGGAGCTTTGTAAAATTCAGAAATTTGTCTACTATCTCATCACTATCACCAAAATTCTAGAATTAGCTTCCCTTAACTGAACAATTAAACAAACTTTTGTTTTTTAAAAAAATAGGTTTGATTGTGATCTTTAATTTTTTACAATGTATATTTTAGAAAACTTGTACTGTATTGCTGAATTCCAAAATTATTCTTCATTTACAATAATATACAAATTAAAAATATTAAAAATCAAGAAATATAAACAGAAACTCCCACCTAATTACAAACATCACTCCCACTTTCTCAGACCACTCTTTTTTGCAGCCTTTATACATTCTGTGGGCCATAGATATTTTCATTATTTGGATGAATTCAAAAGAATTCTGTTTATTATCCACATATTCCAAGAGTGTATCAGAAACACCTCCAATATTCAAATAGGGTATTACACATTTTACACATTCATCATAGTACTCAAATTAAAATGCTGATGTCAGTTCATAAATAGTCCAAGTAGCAAAACTCAACATTAGTGTATATGCTTATATCAGGCTACATGAGTCTTTCAAAAGAAATGAACTAACTGAATTAAAATGTACTGGCAAAAAGCCAAAATGCTGAACTGTACTCTGAGTAACAGATATTGCTTGCATACAACATAAACTAATTTATCATCTTCTACTTTGTATTTCTGGTTTTCCTTTTTTGAAGTTGCAAATAGGTTTTGTTGAAAATATCCCTATCAAACCTAAATATTGGAAGGTAGCACCCAAAATTATATTACTGCTAGATAGTGATTGGTGATAAAATATTAGACAGAATTTTAATGTACATAATTTTTCTGAATTTATTTCTGAAACTTGTATCAGATTCCGTTATGAACCTCATGTTACATTGAAAATGCTTTCTTCCTATGTAAGTATGTATCTAATTGCTCTGTATATTCTTGCCTTGTACATCTTTTTATGATGTTCAGATTCTAATCATACCAAACTTTTTCTGAAGATTGCTAATGTTATGTGCTTTATTATGTTAATATCAGAAACTTTTGTGTGGTTTAATTTCTCTATCTTTAAATCGATAGACCAAAATAAATCTTTATGCCTTAATATAATATATACTCCATTTCAAATTTGTGCTATAGGAATTTAGTACTTAAGCAATAGCTTTGCTGTTTGTAAAGCTAAAGTTGTACTAAATGTTTCCTAAAATTTGACTTGATATAAAAAAATCAACCTCTCTGTCTCTCCCTCACCACCGCCCCAAACATAGATTTGGAATGGAACTAAACATCCAATTAGAAAAACAGGAGAGCAACAACATAGCTAGTAAATGGTTTATTAACTATGAGATACAAAGGAGTAATATCAATACTCCATATTTAAATTCAAAAAGTTAATAAGATAGTAATTGTTTAGTGATCAGAATTGGGACTGCAAAGAGGTTGTTAAGTGAAACTGAAGCTTATGATTTTACTGCTGTTTTCCTTTGCTTTACAAACTTACAAAGATCATAGATGCAAGGAATGGTCTTAAAGTTACTTTTTCATTACTGTTGTAACTGAGAATGGTCATTAAAGAGGACTACCTGTAAATGGAAGCTAGCATATTTTTCCTTAACAGTAATTATGTATTTTCAGCTACAGCTAAGTATTTTGAAGTTAACTGATACCAATGTGAAAGAGATACTCAAAATCTCAGCACTGAAAAGAGCAATTATATCATTAATACCACTAAAACCCTTCTTGCATTAATCCAAATTAAACTACCCATAACAATTGTCTAGTCTCTGAATACAGTGGTACTTTGGTACTCAGCTGCTTTGAAACTCAACATATTGGACACAAAAATCTTGACCTAGTACTCATCGTTTATTTGGTACTCAATGCACAAGCTAGAACTTGTTGGTGTCAGCTGCATTGTTACTACATTATTCTCCCTTGTAGTGAAGGCAGCAACCAGGAATGGGTTGTCCTCCTCTGCTAGCCAATTTATTTATTTATTTTATTTATTTATTTATTAGATTTTTATACCGCCCTTCTCCCGAAGGACTCAGGGCAGTGTACAGCCAAAAAGATAAAAACTCAATATATATACAATTAAAAACAAAAATTTAAAACAGAGCATATTACAAAAAGGCCAAGATTAAAAATTTAAAAATTTAAAACCCTAAAACAATAAAACCCCAATTAAAATTTAATAAAACTATTAAGCCAGTCCTGCTTGAATAAATAAGTATGTTTTTATACTTATATACAATAGGACTGAGACTGTCAAAACTGCAAGGACACGCCTACACCAATGGTTCCCAGCTTTTGTCTCAGTCCTAGCTGAAGACAGATGTGTTTTTTGCATAGAGCAACCTATTTCTGGAAACCTCTTTAATTGTGTGTTTACCTGTGGCAGCTATATCAACACTGTACTGCTGTGCCAACTAATCCATTGTGAAGAGCTTTTAGCTCGAGCCCGCTGAAGGCCACACTGCGGCAAGTCAAGTCACCGGCCGGTGACTCTGACTAGACAGCCAGTCGAGTGTACCTTGCAGCGCTGACCCGAGAGCCTTCGGACCATTACAATAAAGCTCCAATGCATTCTGGCTTGGCGGTAAGCTCTGCGTTCCGCTTCTGGCCGAAGGGCAGCCAGGCTAGCAGGTAAGCCTGATCTGTCAGTGAAAGCCATCGCTGCTGCTTCTGGCTTTGCTTAACGAGTCCCTGCCCAATACAGGCATACTTGGTGATGCCGGCACGAGCTCCCTCAGACGGACACATTCCCGAGCCTCTGCTTGCCTGGACACATTCAGAAGAAGCTGCGGAGCTCCCTTTTTTCATGGCAGAAGCCTTTGATTAGCTCAGCTGTTAAGCAACTAAAGGAAAATGGCGGACGCGGTGCCCAGCGTCAGCAGGAATTTTGCTGTCACTTTGGCTACCTCAGAGCCTGGCAAACTGGGAGGCAAGCATGCAGAGACCTTAGGATCGAGGTCTGCAAGTAGGAGGGCAGCTGCCAAGATCTCCAAAAGATCAAAGAAACTCCCTAAGCTGTTCAAAGCTGTGGAGAGAGACGAGGCTAGACGACAGAAGGCACTTGATAGGGAGGTAGCCAGAGCACTAGCTGGCAGTGAGCAACTGCCTCAGCCTTCAGGATCACATTCTTCCCGCTATAATGCAGAACGGCAGTTTATTCTGCCTCAGGATTCTGACAGCCAGCCTAACCTGTCCCTGTCACCAAATGGCGCTGCTGAGCAGCCTTTAGCTGGCAACTGCCCAGCAACAGGGAAACCTTGTATGGCTCCCTCCCAGATCCATTTTCTGCCTCAACAGCATGGCAACAGCCTGTCACATTTAGGGCCTTGCCTGCAGAGGCCACATTTACTCCGACTGCAGTGGGAATCTGCTTGGGAGAAAGGTAGCAAGGCCATATTCCACCTGGCATGGAGGCCATTATATCTGAAGCCATTGAGAGGGGCATAACAGCTGGATTGCAACGCAGCCACAGCCACAGGGAGGCTTCCTCAGATCAATGTCTATTGATGTGCCATTAAAGGGCAGGCTTCAGGGGAGTTATTGCACCCTCAGAGGTCTTGCTCCCCAGTTTCATCCAATCACTGGTTCTCAGGAAGACATGGATAGAGAGATGGAGCTCTCAGAGGACGAAGGCTTATCCCCTGATCAGCCACCCTTTGTTGGTCTTTTCCATCCTCGATTGTTTAAATCCTTATTGTATAAGGCTTCAAGTACAGCATGCTTGGCAGGGCATTTGCCAGCGGTAGACCCACCTCCTGATTCAGCGCAATCCAGGGGCTCTTTGTTTTCTGAACAAAGCCTGAAGCCAAGCCTGAAGCCAAGGTGGTTCCTTCTCCACAGTTATTTGTAGATATTGTACATAGACAGTGGGCCACCCTAGGGGCAGGAGCAAATCCTAGCTCCCTGGATAAGCAGGTTTTCAGCCTGGCCCCGGACTTGTCACAGACACTTCAGGTGCCGGTTGTGGATGGCCCAATTGTGTCATTAGTGACTCCATCTGTTATGACAGATGCCACAGAGGAGGCCCTCCGGCTGGAGGACAGACATGCTGAACAATCTCTAAAAAAGGCTCATCAGTCAGCGGCTTGGGCTGTAAAGGCCACCACCACAGTGTCCTTTTTTCCAATGTGTTGTTCAGATAATCCATTCATTGGGTGATCTCATTATCTAATCGTCAGAGACTTGAGTGAAGAAATTTGGAACTGCTCAGCCATGCCTCCTGCTCCTTGAGCTTCAGTCTTTTCACTCAGTCTGAGGGAAGAGAATTGAGTTGTTCCTCTGACAATTAGATAGATCATTCCAATTTTTGGATTATTTTTTCTAGCATTGAATTGATCTGGGGAGCTGCGTGTGTTGGAGATTTTCTGGCAAGTAGGATTTTATTTTATTGCATAGTATTGTGTTGTTGGCTGCTGGTTGTGAACCCTCTGTGGGACCCCTTTGTGTTGTTCTAGCCGCTGGTGGATGTTTGGTTTTTTTTTCTGGGTTTCTGGATAAACCCTTCCACCAACGCAGCTCCTCCAACGTGGGTAGCTCCAGAGTTTGCACCCAGTGTTACGTGGCGTGCTCTGAGGTTTAGTTTGGCTTTGCGGCTCTGGGAAAGTCCCTTTTGACTTTCGCGTCATTTTTTCTGGCAAAGGAAGCGTCTGCGGCGGTGCGGGAGAGTCTTCTGGCTTGCGGTCGCCATTTTTGGTCACAGCGTGGGATGGAGCAGACAGAGATCGGAGGAGCAGAGGCTTGTTGCTCCCGGTCATCTTCCTTCAGCTCACTGCCCCTTTGGAGTAACTTTGGCCAGTGCTGGTGGGCGAAGCGGTGTTGTTGGAGTGGTGGCTCCTGCGCCTATATTTTGGCTAGAGGCTTGAATCTGCGCTGGGAGAGCGTGCTGGGCTCTCACGCCACCATTGTCTGAGGAAGAGACTTGCAGAGTGACTGGCAGGTTTGATCCCGTTCACAGTCCCTGTTGTGACCCAGGTTCCTGGACCCGGACTCCTGGACTCGGATGATTCAGAAAGTGAGGGAGAAGACCTGGCCAGCCCTGCTTCTCTTGAGCCCTTTCCCTCCCTGGCACCCACTCAAAGGGAGGAGGAGGGGCCGGCAAAGCCTGATTCCATGGAGCCTCCTTCTGATTTGTAGCCCCAAGAACAGTTTTGGAGTGATGCAAGGTTACGTAGACGTGATCGGCGTGCGCAGCAGCGGAAGAGTTGGGACAAAGCCAAGTCATAATTGTCATGCAGTGACATCTGCAGAGACTATAAATAGGAGGCGGGACTTCCTGGTTTTTTGTCTTGGACAAAGTAATGAATTTGGGCGGGCAATCTGTATCAACGGAGGGAAGAATATATTCGTGAGCAATTCTGGCCTTATCTGTAATTTCCTTGTTATCTCCAGAAACTTGGCAGGCCCGTGGGTAGACGTAGCCAGGACATTTATATATATGTAAATAAATCAGAAAAGGAGGCCTCTGACTGACTCTTTGCTGGGAGTATTGGGGGAAGGGAAACAGAACAGTCCCAGAGCCTCTGCCCTAAGCTAGGATCAGATTTCTGGTCCCTTGGAAGCTGTCTCCCTGCCCTTAGCTACTTTCAGTGGCTTAAGTAGGGCCTGTTATTGTATTTATCTAGATTGCTTCCAACAGCAGTGATTATACCTCAGTCTGATCTGTCCTCAGACATAGAGCAAGCTCCCAGTCCCCCTAGAACACGTAATGGGGGGGGGGTTTCTTCTAAATCTAAAAGCTCCACATCTGATCAGAGTAAGGCTTCTAAGGCCAGACCTGAGTCAGTTGCAGTATCTGCTAAGGCCCTTGAGGCGTCATAAAGCCCTAGAATGCCAGTTTGATATTGCTCAGCAAAATGCACAACTTTCTGTGCATCAGCCTGATTATACCAGGGAGCAATTGTTGCCAGCCCAGGCAGAAGGCCTTCCTTGTCATCTCAAGGGTCTGCTGTGGTTCAGGATGATCCTTTACTTTTGCACCAGCAGCCAGTTGCAGGGTTCTCACATGAAGTTCCCTTGGCTGCATCTTCAGCTTCAGCTCATCTGTATCCTGTGGTGCAACGTCAAGTGCCAGAAGCTACCTTCACTCTCACCGCTGCAGGGCTGTGTGCGGGGGAGGGACAGAATCCAGTGCCATCAGTGGATTTCCAAGCCCTGCTTTCAGATGCTTTTTCTACATTTCTGGCAGCTGGCATACAACAAGGGGCTCAATTACAATATAATGTACCCATGGCCAGGGCACAGGTACCTTTACAGAGGCCTAGTGTTGTCGAGTCACCATCTCACCATGATTCCTCTCAGAGTGAGGATTCTAATGTAGAGGAGGATTGTCCAATGGACTTAGAATTTTCTGAGGATGAAGGAATAGCATCAGATAAACCATCTGTTTTGGTCTTATTTTGCCCTTTGATTTTCAAATCATTGCTTCATAAGGCTAAAGTCACAACTAATATTTGATTAGGTGTCAGCACCGGCTCTCAAGCTCAGGGATCTGACAATTCACATGAGGGCTTGTTCATGGTGCCTAAACCTGAACCTGAATTTATACCTTGCCCGGCCTTATTTACTGAGGTAGTTCAGAGACCATAGGTTCAACCCGGTTCTCTGCCAAGCCCTAGCAGTCAAGATAAGAGATTGCATTGTTCTGATCCTGCTCTGGATCAACTTCTGCAGCTGCCTTCGGTTGATGCACTAGTAGCTAGTTTAACATCTTCCACAGTACTTTCTGGTGATGTGGATGAAGGCCTTAAGGCTGAGGATAAAAAATGGAAATGGCCTTTAGGAAAACTCATCAAGCTGCTGCTTGGGCCATCAGGGCTGCTACATCTGCCTCGTTTTTTAACAGAGCTTTGCTCATTTGGTTACGCCCATTGCAGAACCGCCTACCACCTGAGGAAGTGAGAACCCACCAAGACATTAATAAGGTGGGGGCTGCTACAGAGTATTTGGCAGATGCATCTTTGGATGCAGCAAAGTTTGCTTCACGTGCTCGAGCTTCTATTGTCACTTCTTGGAGGCTTCTTTGGTTACACAATTGGAAGGCGGATATGAAGTTGAAGTGGAGGCTGGCTGCTGCACCGTTCAAGGGGTCTTCTTTCTTTGGGGAGGCGTTAGATCCAATTTGATCGAGGATAAGGATAAGAGAAAGATCCTGCCTCCATCTTCTTACAGGAGATCTGAGCGTAGATATGTTCCATATTCGCAACGCCAGCCCTTTCGTGTGGACTCTGGATCCGGTGGGTCCTATTTTCAATGTTCCTATTCACAGGGCTATGGCCAGTCTGCCAACAGACCGACTTTCCAGGATCGGTAACGCTGTCAACCTCCTTGCAAGAAGCCCTTTCAGGGAGCTGGAAACCGGTCTTTCCATTGTGGCAAATGACGCCTTGCATCACTACCCCATCGGTAGTCAACTCCAGCTGTTCTATCATCATTGGGAGACTTCAACGACCGATGCGTGGGTTCTGAGGACTGTAAGATCTCACTTTGGAATTTTTCTCCAGCCCTCCAAATCGTTTTCTTCAGTGCCTGGTGTCTCTAAATCAGGTAAAAAGACATCTTATGGAAGCAGAAATAGGTCATCTATTAGACATACAGGCAATAGAGCCGGTACCAGTTGATCAAGAGGGAACAGGGTTTTATTCCACCCTATTCCTGGTACCAAAAAATTCAGGGGGCTGGAGAGGGATTTTAAACCTAAAAGGTTAAATTATTATATCCTGCACAGAAAGTTCAAGATGCAATCCCTCAGATTGATTTTGGGCTGCGTCAGGCAGGGCGACCTGTTACAGTTGATGGACCTCAAGGAGACATACTTGCATGTTCCAAGCCATCCAGCGTACCGCAATTATCTCTGGTTCACCTATGCTTCTCGTCCCTTTCAATATCAGGCGATGGCTTTCTTCAGCCCCTCGAACATTTAAAAAGTTGTTGGCAGCAGTGGCAGCATCGATCAGGGGGATTCCAGTCCGTATTCTCTGCTACCTAGATGACATATTGATCTTGTCATCATCACAGGTGCGAGCAGTGCAGGACAGAGAGATTGTGCTTCACAGCTTTTCTCTCAACTTGAAGAAGAGCCATTTACATCCAACTACCCGCATTGTGCATCTTGGAGCAGTTATCGACTCAGTCAAGGGTCAGATGTTCCTGTCACCGGAGAGGATGGCCAATCTCAGGGAGTTAATGTGGCAGGTTCTGCTCGAGCGTTGTGTCCTGTTGGTCCAGTTGTCACAGTTGCTGGGGAAGATGATTTCGTGTATCGCTATCGTTCCCTGGGACCAAAGGCATGCTCGTCCTCTACAGTGGTTCCTGTTGCTGTTCCAGAAAGCAGGGCACAGCAATTCCAGGACCAAGGTTCTACTTCAGCCGCAGGTATGTCTGTCCTTGAAATGGTAGATGTCAGTGGCAGTCAAGAAAGGCAGGCTGTTTCAAGAACCAGAGCGCATCACAGTGACATCGAATGCAAGCCTTCTTGGTTGGGTGCGTATCTGGACTCGCAGATGGGACAGGGCAGATGGACGCTGGCAGAGAAGTGGAACAGCATCAACTGGCTAGAGTTGAGAGCGGTAAAGCTTGCTCTCAAATGCTTCCAGACCATAATAGTGGATCGCCATGTTTTAATACTGACGGACAACATGGCAACGAAAGCACACATCAATCAGGAAGGCAGCACTCGGTCACGGCTTCTCATGGATGAGGTGGAGAAGCTGATGAACTGGACGGAGAGGTACCTTCGGTCCCTGACAGCAGAACACATATCAGGTGTCTAAAATGTTCAAGCAGATTGGCTGAGCAGGGCACAGTTAGATCCATCGGAATGGCGTCTCCATCCACAATTGGTCCTGGAGATTGTGGGGAGATTTGGTCTCCCTGTTATCGACCTGTTTGCTCACCCAAACAACACACAGCTTCCTCGGTTTTTCTTGGGGTTTCCGAGTCCGGAAGCGGAGGGCTGCAATGCCCTCAGATGTCATTGGCCTCAGGGTCTGCTATACGCATTTCCTCCCATTTTTCTCATTCTAAGAGTGATTCGAAAATTGCTGGCGGAAAGGGCAGAGGTCATTCTAGTAGCACCATTTTGGCCTTGCCATCCTTGGTTCTCAGATCTCATGGGTCTCTCAGTGTCCCGGCCCTGGTAGATCCCTCAAGATTAGATCTCCCTATGCCAGAGGACAGTATCCATCGAGAACCCCAATGGCTCCAGTTGACTGCCTGGCACTTGAATGGATCCTCTTGAGGAGGGATCATTTTTCAGGGAAGGTGATTCAAACAATGCAGGCGTCTCAACGGGCCTCTACGAACCGCATTTATAATGCTACTTGGAAAGCCTTCTGTCTCTGGTGTTCAAAACAGCACATTGATCCTACTTCACCATCAATTCCGGATATTCTTGACTTCTTGCAAGCAGGTTTAGACAAAGGTTTGGCTCCTTCGATGCTGCGATGACATGTTGTGGCCTTATCTATAATTCTCACTTGTGACTCCTATCAGTCATTAATACAGCACCTTAGAGTGTGTTGTTTTTTACAAGGGGCTACCAATCTTTATCCACCGGTAGTGCATCGCTACCCTACGTGGAACTTCCTTTAGTTCTTCAAGCTCTAACGGACTCTCCATTTGAACCTCTGGGTGCCATTTTGCTCAAATTCCCGACATTGAAAGTCACCTTTCTCTTGGCAATCACATCAGCTAAGACAGGGGTCTGCAAACTTGGCTCTTTTAAGACTTGTGGACTTCAACTCCCAGAGTTCCTCAGCCAACTGGCTGAGGAACTCTGGGAGTTGAAGTCCACAAGTCTTAAAAGAGCCAAATTTGCAGACCTCTAGCTAGGAGAATTTCTGATCTGACAGCTTTATCTATTCGAAAGGACCTTTGTATTTTTCATTCCAACAGGGTCGTTTTATGACTGGATCCTTCATTCCTGCCGAAAGTGAACTCTTGGTTCCATCATGCTCAGGAGTTAATTCTTCCAGACTTTTGCCCCCGATCCTCACAATCAATTAGAAGAGCGCTGGCACATCTTAGACGTGCGGAGGGCTCTCCATCGGTATATCAGGCGTACGTCTTCTTTTTGATGGACTGAAGCCCTTCTGGTGTCTTTTCATCCGTCTTCGATGTGGAAGAAGGTTTCTTCATCAACTGTGGGTAGATGGCTGAAGGTGTGTATTGCAAAGGCATACAAACTTAAATCCAAACCCTTGCCTGGAAGAATTTTATCACATTCAACTCATAGTGCTGTGACAACAGCAGCTTGGGCTACTCAGGCTTCAGTTAGTGACATTTGTAGAGCGGCTACTTGATCGTCATTATCTCCATTTATACACCATTACAAGTTAGATAGCTGTGCTTCGGAGGAAGCATCGTTTGGACGTAGGGTGTTACAGAGTGTGCTCTCCACCCAGGACCTAGGGACTATTCAGCCTCCTGCCCAGGGTCCACGAGCTTGAGTATATCCCAATGAATGGATTATCCTCTCAACACACCGAAAAATGACATTCAGGTAAGTCAACATCCGTTTCAACCGGGCCTCATTAATGTTGCTCAGGCAATTATAGGACAAGATTCCTGTGGCGGATGTGCGAGTCCATTAGGTCTTGAATAAGTTGTCTGCCGCCCTTGAATTCTCAGCAGACGCAACACTTAGAGCAGTGAGGTTTGCCTCAAAAGCTATTGCATCAACTGTGGCTTCCAGGCGTCTCCTCTGGCTCCGCAAATGGCAGGCGGATGCCAAGCAAAAGTGGCGGCTGGCCCCTGCTCGATTCTCAGGGAAACACCTGTTTGGAGAATCACTGTAGCCGTTGCTTGTGGAGACGAAGGAGAAACGTAAGGTCCTTCCATCTCTTTCCCGATGGGCAGACCCACGTCATTTCCTATACTTCATTCGCCAGTCTTTCCGGGGGGCTGACAGGGTTTGGTTCAGCTAGGTCTCAGTGCCCAGTCCAGCCTAGGCAGGACCAACAACAGGATAGGGCAGGGAAATACAAGCAATTCCCACCCAGACGGCCCTTTCGAGGGGGAGGGAGCCATCCTTTCTGGCGCCAGCAATAATTGCCTCACAGACCCTCCCATTGGGGGATGCCTGGCCAGTTTTGCCAGGATATGGGAGGGCGTTACTACGGATGCATGGGTCCTGGAGACAGTCCGTTCGGGCCTCTCTTTAGAATTCCTTTCTACACTCCCGAGGTTTTTCATCTGTTGCCCTGTTTCAGGTAACAAGATTAAAAGGGATCTCATGGAAACAGCTATTCAACATCTGTTGGATATCCAGGCTATTCAACCAGTTCCAGAGGCTAAGCAGGAGATGGGGTTTTATTCCATCCTCTTCGTAATTCCAAAAGCCTTGGGGGGGGGCGATATAGGGAATTCTAGATCTCAAAAGACTGAACCTTTACGTTCTTTACAAACGGTTCAAGATGCATTCTCTTCAGTCCATTTTGGATGGCGTCAGGGAGGGCGACTTCCTCACCTCTATTGATTTTACTGAGGCTTATTTACATGTCTCCATCCTTCTGGGCCATAGACAGTATTTCCGCTTCTATTATGCAGGCGGACACTATCAGTACAAGGCCTTGCCCTTTGGCCTATCATCAGCACCTAGGGCATTCACAAAGGTATTAGCTGCTTTAGCGGCTCACCTTCGAGTTTGTCCCGTGCGTGTCCAATGCTATTTGGACTACATCCTGATCCAATCCACCTCTGAAGACCAGGCGTGGGTGGATCTCAGAATCACCATTCAAGTGCTTCAGGAGCGTGGTTTTTCTATCAATGTGAAAAAGAGCCATTTGGCACCGACTAACCGGTTGCTGCATTTAGGAGTGGAGATAGACACCATTGCATGCAGGGTATACCTTTCCCAGGAATGTCAGGCGAGTATAGCTGAACTAGTGAATCAAATCAGGGGGGCTCGTACAGGGCCCCGGCAACACTTTTGCGACTCCTGGGCAAGATGGTGTCCTGCATTTCAATCGTGTCGTGGGCACATTTACACACCAATGCTGTCCAGTGGTTTCTCCTCCCTTATCAGAGGGCAGGTACAATCATGCACAAGGTTAAGTTAACTCCAGAGGTTCTACATTCCCTGGAGTGGTGGGCTTCCCCAGCATTTGCTGGGGTTGTATTTTTAAGGAGCCCGAGCGCCTGACAGTGACAACTGATGCCAAATTAAATAAGAACTTCAGTTAAGAGACCCCTGAATATTACTGAATATACAAAAGTGACTTGAAGAGGTGTGCATAATCCCCTGATGTATTCAAATTGATTGGACTGATTATTGATAAAACATTTAAAATTGTGATTTGGAAGTTTTGTTTTGAATTAATGATTCCTGGACAACTAGCAAGAAAGGAGACCTATTAAATACAGACACAACGTAAGATGGAAACGAGAGGAAGCTAAACAGAATGGAGTTGTTTCAAAGCATTAAGGAAATACTTGATTGCATAGACCAAAAAGTGGAAAATATAGTACAAGGGATAATGGGCAAAGACCAGGACAACGAAGAAAGAATGGAGCCATCAGCAGGAATGGAGGGGAAAGCAGAACTGAGAAACCAGCAAGAAGAAGACAACGAGGAGATATTACTAAAACTAATAGTGATTAAGGAACTAAAACAGGAGGAAAATACTGTAAAAGACTTAAAAAGGGAATGGGAGAAGCAGGAAGAGAACTGGGGAAAAGAGATGGGGCCTGAAACAGATAGTTCTGCAACTAGACAGTGGGAAAGGGTAGATAAAGAGGGGAGAAAAAGTTAGATTGCATAAATCAGAATATAGAAGTGGATGGAATAAAAGATTTAAAAGAAGAATATGGACGGTGAGCAAAAAGAAAATAAGATCAAAAGTTCAGATGCAGGCAAGAGATGATGGATAAGGGGGGAAAAAAGAAATTAGAATTATATAGGTTGGATAATTATTTTATATGTAGTGTGATAAATATTAGGATAATATTTTAATATAAACATGAAGAGTGAGATAGGGGAATAAGAATTAAGCAACAATTGGAAAATTAGAATTTGAATGATGGTATTATTAAACATGCATAAAAATATGACTAACAGTGAAATACTAGAATTAAACAGTGGGCGATTAGATAATGAAAGAATATATTTTAATGTAAACGTATTAACAGTAGAATTGTATGGATTGAAGGATCAGAAAGAACATGAATAGAGGTACTTTAAATATATAAACGATTGTGATTGGTATTAGAAGTGTATACTGAGACATTGAATAATGAAAGAATGAAGGATGAAATTTTGATATAAATTGATGTGAAGAGTTAATTAAGGAAAATATGACTGAAAAAACACGTCTTTGAATATTATAGCGATATGAGAAAAAGAAAACTTAAGAGACAGAAATAGGGGGAATAATAGTGTGTGTGTGTGTGTGTGTGTATGTATGTATGTAGGTATGTATGTGTTAAATATGTATATATGTATGTATGTGTGTGTGTATATATATATATATATATGTAGGTCTTTGGTTATTCGGGTTTTCTCCCGCGTAAAATTGGAAGTGTCTTGGCGACGTTTCGACGAAGTCTCATTCGTCATCTTCAGGCTTCAGCTTCGTGCTTCTGGGAGCTCCAGAAACGTCGCCAAGACACTTCCAATTTTATGTGGGAGAAAACCTGAATAACCAAAGACCTACATACAAACACCCGCGAAAACCTCAGAAAACAAATATATATATATCTATCAAACTATTCTAAAAAGAGGTCTATTACATATGCAATGGCCAAATGGATTAATGGCATATAAAGGCAGAGATCTCTGCAATGGTAGTTTAATACTCTGACGATGTCAGCAGATGGCTGACGAAAGCATAGTAGAATAATTATATATATATATGAGCATATGGCAATAAGGCCAAGCACTTATTTCAGGGTTCAAAAAAAATATAAGACAGGGTCTTATTTTCAGGGAAACACTCTATATCTATCTATCTATCTATCTATCTATCTATCTATCTATCTATCTATCTATCTATCTATCTATCTATCTATCTTATCTATATTTATATACATACATACATACATACATACATACATACATACATACATACATACATACATATGTTAAGATATATGAAAGAACAAAAGGAAGGTTTAGAACTGAAGTGTAATAGTAAAAGATGTGTAAACAATATGCAATAATGAAAATGAAATGTAATAACTAGGAGGATATTATGTTTATCTGTATTGAGATGTATAATACCTAGGTATCATACCATTCACACATTGATATGTATAAATAATATAAAATTAAAAAAACTTGAATTGAAAAAAAAGGTAGCATAGATTTTGTCAAGAAGTCTTGCCAAATCAATTTCACCTCATTTTTAAAAAATTTTTCCTGCTAGATTGTAGGAATCCTGGTGATATAAAATACCATGATTTGAATGCCGCATTGTCAATTGCCCCATAACTTTTTGATTAACAAAGTAATCAAAAGTGAGCTGGATGATATAACAAACAAATTAATCCTGTGTTTTCCCGAAAGTACGACCTACCCCAAAAGTAAGTCCTAGCTTGATTTTTAAACTTGCACCCAATATAAGCCCTACCCCCAAAATAAGTCCTAATTAAGACCCCACCCATTCTTGGTGCAGGAGGTGGGGTAAGTGGATCGGGGGGGGGGAATGGAGCTGCCCTACTTACCAGACCTCACCCCCCCCAATACCTGCTTTGCCTTGCCGGCTCACTTCTGCGGCCACTTGCTGCCGCTGGCGTGTGTCGCCCCCAGCCTCTATTTTGCTGTCACAGGCCATTCCAGAAAGCCCTTGCAGCCAAGAAAAGAGGTCTGGATTGACTTGTCAATTGCACTATCACAAAACCTGTAAAATATGATTGCCCAAACTATTACAAAGGGCATTGATGCTGCCCTTATACAAAGGGGTTTCTTCGCCCTGTTGCCAGCAATAGACCCAAATCCGAGGGCCATTTCACCAGTGGGATATTCTGACAGAGAGTACATTCTAGACCCTCATTCTCCTTCACCTTCGCAACAAAGTGACATGTCATTTATGAGCGAAGAAGAGGATGTGGCAGATTATAATCTTTCCGAGGATGAAAGAATCATCCCTGATAAGCCTACTGCCATGGATCTGTTCCGCTATGATCTGTTTATACATTAAGGTTTTAATGTATAAAGCAAAGACAACAGCCAATATGGGGGCGCTTATTGGGCAACCTGAGGGATCTTCGGACCCTCAAGATTCCATGGCTCTTCTTTTTACTAAGCCTATCACAGAACAAGAGGCTGTTCCATCGCCTAAGCTCTTTGTGGATGTCATACACTGACAGCCTGGGTCCATCTCTGCCACTAGTGGCATGGATCAGAAAATGTACACAGTGGAACAAGAGCTCGAGGAGCTCCTCAAACTTCTAGCTGTTGATGTTCCGATGGCCAGCTTGGCTTCATCTAACATCCTTCTTTCCAACTCAGCTGAGGGCCTGAAAACTGAGGACTGAAGGGTGGAGCTCTCTGCTTATAAGACCCACCAAGCTGGTTCATTCGTTCCACCACAGCGGCATCCTTTTCCTCTAGGACATCCCTAATTTGGCTTCGTTAAATGAAGTCCCGGGCGTCCCCTGAAGACACCTGTTTGGATCAGGACATAAATAAACTAATTGCTGCTCTGGAATATTCAGCAGATGGAACCCTCAATTCAGTTAACTTTACTTCACGAGTGTTGTGTCTTCAGCCCCCGAGCCTGGCCTCCTGGCAGAAAGTGATTCAGAGTATGAGGGGGAAGAGCCGACAGGGCTTCCCTCTGCAGGACCTTCCTCTCTGGCTCCGCTCCAGGTCCCAGAGGCAGGCCAGGTGGAGGAGATGACGAGGCCTCTTTCTCCTGCACCTTCCCCCTTCCAGGAAATGTCTCAAGACTCAGCTGCTGACAATCAGTCCTGGTGAGATCCCAGGCATCGCAGAAAGGAGAGGCGGGAACAACAAAAGGGGTGTGGCAGGCCTAGAGAGTGCTGAGTCACGGAGCCACACCCCACAGGGTATAAAAGCAGGAGGAGCTGCTCTATAGCTTCTTGTGACAGACAAAAACTGACTCTTGGAAACTTTGGCTGCAATATTTTGAGACTAAGACTTTGTCTTCTGTTTATTTCTGAACTGCAGTTATGCTGGTCTGAGGAGATAAGAGAACTTGGCAGGCAATCGCAGGTTCGTTGCCAGAACTGATATCTGTTGTCAGAGTAAATTGCTGGCAGATATAGTCAGCTCACGTGTCTGCTTGGTTGTGGTTGGTGGGGACAGAACAACGAGCCTTAGTGTCCAGTGTCACCTCCAGACACCTCTTATGGCTGAGGCACTGGCAAGCTGACATGAAAACAAAATGGCAACTAGCAGTGGCTCCATTCAAGGGCGGCTTTCTCTTCGGGGAAGCATTAGACCCTGTTTTGGTAGAGGGTAAGGATAAGAGGATAGTTCTTCTCCACATCTACAGGCAAACCGGTTTTCCTTACCGTAGAGAGCCGTTTTGGGCATCAGACATGGGGTTTCAAAGCCCGGGCTACCAAAGTTCCTTTCTTTCGGGATCGTTCCTGACAGCCACAGACCAGACGTCCCTTTTGGGGAGCTGGCTACTGACCTTACCGTCTGACTGTCCTGACAAGTGCCCCATAGGCGGTCACCTGGGCAGATTTGCAGACTGCTGGTGACACACAACCTCCAATGCCTGGGCATTACAGACAATAACACTCTGTCTTACCCTAGAGTTCAGTTCCAGACCCCCCCGATGGTTCATCCAATGCTCCATCCCACGGGATCCCACCAAGAGGTCTCTGATGGAAGCCGAAATCCAGCATCTGCTGGCCATTTAGGCCATAGAACCTGTACCTCTTCAACACCAAGGGTTCAGCTTCTATTCGATACTCTTTCTGATGCAAAAGAAATCGGGCGGAAGCAGAGCCATCCTAGATCTGAAGAAGCTGAATATACGCATCAAGTACAAACACTTCAAAATGTAATCCCTGTCCGCCATTCTGGGTTGCATCAGACAGGGAGATTTCTTGACTTCAATAGATCTACGAGAGGTTTATCTGCACGTGCCCATCAGACCATCCCACAGGAGATTCCTCAGGTTCTCCTACATGGGAATACCAATACAAAGCTCTGCCCTTCGGACTATCATCTGCCCCCAGAATATTCACAAACCTTCTGGATGTGGTAGCTGATCACTTGCGGTCGAAACCCATACGTTTGTTATGTTATCTGGATGACATTTTGGTCCTGTCCTCATCCTCTCAGTAGGTGAGTCTAGATCTTCAGATCACGATTCAAACCCTCCAAGTCCACGGGTTTCCTGTGAATTGGGAGAAGAGTCACACGACCCCTTCCACCAATCTGGTTCATCTGGGAGCAAGGATTGACACTCAGGCCAGCCTCGTCTTCCTCTCCCAGGAGCGTCGCTTCAGCATCCACACCACCATAAGGCAAGTGAGAACCCTCAGAGGGGTACCATTGATGCTTCTTTCCCAATTCTTAGGCAAAATGATTTCCTGCCTACAGATTGTTCCTTGGCGAGGTTGCACTCCCAACCTCTTCAATGGTTTCTATTTCTATTACCAAGTCAACAGGTGGGCCACAGCAACTCTCCCAAATGGATCAGAGTTCCCTTCAGGGAAATCAGATCCTTAGAGTGATGGACGTCGGCAACCATGGAGCAGGGGTGTTCCTTCAAAAAGCACCCCTGCCTAACCCTGATGACAGACACCAGCCTTTTCTGAAAGACTTTACAATTTTTGAGCAAGTTAAATCTCTTTTTGGCCTATTTTTCCTGAGATAAAGAAGCTGCCCAATAATGATGCATACTTTGATATAGATGTTGATCTTCTTATGCCACACCCTCCCTCATTAAACAAATACACTGATATGTTTATATTCAGTAAGAATTCAAGGTTATACAGCTTGGAGATGGTAAATATGAATAAAAATGATGATATGGTCAAAATAGTCACTTGCCTAATAATTGTGCATACAGTATAATTAAAAATATAGCTAATGGGGCTTATTTGCTGTAAGATGAAAAGGCATCTTTTAGTTTTTGTTTTTGTTTTCATTTGTTTCTGGACTCTGGACTAAATGCTTGTTTTTTTGTCAGGAAGCAACAGAAAAGTTCATTGATCTGGAATTTGCTGCAGATATATTTTTAAATTTCTGATATTTTTCATACTTTAATAAGAAAAAAGGGTCACATTGGTTTCAGGTGGCGTTCTGAAACTTCCCTTTTCTGTTTCAGAAACTTCCCTTTTCTGTTTCCTTTATAAAGCTTTGGTCATTATTTTTTTCTATATCCAATATTGGTTTTCTTCTTCTAAATTCGTTGTTTTTTCTTTTTCATTGTTTATAGTTTTTCATGTTTTCAGTTTTTTTAAGTTTGTCCCAAATGAAATTTCTTTTCTTTTCCCTTGACTTACAATTTTTTTAAATATATAGTTCTTATATCCATGTCATCTTTAATTATTTCCTACTACATAGACGGTATTACATACTCTTTCAAAGGAAGACAAAATTTTACTAAATCGAGTAATTTAAACATGATTTTAAACAAGAACATCATATTCTTCCAGATGAAAAAGACTTTTCGGAAGATGGGTAGCCACATGCATATCAGTTTAATGTATGTTAGAGGTGTTGTGAATGTCTTCAAAATTTGTAGTGGAACAAAAAAATGATCCAGAAATATAATTTTAATTATGGTAGTTATATTTTCAGATAATCACCATGCATTTATTAGTTGTTATAGCCCTATTAAGAATCTTTTATGTGTTGTTCATATATGCTTTTCAGTATCTTTTTACTTTAGCAGTATATTAAATTTCAGGTTGAAAATGTTAATGTTAATGTTTTGAATTCTTACAGTACTATATTAATAGCTCTTTATTTTTTTTTATCTTTGAATAAATTTTGAATCTTTGATGCTGCCTGGATAAATCCATTAAATTGTTTTTCATTGTTTTCTTCATGGAGCTGAGAGAGAGGATGATTAGCCCATCACCCAGCTGCCTATGTGCCTAAGGCAGGGTTAGAACTCACTGTCTCCGGGTTTCCAGCCTGGTGCCTTTAACCATTACACCATAGTGGTTTTCAAGGCTGGGTATTGATAGTCCCATGAAAACATAAACTTTTTTTCCCCAGTTTGTTGCTATAATATATTTAACTACTTGACAAAAAACTTATACAGTCAAAAACCTTACACAGTGAAACTCAGTAGCTTTACTATGGATTAAAATCAGTTCTGTCACTTTTTATGTTTTGCTGCAGAAGCCAATATACCTATATACAAAAAAACCCTGAATTTTTTTTGGTCATTTACAGGACTGTATCTCTAAATGTTGAATAAAATGGATCGTTTTGTTTTCTTCTCCCTTCATACTTCTGTAGGTTTATCCTTCATCCCAAAGAAGTAATTCACAATCAGCTCTTAGAAAAACAAAAAATAGCAGAAGAAAAAATTAAGGAACTGGAGGTACGTTTGGAATATCTAAAATGATTGTATGTATGTATATGTATAAATGTATGTATTTTGCATTCTTTATTCTATATGGTTCATCTGTATGAAGTGCCTTTGCAGAATGGAAGTTTTAATACAGGACAGCTAATAGTAATTCTTGTTTTACAATTGTGCCTGGAAATTCCCTGTGAAGCCTGGGAAAACACACAGAATATAACTGGTCTGCAGTTAAAAAGAGAGAGGTTTGCTTGTCAGAAGATCACAAAAGCTGAACACGGCAACCGTCATAAATATGAATTGTTACCTGAATTTTTATCACATGGGGATGCTGCAATGGTTGTAAGTGTTAAAAACGGTCATAAGTCACTTTTTCAGTGCTGTTGTAACTTTGAATGATCAGATGAACTGTGGTAAGTCGAGGACTACCTGTATACAGTAGTACCTGTAAGTCCTCAACTTACATCAGTTCATTTAATGACCGTTCAGAGTTATGATGACTGAAAAAAGTGACTTATGACCATTTTTCATAGTTACAACCTTTGCAGCATACCCATGATCATGTGGTCAGAATTCAGATGCTTGGCAAGTGATTTATATTTCTGACCATCACTGTGTCCCGGGGTCATGTGATCCCCTTTTGTGACCTTTTGACAAGCAAAGTCAATGGGGAAGCTGGATTCACTTAACAACCATGTAACTAACTTATAACTGCAGTGATTCACTTAACAACTATGGCAAGAAAAGTTGTAAAATGGGGCCAAATTCACTTAACAAATGTCTTAACAGAAATTTTGGGCTCCATTGTGGGCTTAAGTTGAGGATTATCTGTATTTTTTATAGTCATCTATAGTACATTATGTACTTACAGATTGCCTATTGTTGGAAGGTGATAATAGTTATTTGGATGAATTTTGGAATAAAATGTTGGAATACTTTACAGAAATAAGATACAAGCGATTAATAATCTCAACGTTAAGTATTGTTCATATGATAAGAGTAATCAAAAGAAAATACTTCATGTGTGGGATCCTCAGAGAAACTTTTAAAAAAGCTCTTGTTATGTATGAGTTATGGGAAAAACAAGTGCACCCCATGCATTTTTAAAAATACATCTGTGGACTTACTAATATTTTATCTTTATTCCAACAGTATGTAAAGATAAAGGTGATGCAGTTGAACAAAAGAACTATGAAAATTAGCTCTTCAGTAATTTATTCATCAAAAAATTAACACATGTGTTAGTAACTTTGTTACATGAGTATAATAATATAAGCTGCTCCAATTAGCCTGTTTAATCTAAAACCAATGTTACATAGTTTTGGAAAACATAAGATTTAATGTTCTTAACATGTTCTATCATATTGCCTTTATTACTAGTTAAAGAATTTTGGATTATGGAGCTCCAAAATATATAGCCAAGATAATTTTGTTAATATTGTTACTTGTTAATTGTCAGATAGTTGATGTAAAGTAAATATCCATCTTTTTCATAAATAAAAGTAAATAGTTTGATTGGATTAGTATAGGAACTTTCCCTCCATCCCCACTGTGGTATTTTAATGCAAATGTTACATTGCTAATTCTGGAAACTAAGAAGCCTCTCATCAAAGACAAAGTGCCCGATGTGCTCGTGAGTTTTCTAGCTCCTCCCCGCCCCCAGTCTATCTATTGTAGACTGTCTCATATACTTTAGAAGCAGTGGTGGGATTCAAGTAATTTAACAACCGGTTCTCTACCCTAATGATTTCTTCCAGCAACCAGTTTGCCAAACTGCTCAGAAAGTTAATAACCGGTTCTGCCGAAGTGGTGCGAACTGGCTGAATCCCACCACTGTTTAGAAGGTAAATGTAAACTTACTTACCTGCTCCCACAACAGTTTTGTTTTTTTCTTTTCCCTCAGCCCTTTGAGGAGGCAGGATCAGAATATGGACATCTCATAACCATAGGACCGTGATGGTGAACCTATGGCACACATGCCGGAAGTGGCACGCAGAGCCATTTCTCCGGGAACACGGAGCCATGGTCCGTTGCTCTTCTGGGTTCTGGTGTGTCGGCCAGCGTGCCGAAAACCAGAAGAGCAGCTGCCCATTGCACATGCATGCTCCAGGAAGATGATCTTCCTGTTTCCAGAGTGCACATGCACACCGGCCAACTGGTCTGGTGTTTGGCATGCATGCGTGCACAAAGATTAGCAACAGGCGCGCGTGCCAAAACATGCAGAGAGGGGATCCTGGCGGTCGCTTCCTAAGGGAGCAGAGCAACGTAAGCCGGGGCTTCCCTCCCTCCCTGCCCATGCGGGCTTCTTGTGTGGTTCCAGGTGGTCCGGAGCACTGGTGGACCAGCAGCCAGTGAGGGTGGTGAGTGGTGGTGGGCTGCCTGTGTAGATGACCCTATGGCCTGGACTCCTCCCTGCTGGAAGCCATCATTCCCCGGCCGGCAGCAGCACTCTCGGCCCCGCCACCTTGGCAGCACCATACTCCAGCTGAGGTAGCTCAGAACATGCTGGCTTGCCTGAGCTCTTCTGCTGGGAGCCGCAGGCTGAGCAGGTGTGGGTGGCAGGGCTTTGGCAGCCGGTAAGGGCGAGGTGATCATGGGCTGCCTGCGCAGATGATCCTGTGGCCGCCATCAAAGCAGGGCTGAAACTCCCCTCTTGGCTCGCTCCACCAGCTGCATGGGTCGCCTGGGCTGCGTTCCTCCTGCGGAGCTGTACCACCCCAGAAGAGCAACAGCAGTGACAGCTGCAGGGGAAGGGAAGAGCGACCGGCTAGCTCAGGCACACGGGGCAGCATTTGCTGACAGGGCAGGCAGCTGCCCCGCCTGTGGCTCCTTCCCTGGCATACGGCCAGAGAGCCTGACTTGGATGGCAGCGCAGTAGCTGGGGTCGAGTGCGGATTGGACCTGTCACCAAGCCCCCGCCATGCCCAATGCCACCCAAAAACAACTACAATTCTGGCCTGCCGCAGCTGCGAGTGCCAAGGCATAGCTAGAATTGGAAGAAAAGGCTGCATGGCTATGGTGGAAAGAACTGGAGCAACACCCGGCAGCTTGGATGAGAAGTCAAGAGCGAGGCGGCAGCTGCTCACACTGAGCCCACCACGCCAACTTGCGGGCTCAGTTATCAATGAGAGCAGCTGCTGCCTAGGTCATGGGTGCAAGGTGACGCGCCGCTTTGAGGCCAGTTTGGATAGGGACCTGAGAGCCGCGTGAGGACAGCTCGCCTGAAGGAAGTATGGCAGAGCCTTGAAGCTTTTATCTGCCACCTTGCCTCTGGGTAAGGCCCCTCCTCCTCTTCTCCCCTTTCCCTTCCAGCAGTGTACTGGAACACCCGGGCCAGGCCGGGCAGCAATGCCCAGGGAGGCGCCTCGATCAAGGAGGCTCAGGCTGTATCCTGCAGCTTGCATAAACCGCTCCATCCCCTTTCAAAATAGCCATCCAACACTTCCCTCAGGCGCCCAGGGCCGGCAAGCAGCTCTTCTTCCGAGAAGCGTGTGTTGGGGGGATGTAGAGGCAGGTGCGCCAGCGGAGACAGGCTTTGGTTGTTCGTTCTGCTGCGACCCTGAACCCTTGCCTGGACTCCTCCCCACTGGGTGCCAGGCTTCCCCGGAGAAGGCACAGAAGGCATAAGAAAGTTAGGACTTGATGGTGGAGAAGGCAGGAGAAAGCTAGGACGCGATGGGGGAGAAGGCAGGAGAAAGCTAGGACACGATGGAGGTGGGGGAATTGTGGAGATCGAAGAAGGCAGGGAAGGTAGGAGAAAACTTTCCTCCCTGGAAACACACATTGCAGAGCCAGGTGTCCTCCTCCTCCTTCTCCGCAGACTCACTTTCTCTTTCCTCCTGGCTAGATCTGCCGCGTGGAATTTGGGGAGGAGATTGGAGCCCTGCCACCTGAAACACTTCCCCCACCCCTATTGAGTCCTAGCTTTCTCCTGCCTTCTCCCCCATCGCAAGTTGGAGTGGTGGGCTCAGTTACCGGTGAGAGCAGCTGCCGCCTCGCTCGCACCTTCTCATCCAAGCTGTCGGGGGTTGCTCATTTCCGCGATAGCCATGCAGCCTTTTCTTCCAATTCTAGCTATGCCTTGGCACTCGCAGCCGCGGCAGGCCAGAATTGTAGTTCCCCTCACTCCAACCAGCAGCTTCTACTTGCGTCAAGGAACCAGCAGCCGGGCGGGAGGAGGACAAGGATGGGCGCAAGGTGACATGCTGCTTCCAGCCCAGTACAGCTGGCGGGTGTGTGAGCAGGCAGCCCTCAGGGAAGAGCGCTGCATTGGGTGACACATCTCCCGGTTGCAGGCTGCATGCAGGGCCCGAGGTGGAGGGGTGAACTTCCCCAGCTGGCACATGGCGCTGCCGAGGTGGTAGGGCTGAGAAACAGCTGTCACACCAGGGAACGGGCCGGTTGTCTTCCGTTATGAAGCATACCGGCCCTCTTGGAAAAAGTGGGGCGTGTACATGCGCAGTGCGGGGCGCATGCATCTGGGGAGTGTGGTGGGCAGTCATGCGCACATGCGCAAATGGGGACGCCCATTGCATTATGGGTGCTGGCACGCGGGAGCGCGAGAGGACTTGCGCGCTCTCGCGCTCGGACTTTTGGCACGTAACACCAAAAAGGTTCACCATCGCTGCCATAGGAGCTCTATTATTATAGAGTAGCGTAACAAAAACTTGAAAGCCTTGCTTAGTTTGTCTCTTCCCCTCTTATTGAAGAGAGTTAAGGCAGAACAATTTTGAGATTCCTCCTCCCTTCTCTTGCCTCTTTTGACTAAGTTCATGTTTTCTTAATGACTGCTACCCCTAACCCGTACATACCAAATGCCGGTCAGTTGAGCCAGTTGTTGACTAGCTCTTCTAAATTCTTTGAGATACCTTATCCTTGGTCTCTCAAATCCAAATAATGCTACACATCTTTGGTAAATAATTAAAACTTAATATGGATTAAGAACAGTTTGATTACCTTGTTTCAGCTTGCAAATCTCTTAACTTGCGGTTGCTTTTCTGCCAGATAATTAAAGCAGCTCTGAGACTGCCTGAAATTTGGATCATTATTTAGTAATGGATCATTTCCTTCTGTGAAGTGCGCAGTAAATTTGTCTGCCCTTTCTTTTATCAGACTCAGAACACAAGTAATTTTGATGTAGTCTATCAGAAATTTTGCAAGTCAACCTGACATGTATAGTTCACAGTGAGTGGTGAAAGTCAAAAATTGTTCCTGGTAATTGTTCCCAAACCTCTTTGGTAAGCCTCAGTGAGAATACAGAAATATCGACTTGGCTTCTGTTTGCTAAATTGTTACTTACTGAAACAAGCCCTGTCCCAAATGCTATTAGTTGTGCCATTGCATTATGCAAATTTATCATTTATATATCCACTTCTTAGTGTTGTAGTCTTGATCATTAGAAAAACAGCCAATGAATCATAAGCATCGTGAATATAATACTAAAAGGAAAGAGGTTTGCTTTGAGCAGCATGAAAAGTAGTTAGGAGAAAAATATATTTTAAAATCTTTCATTTTAATAAACATAATTGACAAGTAAACAAAATATAGTTTGAAGAAAGTGTTATTTTATTTTGTATTTAAATGTCATATTTCAGGGAAAACAATGTGGGATGCTCTAAGGACATGGAAAATACCAATTCATCCTTATGAAAGGAAATGATTAGGGGCTGTGTGTTTTTATTGTTAGTGGTAGATAATTTCTCTGTTCTGTACTATTCTGAGCTTGTTTAGTTGCTGGGTGTTGTCAGACTAGGTAGCTAAAAATAACAAACAGCAGGAGGTTGCTATGAGATGGCTGTAACTTGCTGGATTGCTTTTTCAATGTGAAGGAGGTTCAACCTTTGGCATTTTTGATAAATTGTTTTCCTGTTTTTTGAATCCTTTCATGTTTGAGAGTCTCATTATTATTTATGCTGCTTATGTACAGAAATGATAAAGCTAAGAGATGTTTTACTCTTTAACCAGAATTCTTGCACTATGAAACAATAGGAAAGATCTCATTCTTTCTATGTTGCTTTGAAACTGCTTTTGCCATGATAGTTCCAGCCTATGAATATAATTAATATTATTTAATTATTCTATTCTAGATTTAAATTTGCTGCTTATGCTTTACCGTAAGATAGGCACCCCATTTTACTAAATGATTTGAAGTAATAAAAAGTGTCACATATTCACATAATATCTTTGTTATTAGCTTTTCTCTTATGGCTATAATTTTAAGTGAAAGAAGATTTTACTTGAAATTTTCATATGATTTTCATTTTCACTTCAGAGAAGCAAGTGGGTGGAGCTGCTTGCTGTGAGGAGGGAGTGGGGGTGAATACAGAGAAAAAATGACCCGCGTGTCTAATGGCGCGCGAAACTAATCACTATAAATCCAAAATAGCAATAATATATTCAGGGTTAGTTCACTTGAGATTGTGATTTTATTCTATTTCAAAATGACTGGTTTAGTTCAGTGTAATACTTGTTTTGCAGCTGTCTTTCGCAGTACTCTTCAAATTTGGGTATTGTCCTCTTTGTAAACAAATTAGTAGTCTATGTGGACCGATTACCTATCTAGAATCTCAAATCTTTGCTCTCCAAGCAGAAATTAGGTGCCCAATTCAGCCATTCCAGCTGCCGTGCCATCAGTCCCTTCTACCACAAAGACCCTGCAGGAGAACGGCAGTATGGACAACTGTGGGATCTGACAGGGTGAGAGCTGGGAACCATAAACACAAAGCTTTTACAGTGTCCCAGTATAACAGATATAGTGCCCTTGCTGACCTTAATAGGGACACTAAAGTGACAGGTCAAGATAGTATTGATACTGATAACTCAAACAATCAGGGGATCATGGTCCGAGATGAAGAACTTACTTTGGAAAGGGAAAAGAGTGAATCAGGTATTACAGATCAGTCACACAAGAAGAGCATGGTATCCAAAAAGAGAAGCCACCTTTTGATTGGTGATTCAATTGTAAGGGATGTAAATTTAGGAAAGGATATGGAGGTTTTGAAAGAGGTCAGGTGTCTACCTGGTGCTACTGCCAGCAGAGACAAGAGGTGTATTCTTAAGATAGTCAAGAATGCCAGTAAGGATTCTGATGTTGATGCTATTATACATCTTTGCACAAATGATCTGTCCCAAAAGGATGTACTTTCTGTGCAGAATGATTTCCAGAGCTTGGGGCATGAATCTAATAGTATAGGTTGTAGGCTTATCTTTTCAAAGGTTTTACCAGTACATAAGGAACAAAAAAGTAAAGGCCAGCGTGTAGTGGAGTTTAATGTGTGGCTAAAGGAGTGATGTAAAAGGGAAGGCTTTGGTTTTATTAATCACAATCTCTGCAACTGGTCCAATGAAAAACTGTACCAAAGAGATGGACTGCATCCATCAAAGAAAGGGACTGAGTTACTTAGCAATAAATTCACAGGTTTTCTGGATAAACATTTAAACTAAACAGTGGGGACAGAGAATTAATTGATACAGAACATTTCTGTCCCCAGCAATCCAAAATTAATAGGGTTATCAGTGCATGTAACATAGATGTCTGTGTGGGTAAGATTATCAGCCCTACTATCAAGCAAAACCAAGCATTTAATAGTGAGTGCCATACCACGTGCACTAAATCAACAGGTGGCAAGAAAGTAGGGGCAGTCAGGCACAACACAGGTTATGTAGACAGCAAACACAAGGTCAATCCAAATGGACTCAAATGTCTATACACCAATGCACAGGGTATGAGGAATAAACAGGGTGAATTAGAAATTCAAGTAAATGAGGGCAGATATGATATTGTTGCCAATACGGAAACTTGGTGGGATGAAACCCACAAATGGAACATACAGCTAGAGGGATATAAATTATTTAAAAGAAATAGACCAAATAAAAGAGGAGGTGGAGTTGCACTATATATAAGAAATAACTACATCTCTACAGAAATAGAGCACAACAATGATGAAAATTATCTTGAATGCATTTGGGTCAATATAAAGGGGGGAAAATAATATTGCCATAGGTCTATACTATAGGCCACCCAACCAAACAGAGGAAGTAGATGAACTTTTTGCTAGTCAGCTAACTAAGGTATGTAGGAAGCACATCACAGTAGTAATGGGGGATTTTAACTACCCTGACATCAACTGGGAGACAAACTCTGCACTTAGTGGAAGATCCAACAGGTTTCTAACAAACCTAGCAGACAACTTCATTTCCCAAAAAGTAGAGAAGGCAACAAGGGGATCAGCCATATTGGACTTAATTCTCACTAACAGAGATGAAATGATAGAAGGTGTTGAAGCTACAGGAACCTTGGAGGCAAGTGATCACGCAATACTGGAATTCAACATTATGCAAACACAAGTAGTAGAACAAAGTCAGACTCGAGTCTTGGACTTTAAGAGAGCTAATTTCAATAAAATTAGAGAGCTGGAGAAGGATTCCATGGATGAAAATCCTCAAGGGGAAAACAACTCAAGAAGCTTGGGAAATTTTGAAAAGTGAGATTATAAAAGCGCAGTCTAGCACCATACCAATGAAGAACAAAAATAATAAATCTCAAAAGAAACCAGCATGGATGCATAAAGAACTATATGACAAATTGAAAGACAAAAGGACAAATATAAAAAGTGGAAAGAGGGCAAATAACTAAGGCAGAATATCAGCAGATAGCCGAGCCTGTAAAGATGAAGTGAGGAAAGCTAAGGCTCACAATGAACAAAGGCTAGCGACAAAAGTAAAAATAACAAAAAGCTTCTTCCAACATGTTAAAAACAAGAAAAAGTCAAGGAAACAATTGGCCCATTGCTGGGAGAAAGTGGCAAGAAGATGACAAGCAACAGGAGAAAGCAGATCTACTTAACTCATATTTTGCATCTGTCTTTACACAAAAGGAAAAACAATCCAACCTATCAAAACAGCACTACAAAAACAGATTAGGAACTCAAGTTAAAATAAGGAAGAAAATGGTAAGTGAACACCTGTCTACCCTAGACAAATTCAAATTACCAGGACCGGGTGGATTACACCCAAGGTTCTGAAGGAACTGGCAGACAAGATCTCAGAACCACTGAACTATATCTTTCAAAGATCCTGGAGCACAGGGGAGCTGCCAGAAAACTGGAAAAGAGCTGATGTAGTTCCCATCTTCAAAAAAGGAAAAAAAAACAGATCCAGGAAACTACAGACCTATCAGCATGACCTCAATACTGGGGAAGATTCTGGAAAAGATAAGCAACGAATCACCGAACACCTAGAAACAAACAAAGTAATAACCAAAAGCCAACATGGGTTTGTCAAAAACAGATCATGCCAGACTAATCTTATTGCATTCTTTGACAAAATGACAAAATTAGTAGACCAGAGGAATGCTGTCGATATAATTTACTTGGATTTCAGTAAAGCATTTGATAAAGTAGACCATAACCTACTACTAGATAAAGTAGAAAAATGTTGGTTAGACAGCACCACCACCAGATGGATTCGTAACTGGCTGACCAACCACACTCAACATGTAGTCCGCACTCAACGGAACTACATCCACATGGAGGAAATATGCAGTGGAGTACCCCAAGGCTCTGTTTTAGGCCCAGTACTCTTCAACATCTTCATCAATGACTTGGACGAGGGGATATATGGGGAACTCATCAAATTTGCGGATGACACCAAGCTGGCAGGAATAGCCAACACTCCAGAAGATAGGCTCAGGTTACAGAAGGATCTTGACAGACTCGAACATTGGGCGCTATCTAACAAAATGAAATTCAACAGTGAAAAAAGTAAGGTTCTACATTTAGGCCAAAAAAACAAAATGCACAGGTTCCGTATATGTGGTACCTTGCTCAATAGTAGTACCTGTGAGAGGGATCTTGGAGTCCTAGTGGACAACCATTTAGATATGAGCCAGCAGTGTGCAGCAGCTGCTAAAAAAGCCAACACAATTCTGGGCTGCATAAACAGAGGGATAGAATCAAGATCACATGAAGTGTTAATACCACCTTGGTAAGGCCACACTTGGAATACTGCATTCAGTTTTGATCGCCACGATGTAAAAAAGATGCTGAGACTCTAGAAAGAGTGCAGAGAAGAGCAACAAAGATAATTAGGGGACTGGAGGCTAAATCATATGAAGAATGGCTGCATGAACTGGGTATGTCTAGTTTAATAAAAAGAAGGACTAAGGGAGACATGATAGCAGTGTTCCAATATCTCAGGGGTTGCCACAAAGAAGAGGGAGTCGGGCTGTTCTCCAAAGCACCTGAGGGTAGAACAAGAAGCAATGGGTAGAAACTAATCAAGGAAAGAAGCAACTTAGAACTATGGAGAAATTTCCTGACAATTAGAACAATTAATAAGTGGAACAACTTGCCTGCAGAAGTTGTAAATGCTCCAACACTGGAAATTTTTAAGAAAATGTTGGATAACCATCTGTCTGAGATGGTTATCCAACCCTAGGGTGTAGGGTTTCCTGCCTGGGCAGGGGGTTGGACTAGAAGGCCTCCAAGGTCCCTTCCAACTCGTTGTTGTTGTTGTTGTTGTTGTTGTTGTTATGAGCATGTATTATTGAGATTATTATATGTATTATTCATATACACTGAGTTCGTTCCAAGAATCTAGTATGTCAGAATGTAAGTATATTTGCAGAGCCAAGCAGTGTAGCTTTTTGTAATTGACAGATGGAAATTTCATCAGTGTGCATATATTCTAAGTGCTCTCCAAGTTTTTTTGGTATGGCACCCAGTGGGACCACCATAGCTGGTTTCTATCATTATCTTTCAAGTTTGATTTTTAGATTTTGAAACTTTGTGATTTTTCTCCAATTCTTTGTCTTCTATTATACTGTCACTTGGTATTACTTCTATTGCTATCCGTGTTTTCTTCTTTTGAGACACGATAGCAGTCTTCCAATATTTGAGAGGCTGTCACAGACGAGAGTGGGTCAACCTATTCTCCAAAGGACCTGAGGGCAGGACAAGAAGTAACAGACAGAAACTTATCAAGGAGACATGCAATCTAGAAATAAGGAAAAATTTCCTGACAGTGAGAACGATTAGTTAGTGGTTTGCCTCCAGAAATTGTGGGTGCTTCAACACTGGAGATTTTTAAGAAGGGATCGGGCGGCCATTTGTCCAGAATGGTATACTTGAACAGGGAGTTGGTCCCAACTCTGTTATTCTGTTCTGTTAAATCTTGCATGTTATGAGCCAAGCCTACAAATCTTATCAATTTGTATTTTGAAATCCCACAATATTTTAACCCCATTTTCCACTACTTTTTCAATTCTATGTTCCCACCAATTTTTCATTACTGGCCTATGGTAATTTTTACAGTGATGTTCCATGAATCATTTGGCATAACTGTGTTATGTTGTTATTTATCATCAGTTTGTGCAATCTTCTTATATGAGCTGATTATATGTTCTACCGGTTCTTCTGCTTGTTTAAACAATTTGCAATGTAAATCAAAAAATTTTCTCTCTGGTCAGTGGTTGAGAGATCTGGACTTAAAGGAAATAGTCATCGAACCTTTGTCATGGTCAGATCACTCTCTTCTTCGCCTAGACTTTCTGACCGCCATTCACCACCGCAGGGAGGCGGAGCCGACACGTTGGTTCCGCCCCAGGCGCCTGATGGACCCTGATGGGTTCCGGACGGAGCTTGGGCCGTTTCCTGAGGGTCTGGCTCACGGCTCGGCTGAGGAACTTGTGGCGGCCTGGGAACGGGCCGCGGCGGGGGCCTTAGACCGGGTCGTGCCTTTGCGGCCTCTGACCCGGCGCAGGTCCCAACCGGCTCCTTGGTTCTCCGAGGAGCTGAGAGGGATGAAGCGCCGGAGAAGACGCCTAGAGAGTTCCTGGAGGTCTAGCCGTTCGGAAGCTGATCGGACACTAGTGAAGTCCTATACTAGGACTTACCTAGTGGCATTGAGGGAAGCGAGGCGTAGCTACGCCTCCTCCCTCATTGCATCGGCAGATAACCGCCCAGCCGCCCTGTTTCGGGTGACTCGCTCCCTCCTACACCAGGGGGAGCGGGATGACCCGTTGCAGGGACGTGCTGAGGAGTTTAACGGTTATCTATACGATAAAATCGTTCAGCTTCGGGATGGGTTGGACCAAGATTGCGGTGATGCGGGTGAGATGCTCGAGGGTGGTCTTGGCGATATTGTTTGGGATGAATTTGACCCTGTGGCTCCTGAGGACATGGACAGGTTGCTGGGTAGGCTGAATGCCACCACATGTTTACTGGACCCGTGCCCCTCCTGGCTGGTGCTGGCCACTCGGGAGGTTACACGAGGCTGGCTCCAGGCGATTACGATCGCTTCTTTAGTGGAGGGTGTCTTCCCGGCCGCCTTGAAAGAGGCGGTGGTGAGGCCCCTCCTTAAGAAGCCTTCCCTGGACCCGGCTGTTTTAGGTAACTATCGTCCGGTCTCCAACCTTCGCTTTGCGGCGAAGGTTGTAGAGAGTATGGTGGCATATCAGTTTCCCTTGCACCTGGATGAAGCTGTCTATCTAGACCCGTTCCAGTCCGGTTTCCGGCCCGGTTACAGCACGGAGACGGCTTTGGTCGCGTTGGTGGATGATCTCTGGAGGGCCAGGGACAGGGGTTGCTCCTCTGCCCTGGTCCTATTAGACCTCTCAGCGGCTTTCGATACCATCGACCATGGTATCCTGCTGCGCCGGTTGGAGGGATTGGGAGTGGGAGGCACCGTTTATCGGTGGTTCTCCTCCTATCTCTCCGACCGGTCGCAGTCTGTGTTGACAGGGGGGCAGAGGTCGGCTCCGAGGCGCCTCACCTGTGGGGTGCCGCAGGGGTCGATCCTCTCGCCCCTTCTGTTTAACATCTACATGAAGCCGCTGGGTGAGATCATCAGTGGTTTCGGTGTGAAGTACCAGCTGTCGGATGACACCCAGCTGTACTTTTCACACCGGACCACCCCAACGGTTATCGAAGTGCTGTCCCGGTGTCTGGAGGCCGTACGGGTCTGGATGGGGAGAAACAGGCTCAAGCTCAATCCCGCCAAGACAGAGTGGCTGTGGATGCCGGCATCCCGGTACAGTCAGCTTAATCCGCGGCTGACCATCGGTGGCGAGTCATTGGCCCTGATGGAGAGGGTCCGCAACTTAGGCGTCCTCCTGGACGAACGGCTGTCTCTAGAAGACCATTTGACGGCCGTCTCCAGGAGAGCGTTCTACCAGGTTCGCCTGGTACGCCAGTTGCGCCCCTTTCTGGACCGGGATGCCCTATGCACGGTCACTCACGCACTCGTGACGTCTCGCCTGGATTACTGCAATGCTCTCTACATGGGGCTCCCCTTGAAGGGCATCCGGAGGCTGCAGTTAGTCCAGAATGCAGCTGCGCGGGTGATAGATGGAGCCCCTCGTGGCTCCCGTATAACACCCATCCTGCGCAGACTGCACTGGCTACCTGTGGCCTTCCGGGTGCGCTTCAAGGTTCTGGTGACCACCTTTAAAGCGCTCCATGGCATTGGGCTGGGTTATTTACGGGACCGCCTACTGCTACCGAATACCTCTCACCGACCCGTGCGCTCTCACAGAGAGGGTCTCCTCAGGGTGCCGTCAGCGAGGCAATGTCGTTTGGCGACGCCCAGGGGAAGGGCCTTCTCTGTGGGGGCTCCCACCCTTTGGAACGAACTACCCCCCGGACTCCGTCAGCTTCCGGACCTTCGGACCTTCCGCCGCGGGCTTAAAACATACTTATTTAATTGTGCAGGACTGAGCTAGATTTTAAATTTCTGGGTTTTAATTGGGTTTTATTTGTATATTTTAATTAACGGGCTTTAAAATAAGTTTTTTAATTGTTTTTATTCTGTATTTATATGTTTTTAAGCGCCTGTGAACCGCCCTGAGTCCTTCGGGAGATAGGGCGGTATATAAATATGATTAAATAAATAAATAAATAAATAAAATAAATAAATAAAAATGGGTGATTTTTCAATTCTGGCCTTGGTTGCATTTTTCAAATAGCTTCAGGTTCTTTTTTAATGATTCTGTTGTAAACCATTGCTGGGTTTTATCTTTATCTGCTTTCCCCTCAATCTTTTGTAGAAATTGACCATATAATGCTTTTCCTTGCCAGCATTCTTTTTTTTTTATTAGATTATTTCAACATTTCATGTCTTATTTCTGTACATTCAGTAAGTTCCAATTTTTAACTTGCATCAGTCATGAAAACTTCTAGTTACCGCGTCAGCCATTTCCAGCAGTGAGCACCTCCACTGGGGCTCTGACCTAACTGGCAAAACCACTTCTGATTTTAGCGTGTTATGCAGGGTCAGGGTTCTTCTCCTTGACCCAGCTGTCCAGAATTGCTTAGGGGTTGCGGCTTGTAGCAGACTCATTGAGATGAGACAGTTCCTCAGATACCTTGACCCGTGCCATAAAGGGTTTTAAAGCTAATAACGAACATTTTGGATTGGATCTGGAAGCAAACTGGTGTAACTAGTGCAGCTCATGCAAAAACAGTGTTAAATATACCACTCTATGCACCCAGAACTGCATGCTGCACTGCATTCTGCATCATCTGTAGCTTTTGAATACTCTTCAAGGGTAACTCCATGTAGACTGCTTTGCAGTAATCCAACTGAGAGATGACCAGGGTCTATGCACAGGATCTTGCGATCCAGAGAAGGGCCTAGCCTCCTCTGGACTACAGTTGATAAACATCCAAATCCAGGGGCCCATTGAATCCACAGCCATTCTGTCTTACCAGAAGCCTGTTATCTTCCATCCAGACCTCCCAGCCTCCAGGCACTGTGAAAGGGCAACCACAGCATCACTTGGATCACCAGGGAGGGAGATCTGAAGCTGAATATCATCTACATACTGAAGGAATCTCATGCTATGGTGTTTATTTATTTATTATTTATTTATTAATTAAACTTTTATACCGCCCTTCTCCCGAAGGACTCAGGGCGGTGTACAGCCAAGATAAAAAGCAATAAGTATACAAAGTTAAAAATCAATTTAAAATACCTATTCAATAGTGGCCGAATTAAAACCGTCAAATTGACCAACCTAAAATACCCCATATAAAATTACAGAAGATTTAAAAATTTAAAATTTAGAAATTTAAAAAATCTAAAAAATCAGTCCAGTCCCGCTTGAATGAATAAATGAGTTTTTAATTCCCGACGAAAGGTCCGAAGGTCAGATATTTGGCGCAAACCGGGGGGAAGGTCGTTCCAGAGAGTAGGTGCTCCAACAGAGAAGGCCCTTCCCCTGGGGGCCGCCAGCCAGCATTGCTTGGCGGACGGCACCCTGAGAAGACCCTCTCTGTGAGAGCGTACGGGTCAATGGGAGGCATAAGGTAACAGCAGGCGGTCCCGTAAGTACCCGGGCCCTAAGCCATGGAGCGCTTTAAAGGTGGTAACCAGAACCTTGAAGCGCACCCGAAAGACCACAGGTAGCCAGTGCAGACTGCGCAGGAGTGGTGTTACCCGGGAGCAACGTGGTGCTCCCTCAATCACCCGCGCAGCTGCATTCTGGACTAGCTGAAGTCTCCGGGTGCACCTCAGGGGTAGCCCCATGTAGAGAGCATTGCAATAATCCAGGCGAGAAGTGATGAAAGCATGAGTGACCGTGCATAAGGCATCCCGGTCCAGAAAGGGGCGCAACTGGCGAACCAGGCGGACCTGGTAAAAAGCTCTCCTGGAGACGGCCGCCACATGGTCTTCAAACGACAGCCGTCCATCCAGGAGAACGCCCAAGTTGTGCACCCCTTCCGTCGGGGCCAATGACTCACCCCCAACAGTCAGCTGCGGTTGCAGCTGACTGTACCGAGATGCCGGCATCCACAGCCACTCCGTCTTGGATGGATTGAGTCTGAGTCTGTTTCTCCCCATCCAGACCCGTACAGCCTCCAGACAACGGGACAGAACTTCGACAGCTTCGCTGGGGTGGCCTGGGGTGGAGAAGTACAGCTGAGTATCATCAGCGTACAGATGATAGTTAAATGATCTTATCCAGCAGTTCCATGTAGATGCTAAAGGAGGGGGGAGAATACCAAGCCCTGAAGCACCCCACAGAGGAGTAGCTGTGAGCTGAACCTCTCGCTCCCTATTAACACCAGCAAGGTCTGGCCTTGTAGAAAGGAAGCTGAATCAGCACAATATTACACCATTCACCTCTAGACTCTACTGTTAATCCAAAAGAATACTGTGGTCAATGGTGTCAAAAGCCACCAAGAGGTCAAGGATGGATATACTATTCCAATCCCACTCTTGCCAGAGATCATCCACAAAGGCGACCAATGCAGTTTCCTCCCCTTTTCCAGTTATTGGTATTAAGGGAATTTCATTCTAAATCTTTTTATTTTGTGGCTGCTATTATCTAGTTTTCTAACTATTCACAATAAAGGGATGCCTATGAAGCCAGTAGTGCTGCTTAGATCCTTGTTCCCTATTTACTAATTTACAGTTGTAAATTAAATTAAAATCTATGCATTATTACACTTTTCTCCTTTTTTAACTGGGGATTGTAGCAGTTGAACTCTTAACATATCTGGTTACAGAATATTTGATGGTAGAAATTTGCTTTCCAATTGTAATCATGGTTTCAGAACCCATAGTATATAATTGCTTATTCTAACTAATATTTCCTTTTTCTCATCAACTACTGCACAGAAAAGGAAAGTCTTAGCAAATTATTAATTTAGCCTCACCCACTCTTCCTGAACTGACTGAATAAGGCAGTTAGAACAGCTAAAGCTGACAAAGCTCTGAATCATAATTGATAATCATGCCTCAAGTTTCAGGTATGTGAATCATAAATTCCTGCTTGATTCACACCTTGCTTTTTAATCTGGTTTACTCTGCTTATAGTGATAAAGAACATATTCTAAGTCCACAACAAGCAGAAAATATGTGGAAGAAGCTCAGATACTCTAATTTACATGAATATAAAAAAGGCAGAGGTACAGCATAATCAGATCTGCAACTTTCTGTTACTATAATCCAGGCCTGTCAGACTGGCGGCCTATGCAGGCCATGATCACCCCAGCTCTGCAAAGGCAAAAAACATTGCAGTATGTCATGATAGGGCCGATGTTCACGATGTGAACAGGTTTGACACCCCTGCTATAATCCAATCTGAAATAAAAGTAGATTTTCCTTCCTGTGCAGTTGATTCCTGATCTGTCTAGCTGGTGGGTTAACAAAATATAAGATGAGTGTACCAAAAAGATTAGCATCATTAGTGTAGATACATTAAGTAACCTGTCTTCAGTGTGATTTATTGAGGCAATTCAAGTCCATTATTTTAACAATCTTATAGGAGAAAATGTTTCATTCAGGAAATATACTTTACATCTATCCAGCCATACATACTACTACTATCACATCTATTTTGTAAAGATTGGGAGAAATTGGGAGAAAGATCATGCCAAACCAATTTTATTTCATTCTTCAATATAGTGACTAAATTAGTAGACCAGTGAAATACTGTGGACATATTATACTTAGTATTCAGCAAGACATTCAACAAAGTAGACCACAACTTACTTCTTGGTAAGCTAGAAAAAAGTGGGATAGACACATCACCACCAGATGGATTTATAACTGGCTGACAATGTACTCATTGTACTCAATGAGTAGTCCTTAATGTACTCATTGTACTCAATGAGTAGTCCTTAATGGGTCTACGTCTACATGGAGGGAAGTAAGCAGTGGTGTATCACAAGGTTCCATCTTAGGGCCAGTACTCTTCAGGGCCGGTACTCTTCAATATCTTCATAAATGACTTGGATGCGGGAATAGAAGGGGAACTTACAAATTTGCAGATGATACTAAGCTGGCAGGAATAGCTAACACCCTGGAAGATAGGTTCAAGATCCAGATGGATCTTGACAGACTTGAATACTGGGCCCTATCTAACAAAATGAAATTCAATGTAGAGAAAAGTAAAGTCTTACACTTAGGCAAGAAAAACCAAAAGTACACATATAGTCTTATTGAAACCAGGCTTAATAGCAGTAACTGAGAGGGATCTCGGAGTCTTAGTGGACAACCAGTTAAATATGAGCCAGCACTGTGCGGTGGAAGCCAAAAAAGCCGACATAATTTTAAATTGCATTAACAGAGGGTTACAATCAAGTGAGTTACTAATACCACTCTATAAAACCTTAGTAAGACCACACCTAGAATACTGCATCCAGTTTTGGTCACCACACTATAAAAAAGATGTTGAGAATAGAAAAAGTGCAGAGACGAGCAACCAGGATGATTAGGGGACTGGAGACTAAAAGATATGAAGAACGGTTACAGGAACTGAAGAACTGAACTGAAGAGAAGCACCAGCAGAGTCTGCTGAAGAGAAGGACCAGCGAAGACATGATAGCAATATTTGAGGGTCTGCCACAGAGAGGAAGGCATCAAGCTATTTTTAAAGGTACCTGAAGGCCAGACACGGAATAATGGATGGAAACTGATCAAGGAGAGATTCAACCTAGAAATAAGGAGACATTTTCTGACAGTGAGAACAATCAACCAGTGGAACAGCTTGTCTTCAGAACTTGTGGGAGCTTCATCAATGGAGGTTTTCAAGAAGAGATTGGACTGCCATTTGTCAGAAATGGTGTAGGGTCTCCTGCTTGGGCAGGGTTGGACTAGATGACCTACAAGGTCCCTTCCAACTCTTTTAATCTAATCTAAATTAGGAATATGAATATGATATAATAATGTTAAATTGATTGAAATAATAATGCAGTTAAATAAAGGAAACCAGTGGCCAAAACACAACTGAATATCAGTGTTACTCTTTTAGGAACAACTGAATAGAAGACCTGGTATACAGATTATCTCAGGACAAGTGTACACAGTTAAGTAAAATGGGGACCTAGGCTAATTGCCATTCAGTTGGCAGATTTACAGTGTTTTTAGTGAAAACTTTGATTCTCCTTGTCGGTGGGAACGGCAGTCAGGCATGGGTTAACTCATGTCTGCTAATAGGAACATTAATTCATAAGCCCCACCTCTTCCTGTTATCTCCAGCTTTTCAACTCAGTCTCGCTCAGGACGGACATGTCTTTCTATAGCTGAAGCTATTCTTAATTGGATCTGGCTATTTCGATTAAATTTGCTCCCAGACGATCGGTTGAGCTTAAATTGCTGGTGAGAAAGGCTTTTAGCCTGATACTGCCGAGGGCCGCATGGCAGCACAGGACTGCCAGCTGGCAGTTCCTGCTGGGAAGCGACCACGAGCTTCCTCCGAAGCGCTCCCAGGGGGGGCGGTTTGCATTTCTTCGCAAACGAGCCAGATTTGCTGCACTGTGAGCTTTCGTTCAGCAGTGATTTAGGCGCGAAGCTCCTCCGTGCCTGGATTGATCGCGCTTGAAGCCGGACGGCTAGCAATCTGCGGGCCGAGCATAACAGCTGCTCCCTGCCCCCACCAGCATCCTCAGCAGGGAACGAGTCCGACGATCGAGCTTCCAGACTCGGGCACACAAAAGGGGTGCAGTGAGTAGTGGAATTTCCATGTTTTCCATTAGTGTGTTAATAGAAGGATCGGGTCAGGAGGCACTTAAAATGGCAGATGCCAGGCATTTCAAGTCAGCCCACATGGCATCATCAAAAGGCCGAAGTCACCATGCTTCTGATCCTGGGAGGGAACATCTGGGGTGCACATCCATAGTAAACGTTCCAAGACTCAGCACAATCCCAGAACAAGCAGCTAAGACCTCTAAGGTCAAGGAGCGCAGGCACAAAGCGATTGAAAAAGTTATTCGTAAGGCCCAACAGCAGGCCGAAATAAAGGGCCAAACCTCCTTCTGTTCCAAGCCGCCCTTCGGAGGTTCCCACTCCTGATCTTAGCCCAGAATGGCCTCAGCCCTCCCAGGGAGGCACCAAAGCTTGGTCCCCTGATCATCCAGCCCCACGAGACCAACATCTCCATCTGGGGTAGGGCCCTTATTTCAGCGTCTGCCTGAACCAACCACTCATGCTTCCCAGGAGCAACAGCCCACTAGTCCCGGGGTTATGGCCTCTATGGACACTCACATCCAGCGGGGCCCAGTTCAGCCATGTTTACTGGCTTTCAGCTAGCAGAATCATTTGGGGCCATGATTTCAGAGGCTATCAGGCAGGGTCTCGCCCAATGCCTGCAACAAAGGGCCTCCTCAGCTTTCTCTGATTACTTAAGCCACACGAGCCATCACCAGGGTTCTGTGGATCTGGAGGAGGCCAGATAGTTACACGAGCAGGCTCATTCACCTGATTCAGATGGTCAAGCGTCCATGTCGGACGAGGAAGCCTCTCGGGAGCAGTCTCTTTCAAAAGACGAGGGCCTAGAGATTTTTTAAAAAAGAATTCCATTAAAAAAAAAAAATCTTGTTATTTTCTTCTTAAAGGTTCCACGCCAGCAATTGTAATCAGCATTTCCTTAGCTTTCACTTTCAAAACACAAAACGCCATCTTTCTTCATCTCCAAATAACTTCTCTGTCAGGGAGTTAAAATCATCTTACAAACAAATGCCAGCCCTCTTGCTTTCGGCTCTTTCCATGTTGACAATTTATCAATAATCCTCTTCAGTCACGGAGATGGACGCTGCGTTTTGCTCTGCTTTTGCAGAGGCGTTCTGAATTCCGGAGCTTTTTTTGAACTATAGAAGGAGCGTTCCCATCAAACCACCAGAAATCATTTTGGGGCTTTTCTTGGGGGCTCAACTTCAGTTCAAATGCTCATCTCCTCCCTCCCTCCAAGAGCAGAGATTTACGAGCTGTTCACAGCAGATTAACGCTGTCTAAACAGCTCTCACAGAATCACAAAGAACGGGCGGACTGAGATTGCTGCCATTTAGCGCAGCGGAGCCACCCGGAAGCCTTTTTTAAAAAATCTATTCTTTTTTTTTATTATTATCTTTTTCTTACAGTGTTTAAGAAGAAAAATTTATTGGGGTGTTTTTTTCTTTTTATTCCCCCCCTTTTTTCTTCTTCTTGATATTACTTAGTTTAAAAAATGGCTTTTAAGCAAAGAGATTTAACCACCTCTAAAATATTGGAAATTTCTTCACTTCAGGTACGGAAATTGAGAGAGGATATTAAAGAAAGTCTAAGGAATTTTTTACAGGAGCTTATGGAGGCTCATCTTTCAGAAATAGATCAAAAATTTAATGAAATGGAGAAAGAAATACTGGATTTTAAAGATTTGGTGGAAGAGCAGAGTAGGGAGATGAAAAAATTAAAGGAATCAATTACTCCATTATTGTTATCTAGTATACAGACAGAAGAAAGACTGAATGAATTTAACCAAATTAATTCAGATTTGCAAAGGAAAATAGATGAAGTTCAAATTAATTTGAATTTAGAAAATAAAATAGATGATATTCAGGTTAAGGCTGATAAGGCAGAGGAAGAAAGGGTTATATTACAATATAAATTAATGGAATATGCTATAAGGGTGAGAGGAATAAGAGAGTGTAAGGGAGAAAATTTGAAAGAGATTTTTTACTCAGGCCTTTGCTCAGATAGAGGGAGTGGAATCAGAAGATTTTGAAGTTAATATTGAAAAAATTTATCGTGTTAATTCTTGGTGGGCAAGGCAGAAGTGCTTACCGAGAGATGTGGTTATTTATTTTACAAATAAGAGGATTAGGTATGGAATTTTGCGAGCATTTTATAAAAATAAATTTCAAATATTAGGACAAGATATAATAATGATGAAGGAAATTCCTCCTAAAATGTTAAGAAAGAGAAAAGAATTTGCCTTTTTGGTGGATGAGCTTAAGAAACAACAGATATATTTTAGATGGGAGGTTCCAGCTGGTTTAACACTGAATTATAAAGGAAGAAAGTATTTTCTCAACACAATTTGTAAAGCACGAGATTTTTATACTAATGTATTAAAGATTGGGAATCCTTTGTTAACAGATGTTAAGTTGAATGGTGAATAGATGGTCGAAAATGTGTAAGACAGAAGAAGGGGAGGGAGAATGTTTAGGTTGGACAGAAAAATTAAAGAAACTAAGTTGGAAATATGAACTATTTTTGAGAGACTGTTTAGGGAAGAAAGACATTTTAGAAGAACCCTTGGTGAATATTGGAAGATGGAACGTTGTTTTGATATTGATTGATGAAGGTTGGATATTAAAAACTATGTATTTTATTCAAGAATAAACACTAACTCAATCGGAAACTTTTGAGAACTCTAGGAGTGGAATGGTCTGATATATAATGGATTGGAAGAAAAGTATCTTCTTTGTCTTTGGAAGGGGAGTGGAGGTTTTAAGGAATGACTATGGATTATGATTTGTGCTAGATTTTAATTCTTGTTGTTAGTTTTATACCCTGTATTCGGTTCTCGGAAGTCCTGGGGGTGGGGAGGAAGGGAAGGGAGGGGGAGGGGGCAGAAAATGGATTGATAGTTAATGTACAAAGATGATTGAAGATGTATAATTAATGTAAGATCGGATCTGCCTGGCTACCACTTTAGAATGATGGGTAAGAAGGAAGTAGAAGAGAGAAGGAGGAAAGAGAAGAGGAGGAGGAGGAAAGGAAGGAAGAGGGGAAAAGGGAGAAGAAAGGAGTAGGGAGGAAAGAGGAGGGGATGTAGATAAGAGAGGGGGAGGATGGATGGAAAGTAGAAGAAGGTAGAGAAGGAGAGTAAAAGGAAAAGGAAGGGGGTGGTGACCGGGCAGATCCGATTAATTGTATATGATGGTACATTAAATATGTTATTGGATATGTTATTGGATAAGAATGTCAAAATAAAACTTTTTTGAACAACAAAAAAAAAAGACGAGGGCCTAGAGCTCGACCAACCTTCCTTCATTGGGCTCTTCCAGCCCTAAGTCTTTAGGTCTCTCCTTTTTAAGGCCCAAACCACTACTTGACTGGGCATCAGTCCTCCGGCTCAGGAACCTAATCAGCCTAACCATGATCCAGCCAATTCATTGTTTATTGAACCTGCAGTAGAGACAGAAATTATCCCAGCTCCTAAACTCTTCGCAGATGTTGTTCAACATCAATGGGCATTCCCGGGAATGGGCCCCAAGCCCAACAGGTGTCAGCTTTGGAAGCCATACTAGGCCGAAGGCTTCCACATGCTGCCACTTTCTCCTGTGTGGGAAAGTAGGGGAGGGGGGTGGTAGTGCATGAGATTATTAGACATAATAACATTCTTCCTGCCAGTCAAGGACAGGCTGAGCTCACATCTGGAGAAGGAGTGGCCGGAGTGATGTCTCGAGATGGGACAGTTGAAGATTGGAGCATGTGATCAGCAGAGGGGTCATGAGGGTAGGGATTTTGGGGTTTGTATTACTGAGGGAGGAACCCGGATCCCCAGATTCGGATTTCCACCAGATGTGCCAGATTACCTGTGCTAGTAAAAGAATTTTGAAAGATGTTTGCCTTGGAGTCTTTTCTGCAAGGAGGGTTTTCTGGAACGCTGACAGTGGGCTAGATAAACGTCTGTATAATATGGCCCAGGGATTGGACAACCTCTTACAGGTTCCTATCGTGGATGCCCCCATAGTGGCATTGTCCTCCTTATCTCACCTAACGGGTCCTCCGGAGTAGTCGCTCTGGCCTGAAGACAAACGGGCAGAGAGAACTCTGGTCAAGGGCCATCAGGCTGTGTCGTGTCCCCCTCCCCCTCCGACGACCGGGTCTAGGAAGTCTGTATCAAGCGTGGCCACGAAGCCTCTGCAGCTTTGCCAAATTCCTTTCAGATTTCTCAGGGCAGGCAGGAATCCAAGTTGTGACTTCAGCAAACTAGATGAGACTTTGCTTGACTCAAGGAATGCCAAAAGCAGGTCCTTTATATAGGCTGTGGGGTGTGGCTCCATGACTCAGCATTTATCCAGGCCTGCCCCTCCCTTCCTTCTGCTGACGTCGCCTCTCAGATCTCCGGAAGCGAGGATCCTCCCACTTTGAATTCTTTTCAGCTGAATCTGCTGTCGGTAATTCCAGCACGTGGCTGGCTCCCTGCTCACACGCTGTAGGAGTGAGGTTTGTTTGTTCATTCCTGACATCCTGTCCAGGCATGGGGCCAGGGGCTGGAGGCATGACAGGCCGTTCATCTTCATTATCAGACAGAGTCTGATAGCAGACCCGGGATGAGATGGGAGGGGCCTGGCTGAGGAAAGGAGGGAGGACGAGGCACAACAGGCTGCTCTGTAGTCAGTCAAGGTGTCTACGGCAGCCTCCTTCGATAGAGCTGCAGAACAGAATCCTTCATCAGACATGAGATGGCATCAGGATCTCAATAAGATCAGAGCGGCATTGGAGTTCTTGGCAGATGCCACACTTAATGCGCCAGGTTTGCTGCCAAAGCAATTGGATCCTCGGTCACATCCAGATGTCTTCTGTGGCTCCGTCAATGGCAGACAGATGCCACAAATAAATGGTGTCTGGCAGCTGCACCCTATACAGGAGACAAACTGTTTGGAGCCTCTCTGAATCCAATATTGATCGAAACCAGAGATAAGCGTAAAATCTTACCATCAGTATCAAGGAGAGGCAATTCTCGTCAACAGCCGTATTTTCATCCTCAATCAGTCATTGGAGGTCAGTTACTTCAATCCACGTTCTCAAAGGCCCTTTTCTTCCAGAGGGGGACAACAGCAAGAGGCTCAGGTCAGGCAGGTTCCAGGTCTCTCCCCCCGTAAGCCATATTAAGGGGGGAGGGGTTGACCTTTCAGACGTTCCAAGTAATCCCTTGTCAGAACTTTCCTTGGTGCCCGTCTGGCTCATTTCACCAGCCAGTGGGAGCTCATTACCACGGATGCATGGGTCATGGAGATGGTCCGAGAAGGCCTTTCTCTAGAATTCCACTATATTCCCCCTAGGGTTTTCATACATTGCCCCATTTCATGGAACAGGTCAAGCCGTTTACTGATGGAATCAGCTATACAACATCTTCTTTCTATCAGAGCTATTCTGTTTGTTCTGCGGGAACAGTGTGGAGAAGGGTTTTACTCCAGATTGTTTGTCGTGCGAAAGTCCTTGGGGGACTGGAGGACAATTCTAGACCTCAAATCTTTGAACCAGTACATTATTTACCACCAGTTCAAAATGCACTCCCTCCACTCTATATTGGAGGGCATCCATCCAGGGGACTTCCTTTCGTCAGTGGATCTGACAGAAGCCTACCTTCACATCCCTATATTCCCCAACCACCGCAAATACCTTCGCTTCTCCTATGCAGGGAAGCACTATCAATATCAGGCCTTACCGTTTGGGCTCTCCTCAGCCCCCAAGGTATTCACTAAAATAATGGCGGCCCTTATCAGCCACATCCGTACCCTCCCCATTCGGATTCAGGCATATTTGGATGATATCCTTATTCAAAATCTATCTGAATTGGCAGCTAGGCACGACCTAGATACTACCATACAAGTCCTCCAGGACTATGGGTTTTTGATTAATTGGGCCAAGAGCCACTTAACACCTTCCACTCGACTCCTTCACTTGGGGGCTGAGAGAGATACGGTCCTATCAGTTGTTTACCTCTCCGAGGAATGCCGGGCCAGCCTTTCAGGGTTGGTTAGACGCTGCCAACAGAACCCTTCTTCTTCCCTACTACACTTGTCCCAACTGTTGGGAAAAATGGTCTCTTCATTCAGTATTGTCCCTTGGTCTTGCCTCCACAGCTGAGAGTTACAGTGGTTCCTCCTTCCGCATCAGAGAGCTCATCGCAGTACGTCTCACTCAAGAGTATCCCTACCCTTGGAGGTCCGAGAATCCCTGGCATGGTGGACTTCCAGCACACTATCCAAGGGCTGCAGCTTCAGGGAACCACACAGATTGACTCTCATTACAGATGCCAGTCTGTTTGGATGGGGGGCTCACATCGGACCTCATATGACTCAGGGTCAGTGGTCGCAACAGGTGAGCAAACTCAACATCAACCTGGAGCTCAGAGCTATCTACCTCGCCCTCCTGAGTTTCAAGAACCAAGTGTTGGGTCAGGACATTCTAGTCCTGATAGACAGCGTGGCCGCAAAGGCCCACATAAACAGAATGGGGGTGGGGGCACGCATTGGAAACCACTTATGTGAGAATCCCTTCGTCTGGACCTGTGAGCAGAATCTCACCTGAGATCGCTATCAGCGGCCCACATTTCAGGAAGGGCAAATCTCCAAGTGGACTTGCTCAGTCGCAACTGCATTGATAGGTGGAATGGTCCCTTCCTCCCAGCTTATTCCAGGAATTGACATCTTAATTTGGTCTTCCGTTGGTAGACCTATTCGCCACCAAGGACAATCACCAGGTTCCGCGATACTTCACCAAATATCCATCCCATGGAGCAGAAGCGATGGACGCCCTTTGCAGTTCGTGGCCTCCTGGCCTCCTCTATGCTTTCCCTCCTCTCCCGTTGATCCCCAGGGTAATCAGGAGGGTTATATAAGAGGCAGAGATAATTCTTATAGTGCCACACTGGCCCAGGAGACCATGGTACGCAGACCTAGTGTCCCTCTTGGTAGTCCAACCCTGGCGGATTCCGGACGACCTGGTGGTTCTGAATCAAGGGCCCCTCACCCATCCAAACCCCCAATGGTACCACCTAACCGCCTGGAGGTTGAGTGGAGCCTCTTGATGGGCTCAATATTTTGGACCGCATGATTTCTACCATACAAGCCTCGCGATGAGAGTCTACAAACTGCATCTACGATGCCACCTGGCGAGCATTTGTCACCTGGTGTGGGACACATAACATCAGTCAGACAGAGGTTTCTATTGCGCAACTCTTACAATTTGTGCAGAATGGCTTTGATGCGGGGCTAGCCCCGAACACGTTACTGAGACAAGTGGCTGCTATTTCCTCTGTCCTCACTGGCGGCTCATCCATCACCGTCTCTAAACACCCTGTGGTCCGCCATTTCCTACAAGGTGCCACCAACCTTAGACCCCCAGTGATCCACCGGTTTCCAACTGTTATGGTCCGTCAGCAGCCTACGGTGCTGGCAACGGAGTCGGACAGTGATGAGGCTGAGGTGAGGCCAGGGCCATCGGGAAGTGAGGTGCGGACTCCAGAGCCTCCAGAGCCTGATAATAGTGAGGAAGAGGAACTGGAGGAGCCTGTACCTAATGCACACATGAGAAGAGCTGCCAAAAGGCAAGAGCAGCACAAACAGAGAGGACAACTCGGGAGTAGGGCCAAGAGATGATTGGCCCCTCCCATAAGGCTTAATAACAGACCAGCACCGGTGTTTCAGCTTGCCGGAAAACAACATTGTAGCTATGTCCTCTGCTCCATGTTTTGGTAACTTCTGGACATTTATCAGGAAGGGCCTTTGGCAGTTTGCCTAATTGGACTCAGGTTTGTGATAACTGAAGAATTTGTGTTTGAGAGGCCTTTGTTTTACTTTGAGTTGAATGACGCTAGGAATGAGGTAATTCCCAGCTGTTCGAATAAAGTTTATCATGGACTGAGTTTGTTGCTACCTACTTGGGTCTGGGTCACAACACCAAGTTGGAATCTGAACACAGTTCTAACTGCTTTGACCAAGTCTCCATTCGAGCCTTTGCGGGAGGTTTCTCTTTGCTTCATGTCATTCAAGGTGGCCTTTCTCATAGCCATCACTTTGGACCGCTGTATTTCGGAGCTAGTAGCACTATCCATTAGAAAGGACCTTTGTATCTTCCACAGTGACAGGGTTGTTCTCAGGATGGATCCTACGTTCCTTCCCAAAGTTAATTCTCTTTCCCATAGAGCTCAAGAAATTGTACTTCCCAACTTCTGCCCTATTCCTGTCCATCACCTAGAACACCTTTGGCACATGCTGGATGTGCTCAGGGCTCTCAAGATATTCATCTCTCACACTTCTACACTCAGGAAGACGGAGGCCATTTTCGTCTCCTTCCAACCGGCTTGTCTGGGGGCCAGAGTTACACCCACATTGTTGGGGAGATGGATCAGGGCGACCATCACCACAGCTTACCAGAGGCAAGCCATCCCGATTCTGAGAAATATTACCACACATTCCACCAGGAGTGCGGCCACTTCGGCTGCCTGGGCCACACAGGCATCCCTGGAAGAGGTGTGCAAGATGGCCACGTGGTCAACCCTGACACCATTTATCCGGCACTACAAGTTGGATTTGTATGCGTCTGTGGATGCCGCTTTTGGCAGACGAGTGCTACAGAGCGTGCACATCGATCCATCTTCGGGGAGCTGGACATCTCCCTCCCATTAAGGACATCAAGCTTTGGTATGTTCCGTGCCTGACTGCTGTTCCCATCGACAAGGAGAATGGGCATTGGCTTACCTGATATGCCATTTCTCGGAGAGGGGGGAATGACAGTCAGCCCCACCCACGGATTCTGTCCGGCTCGGGGGTGTCAGGATGGGTGGCTACTAATTCTCTCTACTTTCAGATCGACATATCAGTCTGTGTCAATATCTTTGCCAAAAAGCTGGAGATAACAGGAAGAGGCGGGGCTTATGAATTAAGCAGACTTGGTCCGACTAGCAGACATGAGAGTTAACCCATGCCTGACTGCCGTTCCCCACTCTCCGAGAAAGGGCGTATCAGGTAAGCCAACACCCATTCCAACTGCCCTTTAAATTTTCCCAGAAGGCAGAAAATCCACTTAAGATCCATCACTGGAGGTAACTGCCTTGACTGAGATTAGTGAAGCCACTGGACAAATAAATGATTTGGTCATACCAGTCTATCTAAAATTGCTTATTTATATCCCTTGTAACACAGACAACTTGTACAGAGTTTGGAGTATGAAGAAATGTGATTGGATTCTTCCCTGGTTTATTTTCATCTGATGTTTGTTAAATGTTCAGATTTCGGCCTGTCATATAGCCAGCCTTTCTCTGAAGAAGAATAAGTATCAGTAGCTTTAAAGGGAGAGAAATACATATAAATAAAATGTAATATTACTGAGCATATTTGCTTATTTATTCCTTATTTATTAACATATATAATTTGAGTTTGCAATAGCATACTTTGTGTGCTCACTATTAACCTTTTAAGATAGTGCCATTTGAATTCAATTAAAACAGCTTATGTAACAGATATTTATAGCTTTAATTTACGATGTGCAGATGTCAGATTTATTATAAATCTTTTGATTAAGTTTTGATTTGAAAGTAGATTATGCATTTTCTAAATATGTTAATTACATTTCACAGTCTTTGTTTTTAATAAGTCTAAGAAATGATACTTTAGTTACTTTGAGACCAATGGGGCATTTAAAAATCCTAATGCTTACAGCAACTATAGCAGCTCAGTTGAGGCCACAGTAATCTCATGGCTCCTGTCTGATATCTCATTTTGGGATACAAGCTGTTTTCTCCTTCTTGAGGCCAAGGAGAGACATTCAAATAAAGTAGTATGCTATCATAAGTCACAAGATCATTTTCCTGAAGCATGTCAGAGGAATGTAAAACATGAGAAATGTTAACTTTAGAAATTTAGACATTCTGAGCCAGGTCTTTTTATTTGTTTATTTATTTTGAGGTAAAAGTCATAAGACATTACATCAGAGGGTTTTATTCAAGGCAAGTGTATCATATCCAAGCATCTGGTTCCAACGCATCATGTATAAATGAATCTGTTCGTGATTATGTAACAGGCCAATCCAGTATGAGAACCCTTAGAGATGCTGTCATCTAGCTATATAGGAAACTTCTTGTCAGACCTGGCCCAGTTTGGTCCCTTAGGGAAAAAAATCTCAACTCTTTGCAGCAAAAAGATTACTTTTACTAAAAGCCAAGTGGTTACAGTGAGCAAAACCAGAATTAACAGTTTGCGCACAAAGATTCCCTAGTTAACTTTCCCTTGTCTGGTACACCCCTCCTGTTATCTTGCATTGTCCAGTCTTATTTGAAGAAGATGTTTTGGTAACTGTCTCTGTGGAAGGTTGGTCAGATCCAGAAGTATTCCATTCCATTCCCAGGTCCGCAGTCTTGGGATGTCTCAAATGGCACGAAGAGTGCTTTCAATCTGCCCCCTTGTCTCCCCTGCTCCCTCCCCTATGGCTTATGACAGACTGGCATCTAGCGAAGCATGGGAGCTCTGACACTTCAGACAATTCCATTCTGGTGGATCTAATGTAAAAGCAGTTAAAAGTGGCAGTTGGGAAGTTTGTACTTCCAGACTTACAAGATTGTGTCGGCCCTCCTACAGGTTCCCCTGCCAAACAGACCTGTTGCTCGGTCTGGGGTTCCTTTTAGATTCAGAATTCTTGTTCAAGTTGGCAGTTGTGGCTTGGAGACCTTTGCACCACTTCATCTAGTGCTCCAGTTGTGCCCATTTCTGGATCAGGAGGCTCTGCTCAGTCACTCATGTCCTAGTCATCTGCAGATTGGACTCCCTGTAATGACCTCTGCATACAGCTGTTGTTGAAGAGTATCTGGAATTTCAACTGGGACTCAATGTAGCAGAATTGACAATTTCCAGAAGAGCGCATATCATACTTCTGGTGCATGAACTGCATTGGCTGCCAACCTGCTTCCCGGTCCAATTTAAGGTGCTGTTTTTAACATTTAAAGCCCTTAATGGCATGGGACTGGGTTCTTCTGAGGGACTCCCTCTCCCCAATTACATCAGCCATGTTGCAGATACCAAGTCAGGTTAGCTCCATATCTGTTAATGTTCCAGTAGTTCCTCAAGACCTGATTATGTCACATGGCCTGGGGATCCCAAGGAATCGGAGACATTCTTAGCTGACTCTTCTGTAGTTGATATATTTATTCCAAGTGGTTTGTATATTTATTTTTTTTAATATTTGAATTTTTAATAATGTTTTTATATGTTTATAATGATGTTATATATTGTTTTATTCTATTGTTGTGTGCTGCCCTGAGTTGCTTTTTGTGAGATGGGTGGCCATATAAATTTGAATAATGTAAATCAATACAAGGCTTTATAATGGCAAAATTCCCAGTAACAAGGCTTATTTTATACTTAAACAGGAATCCAAGGTCCACCAGTCTGGTTTAATATTTGGCATAATAAACACATATATAGGTGGTCCTTATATTAAAACTGCAACTGAGACTGGGATTGGTGCGCTAAGTGGTGTGGTGAAATGTGATGTCATGTGACCACCTCAGGTAGTAGTGGCAATCCAGGCAATCCTGATTGTCTAATCCCAGATGTGTGGGTCTTTAAGAAAGAAGCAGAGGGGCTCCAAGGTCAGAAATGTAGGGGTGATGCAAAGGATTGGGGGGAGGGTTAGGCCATTATGAGAGGGAGAGGGTGCTCAGTGGTACAAGCTTAGAAAGGCTGGGGAATTTGGGTGCAGGGTAAATGTGATTGTAGGGGCACTATGGTGTGCGAACGCAGGGAGGCCAAGGAAAAGAGATTTAGGGAGGGTTGTCTCCCTGTGCGTGAGGGACCATGGGAAGGGTAAGGGGGGCTTGTGAGTGTGTAAGTGCAGGGAGGCTGTGGAAAAAGTGCAGGATCTATGTGTGTATGTGTGTCTGCCTGTGTGTGTGTGTGTGTGTGTGTGTGTGTGTGTGTGTGTGTGTGTATGAGAGAGAGAGATCACAGGAAGACATGGAAAGAGGGTATGGGGTATGTATGTGTGTATAAGCACAGGGAAGCTGTGGAAAGAGAATGCTGGGTGCATTGTATTGCAATCACAGGCAAGCTGTGGGAGAGAGCATGTAAGTGCAAGCTAGTTGCCAAGCATCTGAATGTGACATTGCAGGCATTGCAACACTAGTAACATCCCTTCATTGAGTGGCATGAATGATTGAACAATTGCTGAATGAATGATTGTAATTCAAGGACTACCTGTAAGACTCATATTAAAAAGAAATCAGTTTTCAGAAATCTGACATTCTGAAGTCTGACTCATCAATACTTCCTGGGTGTGTGGAATTCCTGCAGAGTGACTTACCTGAATTCTTTCCTGTCTAAATGCAATTATTTGTACATTTTACTGTGTATTGAAATTTGATGGTCTTATAGAAATGTGCTGAAAGTAACATGATATCTGATTGAAGTTGTGAGCCACAGAACTAGTCATGTATGCCATATCTGCCCTGGACTCTTCTTTTAGCCAGTTTTGTTGTAGACTTTATATTAGCACTAAATTATGAGGATAAATAAACAAATAAGTAAACCAAAATCAGGAAAATAGCATTTTTGGCTATGTGCTATATGCAGTGTGTTGAATATACCACTGGAAGTTGGGAAAATTGAAATGGGGAAAAAGAGAAGGAAGAGGAAGGGGTGGTGGTAACACAAAGTATATTGTCAATCTTTTAATTTCTTAAACAGCATTTAGTGCAATCTTGCTGAAGAATGAGTGTCTGTGCTTCTTGAATGTGTTCATTGATGTATATTCATCAAGCTTGTCTTATTTTTGGCCTATTATCTTGCATAAAGTCATTATACACTGTGGCCATCTGTGTTCAGTTTCTAGCTGAGATTATGTTCTCCCAATAAGCTTATTTCATGATGAATAATATCTGTGATCCTCTGAAAAAAATAATGTACAGTATCAGCATAATCTTGTGTATTATCTTTGAATAACAAATTCTATTTCTTGTGAATTATAGTGGCCATACTGAATAATTCAAAATCAGCATAAGATTTATTTTTGATTGAAGGTTTCTAATGTCTTTTCATGCTTAGTTATGTGTACTCAGATGGAATTATTGAAAGTAAAATTAGAAAATAATATCTGCCTGATGATGATAAGTCTAATATAGTCTAATACAGATAGTCCTTGACTTATGACCACAATTGAGCCCAAAATTTATGTTCTTAAGTGAGACATTTGTTAAGTGAGTTTTGCCTGATTTTATGACTTTTCTTGCCACAACTACTAAGTGAATCACTGCAGTTGATAAGTTAGTAACCTGGCTGTCAAGTGAATCTGGCTTCCCCATTGACTTTGCTTGTCAGAAGGTCACAAGAAGTGATCACATGATCCTGGGACACAGCAAAGTCCATAAATATGAACCAGTTATCAAGAATCTGAATTTTGATCACATGATCACGGGGATGCTGCAAATATCATAATTATGAAAAAAAATTCACATTTTTCAGTGCTGTTGTAACTTTTTCTATAGAAAAAGGAGGAGAATGTTAATTCTCCGTAATAGGAATTAACCGGGCTTCAAAACAATTTGCAAGAGTTCCCTACTCCTTAGGATATGCTGAAGTCTTTATATCTTTCATTTCTTAAGATGAGAGAGTTGAGAGATTTTTCTTTTTCTCTTTTTAATTATTTCTGTTTTTAAATTTCTTTATAAATTTAATAAAGTTATAAAATATAACATTTCTTGAATACTTTGGGTCATTGAAAATACTGTATACATTTTTCTTTATACATTGATGTATATATATATATATATATTAGATACTTCTGTGTCTGAAGAATGGTTTAGTCATTAATGTGAGTTCTCAAATGCATGGAACAACATTTTATTAAATATGATTTTGACAATTCTCATTTACCAGTGTGGAAAGTTCAGAGTAGAGTTTGACTTGCAGTGCTTAGAAAGATTTTGCTAAATGGATTTTAAAATGTTTTCTCTGTTTTATGCTGATATTTTATACTTATGTTTTCTTGCTAATTCCAATGCCTGTTGGCATATCTCTTTCTATCTTATACTCTCTTGTTGTTACTATTATCACTACTGCATTATTGTTGTTGTTATTGTTCCTGTTGTTATTATTTGTCTTTCAGCAAAGGAAATCATATTTGGAACGGAGTGTAAAAGAAGCTGAAGATAATATCCGGGAGATGCTCACGGCTAGAAGAGCACAATAAGTTCCTTGTGTTTGGACTGAATAGTTGAAAGCAGAGATTTTGAACCCCTATTGTTAAACATTCAAAGATGTGTAAGATATGAAGAATTTGGTTTATGTAACTAGCTGCATCATGTCAACCCAAACTTGTAGTTTGATGCACTAATAAACTACTTAATTTATATACCATGATTACTAAATCTGCCCTGAATTTGTTTCTTGAAACAGACTAGAATAGAATGACAAAGGACCCAATCTTCTACACTTTATTCTGTTGAAAACATTTATTCAGTTAGAGTGGAGCTCTAGATTAGTGTTTTGCTTTTCTGCAAAAAGACATGCAAAAGCCAGTGGATTTGGATTGTTCTGTTGGGAAAAGATTATGAGACTTCAGCACACACTAGAGACAGGCAAAACAGTAAGATTCTTGCTTTCATTTTGCTGTTTTCAGAGACTGGGAAGCTTGTAAAATTGATGAAAGACTATAGGCAGATGTAAAGAAGTAGAAAAATACTCTGAACGGATACTTTCTAAGACAACTAGGTTTTGAGATGGCAATGGTTGGAGCATGAATGGTTTTTACAATAGAAGCAGTTTGGAATGATTGGAAAGGTTCAAAACTGGCACAGAACAGGTAAGAGTAGCTTTTCAGTAAGGGAATATTTGTGTTTAAATCTCCCTATAGCTTTCTGCCAGATAGCTATAGCTATTATATTGATAGCAGTCTTAAAAAAAATGTAATAGTACAATATCATAAGGTTGCTGCCATCTTGTGGATGAGAGTTGTATCGCTCATGTCTGTATCTAGATTTATAAAAGGAAAAGAAAGGTTCCCCTCGCATATACATGCTAGTCGTTCCCGACTCTAAGGGGCGGTGCTCATCTCCATTTCAAAGCCGAAGAGCCAACACTGTCCAAAGACGCCTCTGTGGTCATGTGGCCGGCATGACTAAACGCCAAAAGTGCACGGAACATTGTTACCTTCCCACCAAAGGTAGTCCCTATTTTTCTACTTGCATTTTTTACGTGCTTTCAAACTGCTAGATTGACAGAAGCTGGGACAAATAACAGGAGCTCACCCTGTTACGTGGCACTAGGGATTCGAATTGCTGAATTGCCGACCTTTCGACTGACAAGCTCAGCGTCTTAGCCACTGAGCCCTCACGTCCCTTTTCTAGATTCATAGATCATGCTAAGTCTAGATTCATACATCATGCTAAGTCAGAGATAGGCAATTTATACTGTTTCAGCTGTTCTTGAATTATATAATTATATATATAATTCCTGGCATCCTTGATCATAATATAATCCCATTGTCCTGGGAGTTGCATGCTTTGGCAATAGCTGGAGTCCCACAGCTTATCATGATGTGTGAGACCAGAGTGTTTTGGGGTTTTCTCATTTTTTGTTTTTAATGCAGGAATTGTAAAATTAATTAGGATGAGAATAAAATCTCTCAGCAGTAGATTTGTGCTTCATATACTTTATACCTCCTAGCAAAAATACATACTTGTAATAACGTAAGTACAAAACTAATTTCAAAGTAATGTGAGAAAACAAGTGACTTAGACAATGGAGGCACTATTCTAAATTGAGCACTATTAAAATTGTCAGTTTTCCTGTTGGATTTGGGATTCTTGACTGGCTATCTTTCTGTTATTTTTCTGCAGAATTTGGAATATCTTCTGCTATAAAGCATAATTTTTTTCTATAAAGAATGCTGTACAACCAGTCAATATATAGTGCTGCCACCTGCTGTGAGATCATTTTATTTTTTATATTGTTGTGAGATGTTTGATTATTCTGGCTATACTGCCTAAATCTGTACTGTATATATGCACGGACATTGAACAAATTTAGGTAAACTAAGAAAAGGTTTAGGGGACTAGAAGGAAACAAAAGCAGTTAAACCTTTATGCTGCTTTCCTTTCCACTAGTGTTATATGAAGAAAAGGAAGTATAAAGCTTTTTAATTTGGAGCAAGCCAATTGCTATATCTGCATATAGAAAAATGTGATTGTACATTTTCTCCTGTACGCTGCTAAGAGAGTCCAAAGCAATGGGTTGTTAACTTCATCTGATTGGCCAGAGACTGAGTTGAGTTTGTTTAAACACACCTCCTCTTCCTGTTTAGCTCCAGTTTATTAACTCAGTCGGCCATAGAGAGACTACCTCCTTTAGCTCCATTGCTTTTGACTCTTTTATCAGCTCATAGGACTTCAATGAATTAGGAAAAATTATTTTAAAAAGTTTTAAAGTGCCCAATTGTTTTTTCTTGACTGCTGGGAGCCGGAGCGGCAAGGAAAGAGGCTCGTGCTTCGCGCGTAGCCCAGCGCCGCTCAGCTGAGCCGCCCGAAGGCCGGCGGCCATTTTTTCACATTCCAAGCCTCTCAAGCCTCGTAGAATCGCCGGTTTAAGGAACGGACATCGCTGGACCTCACCAAACTGTAAGTGGAGGCCAGCGGAGCGCAGGAGAAGCCGTGGTGTCGGCTTCGCGCCTGCAGGGGTGGAGAAAAAGATCCGTGGTGTCGGAGGCTAGTTCCCCCTGCCAACGCTGCAGTAAAAAGGGCGCTATAGGAGCAGTGGTGCCTGCTTCGCGCCATTTGGGGACCCCTCCCCCAAAGCAACCCCCCATGCAGCCTTTGAATGCTTTGAATCCGGCTGTGGTGTCAGCTTGGTGCTAACTTTATTTATTTATTTATTTATTTTATTTTATTTTTATACCGCCCTTCTCCCGAAGGACTCAGGGCGGTGTACAGGCAAAAAATAAAACAATACAATATACAGATTAAAATACCATTTAAAAACTTATTAAATTAGCCTGAGATTAAAAATTTCCATACTAAAAACCCCATTTAAAATTAATAAAATTTCCCCTTAAAACTAATTTAAGCCAGCCCCGCGCAGATAAAAAGATGTGTTTTTAGTTCGCGACGAAATGTCCGAAGGTCAGGTATTTGACGTAAACCCGGGGGAAACTCATTCCAGAGTGTGGGCGCCCCCACAGAGAAGGCCCTTCCCCTGGGGGCCGCCAGCCGACATTGTTTGGCGGACGGCACCCTGAGAAGTCCCTCTCTATGGGAGCGTACGGGTCGGTGGGAGGCGTGTGGTAGCAGCAGGCGGTCCCGTAAGTACCCAGGTCCTAAGCCATGGAGCGCTTTAAAGGTCATAACCAACACCTTAAAGTGCACTCGGAAAGCCACAGGCAGCCAGTGCAGCCTGCGCAGGATCGGTGTTACATGGGAGCTACGTGTAGCTCCCTCTATAACCCGCGCAGCTGCATTCTGGACTAACTGAAGCCTCCGAGCGCACTTCAAGGGGAGCCCCATGTAGAGAGCATTACAGTAATCCAAGCGAGAGGTAACGAGCGCATGAGTGACCGTGCATAAGGCATCCCGATCAAGGAAGGCGCAACTGCGGACCAGGCGGACCTGGTGGAAGGCCCCCTGGAGCGGCCGTCAAATGATCTTCAAGCGACAGCCGATCGTCCAGGAGGACACCTAAGTTGCGCACCCTATCCTTTGGGGCCAATAACTGCCTCAACAGCCAGCCGCGGCTGCAGCTGACTGAATCGGGTGCCGGCATCCACAGCCACTCCGTCTTGGAGGATTAAGCTTGAGCCTGTTTCTCCCCATCCAGACCCGACGGCTTCCAAGCACCGGGACAGCACTTCAACAACTTCATTGGGGTGGTCCAGGGTGGAAAAGTACAGCTGGGTGTCATCAGCGTACTGCTGGTATCTCACCCCGAAACCACTGATGATCTCACCCAACGGCTTCATGTAGATGTTGAACAGAAGGGGCGAGAGAATCGACCCCTGAGGGACCCCACAAGTGAGGCCCTCGCGGTCGACCTCTGCCCCCTGTCAACACCGTCTGCGACCGGTCGGAGAGATAGGAGGAGAACCACCGATATCGGTGCCTCCCACTCCCAATCCCCCCAACCGGCGCAGCAAGATACCATGGTCGATGGTATCGAACGCCGCTGAGAGGTCTAATAGGACCAGGGCAGAGGAATAACCCCTGTCCCGAGCCCTCCAGAGATCATCCACCAAAGCGACCAAAGCTGTCTCCGTGCTGTATCCGGGTCGGAAGCCGGACTGGAACGGGTCTAGATAGATGTCTTCATCCAGGTATTGGGGTAGCTGTCGCGCCACGGCACTCTCTACAACCTTCGCAACAAAGCGAAGGTTGGAGACTGGACGATAATTACCCAAAATAGCTGGGTCCAGGGAGGGCTTCTTAAGGAGGGGTCTCACCACCGCCTCTTTCAAGGCGGCAGGGAAAACCCCTTCCAACAAAGAAGCGTTGATAATCCTCTGGAGCCAGCCTCGTGTCACCTCCTGAGTGGCCAGTACCAGCCAGGAAGGGCACGGGTCCAGTAAACATGTCGTGCCGTGAAGCCTCCCCAACAACCTGTCCACGCCTCGGAGCCACAGGGTCAAACTCATCCCAAATGGACTCAACAAGACGTGCCTCCTCTCCCTCGCTTGGATCATCCCAAATTCGATCCAGACCGTCCCTCAGCTGAGCGATTTTATCGTATAGATAACCGCTAAACTCCTCGGCTCGTCCCTGCAAAGGGTTATCCCGCACCTCCTGATGTAGGAGAGAGCGGGTGACCCGAAACAGGGCGGCCGGGCGGTTATCTGCCGATGCAATGAGGGTGGAGGCGTAGGAACGCCTCGCTTCCCTCATTGCCACTAGGTAGGTCCTAGAATAGGACCTAACTAGTGTCCGATCAGTTTCGGAGCGACTGGACCTCCAGGTGCTCTCCAGGCGTCTTCTCCGGCGTTTCATCTCCCTCAGCCCCTCGGAGAACCAAGGGGCCGGTCGAGATCTACGCCGGGTCAGAGGCCGCAAAGGCGCGACACGGTCCAAGGCCCCGGCCTGTTCCCAGGCCACGACCAGTTCCTCAGTCGTGCCGTGGGCCAGTTCCTCAGGGAATGGCCCAAGCTCCGTCAGGAACCTCTCGGGGTCCATCAGGCGCCTGGGACGGAACCACCTATAGGTTCCGCCTCCCTGCGGTGGTGAATGGCGGTTCGGAAGTCTAGGCGAAGGAGAAAATGATCCGACCATGACATTGGTTCCGTTACTAAATCATCTAATACCAGATCATTTAACCACTGTCCAGAGATATAAAGCAGATCCAGTGTGCCTCCCCCCGTGTGCGTAGGGCCATCATTTACTCGAATCAGGTCCAAGGCCGTCATGGAAGCCAAGAACTCCCGAGCTGCCGTCGATGACGAGCCAGCTGATGGCAGGTTGAAATCCCCCATGACTATAAGTCTGGGGGTCTCAACCGCCACAGCAGCAAGTACCTCCAACAGCTCAGGCAGGGCTGTGGTCACGCAGCAAGGAGCCAGGTACGCGATCACCAAGCCCAACTGATTCCTATAGCCCCACCGCATAAAGGGATTCACAACCGCAATCTGAGGAATAGTGGTCTCCTCGGCTCTAGATCCACCTTGATAACAACCGCCACCCCCACCCCTACCTTGGACCTCGGCTGATGAAATGCTCGGAAACCTGGAGGCACATCTCAACCAGGGGACCCCCTCTGGGCCCAACCAGGTTTCCGTAATGCCCATAAGGTCCGGACTCCCCTGAATAAGGTCGCAAATCAGAGGAGCCTTATTAACCACGGACCGGCATTACATAACATCAGCCAAGATCCAAGCTCTGAGGATCACGACCACCCGAGGAACGGGTAGGACTGAGGCCGGAGCACGCGATCGCTTTCAGACATCGAACGCTGCTCCCACAACTGCACGCCCTCCCCGCCATATCTGCCTCTCCCACTTACCGTACAGATCGAACATCCTCTAAACCTGGAACGCCCTCCCCTGCCTTCAGACAAGATGGAATGGTGTCGCGAACTAGCACAGGGGCTGGATCCCTCCCCGGCGGGTTCTCACCCCACCCGTCAATCCTCCCCTTAAAAACCCTTATTTAAAAACGGTTTAAAACCCCACAGATTCTTCTTCCTCGCATGCCACCTCTCCGGGTCCCAAGACCCCTCGTTAAGGCCAGCCCTCGATAACCCGGAGGGCCATTCCTGCGAGGCGGGGGAACCTCGCAGTCGGAGAAGGTCAGCGGACGAATATTTCATGCTAAAAGATTAAATAACAGTGGGGAAAAAAAAGGTGTTCCCTAGCCACTTGATGTTATCGTAGCCTGTGGACAAAGTCAGGACAGTCACAAACCAGGGCCAAATGCCCGGTAAGGGTAATAAATAAGATGAAAGTTTGGCTGATGGATTCCGCCATTCAGTACTGCCCATAATGGATACAGCAAAAGTTTTTGCCCGCTGGTGCCGCCCATGATCAGGTCCAAGGCCGTCCACGATTGATGCCATAAATAAATAAATAAATACCGGGGACAGGAAAAAAGTTTTCAGCCGCAGATGTCAAATGATGGTATATATAAGAGTCAGCTAAAATTCTAAATTCCAAAATGTCCAAGCTACCTGTGTCCAATGTCTCTGGTGCCGCTGAAAATAGTCCGGCAAAACAATCCAGCCGCCAGCCGCTGATGATAAGTGCGGCCATAACGCAGCCAGACAATCCCAGATGTTACCAATGGTACCATCAGATGGGTGGAATCGTAGAAACCATGCTGCTGAGCCATGCCACTGAAGGATAGAACGGCGGAACATCCAGCCGCCAGCCGCTGATGATAAGTGCGGCCATAACGCAGCCAGACAATCCCAGATGTTACCAATGGTACCATCAGATGGGTGGAATCGTAGAAACCATGCTGCTGAGCCATGCCACTGAAGGATAGAGCGGTGGAACATCCAGCCGCCAGCCGCTGATGATAAGTGCGGCCATAACGCAGCCAGACAATCCCAGATGTTACCAATGGTACCATCAGATGGGTGGAATCGTAGAAACCATGCTGCTGAGCCATGCCACTGAAGGATAGAGCGGTGGAACATCCAGCCGCCGATGACATGTGCCGCCGGCAACCGTCCGCCGCTCGCCCGCCTCTCCAGCCCCGTTCCCGGCAGCCGAGGGTCTAACAAGACCCAAAGATCTCATTTCGGCTGCCGGAAAGATGTTCTGCGGGGCGGCGGGCCCAGATAGCTTGAAAACAGCCCCGAGGCATCGCGGCTAGAAAAAACGCCAACCCACCGCCTGCATGATTCTCAGATCGCCGCCATTTCCGCGCATGCGTAGAGAAGAAAACCTGGCCCTTATTATTGGATCTTATTCCAGGATTCTCAGATCAGGGCCACTATATTATTTGGGCATATATTCCAAGGCCTCTGATAACCACTAGGCCTCATTTCCAAGATGGCGGATCACAGCAGATCTCCTTCCCAGGCTTCTGCCTCGCCTCCTAAGGACACCTTACTAGCGTGGCTCCTCCGCCTCACAAGAGCAGATCCAAATCAAGGGCTTCTGCCACCAAATCTAAGTCTTCTACTTCTCTCCAAACCTCTGCTGCTGCAGAGAGAGATGCCTCCAGAAGACAACGGGCCTTGGATAGGCAATTTGATAAAGCAAAACAAAGATTAGCAGAGGAAGGCAGGGAAACTTCTGTTCCACTAACTGAAGATTCTCCTTTATTAAATCAGCCTGAATGGTCTCCCACTATCCCTAGTGGTTCAGGAGAAAACCAGGAAACAATTTGTACAGTTTTTGGAGATTCTTCTAGAGCCATGCCTGAGCCCATCATCAGGCACCTTCTGCCACCTTCACTCCCACAGCAGCGGGAGTCTCCCACAGAGAGGACAGTAATCCTGCCATTTCTCAGGATATACGTCATCTTATCATGCAAACCATTTCTCAAGGCATTGACAATGCCTTCACTCAGAGAGGTTTCCCAGCTCCATCTCCTTTGGGCAGCTCTGACCAAAGACCCCATTCTGATAGCCACCCACCCAGACTATGCGCTGCGCACGCTCTCCAACCCCTTCACACCATAGTGAGGACTCCTTTTTGGGGGAGGAAGACATAGCAGAGTATAATCTGTCTGAAGACGAAGAGTCTGCCCCAGACAAACCTGCTCCCACCGGCCTTTTTCGCCATGAGCTTTTCTACACATTACTACACAAGGCAAAAGTTACGGCCAACATGGGGGTTGCCTTACGCCAATCTGAGGGAGCTTCAGATCTGTCAGACCCCAACAAATTCCTCTTTACTGAACCAGTCTCAGAGCAACGGGTAATTCCTTCACCCAAGCTCTTCTTGGACACCATCCAACGTCAATGGGGTCACCCTGGTGCCATTCCTACTCCTAGTGGCTCAGACAAAAAGATGTACACGACGGATCAAGATCTTGAGGACCTCCTCAAGGTTCCTACCGTAGACACCCCAAGTGCCACCTTGGCTTCTTCCTCCAACATTATACCTTCAGATGCAGCAGAAGGTCTCCGAACGGAAGACCGCAGAGCGGAACTCTCCACCCGCAAAACCCATCAAGCGGCTGCCTGGGCTATCAGATCTGCCACAGCAGCCTCATTCTTTGCTAGAACCTCTTTGATATGGCTCAGACAAATGCAGGAGGATTCCTCAGGATGATTCCAGATTACATCAGGACATAAATAAATTGATAGCGGCTGCTGAATACACTGCGGATGCCACCCTTAATTCTGCAAAATTTGCATCCCGAGCCCTTGCCTCCAGCATCACCTCCAGGAGGCTGTTATGGCTCAGACAATGGCAAGCCGACATGAAGACCAAATGGCGGTTAGCGGCTGCCCCATTTAAGGGTGGATCTCTCTTTGGTGAAGCCCTAGACCCTATTTTAGTTGAGGGAAAAGACAAACGTAAGATCCTTCCCTACGTCTCTAGACGTTCAGATAGACGTCCTTCTCTTCCTTACCGCAGACAGCCTTTTCGCACCCAGGATCCCGGGTTCCAATCCCCGGCCTATCAACGTTCCTTCCAACCTCCCCCTGACAGGTTTCAGGACAGACAGTCCTTTCGTGACAGGACCAGGCAATCCCAGACCAGACGTTCCTACCGTGGATCCGGTTTCCGACCTTATCGTAGGAACAAATGACTATCCCGGCCAGGATCCCATCGGCGGTCGTCTCACCAAGTTCGTCCCTACCTGGTCCCGCACGACAACCGATGCCTGGGTACTGCAAACCATCACCCTTGGTCTCTCCCTCGAATTCAATTCAAATCCTCCGAGGAGATTCATCCAATGCCAGATTCCCAAAGAACCCACCAAGAGGGCTCAAATGGAAGACGAGATTCAACACCTATTGTCCATCAGTGCCATAGAACTGGTTCCCATGCCTCACCAGGGGACCGGCTTCTATTCAATTCTTTTCCTAGTGGACAAAAAATCAGGCGGCACCAGAGCCATCTTAGACCTGAAGCAACTGAACCTTCACATCAAATATCGCAGATTCAAGATGCACTCCCTCAATTCAATCTTAGGAAGCATCAGAAGAGGGGACTATCTAACATCCATCGACCTCAAGGAGGCCTATCTACATGTACCCATCAGACCTGCCCACAGACGCTTTCTCAGGTTCAGTTATGCCGGAGCCCATTTTCAATACAGGGCCCTGCCCTTCGGTCTATCTTCCGCTCCTCGTACCTTCACCAAGATTCTGGATGCTGTGGCGGCCCACCTTCGCACAATTCCAGTAAGAATGCAATGTTACCTGGACGATATATTGATTCTGTCGTCCTCCGCCCAGCAGGCGTTACGGGACTTACAGGTAACAATTCAATCCCTACAGGATCACGGCTTTTCGGTCAACAAAGCAAAGAGCCATCTAGTGCCTACGACCGAAATTGTCCATCTGGGAGCAAGAATCAACACCAGATCCTGCCAGGTGTTTCTTTCCCGAGACCGTCTCCTCAACATAATAATAATAATAATAATAATAATAATAATATTTTAATTTGTATACCGCCCTTCTCCCGAAGGACTCAGGGCGGTGAACAGGCAGATAAAATATAAATACACACAATAATTTAAAAACAACCCTTAAAAAACTAATTTAAATGCCCAAAACGTTAAAAAACATACTCCCCTATAAAATAACACAATTTTAAAAACCCATCCAATAAAAATAAAAATCAGGCGGCACCAGAGCCATCTTAGACCTGAAGCAACTGAACCTTCACATCAAATATCGCAGATTCAAGATGCACTCCTCAATTCAATTCAAATCCTCCGAGGAGATTCATCCAATGCCAGATTCCCAAAGAACCCACCAAGAGGGCTCAAATGGAAGACGAGATTCAACACCTATTGTCCATCAGTGCCATAGAACTGGTTCCCATGCCTCACCAGGGACCGGCTTCTATTCAATTCTTTCCTAGTGGACAAAAATCAGGCGGCACCAGAGCCATCTTAGACCTGAAGCAACTGAACCTTCACATCAAATATCGCAGATTCAAGATGCACTCCTCAATTCAATTCAAATCCTCCGAGGAGATTCATCCAATGCCAGATTCCCAAAGAACCCACCAAGAGGGCTCAAATGGAAGACGAGATTCAACACCTATTGTCCATCAGTGCCATAGAACTGGTTCCCATGCCTCACCAGGGACCGGCTTCTATTCAATTCTTTCCTAGTGGACAAAAATCAGGCGGCACCAGAGCCATCTTAGACCTGAAGCAACTGAACCTTCACATCAAATATCGCAGATTCAAGATGCACTCCTCAATTCAATTCAAATCCTCCGAGGAGATTCATCCAATGCCAGATTCCCAAAGAACCCACCAAGAGGGCTCAAATGGAAGACGAGATTCAACACCTATTGTCCATCAGTGCCATAGAACTGGTTCCCATGCCTCACCAGGGACCGGCTTCTATTCAATTCTTTCCTAGTGGACAAAAATCAGGCGGCACCAGAGCCATCTTAGACCTGAAGCAACTGAACCTTCACATCAAATATCGCAGATTCAAGATGCACTCCTCAATTCAATTCAAATCCTCCGAGGAGATTCATCCAATGCCAGATTCCCAAAGAACCCACCAAGAGGGCTCAAATGGAAGACGAGATTCAACACCTATTGTCCATCAGTGCCATAGAACTGGTTCCCATGCCTCACCAGGGGACCGGCTTCTATTCAATTCTTTCCTAGTGGACAAAAATCAGGCGGCACCAGAGCCATCTTAGACCTGAAGCAACTGAACCTTCACATCAAATATCGCAGATTCAAGATGCACTCCTCAATTCAATTCAAATCCTCCGAGGAGATTCATCCAATGCCAGATTCCCAAAGAACCCACCAAGAGGGCTCAAATGGAAGACGAGATTCAACACCTATTGTCCATCAGTGCCATAGAACTGGTTCCCATGCCTCACCAGGGGACCGGCTTCTATTCAATTCTTTCCTAGTGGACAAAAATCAGGCGGCACCAGAGCCATCTTAGACCTGAAGCAACTGAACCTTCACATCAAATATCGCAGATTCAAGATGCACTCCTCAATTCAATTCAAATCCTCCGAGGAGATTCATCCAATGCCAGATTCCCAAAGAACCCACCAAGAGGGCTCAAATGGAAGACGAGATTCAACACCTATTGTCCATCAGTGCCATAGAACTGGTTCCCATGCCTCACCAGGGACCGGCTTCTATTCAATTCTTTCCTAGTGGACAAAAATCAGGCGGCACCAGAGCCATCTTAGACCTGAAGCAACTGAACCTTCACATCAAATATCGCAGATTCAAGATGCACTCCTCAATTCAATTCAAATCCTCCGAGGAGATTCATCCAATGCCAGATTCCCAAAGAACCCACCAAGAGGGCTCAAATGGAAGACGAGATTCAACACCTATTGTCCATCAGTGCCATAGAACTGGTTCCCATGCCTCACCAGGGACCGGCTTCTATTCAATTCTTTCCTAGTGGACAAAAATCAGGCGGCACCAGAGCCATCTTAGACCTGAAGCAACTGAACCTTCACATCAAATATCGCAGATTCAAGATGCACTCCTCAATTCAATTCAAATCCTCCGAGGAGATTCATCCAATGCCAGATTCCCAAAGAACCCACCAAGAGGGCTCAAATGGAAGACGAGATTCAACACCTATTGTCCATCAGTGCCATAGAACTGGTTCCCATGCCTCACCAGGGACCGGCTTCTATTCAATTCTTTCCTAGTGGACAAAAATCAGGCGGCACCAGAGCCATCTTAGACCTGAAGCAACTGAACCTTCACATCAAATATCGCAGATTCAAGATGCACTCCTCAATTCAATTCAAATCCTCCGAGGAGATTCATCCAATGCCAGATTCCCAAAGAACCCACCAAGAGGGCTCAAATGGAAGACGAGATTCAACACCTATTGTCCATCAGTGCCATAGAACTGGTTCCCATGCCTCACCAGGGACCGGCTTCTATTCAATTCTTTCCTAGTGGACAAAAATCAGGCGGCACCAGAGCCATCTTAGACCTGAAGCAACTGAACCTTCACATCAAATATCGCAGATTCAAGATGCACTCCTCGAATTCAATTCAAATCCTCCGAGGAGATTCATCCAATGCCAGATTCCCAAAGAACCCACCAAGAGGGCTCAAATGGAAGACGAGATTCAACACCTATTGTCCATCAGTGCCATAGAACTGGTTCCCATGCCTCACCAGGGGACCGGCTTCTATTCAATTCTTTTCCTAGTGGACAAAAAATCAGGCGGCACCAGAGCCATCTTAGACCTGAAGCAACTGAACCTTCACATCAAATATCGCAGATTCAAGATGCACTCCCTCAATTCAATCTTAGGAAGCATCAGAAGAGAGGACTATCTAACATCCATCGACCTCAAGGAGGCCTATCTACATGTACCCATCAGACCTGCCCACAGACGCTTTCTCAGGTTCAGTTATGCCGGAGCCCATTTTCAATACAGGGCCCTGCTCTTCTGTCTATCTTCCGCTCCTCGTACCTTCACCAAGATTCTGGATGCTGTGGCGGCCCACCTTCGCACAATTCCAGTAAGAATGCAATGTTACCTGGACGATATATTGATTCTGTCGTCCTCCGCCCAGCAGGCGTTACGGGACTTACAGGTAACAATTCAATCCCTACAGGATCACGGCTTTTCGGTCAACAAAGCAAAGAGCCATCTAGTGCCTACGACCGAAATTGTCCATCTGGGAGCAAGAATCAACACCAGATCCTGCCAGGTGTTTCTTTCCCGAGACCGTCTCCTCAACATAATAATAATATTTTAATTTGTATACCGCCCTTCTCCCGAAGGACTCAGGGCGTGAACAGGCAGATAAAATATAAATACACACAATAATTTAAAACAACCCTTAAAAACTAATTTAAATGCCCAAAACGTTAAAAACATACTCCCTATAAAATAACACAATTTTAAAACCCATCCAATAAAAATAAAAATCAGGTCTAGGGTACCTCCCCGGCGTGGGTAGGGCCATCAATTAACTGAATCAGGTCCATGGCCGTCATGGAAGCCATGAACTCCTGAGGTGTTATGTGGGAGCTCGAGGCGCTCCCTCAATAACCCGCAGCGTTCTGAACTAGCTGAAGTCTCCGGGTGCTCTTCAAGGAGCCCCATGTAGAGAGCATTGCAGTAGTCCAGGCGAGAGGTAACAAGGGCATGAGTGACTGTGCATAAGGCATCCCGGTCCAGGAAGGGCGCAACTGGCGGATCAGGCGAACCTGATAAAATGCTCTCCTGGAGACGGTCGCCAAATGGTCTTCAAAGGACAACCGCCATCCAGGAGCACGCCCAAGTTGCGTACCTTCTCCATCGGGGCCAATGATTCACCCCGACAGACAGCCGCATCTGCAGCTGACTGTACCGAGGTGCCGCATCCACAGCCACTCCGTCTTGGAGGGATTAAGTTTGAGCCTGTTCCTCCCCATCCAGACCCGTCGGCTTCCAGACACCGGGACAACACTGACAGCTTCACTGGGGTGGCCGGGGTGGAAAAGTACAGCTGAGTGTCATCAGCGAACAGATGGTATCTCACCCCAAAGCCACTGATGATCTCACCCAGCGGCTTCATATAGATGTTGAACAGGAGGGTGAGAGAATCGACCCCGCGGCACCCCACATGAGGCACCTTGGGTCGATCTCTGCCCCCTGTCAACACCGTCTGCGTCCGATCAGAGAGGTAGGAGGAGAACCACCGATAAACGGTGCCTCCACTCCCAACCCTCCAACCGGCGCAGCAGGATACCATGGTCGATGGTATCAAAAGCCGCTGAGAGGTCTAATAGGACCAGGGCAGAGGAATAACCCCTATCCTGGCCCTCCAGAGATCATCCACCAGCGACCAAAGCTGTCTCCGTACTGTATCCGGGCCGGAAGCCGGACTGGAGCAGGTCTAGATAGACAGCTTCATCCAGGTACTGGGGTAGCTGACATGCCACCACACTCTCTACAACCTTCGCCGTAGCGAAGATTGGAGACTGGCCGGTAGTTCCCTAAAACAGCTGGGTCCAGGAAGGCTTCTTGAGGAGGGTCTCACCACAGCCTCTTTCAAGGCCGCGGAAAGACCCCTCCCGCAGAGAAGCATTTGTAATCCCTGGAGCCAGCCTCGTGTCACCTCCTGAGTAGCCAGTACTAACCAGGAGGGCACGGATCCAGTAAACATGTGGTGGCGTTCAGCCTGCCCAGCAACCTGTCCATGTCCTCGGAGTCACAGGATCAAAATCATCCCAAACCACCTCAACAAGACGGGCCTCGAACCCTCGCCTGGATCTACCCAATTTTGATCCAATCCGTCCCGAAGCTGAACGATTTTGTCGTATAGATAACCGTTAAACTCCTCGGCACGCCCTTGTAGGTCCTCCCGCCTCCTGTTGGAGGAGCGAGCGGTCACCCAAACAGGGCGGCGGGCGGTTATCTGCCGGCGCAATGAGGAGGAAGCGTGGGAACGCAGCCCTCATTGCCACTAGGTAGGTCCTACTATAGGACCTAACTAGTGTCCGTCAGCCTCAGAGCGGCTGGATCTCCAGGCACTCTCTAGGCGTCTTCTCCGCGCTTCATCTCCTCAGCTCCTCGGAGAACCAAGGAGCTGGTTGAGACCGACGCCGGGTCAGAGGCCGCAAAGGCACGACACGGTCCAAAGCTCCAGCCGCGGCCCGTTCCCAGGCCGCAACTAGCTCTTCAGTCGAGTCGTGGGACAGGTGTTCAGGAAACGGCCCAAGCTCCGTCAGGAACCTCTCCGGGTCCATCAGGCGCCTGGGACGGAACCAACGCATTGGTTCCGTCTCCCTGCGATGGTGGGTAGCGGTCAGAAAGTCTAGACGAAGGAGAAAATGATCTGACCATGACAAAGGTTCCACAACTAAATCATTTAAAACCAGATCATTAAACCACTGGCCAGAGATAAAAATCAGGTCTAGGGTACCTCCCCCGACGTGGGTAGGGCCATCAATTAACTGAATCAGGTCCATGGCCGTCATGGAAGCCATGAACTCCTGAGCTGTTGAGGATGCTACGCCGGCTGATGGCAAATTGAAATCCCCCATGACCAGCAGTCTGGGGGTCTCAACTGCCAACCCAGCCAGCAACTCCAGCAGCTCAGGCAGGGCTGTAGTCACGCAGCAAGGAGCCAGGTACGTGATCAACAAGCCCACCTGAGTTCTACGACCCCACTTCACGAAGAGGGATTCACACCCAGCTATCTGAGGCACAGAAAGTGGAACCCTCTTGAGTGCCTTTACCTATCCGCACCCCTCCAGAATGGCCGGCGCCATCTACCGTTGCCGCCGATGGTATCAGTGCCGCTGGCCAGCATATCGCACCCCCCAACTGGTCGCTGATGTCCGAGCGACCGCTTCGCCACGGAACCGCAAGCCGGCTCGTTTCCGCGGACGCCCAGCCAAAATGGCCGCCGGCAACCGTCCGCCGCTCGCCCGCCTCTCCAGCCCCGTTCCCGGCAGCCGAGGGTCTAACAAGACCCAAAGATCTCATTTCGGCTGCCGGAAAGATGTTCTGCGGGGCGGCGGGCCCAGATAGCTTGAAAACAGCCCCGAGGCATCGCGGCTAGAAAAAACGCCAACCCACCGCCTGCATGATTCTCAGATCGCCGCCATTTCCGCGCATGCGTAGAGAAGAAAACCTGGCCCTTATTATTGGATCTTATTCCAGGATCTGGAGGTTATTGTTCCGTTTTTTCCAGTTTTCACATTGAGTTCGTCTTCTCCAATACCGCTTCTTCGTTAATAAACTGGAGCTAAACAGGAAGAGGAGGTGTGTTTAAACAAATTCAACTCAGTCTCTGGCCAATCAGATGAAGTTAACAACCCATTGCTTTGGACTCTCACGCAGCGTACATAGAAGGAACCTTCAGGTAAGCCAATGTTCCTTCTCTTTATTATGCTAAACATATCAACAAAAGAAAACTCTGGAATATATATGTTATGTGGGTGAACAGAGCAAGGCAAGCCATGCTGCTGTGTTCACTAGCTTCCAGTGGTTTTCAACGGCAGCCTTATGTAAAATCTGTTGAAATGCTCTCAATGGGAGGTCACTAAAGATGAGAGATTGTGAGCAGAGTCTTGCTGTCTAAGAATGATTGCTAAGATGAAGCTATGCAGCGGTTCTCTTAGCTACATCTGCTACTTGCAGAGGAGTTTAGGCTCCTAAGAGGACCCCCAGTTTGAACACTATCTGCAGTATGTCTGGGGATAACTTCCTATTCAGAACCAAACATGGCAAGTCCCCAGCTTCGAGAACTCCCAGAATGGATGGCCACTCCCCTTCCAGGCTCTTGCAGCCTCCAGACACTGAAAAAATATATTGACTGCACCACGTTAGAGATGTTAAGTTCATTCAGCCAGAGTTAGAGATGTTAAGTTCATAATGTAACATTTTTTTAATCAGGTAGCTGAAACGGGCTTACAAAGTCACAGTGTTCCAAAATCCAAAACCTATTACTCCTGTGAGATTGCAATTTGGAAAAGTTGCAGCTACTTCAGTGCTGTGGTGGTCAGCAGCAGTCAGTGGCTAGCCATTTTCAACACTCTGCCAACTTCCCCCAAGGAAAGTCAATGAAGAGCCACAGCCCCATGGCTGCTGCCAGATGGGAGAGGGAGTAAGGGAGGGCACAGGGGGCAGGGAAGGTACAGTGTGGGTCAGGGAGGCTGTGAAAGGCCAAACACAGGTTAAGGGTGCGCATGAGGCACAGCAAGGGTGGGGAAGGGTATGTGACAGTGTGCCAAAGTGAGAGGCCTTGCATGGGTTGGGAAGGGTGAGATAAACGATATGGATTGGAAGGATGTGAGAGTTGTGCCAGTCAGGGAGGTTGCATGAGGGGGACCACAAGGGTCAGGGATGATGCATGGGATGCATGAAAGATGGTATGTGGATCAGGAAGGCTGTGCAGGAGTGAGGTGTGGGTTGGGCAAAGTGTGCATGGATGAGGGAGGCATGGCAAGGTTCAGGGTTAGGGTAAGTGAAAGTGCACTAGAACTGCAGTATGAGTTGTGTCTGTGCAAAAGGTGGGAGTGCAGTGAGAGTTGGGGAGGGTGTGCAAAGGTCCGCTAGTGGCAGGTAAATATCTTTGAAAAGATGATCCAACAAGTCATGGGTTATCTAATCATCTATATCATCTCTCTCATTTCTGTCTATATCTAATCTATATCATCTGTGTTTTTCCCTCAAAACCAGTGACATCATTTCAAGTCCACGATCAGAAATTGTTACTGAACTGGCTTCCAGTGACGTCACCGCTCCTGTTGGGCGCTCTAACAGGGCGCTCCGCGTTAGAAGATCGTAAAAGCCAGCGAAACAGCAGAAATCAGCTGTTCCCCGGCCTTAGCATACCCCCTGGGCGAAAAGGGGTTTGCAGAGCTGTGGGAGAGTGGTAGATCTCCCCAGGGGCTTTGCTCTGAAGAGCGAAATTCCTGGGTTTGAGGTCCCACCGAGCCCCACTGTCCTCCGACTTCAAACACACTCCTGCTTTGTCAGGAAAAGGAAGTAAGGGACCACTTCTGCTCAAAAGGACTTTTCAAATGGACTGACTTCTTAAGCAGACAGGGAGAATCACAAGCGATTGATCTTTGAAGTAGAAACAGCATGCAAGTATCTTGACTTTTCCCCTTTTGAAATTGGAAACCCTTCTTTGTCTCTGCTTAATTGACTCTATAAAATGGCGTCTGAAAGCAAAAGTGTGAAGTTCTCAGGCTAACAGTAGCGCTATTTGTAGATTGTTACAAACGGAGCTCTCCTATACTGAAGGGGGCAAAGAAAAGCTTTTAAGTTTAAATTCTTGACTGTATTGAAGATTGAAATGGCTGCTAAACCATCAAAACCCTCTGGAAGAAGGGGGTCTGAAGCAAATCTTGAGGATATACTTAAAGAACAATTAAAACTCTCTGAAGAGAGGCAAAAGGAGATGATAGAAAAACTTAATGGAGAAATAAGGGAACAAATGAAGGAGAATAATGAAAAAATAAGAGAAGATATTATGCTGGCTTTTCAATGCTTGTCTAAAAAAGTTGAGGGAATAGGGCCTCTGGTGGCTCAGACTGCTAAGACAGTCTGTTATTAATACAGCTGCTTGCAATTACTGCAGGTTCAAGTCCCACCAGGCCCAAGGTTGACTCAGCCTTCCATCCTTTATAAGGTAGGTAAAATGAGGACCCAGATTGTTGGGGGCAATAAGTTGACTTTGTATATAATATACAAATGGATGAAGACTATTGCTTAACATAGTGTAAGCCGCCCTGAGTCTTCGGAGAAGGGCAAGATATAAATACAAATTTTTTAAAAAAGAAGAAGAGATGCAACCAATTTCTCAGTCAAATAAGCATAAAATGGAAGGTATTCAGACAAAAGTGGATGAAAACAAAGATCAGGTTGTGATATTGCAGTATAAGCTTATGGAAGGAGCTCTCAGAATTCGCGGCGTGCAAGAAGAGAGAAGAGAGGACCTAAGAAAAATCATATCAGAAGCACTGTCTGAATTTATTGAAGTGGAACCCCAAGAGGTAGCTTATCAAATTGATATTGAAGTGGAACCCCAAGAGGTAGTTTATCAAATTGATAAAATATATAGAGTTAATTCTTGGATCACAAAGCAGAGAAAGACATTGTGGTTTATTTTGTGAAAAGAATGATGAGAAATCAGATTTTGCAAGTTGCATATCAGAAAACTTAAAAATTGGAGAACAGGAGTTGAAGGTCCTGAAAGAGATTCCTTCCAAGATGTTAAGAGACAGGAAGATTTTGTCTTTTTTACACAAAAACTTAAAAAACACCAGATTCAATTTAGATGGGAGGTGCCAGTTGGTCTGACAGTATTTTATCAAGGAAGGAGATACCGAATTGACACTGTGTAAAGGCATTTAGTGGACCTGGAGGTTAAATGAAAATTTGTTTAGATATGAGGATAATGTAAATCAATGTAAGAAACAGATGAAGGAATTTTTTGATTTTAATATGCACAAGGGACACCGATAGGAACTGTGTGGAAGGCGAGCAAAGCTTTTATTAGAGGTATATTTATGTATTTGGACAATAGGCAGAGGAATAATAAGCAAAGGCAGCGTAGGTACTTGGAAGAAGAAATTCAAAAGAAACAATTATTAATACAAAACCCACAAGACCAGAAACTTAAAGAGGCTATAAGGATATTACAGAGTTAATTTAATATGTTAATGGCAGACCAGGTGGCAACAAATATACAATATGCTAAACATAATACCTTTTGTAATGCAAATAAACCTGGGAGGTGGCTGGCATATAACTTAAGGAAAAACCAGAAAGCACGTATCATAGAAAAAATATAATATAAAGGTAAAGAGATATATCAATAGGACAAAATTAAAAAGGCCTTCTCAAGAATTTTACACTACTTTATATGCGAAAGATAAAATACTGAATATGGACATTTATGATTTTTGAAAGATTACAAGGTTAATACTCTAACATTAGAATAAAGGGAAGAGTTGAATCGGCAGATAGCTATTGGAGAAATAGTGGAGGCAATTAAACAATTAAAAATGGGGAAAACCCCTGGTACAGATGGACTTACAGCAAGTTATTATAAAAAGTTACAGGATGAAATACTAGGCCCACTTAAAGAATTATTTAATCAGATACAATTAGGAGGGGGAATACCCCCATCATGGAAAACATCCTTTATTTCATTGATACCAAAAGAGGAACAAGATTGCTCTAAACCCGGGAATTATAGGCCGATTTCACTTTTAAATAATGATTATAAGATTTTTGTTAAAATAATAGCAAATAGATTAATATTAGTTTTACAACAAAGAATTCATACTGATCAATCTGGATTTATAAAAGGGAAGCAGATGAGGAATAATGTTAGACAGATTATTAATATATTGGAATATTTGGAAAAGAAGAATACTTCAGCAGCACTTATTTTTTTGGAAGCGGAGAAGGCCTTTGATCGATTGCATTGGGATTTTTTATTTAAATTAATAGAGAAAATACAATTTAGAGACTGCTTTGTCAGAATAATTAAAGCGATTTATGGAAAGCAAACAGCTCAGATTATAATAAATAGTTTGACAGAAGTTATTAAGATTGCGAAAGGAACGAGACAGGGATGTCCTTTATCACCACTATTGTTTGTTTTGACTCTGGAACCATTATTAGATAAAATACGAGAATTAACGAAAATAGAGGGAATTAAGATTAGACAAAAAAATCCTATAAATTCAAGCATATCTTTGTTGGAAACAATTGATAAATATGGAAAGGTATCAGGATTCAAAATAAATTGGAATAAAACAAAAGTGATAATCAAAAATATGTCTAAACAACAGAAATTGTGACTGAACCATTTTTTTGGTCAACTAAGTTAACCTTAAATCAAGATACTGAGAGGTTTTGCATTTCTGAACATGTATTATGTCGGTAAATAGAAAAGTATGCCCCTGCTTGTTTAAAATTAATGTAATGAACAGACAGAAGCTTTTTTACATATAATAAATCTTCCAGTAATCTTGGTTGCCCAATCAGAAGACCTAGCTACAACTACAGGAAATATTTGTTATTAACTAATGAGACAGGTTATTTATAGAATGATATACAGAATAAAAAATAATAATGTTGGAGGGGACCTTAGAGGTCTTCTAGTCCAATCCCCTGCTTTACCAGGAAACCTTCAACCATCCTGGACAAATGACTATCTAATCTTATCTTAAAAACCTCCAGTGTTGGAGCACCCACAATTTCTGGAGGCAAGCCGTTCCACTGATCGATTATTCTCACTGACAGGAAATTTCTTCTTAATTCTAGTTTGGACCTCCCTTTTTTAAACTTCCATCCATTACTTATTATCTTGCCTTTAGTGCTTTGGAGAATAGACTGAATCCCTCCTCTCTATAGTACAATAAAGGAGTCCCTGCAGGTTTTACTGTGCTAATTGTTGCCAACTATAGAGAGGCTCATATAGGCTCATCTCCATTTTAAGGCCATTGAGTCAGCACTATCCAAAGACATTTCCATAGCCATGGCTAGCATGATGTTATAAAGTGCTATTAACTTTCCACTGTAGTGATACCTATTTATGTAGTTGCATTTGTGTGATTTCAAACTGCTAGGTTGGCAGGAGCTGGGGTGAGGATAGAAACTCACCCTGCCACATGGCACTCAGGTCTCAAACCTGAGCTGCTGGCTTTCCAGCTGACAAGCCCGGTGTCTTAATTACTGAGCCTTCGTCTTTTACGACAGCTCCTCAAATAATGGAACACCACTATCATGTCATCCGTAGTCTATTGGTTAGACTAAATATTCCAGTTTTTGCAACCATTCATTGTATGGCAGTGGTGTCAAACTCACGTTGTCATGGCTGCGTCACGTGATATATTGGGACTTTTTCCCCCTTCACTAAACCAGGTGTGGGTGTGGTCAGCGCATGACACATCCGGCCTGTGAGCCAGGAGTTTGACAGACCTGTTGGATTGCTTCCCAATCCCCTAAATAACTTTGTTGCTTTTCTTTGCACTCTTTCTGGAGTCTCAACATCTTTTTTGTATTATGGTGACCAAAACTGGGTGCACTATTCCAAGGATGGTCTTACCACTGCAGTATAAAGTGGTACTAACACTTCATGTAATCTTGATGCTATGCCTCTCTTAATGTAGCCTAGGACTGAATTGGCTTTTTACGCAGCTGCAGCATACTGCTGGTTCATACTTAAGTGGTTGTCCACTAGAAATCTGAATCTGTCTCACAGTTACTGCTGTTGAGCCAGTTGCCACCTAATCTACATCCATGCATTTGGTTTTTCTTGCCTAAGTGTAAAACTTTTCTTTCCACCAAATCACATTTTGTTAGACAGGGCTCAGTAATCAAGTCTGTCGCGATCCTTCTGATCACTAAATTTGGTGTCACCTGCAAATTTAATGAGTTCCCCTTCTATCTTCTCATCTAAATCATTTGGAAAAATGTTCAACAATACTGAGCTAAAGACAGAAGCCTGGGGCACCCCACCAAGGACAAACATTAAGTGCAGCCAGTCAGTCAATTACAAATCCATCTGATGGTCTAATTCACATTTTTCTATCATAAAAGAAGGTTGGGGTCTACTTTGTCAAATGCCTTACTGAATGAAGTCCCAGTATACTACATCAACAGCATTTCATTTTGTCTCGCTTTACTCATTTGGTTGACGAATGCAGTAAGGTTTGTCTGGCATAATCTGTTTTTTTTAAGTATTTTATTTTATTTTACAAACATATCACATCAATGCATGAACAGTATGGCACCTTAGTGTCAGATATTCTAATACAAATAAAACTAGTAAAATCCTTTGTGTGTCCAATCACGTTTGGCCAATAAAAATTCAATTCAATTCCTATTCTATTCTATTCTATTCTATTCTATTCTATTCTATTCTATTCTATTCTAATTATGGTTATTACATTCGATCAACTTATGTATTTTAATAATAATGCACAATTATAATAAGTTGTAATCTGTCATTGTTCAATTATTCCATGTTTTCTCTTATTGTTACTTTTATTTTATTATATAACAGTGTCTACACTAACATTCCCCCTTCTCTTATTTCTACTTTATTCTAACTTTTAATCATATCTGTTACTGAAAAACATTTTCTTTCTATCCTACCTAACTTCTAGTCATGCCACATACTTTAAAAAAAAAGCAAAGAAAAGAGAGAGAGAAAAGGAAAAGCAAATCAGAACAATGACAAAGAAAGAAAGAAAGAAATCACCCATCCTCTCTTGCCCACTTTGATACTTTAGTTGCTATGCTTTTTTAATTTGCCTTCCAGATTCCTCTCTAGGATTTTTGTCTCTATATGTAACTGCTTCTTGACTATTCAATCTAGGTATTTCTCCCATCTCTACCCTCTTCCACTGCCTAATTTCCAAAATTTCTGCCCAGGCCCCTATCTCCCTTTCAAGTATTATCTTCCAACTCTCTTTCCCCCCGGTATAATTCATCAATCACTGTTATTTCCATTGTTGTCTCCTCCTTATCTTCTTCTTCCTTCATTTCTTCTGTTGACTCTTCCCTTTCCTGGGTTGCTCATCATCCCTCATATAGTTTTTTCCGTTTTTTCCATGATCTCCTTAAATCCTTTCTCCGTGATATATTTTGAAAAAGTAAAGCCATCTCCTTCGAAATTCCACTCTTTTCTTCCTTAAAAATCATCTTGTTTTATTTTAAAAGTATTTCACTTTTATCCAACAGTCTAAAGGCTATTTATTCATTCCTTAGGTTGCCCTTCAAGAAGTACACTGATCCCAGTTCTTTATGTCCCATAGGTTAACAGTCAATTCCATTTAAATAATCCCAGAGGTTATCAAAAGCCTCTTTGCATCTCCTTTACAAACTCAATCTTCTAATATAACATTCAGGGCTCTCTTTAGTTAAAAGAACTTCCTTATTTTCATGTTTGGGTCTCCAGTAAACATAGGGTAGTTAAAAGTAATCCAATAGGTATTTTCAATCTTTCATATATTTCCAGACTTGTAATTTTCCCTTTAATCAGCAGGTGGCACTCTTCAGTTTAAATTTCAATATTGCCACATTTCCAGCATTCTTTTAATCATAGAAGAATTATAAAAGCAGAATATGTTTTGTAAATAAATGATTCCAGCATTTTAAAATGCCTTCCCGGCACCACGTCTTCCCAGCTTAAGAGTCCAATTTTCCGTGTATTTCAAAATTTATTATTTTTCTCTCCTGCATCCTTCATCTGCATCTGGTAATTACTCAAGAGTGCTCAGATGCCACTTAAACAGATAATTCTGAGCAAATTGTTCTAAATTGTTCCTTGGGGTTAAATTTAAAGCAAAAGAAAATCCTCTCCCCAGTTCCAGTCACTGTTCACCTATTTTGCTCTAGCACCAGTCTTAGATGTTCATCAGTTGTCCCAGCTTTGTAGAAGCCATCTTTAGCTGCCTCTTCTTGCTGTGGCTGAGAGGGAAAAAGAACCCCAGGTCAGACTCTCCTTGACCTTTCAGGGTAACCCTCTCTTCACTGCCCTTATGGGGCGGCTTTGGCTCCTCTTGGAGCCCACGAACAGGAAGAATTTGGCACAGGGAACACAGAGACCCATTTCTTGTGTCTTAAGCGTGCCGCGACATCAACTGGAAGTCCGGCATAATCTGTTTTTGAGCAGCCCATGTTGGCTTCTTGTAATAGTTTTGCTTGTTTCTAGGTATTAGCACAGGGAACACAGAGACCCATTTCTTGTGTCTTAAGCGTGCCGCGACATCAACTGGAAGTCCGGCATAATCTGTTTTTGAGCAGCCCATGTTGGCTTCTTCTAGTAGTTTTGCTTGTTTCTAGGTATTTGCAAATTGATTATCTTATCCAGGTTCTTCCAAGGCTGATTGGTCTGTAGTTTCCTGGTTCCATTTTTCCCCCTTTTTTGAAGATTGGAACCACTTCAGCTGTTTTTCAGTCCTCTGGTAATTCTCTGGGGTTCCAGGATTTTTTGAAAGATACGGTTTAGTAGTTCTGAAATCATCTCTGCCAGCTCCTTCAGAATCCTGGGATGTAAGCCATCTGTCCTGGTGATTTAAACTTGTGTACAGTGGATACTAGAGGTGTTGTAGTACCATTTTCTTGCCTTTTTGACTTGCATTCCTAATCTGTCTTTTATGGTGCTATTTTTGTTAATTTGGAGCTTCCCCCCCACCTTTTGTGTAAAGACAGATGCAAACAATGAATTAAGCATTTCCACTTTCTCCCTGCTACCCGTTACCTCCTTGCTTTCTACTCACATTAGTGGACCGATCATTTCCTTGATGTTTTTCTTGTTTTTTATATGTCGAAAAAAACTTTATAAAATTATTTTTGACATTAGTTGTGAGCCTTAATTCATTCTGAGCCTTAGCTTTCCTGACTTCACCTTTGCAGATATGGGCTATTTGCTAGTACTCTGCTTTTTTTTTTGCATTTATATCCCGCCCTTCTCCGAAGACTCAGGGCGGCTTACACTATGTCAAGCAATAATCTTCATCCATTTGTATATTATATACAAAGTCAACTTATTGCCCCCAACAATCTGGGTCCTCATTTTACCTACCTTATAAAGGATGGAAGCTGAGTCAACCTTGGGCCTGGTGGGGCTTGAACCTGCAGTAATTGCAAGCAGCTGCTGTTAATAACAGACTGTCTTACCAGTCTGAGCCACAGAGGCCCTGCTTTAGTTATGCTTTAGTTATGTGTCCATCTTTTCATTTTCTGTACTTATCCTTTTTGTCTTTCAGTTTATTAGAGATCTTTATGCAACTATGATCTTTTTCTTATTCAGTGGTATTTTGTTAGAGTGGGCATTTAAAATCTCATTTTTCATAGTTTCCCAAGCTTCTTGAGATTTTTCCCCTTTAAGATTTTCATTCCAAGCTCTTTCTAAGTTTGTTGAAACCAGTTCATGAAGTCTAAGACAGTTGTCGTGTCCCACCCCCCACTCCGACGAACGAGTCAAGGAAGTCCGTGACAAACTTGGCAACAAAGCCTCTGCAGTTTGCCAAGTCCCTTCGAGGTTTATCAGGGCAGGCAGGAGTCCAAGTTGTGACTTCAGCAAACTAGATGAGACTTTGCTTGACTCAAGGTTGGAATGCCAAAAGCAGGTCCTTTATATAGGCTGTGGGGTGTGGCTCCATGACTCAGCATTTATCCTGGCCTGTCCCACCCCTCCTTCTGCTGGCGTCGCCTCTCAGATCTCCGGAAGCGAAGGTCCTGAATTGTCCCCAGCTGGATCTGCTGGCAGCTTCTGGGAAAAGGAGGGGTCAGAGGAAGTAGGGCCGAGTAATTCCAGCACCTGGCTGACGTCCTACTCTGGTGGCTGAGCCAAAGGAAGACACGCTGTATGAGTGAGGTTTATCAGGCTTGTCCTCCCACTCCTGGAATCCTCTCAAGGCATGGGGCCAGGGCCGGGGGCTGGAGGCATGACAGGCCAATCATCTTCATTATCAGACTCTGAATCTGATAACAGGCCTGGTTGGACACGGGAGGGGCCCAGCTGAGGAGAAGAGGGAGGACGAGTCACAACAACAGTAGTTTAATTTTGTTCTGTTGCTTATGTCTGCATTATGTTGAATTCCATTATGTCACTCTCTCCCAACCTTCCGAAAACCTCAGTCCCTAGTAGTAAGATTTGTCCAGCATAGCTTTACCTTTTGGATGATATAGTTGTCTGCTAGGTTCATCAGGAACCTGTTTGATCTCCCACTTGGTACAGAGTTTGTCTCACAGTTGATGTCAGGGTAGTTATACTCCATTACTACTGTAGTGTTTTCTGCACACCTGAAATAGTTGATTAGCAAAATGTTTGTGTGCTTCCTCTGGTTGGTTGGTTGGTTGGTTTGTAGTACAGGTCCTAGTGTCAGCCTCTACTTATGATGCTTGCTTGCTATTGGCTGCCATTGTAACGGGAGGGGGGAGGTTTTGCTGGTATGGGGGGGGGAGGGGAAAGTGAGCTGGTGGAGACGTCTCGAGAAAAAAGGGAGGAAACTTCTCACAGGGTTTAAGCAGTTGTGGAAGGAGCTGATAGCTGTCAAGATCAGCCATTCTGGCATACCAGATAGATGGGGGCCGTCTGAAGAAGAACCCACATGACACCTTGGGGAGCTGTGGATTGGACACTCAACCTAGGTCCTTGGGCGGAGGGATTTGGGGTTGCTTTCAATATGTAATTTTTGCGCCTATTACCTCAGACTTTCCTTTTCTTTCGTTGCATTCAGTTCATACTCAGTAAAAGTACCTTTTTCTACAAATATGGAGTTGGGGGTTTTCTTTGAGTTTTGAACGGAGGCACACCTGACATTAAGCAAAGTCTGCTTTACCAGCCATCCTGGAGAAACCTCTACCATGGGGGCTGAGCCAAGAATATCTGACCAAGACAGTGACCAGGAAGATACGGGAGCCGCTGGAACCACTCCTCAGTCCAGGCACTTTAGGGAGGTTTCGGAGTGGATGTCAGAATTAAGCTTGAAGAAAAGCCAGCCAGAGCTAAGTGGTCGCTGGGTGTCGGCAGGATGGAACCTCCAGAAGAAATCCCCTTAGGGGTGACAGTTACCAGATGCCGGCGTGGAGAGGCGGCTTGGCAGGAGGAGAACAAAGAGGACCTCCTGCTGATTCAAGCCATGCAGCTCTTGAAAGAAGCCCTTGTGAGTCATAAAGCCCGCGAAAGGTATGCAGAAAGGTATGCCGGCAAGGGAGGAAATTGAAAACCCAACGGGGGGGAGCAGAGGCTTCAGCGAGCATAGTAGAGATTCCCAGAGGCCAGGCAGAGAGAGAGCAGGCTGCTGGGGCTCAAACTGAGGCTGTGATTTAAGCCTGCCCCTGCCCCCCCCCTCCTGGTGAGGGGGCAGGAGCCCAGAGGTGTTGGTTCCAAAGCTTCCACCGCTGACAGTAAAAACGGAGGGGATCCCAAGGCATTGGGATTCTTCCTATCTCAAGTGTGGAACTACATGGAGTTTCCCCTCGGAAGCCACCCATGTGAGATGCATCACTTTGGCCCTTGAGGGAATGGCTGCTGAATGGTGGGTGGTCCTCCATGGTGAGAATTCCCCCCTACTGAGGGATTATGATCAGTTTATGGCAGCACTCTGAGAGCGTTTTGAGGACCCCCTACCTGAGCGAAAGGCCAGAATGAGGATGAAGTCTCTAAATCGGGCAAAGATCGGTGGCGGAATACACCCAGGAGTTTCGCAAGCTGGTCCGCCACATGAGGGGGTGGTCCCAGGAGGCTCTGATGGAATGTTATAAGGATGGCCTTAATGAGGACATCTACAAGGCTTGCTGCTCCCAAGGGGCCCCTCGAGATTTGCAATGCTGGTATGTAATGGCCGGCGATGTGGAGATTGACTTGGCCAGGGATCACTACTGTGGGGGTCAGAATTGGAACAACCCTTCCCTTGCCCCCCGCAAGAGAAAGCCCCAGGGTGTACAAAGAGGGGGCAACCTCAAAGCCTAGGTCCACAGCCTGCTTCCAATGTGGAAAAGGGGCACTGAGTGACTGACTGTTTCTCCGAGCTTGGCTTCCGGCCAACCCCTGCTGGGGGAAAGAAAGCTGACAAACCTCCAGCCAAGAGTCGTGAGATGGTGCTGAAAGGGGTGGAAGTCATTGAGTTCGCTTCCCCAGGCCTGGGGGAGTTGGGAACTCTGACCACCGCAGAAGACAACGAAATAGACACCGACGATGACCCCCTGGTAAGTCAACATGGGGCCCCCATGACTATCCCAGTAAAACTAAGAGTGCCATCATCGGGTGCCCAGGGAAAAATGCTAGCCCTCTTAGACTCTGGATGCCCGAGGTGTGTCATCAGCCCAGAGGTGGTGGACAAAATTGGACTGAGACTAAAAACAAAGTACCCATCGCATTCTGCCAGTTGCATGGGTCAGTAGCTGGGGCCCCCCACCCACTTTGTGACTAAACATGTTGAGATGTGGATGGGGGATCACCAAGAGACTTTGAGTTTCATTGTAGCACCTGGGATGGAACTACCTCTTTCTTGGATTATGGAAATGAAACCCCCAGATGAATTGGAGGAAAGGATGGTTGCGCATCCACTCCACCCACCCACTAGGGAAAGAAGAGGGCAAACCTTTTTACACGGCTAGAGCTTCAAAGGAGCTGGTGGTGGCGGCAAGTGAACACATTCCTGGGGAGGAAACATCTCTAAGGAATATTGGGACCTCAAGGGAGTGTTCAGCGAGAAAAAGTCAGATGTACTATCACTCCATTGGCCGACTGTGACATAGGGATTCTTACAGGGGTGAAGCTCCCTAAACCTAAACCAAAGATCTACTCCATGATCATCTCCATGACCCCTCACGAGTTAGAGAAGCTGCGGAATTTTATTGATAAAAACCTGAAAAGGGCTTCATCCAACCAGCGAGGCCCCGAGTGGCTGCCCCAGTTTTGTTTCAGGAGAAAAAGGACGGCTCCCTTTGCTTGTGCATGGATTATTGAAATCTGAATGCAATTTGCATAGAAAATGTGTACCCACTGCCCCTAATGAAAGACATGCTAGCTCACCTAACTAAGGGGAAAATTTTTACTAAACTGGATTTGAGGGAGACATACTACAGAAGCCGGATTAAGGAAGAGGATGAATGGAAAACTGCTTTCAATTGCCCCCTGGGTTGCTTCCAGTTTAGGGTGCTCCTTTTTGGGTTACAAGGAGCCCCACAGTGTTCATGTAATTGATTAATGAGGTATTGCATGAGCACCTCTACAAGGGGGTTCTGGTCTACCATGGATGAGACCATGGATGAACACGTGAAGTTGGTGCAGTCAGTTCTGAAAAAACTGGCCGAATTGTATGCTAAATTGTCAAAATGTGAATTCGATCAAAGTAAGATTCACTATTTGGGATACCACATCTCAAATGAGGGGATAGAAATGGATCCTGAGAAAGTTTGGGCAGTCCTAGAGTGGGCACTCCCATGCACCTGTAAGCAGCTACAAAGTTTCTTGGGGTTTGCAAACTTTTATCAGCAGTTTATCCCCATGTTTGCACAAATTTTATTACCCATTACCAACCTCCTGAAAACAAAGGGGGAGGCCAAACCAAAACCTAGTAGGCCACTTGAGTGGACTATGGAATGTCAGGCAGCTTTTGAGAAACTGAAGCGGCTGTTCGCTGCCGAACCTGTTCTAAAACACCCCGACATAGAAGTCCCTTTCATCGTCCAAGCGATGCAAGTGATGTGGCGGTTGGGGTGGTGCTACTTCAAGATAATGCTGATGGGTCCTTACAGCTCTGCACTTACACCTCCCGCAAATTGTCTGAGACTGAACAGAGATGGGCAATTTGGGGGAAAGAAGCTTTTCCTGTCTGTTGGGCCTTGTTGACCTGGAGGCATTTCCTTAAAGGGGCAAAACACCCTTTTGAGGTGTGGACAGACCATAAGAATCTAGAAGCCCTAAAACCCCCACAAAAGTTGTCACCCAATAAGTCTGGTGGGCACAGCATTTCGATCATTTTAATTTCACCCTGCGTTACCTCCTGGGGGGAAATAATTTTATGGCTGATGCCCTCTCGAGACTGCCTCAATACAATAGTGCACGACCGGAGGTAATCCGGCCAGTTATCCCTTCAAGACAACTGGTGGCTCCAGTGATCACCAGAGCCCAGGCGAGAGGCGAACTGAACATACCCACTGGTTTAAGTGAGCAATTAAGGGACACGCTGAAAACTGATGTTCAGTCACACAGCAATGAGTGTACTGTTCATGATGGTCTTGCGTGGGTGGGGGCGAAGTTGTATGTCCCTGCCAGCCTAAGAGGGGCAGTGTTACAATAATCCCATGATGCAAAAGTTGCTGGGCATTTTGGATTTGTGAAGACTTTACATTTAAACGACAATTCTGGTGGCTCTCCCTAGAAAAGGATATAGAGGTATATGTTGCCAGCTACCCTATATGTGCTTCGGCAAAGAGGCCACCTGAGTTACTCCAGAACGTAGCCAGACCCGGGGCTCCATGGATTTTATTGTTGAATTACCAGAAAGTAATGGAAATACAGTCATTTGGGTGATTTAGAGAATTGTTCTCGAAACAGGTGCACTTTGTACCCTATCCCAAAATTCCTTTGGCAAAGATGTTGGCTAAACTGTTTATTCAGCATATTTATCAGTTACATGATGTTCCAGAATGTATATCTGATAGAGGGGTTCAGTTCACTTCCCACTTTTGGAGAGAGTTACTGAGGTTGCTAGGCTCCACCTAGGGGCTAAGCTCCGCCCACCATCCTCAGACAAATGGGGCTTGTGAAAGGACTAACTCGAATAGAACAATACCTCAGGTGTTATGTAAATTATCAGCAAGATAACTGGGCGGACCTATTGCCGTTTGCAGAGGTGGCTTATAATGATTCCATATACAGCAGTATCCTATTGATTACAAAAAAGGGGTTTTTTTTTATCTGGTGAAATCCGGCCAGATCTATACATCCCATTTTTGACCCTCTGTGCATTTGCAGAAGGCTCTGTGCATGCGCAGAAGTGCACACGAGCATAGTGAGCGTACATGTGCTCACATTTCCGAACTGGTAGCAAAGGCAAGTGCATTTTACCGCTGGCTTTTATCCTTTTCATTTAAATATCTATGGATAATTTAGTTTAGTAGAAATATGTATTTCAAGTTTTATTACACAAATGAAAAGGATAGTAAGAACTGGATGAAAGTATCCCTGAATTTTTGGGAATAAATGAGGTAAAACAAGTAATATATATGTTGAGAGTAAAAGCTGTATTGTTTCCCCATAAATATTTCTATAAATTATTATATAATATTCAGTTGTGGACTTAGTTTCAAAATTCTTATTGAAAACTTGCGATATCCTGGTATTTTCTTGATTCTAACTATAGCATTTTATAATTTTTCATAAGCTGGTAAGACTTTTTTGAACTTTACTGGAAAAACTAAACATTTTGTTAGCTGAATTGCTGGAGTCAAAAGTTGGCTAATTCTTTAGCCCTGAAGCTTTCATAGCCTTTTGAAATTTTAAATGTATTGGAGATTTCTACATGTATTAAAAATGACAAACATATACTTGGATAAATTGTAAGAAATTTATATTGAGAAATATTTTATAACATCAGCAAACTTTTGACTCTATAGCAATTCAGCTAGCTTTGGTAAATTCAAATTCATTTAGCCCATGATTCCCCTCCAAATTGTTTCCTTCCCTATTTACAATAAAAATTATTTCAAAATGTTAGTAATTAGAAAATACCAGGATATCGCAAGTTTTCAATAATATAATTTCAAATTTATTTCTAATAAATAATTTAAAAATCAAGTTTAGTAAATACTTATTTGTAGGGGGAAGCTTCCTGCCTAGTATAGCTTCCATGGGGAGGGGTTTTTCTGGAATGCTGACATAGGGTTTATTGGATTCCCCAGTAAATGCTTAAGAACTGTTGGCCATTGTTTTTATATTCAAGATGTATTAAATTTAAAGAATATTATTACATATGTTTTTAGAGATATACTTTGCTATTTGATTAAAACCAATTCCTTGCATGGACATTAAGGTTAAGAATGTTAATGAGTTATTAAATTCTCAAATTTTGAAATTTATCTATGAAGTTTTTGATATATTGAGCTTGGAGTGTTGAGGGGAAAAAGGTGATTTTGTACTTTTGGAAGAAAATGAGGCTTTGGAATATGGCAGAAAACCATTTTCTACTGTTGCTTAGTAACCATGCAGCTATCTAGGTTCAGGTGTCAGACAGCAGCTGGAATATCTCCTCAACTAAGCATACAGACTTCTGAGACACCCAGGAAAACAGGCAGTTGATTTAAATAGTTGTTGAATATGTGGGCACCTACTTGCCCCGAGAGTCATCTTTTCCTATTGAATCCAGGAGGCCTTGGCCTTTAAGACATATGGTTTTGATTCTGGCAGTAAGAGAGACCCATCAACCTCAATTCTTCTTCATGAATTTGACTATCCTAATAAAAGCAATGCCCATTACCTCCTTGACAGCAGTTAGTCCAATAATATTATCATCTTCCATTTTTCCTTGCAAGCATACTTGTAAGACAAGCTAAGCTGAGAGAGATTAACTGGCCGAAAATCACCCAGTGAACTACTTTGGCTGAAGGTAAGAACTGGATCTTCCTCTTTATAATCTAATAGTTTAACCACCACACCCACTTATTTAGATAATAATAGATGACACAAAAATAATAATCTTTTATCCTATCTTTGAGAGCCAGTATGCAAATAACTGGCATTTTTAGTGTTCTAAATGTTTTGAGGAAAAAAACTGATTTGTGCCTTACCAATTTCTGGATCACATTTTATTGGACAAAGTTTATTAAAACAGAAAATTAAGCAAGTAAGAGAAAACCAAAAATGCCTTAAATTATTGCATATTACTCCATTTCTAAAGATGTGTAAATTATGAATACATAATTTATAGTAAAAGCTTGTCAAACAAAATATAGTACATTATTTAAAGAACAATCATGAAGAAGAGGGGAGGGGGATTCTCCACTCAAATAAAAAGGATGCATTCAGCTTCATGCATCCAACTGGCAGGCATGTTATGCTCGGACAAAGCCATCTCATTTATTACAGTACTAAAAGCTGCTGAAAAGAAGAGACAAGAGGAACAGGAGGAAGAGACTGCATAGCACTCCAAGAGAGAGGTATCAAAAGGCTTTGCTTCTCAGGGATCTCAGGTCAGCATGTCCCAAAGGCAGCAGCAGCACAATGCAGTCCAACATGCTGTCAGGCAGGTACTTTCACCAGAGGTGTCTCTTCGTCGTTCTTCTACAACATATACTGAGAAAAGAAAAGACACATCATCAACACTTGAGGAATTGTGTCTAACTTCAAACTTTTATACAAATGCAGGCAACTGAATAATGGTTTAGGCTTCATGTGCTCAACTGTTGCTACACTGCATTTTGGGCAGCACCTTCCAGCTCAAGATAGCCGACTGGTACATGGATGGCCATTCATTGAAAGCTTGGCACAAGTGCTTATGAATAGAAAGTCCTGGAAGTGGGGATACACATCCAAAGAACTCCAGACTTGTCATCATTTCCACAGTCCTAGATACGTGTCTGCCATTGTATAGATCCATGATGTCCAACCTATGGCATATGTGCTGGAAGTGGCATGCAGAGCCATCTCTCTGGGCACGTGAGTTGTCGGCTGTTGCTCTTCTGAGTTCCGGTGCATTGGCGAGCTGGTCACACATGCGGGAGTGCCAAAAGCCAGAAGAGCAGCCACCCGGTGTGCAGGCACGCGCCAGGAAAATAATCTTCTGGTTTCCAGCGTGTGCATGTGCGCCGGCCACCTGGTCTTCTGGTTTCAGGTATGCATGCACGCACAAAGACCAGCTAGCCAGTTCTCATGTGTGCACTGGAAACTAGTGGCTCTTCTTTTGGTTTCCAGCGCTCCCGCATGCATGAAGACCAGCTGACCAGTGTGCCAGAAGAGCAAGGGGAGCAGAGCTGTCGGCCAAAATGGGCGGCCCAGGGCTTCCCTCCCTCCTCAATCAAGCAGACTTCTTGAGTGGCCCCAGCTGTGGCACCAATTCCGTCACTGGGTGTGAGGGGGCGGCAGTGGTTCTCGCGCTGCCGCTTCCAGCTGGGATGCTGGAGCAGCGAGGAGGAGCTGCCATCAGGGAGGCGAGCTGCCCCAGGAGGGCCAGGCGAGAGCGCAGCTCCTCACGCATGGAGATGCTGCTGAGGGCCCGACTCGCTGGTGGAGAAGTGTCTGCGAGGATTGGCTAGTCGCTCCTGCTCCTCATTCTGCGGCTGCCACTGCTGCTCTTCTGGGGCTGCAGAGGAGCTGAGTCTGAGTGGGAGGAACCTGTGTCTGGAAGCGGTCGCACTCCCTTGGCAGAAGTGGCTGGTGGGAGGGCGGTGCTGGCTTGTTCTCAATGGCGGGCTGGGGGGGCACTTCATCCCAGCCAGAGTTGGGGTGAAGCTCTCCTGCCTGCTGGCCTCCCAACCCGAACCCCAGGAACGCTGATGCCCATTCCTTCCGAGGCCAGGAAGGGTCTCCAGCTTTCCAGCAGAGGGAGACGGCATCCCTGCCCAACTTTTTCTCCCTGTCCAGGGCTGTGGAACTGGGTCATCGATGGGGATATCCCACCACCCCAATGGGGACCAGGGGGGCAGGCATGGAGACGTGAGGACCCTGAAAGACCAGGCAGAGCCGGCAGAGGGTCCCCGCACGTGGGGCTCATCCCTCCCCCACTGACAGCTCTGGTGCCCCTGCCACCCCTTCCCCCGCATGCCCCGGGTGAATTTTGAAATTCATATTTTGACAGTATTCTGGTTTCCGGTGCACATTTGTGTGCACTCCCATTTCAGCACTTTGTGCCAAAAAGGTTCGCCAACATTGGTTCAGATCTTGTCTCTGCCATTTTAAATGACTCTTTAAAGGTAAATTTTGTAATCCAAAAATTGTAATCTACAATTATTTAGTTGAAGTACTGTATCCTATTTTTCAAAAATCCAAATGGCTTTTAGGGCAATTACCATAGCAGCAAAAACAGATGGAAGCTTTGAACAGAAGCAGTGCATAACAGGAACACAAACTTTTATCATTAATTAAGGACAAGGAAATATGTTTAATTCAGGAATGTTACAGAGTAAAATAATGAGAAAATAAAGGAAAATAAAATAAAAGATAATTTCAAGAGGATCTAATAAATCACTAGAAAATTCTCAGCTAAGTTAGGAAAACTCAAAAGTTATTAAATTAATAGAAAATGGAAGACTGCGTCCAAGTACTTTACAAATGGGTCTGCAAATGAAACTTTTGTACACTTCAAAATTGAATCTACTAGAATATCGGAACCAATAATCCAACTGTTGAATAAAAAAACACTAAACAAACAGTAGTCAGTCTTAATTTCTTCCTGCAACATTTTGAACAACACAGTCACTATTATGGTTGTATTTTGCCAAAGAAATATTTCCAAATTTCAATTCTTGTGCAGTATTGGAAAAGGTATTTCTTTAAAGGATTTTCCTACTAGGGCGCACCCAGCGTAAGATGACACTCTGTATCTGTAGTCTCTTTTGGCCTTCAAGGAAATAAAAATAGCTTTAAAGTTTGACTCCAACTAATTCCACAATTAGAGACAACCCTATTTGGAAATAAGGAAGCATTCCAGATGGGAGAAAAATGCTGCAGCATTTTGGTCCTTATACAGTAGGAGAGAAGAGGGGAATGGTGTTCAGGAGATGAAAACATGTAGGCATAATATTAAGGGCAGCTTAGTGATTAAAAAATAGTTACTAACAAAAGAATGACTTTCCTAATGGAATTATAAGCCTTATGAAGCTAATGTGCAGGGGACTCACTGCATGACATTTCAGATGACCTCTTCTCCTGGCTGAAGGCAGAGGACTAATATGGAATACCAGTTTTTCCTCTCATAAAAATTTTCAAAAATGTCTTTGCTTTTTACATTATTTGTAACTTAATATTTAGGCAATTTACAGGAAAAAATCTGATTTATTTAGTAAACAGTAAAGTAATCTGAATAATAATAATAATGTGAATAATGTGAATAATCTGAAAAAATTTCAAGATATGAAAATTTATTGCAGTCAAAATATTAAGTCAAAACTAACTGGGAGACCCATCACTGGATTTCGGGTTTTGCTTCACGACTAATGAAAATGACCATTAGTCACCCTGCAGACTCCAGAGGGCTGCATGGGGAACCAATGCTGTTCAAGTATGCAAGAGAGTTCATTATGAATGAAGCAGCAGGAAGAGGGAGATTAGCCCCAACCCACTCTTTTCCCAGCCTACAAGACAGTATCCAGAGTTTCGAGTTACTTATTTCATGTTGTGGGAAAAGATGGGAACAGAAGCATTTACAAACAGTTCTATGAAAACAATTTGGAAATGTTGAGAGATTTATTTGTTTGTTTGTCAAACATGTAAGTATAGGTATAAACACAAAGGAAGTAAATACAAATAAATGGGGACAGTAAAACTGGGACGGTAGGCACACTGGTATGCTTATGCACTCTTTATGGATCTCTTAAGAATGGAGTGAGGTCCACGGTAAACAGTTTGAGGTTGAAACTGAGGGTTTGAGGCTGTAACAACGGAATTGAGTAGAGCATTCCAGGCATTGACCACTCTGTTGCTGAAATCCTATTTCCTGCAATTGAGCTTGAAGTGGTTTACCTTGAGTTTGTATCAATTGTTTGCCCGTGTACTAATGTGGTTGAAACTGAGGAAGTCGTTGACAGGCAAGATGCTGTAGCAGACAATTTTGTGTACTATGTTTAAATCGGACTGCAAGCAATTCAAGATAATTGAATCCTGCATGAAATATACATTTTTATTTCCTATTTAGAGCTCTTCTTCATCCAAAATATCTGAAGGGGACCAGGTGAGCAAGAGTGTTTTAAGGCAGGTTCTACCACAGTAATGAAAGCTTTGTGCTGCAGCTTTCATAATATGTAGCACTTCTTGAATTATTTATTTATTTTATGGGAAATAAGACATATTCCCAAAACAAAAGTATCTGCGGGTTGTATCACTGCACAAAATATTAATAGATGCAACAGCACATAGTTTACACAGATACACAACCACTGTCAGCAGACTTATACATACCAAAACAAAAACAATCTACCCTCCTTCTAGTGGCAGTCTCTTGAACGAGGTAGTTTCTGAACACCTTTATGCAAAATAAAATGACATTTCATGCCAAAAATCATATAGTGAGACTTGCACGTCACACATTCCAACACAATCTGACTATATTCTGACAGAGATTATTTCTCTCTGCAGAAATCAAAAGGACTCTGCTTCATAGCCAGAAGGAAAGGAAAATGGTAGAGCATGAATGAACAGTACAAATGAACCATAATTTCATGAAATGGTAATCAGAGAATTAGTCAAACATAGCAGAATTTAATTAGAGAAGTATCTTGTAATGTTTGTTGAATTTGTACTCAAACAGAGGCAATTAGCAATCAAGCAATCAGTGTAAAAATATGTATTGCACTACTTCTGATAATACAAAATAAATACGAAATACTGAATAAAATGAAAGAGCTCTGATTTCTATCTCCCCATATTTTGTATTCCTCTTTGCAATAGTGCCATACTCATAAGTTGCCAAAGAGAATTTTTTTCTACTAGTCATGAGATCAGCAAGTTGAGAGTTTCCCTAAACACTTGGATCACCTGGAATTGTTGGTGGTTATCAGGCTGCAATGGCTGTCTCTATAGAGTAAGACAACAACTAAAAAAACTGGATCAGATTTTTTGATCTGTGGTGCTAAGGCAGGACTTCCCTGAGATCCTCACTCTCATTATGCAGGGAATTCTCCAGTTACAAATGTCCTAGAGCCTGCCAATTACAGTTGTAACCTGGGGATTGGCTGCCACACTCCAATCCCTGAAGCGTTCATTCGAACTAGCCAGTCAGTAGCAAGCAGGAGGTTGCTCCATGTTGGCCAACTGGACCCAAACTAAGCCTGTAGGCCCTCATGGCAGAGAAGCCAGTCTTTTATTCAGATGGCGAAAGCTGTTTTCCTTACAACTCACTTCTCACAGCTTCACCAGCTTCTGAATAAAAGACTTTGCCTTTTCTGCCATGTAGGTCAGCCTCTTCTGCAGCTCTTCGAAAAGTAAGTACAGTAAAGCCATGAGAAATGGGGTGAGGAGATTCCTTACAGTGAGCTCACAGAGGCTCCATTTTGGACTGTAACAGGCTGGGGGAGGCCTCCGGAGGCCTGAACTGGGGTGAGACTTCAGCCTGTTTGGCAAACTGACCACCAGTTAACAACTGGTTCTAGTGAACCGGTCCAAACCAGCTGAATCCCACCACTGGCTATGTCTCATCTGGAAGTCTTAGATTATTATTTTATTTTATTTTCAAGTTTTTGATATACACAACACATATCCCTTTTGTTTGCCATTTTCTCTTTTTAACTTTTAAAAACTTTTCTTGTAATTTTTCTATTTTTTACCATTTTCCAAAAGTATGTATTAGCCAATTTTTAGTCCAATAGGATTACAACTTTTACGGAAAATAGGAGACTGTAGATGACTCTCCAAGAGGAGCCAGATATTTACCATATTAGGTAACATAAAACTTGAAGATGCTTTTTTATACAAGAGAAATATCTCCTATCAAGGGATAGTTTTGTCAAGTATTGTATACCTCAGTGGAAATTCAAAATCTGCTACAGCAATTTTTATTACCAAGTGCTCCGTATTTGTGACCAGCAAGAAATAGCTAAATCCTACAAAAAAGCGTTTTTGTAGTATTAGTGGTTGCTTTAATAAATGTTTTACATTTATCAAATATGAATCAACTAAGGATTTTCCAAATACATTGTATTTTGAATCTTTGGATTGTTATTTTTTAAAAATTAAATTATCTAATTTATAATGACCAAATGCACAAGCATGCCCTTATCAACAAACCAAGTATTAATATTCATTCAATGTATTAATATATTTGACTGGCATAATGCAACCCTACTTGATATAAATGATAATATACGTTCAAATATTAAAGGGAGTTTGGCTTCAACTTGATCTGAACCAAACCGTCCCTGCTATGACAATATGATTGATATTACATATCAAAAGCAATTTCCCCCTTTTTTCATATATGTTTTCATTATCTAGATACAAAAAAAAAAATTACACAAAATTATAAAATAAAAAAAACTTAACAAGGAAAAAAAAACATACATACATACACCCAAAATTGGCTGGGATGTCATGTGACCACAAGACACTACAATGATTGATTTTCTTCGTCTCCAATGTGAGTGAATTATCAAACACCCAATTTCTGATCATGTGACCGGGAGGGGTGATGTAAGGATCATAACTTCCAAGGATGAGTTGCAAGTCACTTTTTGGAAGCTGTTGTAACTTTGAATTGCTGTTAAACAAACCATTGTAAATTGAGGACTACCTATATGTTAATCAGTTCTTCAAAGCCCTGAACAGGAGCCATATGTTTTGTTTTTCCAATGCTGAATAGTAAGTATCAGAACAAAGGAACCAGAATGGCACCTTGACCTGATCAGAGAAGTTTATTGCTATTTACTTATCTATGACCTGAGCGTGTTTTACTGCAGGTTTGAAAGGAAACTACAGCCACCTATCTCCACAATCCCCATCCCAGACACACCAACAATAGCCAATCCTCCTACAACTGACCCCATCCCATTGGGTTCACAACCCCTAGTGATCACAGAAAAGGAAGTGCAAGATCTATTTCACAGACAAAAGCCAGGAAAAACTGCAGGCCCAGACAAGATAACTCCTTCTTGCTTAAAAGTCTGTGCTGACCAATTGGCCCTCATCTTCACCCATATCTTCAATAAATCACTAGAGATGTACTATGTTCCTTCTTGCTTCGAACGCTCTATTATCATTCCAGTGCCGAAGAAGCCCACCATCAAGGAATTGAATGACCAGAGACCAGTTGCTCTAACATCTGTAGTCATGAAAACCATTGAAAGCCTAGTGCTGTCCCACTTGAAAATCATCATGGATCCACTGTTAGACCCCTTGCAATTTGCATACCGAGCAAATAGATCAACAAATGATGCTGTTAATATGGCTTTGCACTACATTCTACAACATCCTGAATCTCCAAAGACCTATGCAAGGGTCCTCTTTGTAGATTTTAGTTCAGCATTCAATACCATCATTCCAGACACTCTTTTAACTAAGCTAAACCGGCTACAGGTACCTGAACAGACTTGTAAGTGAATCACAACAAACAGGAAGCAGAAGGTGAAGCTAAGCAGAATCACATCAGATACCTGTACAATTAGCACAGGGCCCCCCCAAGGCTGTGTGCTCTCCCACTTCTCTCTGTATACCAATCACTGCATCTCTAATGATCCATCTGTTAAACTACTGAAGTTCACAGATGACACAACAGTGATTGGTCTCATTCGACACATATTTACAGATCACTCGCATCCTGGACATAAACTGTTTCAACTCCTACCCTCAAAATGATGTTACAGAGCACTGCGCACCAGAACAACTAGAAACAAGAACACTTTTTTCCTGAATGCCATCACTCTGCTAAACAAATAATTCCCTCAACACTGTCAAACTATTTACTAAATCTGCACTACTATTAATCATCTCATTGTTCCCATCACCCATCTCCTTCCACTTAGGACTGTAACTTTGTTGCTTGTATCCTTACGATTTATACTGATATTGTTTCCTGATTGCTTATTTGTAGCCTATGACTATCATTGTATCATTAAGTGTTAAATTTGTACCCTATGACCATCATTAAGTGTTGTAAGTGTTTTCATCAAGATACCTTGATGAAGGTATCTTTTCTTTTATGTACACTGAGAACATATGCACAAGACAAATTCCTTGTGTGTCCAATTACACTTGGCCAATAAAAAATTCTATTCTATTCTATCTACAAGAATCTCATCAGGCTAACTGTACTCTCTTTAGATCACCCAAATAAACATTTTGGGAATTCGTGTGTGTGTGTATGTGTGAGGTCCCTGTCACTTTGTGCCTTGCAGGGATTCTAAGTTTGCCAGTCTCTTCACCTCCCACCTCAGCTACAGATTTCAACCAGAAGTGCATTTTCTTTCTCTGGAAGTCAACTCACATGTAATACGAAACCTCAAATTTCAGTTAATACTAGTAATTTGCTTCTTACCAAAATGGAATAATAGAATTAAACATAAACATAAGTGAAGCATAACTTCACTGCATTCTGACAACATAAATGCAATGAGGTCTTTCTAAAATACATAGGTTCTAGTTCTGTTTGAAAAAGATAAAAATCTGGGACATCTTGGGGAAGCATGTCACGTAAGTATATTTCCAAAAAAGCAGAGGTGATGATTGCAGCAAAGACTGAAGAACCAGCAAGTAGACCAGTTCTTTAAAATCTCTCTAAACAAGAAAGGATGAAAGATTACCCACATATGCCCCAGTTCTTGCAAGGGAACTGCAGAACAGTGGTCTCCATAGATTTGAGTGCTGGGAGACAAAAGTGATTAGTTTCCTTTTTTTAAAAGTTTTATTGGATTTTTATTTTTAAATATACATCAATATCAATACATGAACAGTGTGGCCTCTGGGTATAGTTCATTTTGATACATCAGTCATAATAATAATGATGATAATGATAATAATAACACTTGTTACATTAGTCAAACGTATATAATCCTAGTATTGATATACATGATAGTTTTAGAGTATTCAATATTTCAATGTTCCATTTTAATGTCAATTAAGCATACATAGTAGTACCATCTTTCAGCTTCTAATCTTTCCATCTAATTATCACTTATATTCTATTATATGAAAATTATATCTGCTAATAAAGTGATTAGTTTTCATCCATTTCTTATTGTCTTGGCTTCAGATGCTTTGGAGAATAGGTTGACCCTTATTCTCTGTGAGAGCCCCTAAAGAATTGGAAAACTGCTGTTACGTCGTCAACCCTAATCCTTTCTTCATTAGACCGGACATACCCAGTTCCTGCAACCATTCATCATATGCTTTAGCCTCCAGTTCTTGTGAGTATCCCTGTTGGAGAACTTGTGAGAATGGTTGTACTCTGACTATTCTGTAATCTTCCCAAGACAGAATGGTAGGAGATTGTTGAAGTGGATTTGTTGATGGTTGATGATGAAACACTGGCTCCCCATTTTATGCTTTATATGTGTTTTTCTGTATGCAAGGCAATATGGGGAGCCATAGAGAATGAAGCTCCTTTAAGTCCTTATATTCTGGAGCAAATCTACTCTTCCACTTTGCCCTTGCTACTACAGACTGTAGTGTACATTCTGACTCACCCACACTATTAGAGAGTAATACAGTAAAAGTTTTCCTTGTATAGAACTGAGCTCAAAATTTATGTTACTAAACGAGAAATTTGTTAAGTGAGTTTTGCCCCATTTTACAATCTTTCTTGCTCCAATTGTGAATCACTGCTGTTAAGTTAATAACCTGGTTGTTAAGTGAATTTGGCTTCCCCATTGATTTTGCTTGTTAGAAGGTTACAAAAGGTGATCACATGACCTTGGGACACAGCAATGGTATGAACCGCTTGCCAAGCATCTGAATTTTGAACACATGATCATGGGGATGCTGCAAACGTCGTAACTATGAAAAATGGTCATAAGTCACTTTCTTCAGTGCTGTTGTAACTCTGAACAATCACTAAAAATGATTACGTCGAGGACTTCCTGTATTATTTTTCCTCTGTTTTGCCATTTTCTCTACAATGAGAGGGGCTGGTTAAAGTAAGAAAGAGGCACAAGGATGTCTAAGTCAGACTTCAAATCACTAGGAGCACTGGGGAACTACCATAGGACTGAAAATGGCTGATGTGGTTCAACTCTAAATGGAGGAATGCTTGTAGTCGGCTACCCCAAACTTCAGTCTTAGACCCAGGGCCATGACAGTACCCTTCAACATATTTAAATGAAGGGATAGATGGGGAATTCATCAAATTTGCAAATGACATCAAGCTAGGGAAAGTAACCAACACATTAGAAAATAGAATCTCCATAGACACTTAGAAGACAGGCTTAAGATCAAGGAACTTGACCAACTTGAACACTGGGCCCTATGCGACAAAATGCAATTCAGTGATGAGAAAACTAAAATCTTATACTTAGGCAAAAATACTAAATGCACAGATATAGAATAGAATCAGTTCAACAGCAGTAACTGTGACAGGGATCTAGGTATCCTGGTGTACAACTCTTAAGTATGAGCCAGCAGTGTATTGCAGCTGCTAAAAAAGCCATTGCAGTCCTATGGGTACTAATACTACTTTACACTGCACTGGTAAGACCACACTTGGAACATTGTATCCAGTTTACAAAAAAAAACAACCCAAACATTTGAGACCCTAGAATCGTGTTGGTGAACCTATGGCATGCGTGCCGGAAGTGGCACGCAGAGCCATTTCCCTGGGCACGCGGAGCCCTCACCCAGGGGCATCCGGCAGGCCAGAAACCAGAAGAGCAGCCACCCATTGCGCATGCACCCTCCAGGAAGATGATCTTCCTGTTTCCAAAGTGCGCATGCATACCGGCCAGGTGGTCTGGTTTCTGGCGCACATGCAGGCACAAAAACCAGCAACAGGCACACATGCCAAAAGACGCGGAGAGGAGATCCTGGCAGTCACTCCAAAGGAGCAGAGCAAGGTAAGCCGGGGCTTCCTTCCCTGCCTGCCCATGCAGGCTTCTTGCGCGGCCCCAGGCGGTCTGGATCAGCAGCCGGTGAAGGCGAGGTGGTGGTGGTGGGCTGCTTCAGCAGATGACCCCCTGGCCTGGTCTCCTCCCCGCTAGGAGCTGCCCTTCCCTGGCTGATGGCTGATCTCTGAGCCCCACTAGGGAAGCTATGAACGTGCAGCTTGCCTGGGCTCCTCCCTGCTGGGAGCTGTAGGCTGAGCAGGTGCAGCTGGCAGGGCTTTGGCGGACGAGTAGCCAGCGAGCTCCGTACACATGGCTTGCCTGGGCTCCTTCCCCGCTGGGAACCGTCATTCCCTGCCTCGGCATGGCACCCCCGCCCGACCCCCACCACAACGCTGCCTACGGTTGAGCCTGTCACCTAACCCCCACCACATCTGCTGCTGTGCCATCGGCCGAGCAAATGCCGGGGAAGGAGAGCAGGCACGGCAGAAAGCTCCCCAGCTGCTTGCTTCAAAGTAGCTGAGCTGTTCCTTTGGAAGCAGGCACCCTTGGGGAACGTGATTGGTAGCCTCCGCATGGAGCTTTCAGCCACCTCTCTGGGAAGCTTCCTCGCCAAGACAGGCAGACGGATGCTGTGCGCACTCTCACCTCCCTTGTGCTGTGTGCAGGGAAACTGGGAGCTCTGCTTCAGGTGCCAATTGAAAATAGCGCTGAACTGTGCAGAGCTGCAACCTCCGGAGCTGAAAGAGGCTGAGGAGTGGCAGGGCTGGTATCGGAGTCAGCCAGAGGGGAAAGGGGGGCAGCTGGTGCCACTCCCCACTACAAGTGCAGTGTCCCTCTGCCTGTCTCAGCGAGGAAGTTTCCCGGCCGCTCGCTTCAAAGTAGCCAAGCCGTTTCCTTGGAAGCAGGCGCCCCCAGGGCTCGTGATTGGCAGCCTCTGCATGGAGCTTTTGGCCACCTCTCCCCAGAGCCCCGATGCATAGCAGCTGCCTCCTATCCCTCTCTGCCTCCTGTCCGCCCTCAGCCCTCCACCAAACTTTGGGAAGTGTTGGGGAAAGTTTGTATGCTGCACTCGGGGCAGGAAAGCAAGCAGCACTGTTGCCAGCATCGTGGAGAGCAGGCCAGCCAGGTCGGAGGAGACCGCCTGATCAGCTCCCTGTTCCTCTGGCAGCTCGCTTCTTCCCCGGAGAAGGGACAGCCGCATACAGTGGAAGTGCTCTTGGCCCCAACAGGGAAGCTCCGAATGCGCGGCTTGCTTGGGCTCCTTTTTGCTGGGAGCTGCAGGGGGAAGGGCAAGAGCAACCGGCCAGCTCAAGCACATGGGGCAGCATTTACTGGCTGGGCGGCTGGCTGCCCCACCTGCTGCTCCTTCCCTGGCGTTGGCTTGGCTGACAGCGCAGCAGAGGATAAGGCGGGGGTCGGGGTCAACCGCAGGCAGTGTAGTGGTGGGGGTGCCGTGCTGAGCCAGGGAATGACTGTTCCCAGTGAGGAAGGAGCCCAGGCAAGCCATGCGTTTGGAGCTCACCGGCTGCTGGTCCACCAAAGCCCCGCCAGCTGTACCTGCTCAGCCTGTGGCTCCCAGAAGGGAGAAGCCCAGGCAAGCCGTGCGTTCATAGCTTCCCCGGCAGGGCTGAGAGAGCAGCTATCAGCCAGGGAAGGGAGACTCCCAGCGGGAAGGAGCCCAGCAAAGCCACACGTTCACAGCTTCCCTGGCAGCGTTCTCGGCCCTGACATCTCGGCAGCGCTGTGCGCTGGCCAGGGAATGGCTATCTCGCCAGGGAACGGGCCAGTACCTAGTTGTCCTCTGGTAAGAGGTACCCCAGCCCTCTTGGAAAAAGGGGGGCATTTTCTGGGGCTGCGTATGTGCAATGCAGGGTGCATGTGCAGGGTGTGTGTGGGGTCATTTGCACATGCGCAAATGGGGGCGCGCATTGCATTATGGGTGCCAGCACGCAGGAGCGCGACAGCACTTGCGCCTCAGACTTTTGGCACACAATTCCAAAAAGGTTAGCCATCACTGCCCTAGAAAGTTTAGGGAAGAGCAGTAAAGATGATTGGGGGATTAAAGTCTAAACCTTATAATGAACAGTTGCGGGACCTGGGTATGTTTAGTCTAATGAAGAGAAGGATTAATGATAGCAATATTCTAATATATGAGGGGTTTTCACAGAGAAGAGGGGCTGTAAAGCACTTGAGAGCAAGACAAAACATAACCAGTGGAAGCTTAACGAAGAGAGATCCAACCTAGAATAAGGAGCAATTTCTAGTCAGTGATAACAGTCAGGGAAATGGCTTGCCTCTAGAAGTTGTGGGTGCTCCATCACTAGAGATTTTTAAGAGATTGGATTTGTTCAGAATAGCATAGGATCTCCTGTTTAAGCAGCAGGTTGGACTAGAAGACTTCCAAGGTTCCTTCCAACGCTGTTATTCCATATTGTATAATATATTAAAAGCGAGAGACTTTAAGAGTAATGTTATAGAATACAGGTAGTCCTCGACTTATAACAGTTCATTCAGTGACCATTCAAACTTATAACAGCACTGAAAAAAGTGACATCATCATTTTTCAGTTATGCTCTTTGCAGCATCTCCATGATCATGTGATCAAAATTCAGATGCTTGGCAAGTGGTTCATACCATTGCTACGTCCCAAAGTCATGTAATCACCTTTTGTGACCTTCAGACAAGCAAAGTCAATGGGGAAGCCAGATTACCTTAACAAGCAGATTACTAATTTATCAACTGCAGTGATTCTCTTAACAACTGAGGCAAGAAAGGTCGTAAAATGTGACAAAACTCACTTAACAAATGCCTCTCTTCAGAACAAAAAATTTGGGCTCAACTGTGATCGTAAGTGAAGGACCACCTGTACTTCCTTTTAGCTTCTTATTTATGAACCATCAAATGCAAAGCAGACTCCCCTTTCTGTATGTCGTCATTAGTATCTTGACTATATTCCAAGCAGCCATCACTAATACCTCACTTAAGCAGAAGGAAATGATGTTCATGATTTTGAAAAATTAGCCAACCAGAATTCTCCTATCCTGATTTATGACAGTTGTGGGAACATCACTAAGAAAAAATGAGGCTAGAAATTCACAAACCCTTCAGTTGAGTCCAGAAATAGCACCACCAACTTTCTGTAATTGAACTAGCCTAAAATGGACACTTTGTATCAAACTCTTCTGGTCCCTTTTTTCTTGGAAATAAAAACTAAGGCTAAAGTCTTCTCCACCCCACCCAGTTCTGCCATATCTGCTTTGGTTTTGAAATCTTAACACATATGCACATATATAAAACTCTTTGACTGAAACTGAACTACTAGCCTCCTTGAAAATTTATCTAATCCGCTGTAGGTCAGAGTTAATCTTGCTTGTTTTATCTGTAGGCTTTGACGTTTATGACAAGTACCACTTTATTCTATACAAACAATTTGCGTGGTTTTATTTAAAAATGAGGTATGTTACCTTTGCTTCTGTCACGAGTATTTGTGTTTGGTTTCCACCTATATAGATTCTTAGTTACTGATTAAGCTTAGAAGAAATAAGGATTGTTAATAACTGCTCTGAAATGTGGTCTATAAAAGAAAGGATCACCTACGTTAATATTGGTAGCAAAACAATGTTTTTTAAAACAAAATCAGCTGTGAAGCAATAAACAAGGAATGACCATTAATGAGAATTTACTATTCATTTTAAATTATTATCTAAGCACAGGATTAGCTTGAATATGTTTTTGTCAAGCTGCATTAAGAATGAATGCAGAACTTTTTCAGAGGTAGTCCCTCAGGCCAGACAAGACCAAAAAACATTGTATGCAACATGTGTTCCTTAGGTATCAGACATTTGGGCGAAACAAAAAACTTGTTATACACATTCAGAACAAGGAGCTAAAGTGGGAAGAAGAGAGGAAGAGAGGCAGACAGCATGAGACTATCTACAAGTTAATTTTGTAAAACAAAATCCACAAGAATCAGATAAGACTTACAGTAACCCAATTTGCAATAATCAAGATATTTAGTTTATTCCTGATCACCATCTATTAAGAAACACCAACTAGTCTTGGTAACCCTCCTCTATGTCTTCATGAATATTTTCATATCTACTGATGCCTGGAATTCTCTTTAATTCCTGTGCAAGAATTATATAATCTATAATCCAATCACTACCTTTACAAGTGATTTAATGTCAGGCAGTTACACCAACTAAAATAGGAAAAACCCTTAAATAAAGATTAGTATTAGAGCTTATTCCATGACTATATTGTTTCACACTAATTCACTTCCAATTCCAATTTATAGCAAATGTATGCAGTAAAATATTCCTTGGTTACATTATATTTGAAAAAAAATAATTTATAAAAGGACGGTGGTACTCCTAAAAATAATAAAAGTATATGCAGATCAAACTGTGCCATTGCTTCATATCACATAGCAAACTGCAAGTATTTTTGCTTGAAGCTGCCTAATTAATATTATTCGCTCTTATGGAATTCCCCTGGTAGGCTCCTGTTCAGAAGGTCTAACCCTGCTTGACTTCTGAGTAGAGAAAAGGTTGGCCGGTTCTGGATCAAGCCTTACCACTATCAGTTAGAGAATAGAGAAGAAATAAGGGTAAAGATAACAGACATTGTAAAAAAAAAAAAAAGAAGAAGAATTCTTTTCTAGAGAAAAGAAATTCTTCCTTCTTTTCAAAGAATTGGCCAAGTTGGATAAAATTATAGCAATACTGAGAAACATCCTTTGAACACCATGTTCTCATTAACATACTTTAACCACTTATTAGATCTCTAATAAATCATGAAATCTATACAATTTCATGCAAGGCATTTATATTACCTGTATTTTTAGGTCCATCTGCATAGACTGGTCCTGGAGGTGGAGCATTCTGCCATCCGTATGGTGGGTAACCATTGTAGCCTGGTTGACCAGCTGGATATGGCCCTGTAGGCCCTGGCTGATAGGCAGGATACGGACCAGGGCCTGATGGTTGTTGAGTATATGGTGGGTAAGGGGCGGTAGGGCCCGGGCCAGGATATGGTGGAGGATTTTCGTAATTCATGTAGGATACTTATGTGTTTCCTAAAAATACAGAAATGTATTTTACTTTCAATTGTTTTCTTTAAACAAGAAACATACATTTTATTAAATGTATCACATTTAATAATAATTTACACATTAAATGAAATGTGTAATGAAAGATGTGACAGCAGCCAAACAAGCTAATACAATTCTGGGTTGTATAAACAGAGGCACAGAATCAAAATCATGTGAAGTATTATTACCACTTTATAAAACCTTAGTAAGACCACACCTGGAATACTGCCTCCAGTTTTGGTCACATTACAAAAAAAGATGTTGAGACTTTGGAAAAAGTGCAAAGAAGAGCAACAGATGATTAAAGGCCTGGAAACTAAAGCATATGAAGAACAGTTGCAGGATTTGGTTTGGCTAGTCTAGGGAAAAGAAGGAGGGGGGGGATATGATAGCAGTATTCCAGTAATTTGAGAGGCTGCCACAAAGAGGAGGGGGTCTATTTATTTTCCAAAGCATCAGGGGGCAGGACAAGAAACAATGGATGGAAACTAATCGAGGAGAGAAGCAACCTGGAATTGAGGAGAAAATTCCTAACAGTGAGAACAGTAAACCAGTGGAAAGTTTGCCTTCATATGTTGTGGGTGCTTCATCACTGCAGATTATAAGAAGAGACAGGACAGTCACTTGTCTGGACAGTCACTTGTTTGTAGGATCGCCTGCTTGAGCAGAGAGCTAGACTAGAAGATCTCCAAGATCCCTTCCAGCTCTATTCTGATTTTAATATCTCATAAGCAACTTGCTTAATTTTATGTTTCATTGACAGCTAGGGAGCCATATACTGTCATCAACAGAAGTATTCTTTCTAAATCTCAAAGTACTTGTTTCCTTTTACAGGGAAATGATCACACCTACCATCAAGCAGAGCCCTAGCAGATGCACCAGACTTGTTAGAGCAAAGGGAAGCAATTGGCAGTTCTCTGGCACTCCATTTTCAGCCCTTGAGAACCTCAGAATGGGTGGGCAGAAATGTTCTGACCTGATTTACTGAGAAGAACTGAATGGTGATGGCTAAGAGGCAAAATAGGGACACGGTGGCTCAGTGGCTAAAACGCTGAGCTTGTCGATTGAAAGGTCGGCAGTTCAGCGGTTCGAATCCCTAGTGCTGCATAACAGGGTGAGCTCCTGTTACTTGTCCCAGCTTCTGCCAACCTAGCAGTTCGAAAGCACGTAAAAAAGGCAAATAGAAAAAATAGGGACCACCTTTGGTGGGAAGGTAACAGCATTCCGTGCACTTTTGGCATTTAGTCATGCCGGCCATGACCACGGAGACGTCTTCGGACAGCGCTGGCTCTTCGGCTTTGAAACAGAGATGAGCACCGCCCCCTAGAGTCGGGAACGACTAGCATGTATGTGCGAGGGGAACCTTTACCTTTACCTTTAAGAGGCAAAGTAGACTGTACTGGATAACAGAGTTCTAAAGCAGGGGTCACCAGCCTTTCAGATCTCAGGGACCACTAAATTCATAACTTTAAATCCCACAGACCACTAATATGATCTTCCTAATGATTGGCTGGGTGGGTGTGGCTATGTGGTCATGTGACTGGGTGGGTGTGGTCAACTCAATGTCACTCATGTCAAGGGGTGCCTTGCCGGCCTCTACTCGGCCCTCCCCTCCCAGCCACTCCTCCCCTCCCCATCCAGGCTCCTTAGGGCCCCAACAGGAAACAGTTGTTGGAGCTAAGCAGCCACCATTTTGCCTGAGTTGGCAAAACAGCTGGTTCAGTTCAAATTGGATCTGACTGAGAAGGAGGCTCAACAGAAGCAACTCACTGAGGACTAGGAGCATAGGCTTTCCAACCAGAGGGAAGACCTGCGGGAGTGTAAGGCCAGGTACCGGCACCTGGAGGCTCAGCAGCCTGAGATGCTCAGCCAGTTCCAGGCCATGATGCTGTCCCACTAGAACAAGGCCCTCTGGTTCTTTGCCACCAGCAGCACTTCCCTCCAGCCTTTGCCCAAAGCCCCGCACCAGGAGGCTGAAGCAGACCTCAAGTCGGAATTTCTTGTCCCCTCCAACCCACACAAGAAGACCCCAAAGGGGGAGACTCTCTGCAACAACACAAACGTTCATTGCATGTATCTGTCCCAGGGGCCGTAGTTTGAGGACCCCTGATTTAGTGCAATATAAAAAATGCAAATAATTTTTCTGTGGACCACCAAAATTTTCTCGCGGACCACCAGTTGGTGACCACTGTTCTAAAGTATCCATTGTATCTACTTTAAACTCCTGAATACTCTCCTCTAAAACACTGCCAATTTTTATCACTGGGAGAGATTTAATTATAAAAATGCTTAAGGCCATTTTGCCTTTAGTGATGGCAATGTATATGTCATACAATATTTGCAATCCTCAGACAAAGCACAAAGACCAAGTATGGTTGTTATAGCAAAAAAGATTTATCCTTCCCTGACTTGTGGCAAAGTATTCCAGAAGCATGCCTACTGCAACAAACCTAACTATAAAGAAGTAATCAATGCTTCTCTGGAATATCTCAAAGGACCTTGCTGCCTTCTTCAGAATGATGCAATGATTGCTCTCGGGAATCCCGATACCTCAGGCTAACAATACTTCTTCACGAAGGTACATTCTGGGCAAGATAGTTTGGAAGCTATTACTGCAGCACAATCTCCTGCGTCACTTGGCCAAAATGATTTTGCTTTCTGTAAGGATTGTTAGAGCAGAGGATGAAAGGCAAGATAGCCTATGCTAGCACAACTAATAGAATGACAAGCTGAAGGAGAGGATAGGCAGTCTGTCATTCCTTATGAATGTGATAAGCTAGAGAAGTATTTAGACAACCCTGATAAGAATTGTGTATTGCACGGGTGTCAAAATCAATTGCATCACGTAAAGTATCACTATGTTTTTTGCCTTTGCGGAGCTGGGGTGGCATAGCCTGCGCATAATACATCTGGCCCATAGGCCACCAGTTTGACACCCCTGGTGTATTGCCTCCAAAGCGACACCTGAGGGAACCAATAGCCTATGATTGGAATAAAATGTTGTATTAAGTGAGCGTTACATATTGCTCAATTCATTTGGGTTACAGAACAAAGTTTGATTTGGCACAGAAAATTGAGCATAACTATAAAGGAGAGACTGATCATGTTTCCACCGAAGGTTGATCTTTCTGCATTTCTGATAGTACAGAACAGGGGTGAAATTTAAAATTTTTCTCTACCAGTTCTGTGGGCATGGCTTGATGGGGTGTGTGTCATGTGGGTGGGCGTGGCCAACTCAAGATCACTCACGTCAAGGAGTGCCTCACCTGGTCCCTCTCCTCCCAGCCACTCCTTTTCATGAATGGCAGGAAAATGGGGAGGGAGATTTTCCTGCCTACCATTCTTCCCTCAGTCTGTGCTGAGCTTCAGGAATGGATGACAGGCAGGCAAATCCCCCTCCCCATTTTCCTGCTTTTCACGAAAACGGCTCCATTCCAAACCTTCAGCGTTGCAATTCTGGGATATGCTGAAGGCTTGGAATGCCTCTGCTTCAGCACAGAATGACTTTCACCCATCTCTCTGGGTGCAATGCTTCTGCCTGTTGGGCCACTTTCCAAAGCTGGCAGCTCTGCAGTCAGCCACTTCACTTTTTCCCTCTTTTTCCTCATGGCAGGCTTGCATGGTGGCACCAGCAGAAGGTGGAGGCAAAGACATGTGGGAGGCAGAGGCGATCCCAATGCACCAGCTCTTTTGTCCCACTGTCTCTTGGCTTGCCTGCAACTGCACTGAACAAGCACCAGCACTGGGTGTCTCGATTGCCTGCTTCCCCCATGCTAGTGTCGCTGCACAAGCCTCCCAAAAAAGAGGGAAAAAGCAAAACAGCTGACCGTGGAGCTGCCAGCTTCAGGGAAGCAGCCCACAAGCAGAAGCCCAGAAAGAGAAGGGCAAGAGGGACCAGTGGGCTACAGAGGCAAAGGCAAGCTCTGGGGTGACAGCGGCACTCCGGGAAGAGGGCAGAGTGAAACCAGGGTTTCACACGTGTTTGGACCCTCTGTGCATGCGCAAAACTTGTGCATGCGCAGAGGCAAAAAAAATAAAAAATAGGTTACTTCCTGTTTAAAACCAAGAAGTAATAATGTCTGGGTGGAGCCTTGCTGCCACTGCTACCGGTTCTCCGAACCACTTGCCGCCGTCGCTACCGGTTTGGCCGAACCAGTAGCATTTCACCCCTGTTACAGAGAACCCTGTGCTGCAACACAAGAGGGCAAATCCAAAATTAATCCTGGTTTTGTCTTTTTCTGAGGTTGAAGGAGAACTTGAAAGTAACTGCATTTAACTTAGTAAGCCCTAAAAGCCTTACTGCTGCTTGCAAGCAATAATGGTAAATGTGAGCTTTTGTTTACACACTTTGTATTATTATCTCAAGAGGAAGAAACTTGAGTTATTCCCAAGGTATAACACTTGGTTCCTCTGCTTATTTAAAATACCACTTTGGTTAGATATTCATTAATAGGCAATTTTTCATGCACTGTCAATTTTGCTAGAGCAGCTTTGTTTTTCACAGCTTCTCCAATCGACTCAAAATCCCAAAAGCAGCTGCCCTACCCAAGAAGGTTACTAGCACTGAAACATTTCAGTAAGTGCTTCTCAAGGGAAAAGTATTTCATCCATACCACGGCAGCGATATAGAAACAGCTATATTTTAGAAGCACAACTCTGACAGGCCAAAGAAGACGACTGGCTGGTGATATATTAAACAATAAAAAGATGAAAGATAACTTTTTATTAGACGAAAAACAAAGTTTCACCTATTTCAAGCATTGTTTACACAACACTGAATCAGAGAAATAGGCGTTGGGAATCCCAAATGAAGACTCAAATCTAATTCTATAATTCTGCCAACAATCTGATATATTGATGTTGCTGTTTTCCTCATTACAGCAGTTGTTTGACCAATGGTGACCTAACAGGTCAGACTACATTTAAATAACTCCTACTGAGCTATGTATGAAATTGATCCAGATAGATGTCATTGCCCTAAATGTCAAATACTGTACTACCCAAAATGTTATCGAGCAAAGAATTGTCTGAGTAATTTTATCCAAAGAACTGCATATTGTTCACAAATGCTGCTAGCTGAAGCATCAACACGATATCAGGCTGACAACTCTAAAATAAAAATAATTAGTAACATTATAAAATTATAAATACGGTGCCTATTCCTATACAGTATATTAAAGCTCATTTATTAAAAAACAATGAAAATATTTAATCTTATTTTCAAAATTTATTACAATGCATTGCTAGTGATACGTCATACTGGATGCAATCAATGAACCACAAATGTGAATATAAATTAAAAAAAGTCATGCATTGGAAAGTTGGATGCTCTATATTCCAAATACCTAAAACAAATAAAAACATGTTACATCAAAGCAATCAGCAATGTTGCTATGCATGACTAAGCAATTGTACTTTGCTTTCTACTCCTGAACAGAAACAAACTGGCAATTTGAAATAGATAAGAACAGATTTTACTATGACTCTTGCAAGTTTACCTATTTTTTTATTTTATCTTCACTGTTTTGTAAGTAAATGGAAAGACAACTCCCATCCACCCTAGATGAGTTCAAATCACTTTTGAATAGTTTTATTCTTCTTATGACAATCCGTGAACTAAGACTGATTCTTGGAAAACATGTTTTCAGTGTTTCAAATAATCTTGTATTCACTTGCATTTTTATCCTCCAAACACCAAAGGTTTGAATTTCAATACACAGTACAGTTAGGGCCCATAGGTAAATAATTACTACCCGGAAACAAAACTGTTTTTTAGCTGTTCTGGGTTTTCCCCCCGTATTATAGTTACTGGAAGAAATGAGATAAAAATTAAATATGAATCGCTTTGAAGGCTTAAGAGTGTAGAGAAAAGAACTGACATAATCTGCTAAACAGTGTCAGGAAGATTATTTTCTTACCTATTTTAATTTGTATTCCTAATCTGTCTTTTATGGTTCTGCTTTTGGTAGGTTGGGCTATTTTTTCCTTTTTTATAAAGACAGATGCAAAGAACGAATTAAGCAGTTCTGCTGTCTCCCTGGAGCCTGTCACTTCCTTGCCATCTTCTCCCATTAGTGGACCAATCATTTCCTTGACTTTTTCTTGTTTTTTACATGTTGAAACTTTTAAAATTATTTTTGACATTTGTTGTAAATCTTACTTCATTCTAAGACTTAGTTTTCCTGACTTCATCTTTGCAAACACAATCACACTGAAAAGGTGACTTACGACCATTTTTCATACTTATGATCATTGCAGCATCCTCACAGTCATATGAACAATATTTGGACACTTGACACCTGGCATGTATTTATGAGTGTGGCACTGTCCCGGAGCCATGTGATCACCATTTGTAACCTTCCCAGCTGGCTTCTGACAAGCAAAGTTATAGGGGAAGCCAGAGTCACTTAAAAAAACCATGTGATTCACTTAACAACCGTAGTCATTTAACAACTGTGGTAAAAAAGGTCATAACATGAGGCCTTGCAGAATTTTTGCTTCCATTGTGGTCGTAGGTCGAGGAATACCTGTATTTTAACCTCGTTCAACTAAATCCACTTTATATCACTTCCCTTTTCTTTTAATAATCTTGATCTTTGATCAGTGATGGCTAACCTTTTCTGGACCAAGCGCCCAAAGCATGTGCTCGAATCGCACACACATTCCCGAACCCCCAAAATGCAATGTGCGCACAGCCCGTGTATGCACCCCCCTGTGCATACATGTGCGCCCCCCCGCATGCACCTTGCGCACGGCCCCAGCATGTGCCCCCACCACCCAAGCATGCGTGGTAGAGACCCGACGACCAGCTGGCCGGCAGGAGGTGCACGCACATACGCGGCAGAGCTGAACTGGGGCGACAGCTTTCATGCCCACAGAGGGTGCTGCATGCCACCTGTGCCATAGGTTTGCCATCACGGTCCTAGTATTTCAATTTCTCAAAAAATCCTTCAGAACTTTATCAGATTTCTTTTGTAAATGTAAGATAAGAAAGTTATCTAAGTCACTCTTTTAGTTTGCCACTTGCATATCCCTTTTAATTATTAAGGCATCCGCTGGTTTCATTTTTATATCCAGTGTAATATCTTCCATATCACTATTTCAACCTATCATTTTCAAATCCATTTTCCAATCAGTCCTAGTTCTATCCAGCAAAATCTGTTCCTGTTCTACAACATCTCTTAAAAGTCATCTATCTATAATGGCAGACACTTTTAAGATTAATTTCTGGATGCATTGCTCATAAATATCCTCAGAAATGTTCAAATTAATGTATTTTGCTTCATTCTGTATCAGTAGTCAAATGTAAGCGTTCTTCTGTTTCAATGTAATCTTTGGTCCTCTAGTATCCACTGTTCAAATTCCCATCCTACCATGTTTTCTTTCAATAATTCAAAACAATTGCATTTTCCCATAGAAAGGATCCTCACAATCAATTTCAAAATCTTATTTCAAATCCATCTGGAACCTTAGTCCATTTATAACTTTCCAAAGCCAATGTTTAATCAATGCTCTAATCTCCTTTTGTTACTTATTCCAAAAAAATATTTAAAATTTACCTTTAATTTAGCAATATCCTTAAACCTATCTTTAAAACTTCTTTTGTTAAGAATTAAAGGAAACTAATCCAGTGCATCCTCTAAAACTTGTCACTTGGAAGGATCTCACTAGTTGAAAAATAACTGGCAATTTTCAAAAGTGATTAAGAAATGAGGTCCAGCAGAACTTTGTGGTTATTAGCTTGATATAATCCCTTGACTTCCAACTACCTCATGAATCTGTTGTAGAAAGCTCAGTTCCTGCTGTTTATTCACAAGGAACAGCTGTCCATAATGCAAATAGGCAACCTCACAATCTATCCAGAGAGGTCTGGCTGCCAATCTCACTGTAATGCTGTTTGTGCTCCCTCAGAGACATCTAGTTCGCCACGAGTCCTTATCTGAAATCTTTGCACCATGTACATGATTACTATGTGTTTGGGTCAGAAAAGCTCCTTGCAAAACTGATGATCCTTCCTCCATATACTCCTCAGCATTTTCTGTCACATACGAAAGCCAAAAGCTACTCTGGTTCTTAATTATTTCTTAATTATACTTGCCCTGCTAGTCCTCTAAGACAGGGGTCTCCAAACTTGGCAACTTTAAGACTTGTGGACTTCAACTCCCAGAATTCCCAGAATTCCTCAGCCAGCTTTGCTGTTCTAAGACCCCTGTTCTAAGAGAGACCCCTGTTCTAAGAAGTGCCAGGTAGCTTACATGGACTCATTTAACCCTCACAAGAGAAACCTCATGAGGAAGGTTGTACTAAGTTAGTAACAGATGGCCCCAGAGGTTGAAACTTACCCACCCCCTCATTCCCTAACCAGAGAGGTAACTATTATTTCAATTGTGACATAGCTCAGCCATGCACTTGTTGAACCAGTTTCACAAGAACAATGGTTAATATTGTTTACAGTAAACAAAGTCAGTCGGTCTTAGACTCCCATATTATCAGAGAGATTATAATAGAGAGATATAAATATAATAGGTTTGGGCTCAATAGGCCAATACCAATGTTCAACTTTTTTTTTGTTTTGTTTACATTTATACCCCGCCCTTCTCCGAAGACTCAGGGCGGCTTACAGTGTATAAGGCAATAGTCTCATTCTATTTGTATATTTTTACAAAGTCAACTTATTGCCCCCCCAACAATCTGGGTCCTCATTTTACCTACCTTATAAAGGATGGAAGGCTGAGTCAACCTTGGGCCGGGCTCGAACCTGCAGTAATTGCAGGCTACTGTGTTCTTAATAAGCCTTAATAACAGGCTTTTACCAGCGTGAGCTAAACCGGCCCTTCTTTTGCTCATAGACATCCCTATGGACATAACAATCTTTTAGCTACCCCAATATTTATTATAAATGAAGAGTGGCAATGTTTGTGTCTTTACATTCTCCAAAGTCAAGCTTTCCTGTCTTAAATCTTTACACTGCTACTCCTTCACTAAGCACTTTAATGTTCCCTATAAGAAGTTGTCACAGGATACCACTTGTATCTTCAGAATAAAGTCAGGAATCACAAAGCCATACAATATTGCTTTCATAAATGACTATCCCATTCCAGGAAAGCATCAAGACCAAAGAGAGAAAGTCAAGCATCTCTTCCTCTTAGTCCTTTATGTTAACAGCTTTTTTTTTTTTACTTTTATGAACAATGACTTTATTTTTTTCTTCTCTTTTATATATTTTTCTCTTTTATACTATTTTATCTGCTGTGCAAGTGATGGCTTTTATTCGGTCTTATTTTATAGTGATTAAGTTTAATGTTACATGTTATTCAGTTATTGAAAACATACTTTGGTAATAAATATGAGGCACTGAAATGAATACAGTAGTACAGGAATGAGGAAGATGAAAAGGAAACTCAATGGTTGTGACAGACCATAATGGATTCATAATGAAGTTACAACATTTCTACTGAAGTACAGCAGTAAAAAATGTACAAGTTTCCTGTAATGCTGCAACTAAATGAAGGAACAACTGGGTCCAGCATATATGAGTCACACAGTAACAGCAATTAATGAACACATTGACTATAATTAACAAATGAGCAGCTTATCTTTGACCCAAAATCAATTTGGATAATTTGTTTTTGAAGCAATATAGGTGGAAGATAGACAGATATTCATCTCAAATCTTAAAGAAAATCAGGAAGAGAACTCTCCCCAAGTACAAGGAAAGCATCAGAATATAAAAAGCAAACAGCATAATTTTATTTCTTATTCAAAGGGGGGGAAAAAAGAGTCACAAGATGAGGAATGGAAACAGAAGAGATTATATAAAGAGACAAAATTACTAGTATGGAGGTGTATTCTGCAGGCCAATCGTCTCCAAGGCTGTTATTAGGAAAGGTTATGGGGTAATATAGGCTTGCCAATCAAATGAGATCAGCATTGGCATGGGCATTAGGGTAAATTTTACCTAACATTTTCAATAAACAAAACAAAATTATATTCACACTTATTTCAATAGCTATATATTAATATGGATCTGTGAAAATATTTTTATCTCTTGAACTTTTTGCACTTTTTTTTAACCACCCATTTTCCCCTTGGATTTTTATCTTCATGGCCACCCTGTAAAATAATTTAGGCCGAGACAGTTCGATTGGGCTCTAAGCCAGACTGAGCTTTAGAGTACCACATTAAGAGTACAGTACAGAGCGAATTATTTAGCCTCCAGTGCCATCTTTCTCAAAGAAATAAGCAACAGTTGCCCCACCCCGCCCGGCCCCAGGAACTGCTATTGTACATCCTTCTGCCACTTAGATTCAACCTTTGCCCAGAGGCCTCTTCCTGCTGCCCTCCAAACAAAGAGGTCTTGGAAAAAACCGCTAAGTCACAAGGCGCATAGAAGACGCACCTCCCTCCCCAGCCTCTTCCTGGAAATGCTGGCCTTAGCTCCTGGAGAAGAACCGTAGTTTAACGTTTTAGAGTAACAGCCGCCGCATTGTGGCGTCCCTTTTCAGAGGTTATACACCTGACGAAATACGGGAGGGCACCCCAAACGTGTTCGCTTTTCTTCCCCACTATTTCCTCAGCCCCGCGATATGACTATTAGCAGAGCACAACCTGGCCTGCCTCTCTTAAGCCTCCGTTCCGGGAAAAGGAGCCCAAGTGGGGCGAAGAACCAGAAAGGCAGCCCCACCGAGAGGCCACCAGCACAGCAGCCGCCGCAGAGCTACAGCCGCTGAATGGCCTTCACACTTAGGATAAGGGACCGAACCTGGTCTCCAGTTCCCCGGCGTCTTAAGGCAGACTAGGCTCGATATTCACGTACCCCCAAACCCGGAGCTTCCCAGAGTCTTCTCCAACGGCGATGCCGAAGCTCCAGTACCAGCCCTCGCGTCGTCCCCAGCGGCAGCAGCAGCAGCCGCCGCGCCTACCTGTCTCACGAAGGCTGCCCTCCGCCGTCCACTCTCCCCGCGAGCTCTCTGCCTGCTCCTTCCTTCTATCTATCGGGTTTCAACAATACAACCGCAAAGTGCGCACGGCAGTTACGTCACTCCAGGAGCTCCAGTCACCGGGCGGCCAGCGAGGGAGGGCGCTGCAGTGGGGCCACCGCGCCAACCTTGGAAGCATGCGCGGTCCCGCGGCTGCACCCAGAACATGCGTACAGCTCGCCGCGGTGTTGGGGGATGTTTAAGGTCCTTTTATTGAAGGGCCCTCCTTCTTGTGGTCCTAATGACCAGTCTTTTGGATCCCACGGCGAAAGAAGGAACAGGAGCTGGGTAGGCAGGTCACGCATTCAGGAACCACCCTGCCTCTCAGTTCTTTTGGCTGTCTGCGTTTTTTACAACATGCTTGTTTATTATGGTATCACATTTGATCCTGCTGCAATCACAAGCAGACTCTCGGCGGTTCACTGAATGTTTAAAAATTTTACAAGCTGAATTGCAGAACTAATCCATGCAGAGTCTGGCATCAGTCCACAAACTTCCTCCGGAAAAGATCTGTTTTCAGTAGCTTCCGGAAAGCGCTTTGAATTGAGGCGAAATACTGATCCAGTGGTGATTTCATCTAGATGTCATCTAACTCCAAAACGTCTTTGATCTATGACTTAAGATGGTAGTTAGGGAGTGTGATTCTTTTTAAGAGTAATAAAATACTATATATACCTGCATCCCTTTCCTAATGTAGGTTCAAAAACCCAGTGCAGGAAGGAAACTTTTTCCGTGCTATGAACTGAAAGGTTATTGCCATGAAATAGATGACAGACTTCCTGTCAAACCCTTGATAAGGAGCAGTAGGTGAGGTGTTTTGAATGCTATAAAAGTACTGAATTTTGCACTCTGTTTTTTTTACTGGTTTGAGCTGAGGAAAGAGCAAATAGCTGCAAGACGTCAGCGTGTCTCGTGATTCTAAGTAAGTAGTGGTCCAGTGACCCCTGGTGGTTTGTGAAGATAAAGGATTTGGGTCCATTGGTGTCCTAAGCGCTATTTAGCAGTCTTTTGAAAGAATGCAGTGGAGTGGAGTAGGAGTTATTGGAATTGCAATAGAATAAGAGTAGAATACTTTATTGGCCAAGTGAGATTTGCCACACAAGGAATTTATCTCTGGTACAGAAGCTTTAGAAGATAATGTCCACAGAACATAAAAATGTGGGAATGCTTGGTTAGAAAAGCTGTAAACTCTGTTACAGGATTAATGTTCATATTCAATAGTGGATTAAATTCGCAAAACTTTTTTAATAGTAACACTAAATTTTTGGGAAAAACATCTGGCTTAATAGGAACGACTGCATTGTTGTATAGGAATGCACTAAAATGCACTAAAACAGTTTGCCTGTGGTGATGACTATTATCAATTTAATATTTTCTTTGCTCACTGACTCCCTAGTCCTGATATTCATAATTTTGGAAACAATCTCTAGTTGTTTCATATAGTTTTTAATTGACAGCTGTTGACAGAGAATGCCAATTTTCACTGAGAGTTACACAAGCAGTCCTTATGCATTGAGAAAATTCATATATATTATCATTTTTTCAATATATAGGGCCATTTGCAATTAAGTAAACAATACAATAAATAGTATTTGTATCTGCAAAACTGCACAATAATACAACAATGCTGAGGTTCTGTTCTTAAGACTGAGAGCAACATATTATTTCTCAGCCCTCCCCATTATGCCCTTATAAAATCTTCTATAATGAGGAAAGGACTATGCTTATGGGGAAAAAATAAAGAGCTGTATGATTTTTTTGATCAGTTCAATGTTGACCAATTTTTCACCTCATGCTTCATTGAAAAACTAGTAAGATGACAGTTTTAGGTCAAAAATTTAGCTCTGCTGTTATTTTTCTTAATATTATACATGATCTTTTTCTGCAATATAATAAATGTGGCTGTTGCAGGACAATTTAAATTTTCCAAATAAAATATTAATTTTGTTTTAAAAACATTTTTAAAATTATTTTCTAATACATTGTTGCCCCTGTATGAGATGATTAGCTGGGGAAGAAAGAAGAGAAAATATTGCTTAAAAACCCAGGAATAAAATACATTCCGAGTATTCCTTTCTGTTTCTTCTAGGCATTTCTTTGAAGAACATTACAATGACATACCAATTGTGCTACTATCTTATGCTCACCTGAATACACTTAAGATGTCAAAGATGTTCAATGGCCAGAAGCATTTTATGAGTGTTAAATGTCTTGAAACAATTAGATATTGGAGAATTCCTATGGTACTACTATGTGCCAATAGAGGGCACTTTTGACCATTCTGTGGAATAAAGTTTCTACCTATGTAAGTTTCCAAAAAGTGGTCCCCAAATTCTCAAGCTTGACTCTTTGTTGGCACTACTGAATATAGAGTAACTGTCTAAATGGGAATTCACTTCCAAATTTAAACTATTACTTTAAAATTTCCCCTCCCCCCCAAAAAAGCCACACTGCATTGATTTCTCTCACTTGTTAGCTCCCAGCTGTATTGGACAACTTCCAGCATTTCCAATAGGAATTGCTGGGGATGCCTAGAGTTTTAGTCAAATCTATCCAGGCAGGTTTGTGATTGCTGCCATGTGAATAGTTGTGAAGGAAGTTGAGGGATACATAAATAAAAACATTTTTGATGTTTTGTTGATGTTTCTGATGCTCTAATAATCTGATAGTTTCTTGCATAGGCAGAAAATTTGTTGCTTGTGGCAGACAAATCAAAGAGTTGCCAATACATACTTCACACACAGAAATACTGTGGTTTGTCTTAACAATGTCAACATGGACTGCAGAGGATGCCTAAGAAACAAAGTATTCTGAAATTTTACAGCTGAAATTAAAATAAAAGTAAAAGAATGTTTTGTAGAGCAAAGGATATCAAGCAGCCACCCAACAATTCTATCTAAGGACCATATGGATGCATTGAGAGCTGAATAAATAGTTAGGGGACATATATTGGAAATGTGTTTAATTACCAAAGAAGTATAGCAGAAAAGTTAAACTAGGATAGTAATGATAGATGACAGGAGAAAGCAAAAATTTTCTACTTTAGCCTTCTCCCATGTCAAATCGATCTAAGCATAAAGATGGAATGGGCACCCCAAGTAAGACAGACATTAAATCTTCAGATCAGGCCATTTACATCTGACAGCCCTGAAGAAACTTGTGGATGTTATCTCAAAGCCCCTTTCTGTATCTGCTAAATCATGGAGGTTTGATATAGAGCAGGGGTCACCAACCTTTTGGACCTCAGGGACCACCAAATTCATAATTTAAAATCCTGCGGATGACTAATATGACTTTTTTAAAAAGAGAAATAGTATTTAGTGCAAAATAAAAAATGCAAATAATTTTTCTGTGGCCCACCAAAATTTTCTTGTGGACCACCAGTGGTCCACGGACCACCAGTTGGTGACCACTGATATAGAGCATGAGGATTGAAGAAAGGCAAATGGAAACAAAGATGTTGTGTCCTGAATGTTTCCCGAATTACAGATTTTTGGCTGCTAATCATGGAAATAACCCATAATTTAACCTATCATATACCATTTTATAGGAATCTTCTCATTTTACAATGTACACCCTTCAGTATCTGTTGGCTGTGAAAGAAACATATGGAAACATGGAACTATTGTTGAAGCAAATCCAGTTATACCAAGTGTAACTGCAATATCTGAAGATCTAAAAGTAGTTGGCTCTGCTGCTTGGCATGTAGCTCAGATATATTAAGTACTGTTGTTACATATGTGAATGGGACAGATGTGCAAGAGAGTTGCATTACATTAAAAAAAAACTGCCACTCCAAAAGAATTTGGTTCCAGGACAGAAAATATGGTGCATGAACCACTTGTTGATTCAACAAAGATATTGGTGCTTCCACTTAACATAAAAATGAAAAATTTTATGAAAGTGATAAACAAGGAAGGTGAATGCTTTTACTTGAGACAGATGTTTTCAAGAATAACTGATGCCATAATTAAATAAGTCTTTTTTTGGTCCACAAATGACAAGCGGTTCAAAGATCTGTTAGTGAGACCAGAGAAAATCACCTGGAAAGCATTCAAGGCAGGGGTGAAATGTTACTGGATCTGACTGGATCGGGCGAGTAGGTAGCAGAGATTGGGGCTGGTTCGCCAAACCGGGAGCAATGGCTGGCTGGCCACACCCCCGAACCGATCCATGGCCCACAGTCCTGCCATGCTTGCCTGCCTTCCCGGAGTCCCAGTGGCCAGCTTGCGAAGGCAGGCAAGCAGAAGCCCACATGGAAGGCAGGCAAGCATGGCAGGACTTCGAAGAAGGAAGGAAGCTGCTAGAAAAATGCTGGAATAAATACATCAAGACCCATGGCACAAGCCCTGCTGCCCCGCCCACCGCTACCACTTTGCCATTCCATCTCTTCCTCCTTGCCAGCCAATCTCCCCACAAACTCGGCCGATGCTTCCACATCTCCGTGTACTTCCTTTCCTCCCCCCACGACCTCCCCACGCCCGCACAGCATCTGGTTCTGCAGTAAGGCAATTGCGGGAATCGCCAACCCATCAGCGGGTACTGGGCTCCAGGAGCCCGGGGGGGGGGAAGCCATACTTATGAGAAGGGGGATGGTCCCTCTTCTTTATGGACTCAACTTTGCCGAAGCTTCTCTGCCCACTCTTAACGTCGCCAATGCCGCTGCTGCTGGGAGACGGCTGGACGCAACCAAATGAGGCTTGCTGTCCTGCCATAAGTAATAGAAAGTGCCTAGGATCCCGGCTGCGGTCAGGATCTCAATGGCATTAGCCCGGATCCAGTGGTGGGATTCAGCCAGTTCGCACCACTTCGGGAGAACCGGTTGTTAACTTTCTGAACAGTTTGGTGAACTGGTTGTTGGAAGAAATCATTAGGGCAGAGAACCGATTGTTAAATTATTTGAATCCCACCACTGCCCAGATCCACCTCATTTTGGGACCTCCAGGTTGCCTGGGAGCTCCAAGTCAGCTGAAAAAAGGTTCAGTTCTTGGGGAGATGAGAAAAGAGAGCGAGAGAATGAGAAAGCAATGGGGAAACGGCGACACCCGATTCTCCTTCACTCTCTTCTTTGGCTGGCTCGAGCGGTCACAGCTGTTTGTTGGCGCTCTTGTCTCCTGGCTCAGTCCCGCAGAGCAAAAAGAGAATGAGAGAGACTGAGGAAGATTGAGATATCAAGGGCTGCGGGGAAGGAGCTTGAAGCTTACTCTCTTTCCTGAAGCCCTGCCATGCTTGCCTGAGAATTGGATGTCACTGTTTCCCCATCACTCTCTCACTCTCTTTTCTCGCAGCAGCAGCAACGTCGGCGGTGTTAAGAGTGGGCAGAGTCAAAGTCAAGCACCATAAAGAAGAGAGGACCGTTTCCCTTCTCATAAGTGCTGCTTTCCCGCCCGGCTCCTGGAGCCCAGTGCCCACCGAAGGGATGGCAATTCTCGCGGCTGCCTTACTGCAGAACCAGATACTGCTCAGGCATGGGGAGGTCGTGGGGGGAGGAAAGGAAGTGTGCGGAGATGTGGAAGCATCGGCCGAGTTTGCGGGGAGATTGGCCAAGTGGATGCTGCTGGCAAGGAGGAAGAGATGGAGTGGCAAAGCAGTGGGGGGGGCAACGTGGTTTGTGCCACGGGTCTTGATGTATTTATTCCAGCATTTGTCCCGGTAACCATGGCAGCATTTACAATTGGGGTTGAGCTACAAAGTGATGGGGATGGTGAAGGAGAAGAGGGGAGGAAAGGGATCCCACGCCACACCGCGCCAAAGTCTAGTAAGCTAGCAGCTTACTCCCTTCCTCAAAGCCCTGCCATGCTTGCCTGCCTTTCACACTGCCTTCCCAGTGGTCCCCCACGCCCACTTGCCTTCCCCTGCGCTTCAGATCCCGCTGCCTGCAGCCAGCCCATGACAGGGGACACTTTCTTCCTTCTCCTGCAGCAGCTGTTGCTCAGACCAGGTGTGTGTGTGTTTGTGTGTGTGTGTGAGAGAGAGAGAGAGAAGGAAGGAAGGAAGGAAGGAAGGAAGGAAGGAAGGAAGGAAGGAAGGAAGGAAGGAAGGAAGGAAGGAAGGAAGGAAGGAAGGAAGGAAGGAAGGAAGACCGACAGACAGACATGAGTGACGTCATGTTGGCCACGGCCACCCAGTCACCCACCCACCAAGCCATGCCCACCAAGACACGCCCACAGAACCAGTGGCAAAAAATTTTAGATTTCACCCCTGATTCAAGGATGTTGTTGAGAATTTTATTAGCAACCTCAGAGCACCAAACTACATTCAGCTGGTTGATATAAAACCAAAGGTATAAGTATAGGATAGGGGATACTGTGTTAGACAGCAACATTAGTGAACCAATGTGTGCCTTGATGGATCACAAGCTGAACAAGAACGAATAGTGTGATGCAATTTTAGTCGATCAAACTTATCCCTTCATCTACCTCCCTCCCTCATTCTTGTCAAACACAGTAATTTTTTCTAGTGAATAATCATTCACATCACAAACCCAAAAATCTGCTTTGTGATAATCACCTAAAGAAAGCAATCAATATTTATTTCAGAATATATTGATGGATTGCTTCTTTTGCAGTCACAGTACTTAGTAATCATTGTTAGATGCATAATTGAAGGTATTGTTTTTCTCCTTCTTCCTGAGTATCAGTGTTTACCTTCTTTCTCTTTCTACTTTTCACCTTATAATAGGAAAACAATTATGATCTATTATGATCAACTCTTCTGAGCTTTGTTGTCATTTTCCTTCCAGATTTGGCTAACATTGTTATTGCTTTCATCCCAATAATTGGCATCTTCTTTACTTCTCCAGCTGACTGTTCGTCTTTATTTTTGAATTTCAGGAAACAGAACAATGTATCACCAGCGGGGAGTTTAAGGAGCATTCTGGTCGGCATTACATTTGTTTTCTTAATACAAAATAGAAACTCAGATTTTTTTAGCTTCTGATTTTATTTTCATAATAGATCAAGCCAATTCAGTGGCAAGTGAATATGGGTGTATGTAAGAAGCAAAAGATGAAAATCCTTTTGAGTAAGGGACTGTTCTCAGTTAATCCATCTTGCAGGCTCCCTCTTGACCTCACCTGGGCTACCAAGTCCTCTGCTGCAACAAAGATTTGTTTTTAGGAAGCCAGTATCTGCTTATTAGTTCACGATGTTGATTATGCAGCTAGTGAGAGACGCTTGAGCTGATCTTTCTATATTTCTGTTAATGATTTTCCCCTTATTCAAACATATATACATACATGCATGCAATTTTCCATCTGCAGTATTTTTTAGGATATTTCACATTACAATGGTTAAAAAGACTACAACAAACATTAAAACAGTAAAAATTAAATACATAAAACAGCAGTATGAAAATAATCTCATGGGAAGATGATGAAAAGAAACCAAGTGGTGCTGAGTGAGCTTTACTAGAGAAATTATTCCATGTGTAGAATGCCAAAATGGGGAATTCTTTACTGCAATTGCCGGCAGTTTTATCTCAGTGGGACTGCCCAGAGTTTGTCTGAGAGTAGTAGCAGGATATATATTTTTAGCCACTGGCTCTATTCAGTTTTCAACTTTTTGAAAACTCATCAAATATATTACTATGCTCCAATATGACGTTTATCAATCTAACTAATCAGAGCCAAACTGCAGTTATTGTACAGGAAGCCTTGGCTGGTGCATGATTCTTAGAAAGTGGCAGAAGATAGCATCCACTATGGAAGACACCTGGGCTTCCAATGACCATGAGATTCAGGAGGGCAAACTTCATAATTTACCTTGGGGGAAGGCAACCATTTTTAACCTGAATATTTAATTTGGCATGGAATAGAATGTCAAGGGCTAATATTTACAATAATATTTAACATTTAAATTGAATTAAATACAATATATGTAATTGCACTTTGTGAGTTTAATAATGTTTGATGTGTGACATACAGAATTAATATGTCGTAGTAACTTATAAGAGATTCTAGAGGTCACACTTTATAAGAGACTTATAAGAGACTATACAAGAGTCTTTATAAGAGACATTGTAAGAACCTTATAAGAGACTCTAGAGATCACAGTCTAGAGCAGGAGTGTCAAACTCGATTTCATTGAGGGCCGCATCAGGGGTTGTGCTTGGCCTCGGAGGGACAGGGGTAGTGAGGCGTGGCTGGGGATGGGTGTGGCCATGGTGGGCATCACCACGGTGGGCATTTGACACAGGCACAAGATGCATTTTTCTCCCTTTGCATTCAAAACAGGCATTCCAGATAAAGGGACATTTACTATTTTGCACAAATAGTCTCAATTCCATAATGTAGAGATTAAAGACATGTAGAATCCCCAGCTGCTATGAGTCTTGACTCTTTTGTATAGGAGTAGAGCATAAATGAACTGACAATTTCTCCAGATGTCTCTAAAAACTGTCTGTCCAGCAGTCTATCAATCTGTGTTACTATCTCTGACACAGCCCTAGAGAAGGACTTAATATTAGTAATAATTTACAAAATTGATATACCACACAATTCTCAATGATCCTGGGTGGCTCACAACAATCAAAAGATTTACAATTAAATCAATCACAGGTAAAAGATTAAGATAAAAGATGACAAACTCACTGATATGAGAGGGCTCATTCTCTCTCATCAAAGACCTGGGTGAAGAGCCAGATGTTTTTGGCTCTTCTGAACAACAGCCATCGAGATCTTGAAGGGTACCTAATTGGGGCAGATGCTGTAAAGAGAAGGTGAAGAAGCTGCTGCTTCCTGCAGCACTCTGCTGGCTGAAAACAAGACTCCTGCAGGACTTTGCTGGCCAAAAATGGGCAGTGGGGGGCCGTGTGAGGCTCCTCCCGTGGCCTGTTTTTGGCCTCAGCCTCCCACAGCATTCTGCCGGCCAAAAACAAGCAGTAGGGGTTATGCAAACCCCCCCCACACACACACACAAAGCCCATTTTCAGCCAGAAAAGGTGCTGCAGGAGGCCATGAAAGCTGAAAATGGGCTGCACACACCACCACGCCCCCCACGCCCCCGGTGGCCCATTTTGACCGGCAAAGGCACCATGGGCCAGTACTTTGATATTTCCAGGCCAGCCCCACAGGCCAGATCTAAGCCGCCTGCGGGCCTTGAGCTTGACACCTCTGCTCTAGAGACTCAGAATGAACAAAGACTTGCAATAAATGTCAAAAATAATAATAAAAAGTTTCTTTCAACATATAAATAATAAGAGAAAGTCAAGGAAAAAGTTGATCCACTAAAGAGAGAAAACGGCAAGGAAGTAACTGGCAGCAGAGAGAAAGCAGAGCTGCTTAACTTATTCTTTGCGTTCTTCACGCAAAAAGCTCAATTTACCAAAAACATAACCATACAAGGCAGACTAGAAATAAAAATTAAAATAAACAAGAAAATGGTAAGAGGACCCCTGTCAGCTCTACCTGGATTCAAATCACCAGGTACTGACAGATTACATCCCAGAATTCCAAAGGAGCTGGAAGATGTTATCTCAGAACCACTGTATCATATTTTTCAAAAATCCTGGATCACCAGGGAACTACCTGAGAATTGATTGTAAAAGAGCTGATGTAGTTTCCATCTTCAAAAAAAAAAAAAGGGGGGGGAGGAAGACAGACTCAGGAAACTACAGACCAATTAGCCTTGCATCAATACCTGAAAAAGAACTAAAAACAGATATGTGAATATCTAGAAACAAGTAAAGTTATAACTGGGAGCCAGCATGGGTTTGTTAAAAACAGATCATGCCAAACCAATCTTATTTCATTCTTTGACAAAGACACTAAATTGGTAGACCAGGAAAATGCTGTGGACGTAGTATATTTAGATTTCAGTAAGGCATTTGACAAAGTAGACCACATCCTACTTCTTGGTAAGCTAGAAAAATGTAGAATAGACAGCATCACCACCAGATGAATTTGTAGCTAGTTGACAAACTGTACTGAACGAGTAGCCCATAATAGGTCTAGGTCTACATAGAGGGAAGTAAGCAGTGAGGATCCAATTTAGGCCCAGTACTCTGCAATATCTTCATAAATGACTTAGATGAGGGAATAGAAGGGGAACTCATCAAATTTGCAGATGACACTAAGCTGGCAGGAATAGCCAACATCCCAGAATACAAGCTCCAAAAGGATCTTGACAGACTTGAACACTGGGCTCTATCCAACAAAATGAAATTTAATGTGGAGAAAAGCAAGATTTTACACTTACCAAAGGTACAAGTAAAGATTAGGTGAAACCTGGTTCAAAAACAGTAAATGTGGTAGGGATCTTGGAGTCCTAGTGGACAATCATTTAATTATGAGTCAGCAGTGTGCAGCAGCAGCAGCAGCAGCAAAACAAACAAACAAAAAAAACCCTAATACAATCCTTAGTTGTATAAACAAAAGCATAGAATCAAAATCACGTGCAGTATTTGTACCGCTTTATAAAACTTTAGTTAAGACCACACCTGGAATACTGCATCCAGTTTTAGTCACCACATTACAAAAAAGATGTTGAGACTTTGGAGAAAGTGCAGAGAAGAGCAACTAAGATGATTAAAGGCATGGAAACTAAAACATATGAAGAACAGGTTCAGGATTTGGATATGGCTAGTCTAGAGAAAAGAAAAGGATTAGGAGCAGAGGTGGGCTGCTGCCGGAACGGGCCAGTTCGCCTGAACTGGTTGTTCCAATTCTGCGCAATTTGGAGAACTGGCAAATCAGACCACTGGCTGGCCCTGCCCTGCCTGTTTTTGGGGGCGCTTTTGGCCATTTTTTGGGCCATTTTCAGGTCAGTTTTTGGGCTGATTTTGGCTGTTTTTTGGACCATTTTCAGGTCATTTTTCTGGGTTGTTTTCCAGGCCATTTTTCCAGCCAAAATTAGCCCAAAACTCAATCTGAAAATTATCCAAAATTCCCAAAAAACAGGACATTTTCAGGCTGCTTTTTGGGCCATTTCCAGGCCGTTTTTCTGACCAAAAATGGCCCGAAAACAGCTCAAAAAAGCTTGCCATAAGAGGAAGAGAAGCCATGTGAGCTGGACCCAGACGTGTCCTGGGTCCCCTGATCTCAGAAGCAGCAACCTCACACTCTTCCCCTCTCTGCTAGCCTCCTTTTTTGCACGGGATTGGCCAGCAATGGGGACAGAGAGGGAGAAGGGGGCAATGTTTCTGTGTGCTCCCGTTTCTGTGTGGCATTCTAGTGGTCGCCTCTGCCCCCTTCTCCCTCTCTGTCTCTGCTGCTGGGCAATTCTGTGCAAAGAAGGGGGCTAGCAGAGAGGGGAGAGTGCAAGGTTGCTTCTTCTGGGATGAGGGACCTGGGAAGCATCTGGGTCCAGCTTACCCAGCTTCTCTTCCTCTTGCAGCCAGCTTTTCCAGTCTAGCTTGACGCAGTCTGTTTCTCTGTCTCTCTCTGTCTCTCTCTATTTCTCTTTCTCTCTCTCTCTCTCTCTCTCTCACACACACACACACAGGTTGGATCTTTCTTTCCTCCTGCCCCACCCCGCACCAGAGATCCCTGGATTCCCTTTTCAACCCTGCCTGTCCCATACAGGTACCACCCACACAAGTGAAGTAGAGTTGGCCATGTCCCGTGAATCACATGCCCACCCAGCCATGCCCAGTCATTAGGACAGAGAACTGGTTGTTAAAAATTTGGAGCCCACCACTGACTAGGAGTTACATGATAGCAGTATTCCAGTATTTGAGGGGTTGCCACACAGAAGAGGGGGTCAACTTATTTCCCAAAGCACCAGAGGGCAAGACAAGGCCCAGTCAACCTTGGGCCGCGGTGTGGCTCAGGCTGTAAGAAGCCTGTTATTAAAAACACAGCTGCTTGCAATTATTGCAAGTTCAAGTCCCACCAGGCCCAAGGTTGACTCAGCCTTCCATCCTTTATAAGGTAGGTAAAATGAGGACCCAGATTGTTGGGGGGGCAATAAGGTGACTTTGTATATAAAAATACAAATAGAATGAGACTATTGCCTTACACAATGTAAGCCGCCCTGAGTCTTCGGAGAAGGGCGGGATATAAATGTAAAGAAAAAAAAGAAAAAAAAAGAAACAATGGATGGAAACTAATAAAGGAGAGAAGCAATCTGGAATTAAGAAGAAACTTCCTAATAGTGAAAACAATTAACCAGTGGAAAAACTTGCCTTCAGAAGTTGTGGGTGCTTCATCACTGGAGGTTTTAAAGAAGAAACTGGACAGTCACTTGTCTGAAATGGCATTTCCTGCTTGAGCAAGGGGGTTGGACTAGAAGACCTCCAAGGTCCCTTTCAGCTCTATTCTGACTCCAACATAAGGCTTTGGAGGTCTGCAGATTGGATTTCTGTGAGAACAAGTCAAGTTGTATTTAGGCAAATTGCTTTCCAACAGTTGTTTGTATATTGCAATTGTGTTTTGATAGCAATAGCAATAGCACTTAGACTTATATACCGCTTTACAGTGCTTTTACAGCCCTATCTAAGAGGTTTACAGAGTTAGCATATTGCGCCCAAGAATCTGGGTCCTCATTTTACCCAACTTGGAAGGATGGAAGGCTGAGTCAACCTTGAGCCTGGTGAGATTCGATCTGCCAAATTGCAGCCAACTGGCTGTCAGCAGAAGTAGCCTGCAGTACTGCACTCTAACCAATGTGCCACCACGGCTCAAGAGAGCCAAGAGTGTAGTGAAGTTTTTTTTCTTTAGACTCGCACTAGTGGAGAAAAATGAATTTCTCTTTCAAGCTAACTCTTAGTAAACCCTTGAATGCTGGATTGATAAAGAAGATTCTTAGATCCAAGACAAAGTTTAATTCACTAGGTAGTGTTGGAAGAAATATCCATCTGGGTTCAGTTCCAGTGGGGACAAAGACACTGGAAGCATGGAGGCTGCTTGGAAAGATGGTTTAATGGTGGTCAGGATCACATGGCTTGAGTTCCTGGACAGAAAAGGGATGAGATCCTGTGCGCTCCCTGGCTTTATGCTTTTTTTGGGCTTTGAACTTTCTGGGGCACAGGAAGAGTATCCTGATTGGTTGTCAGACTCTCAGGGGGTGGGGGTCTTAGTTAGCCTTGCTGGCTAATGTAATCTTCCCAGGTGTCATGTGGTGAGTTTCAGTTGCTAGATGGGTCCTATTATGTTGCAGATGATGACCCATTGATAAAGGTGGGGAGAATGAGTTTCTACCTCTGACCCATTGACAAAGGTGCGGGGAGTGAGATTCTGTCTCTGACCCATTGACAAAGGTGGGGGGAGTCAGGAAGCTGCTTTGTCTTTAAAACATGTTTCTCCATTTCTCATCCAGGGAAATATATTCTGCCTTTTTAATATTTTCATTCTTTTAGGAGGAGGGGGGGTGCTAGCTAGGGGGGCAGAGATCGACCGCGAGGCACCTCACTTGTGGGGTGCCGCAGGGGTCGATTCTCTCGCCTCTCCTGTTCAACATCTATATGAAGCCGTTGGGCGAGGTCATCAGTGGCTTTGGGGTGAGCTATCATCTGTACGCTGATGATACTCAGCTGTACTTGTCCACCCCAGGCCACCCCAGCGAAGCTGTCGAAGTGCTGTCCCGTTGTTTGGAGGCCGTACGGGTCTGGATGGGGAGAAACAAACTCAGACTCAATCCATCCAAGATGGAGTGGCTGTGAATGCCGGCATCTCGGTACAGTCGGCTGCAACCGCAGCTGACTGTTGGGGGTGAGTCATTGGCCCCGACGGAAGGGGTGTGCAACTTGGGCGTTCTCCTGGATGGACGGCTGTCGTTTGAAGACCATGTGGCGGCCGTCTCCAGGAGAGCTTTTTACCAGGTTCGCCTGGTTCGCCAGTTGCGCCCCTTTCTGGACCAGGATGCCTTATGCACGGTCACTCATGCTCTCGTCACTTCTCGCCTGCATTATTGCAATGCTCTCTACATGGGGCTACCCCTGAGATGCACCCGGAGACTTCAGCTAGTCCAGAATGCAGCTGCGCGGGTGATTGAGGGAGCACCACGTTGCTCCCGGGTAACACCACTCCTGCGCAGTCTGCACTGGCTACCTGTGGTCTTTCGGGTGCGCTTCAAGGTTCTGGTTACCACCTTTAAAGCGCTCCATGGCTTAGGGCCCGGGTACTTACGGGACCGCCTGCTGTTACCTTATGCCTCCCATCGACCCGTACGCTCTCACAGAGGGTCTTCTCAGGTGCCGTCCGCCAAGCAATGCCGGCTGGCGGCCCCAGGAAGGGCCTTCTCTGTTGGAGCTCCTACTCTCTGGAACGACCTTCCCCCCGGTTTGCGCCAAATATCTGACCTTCGGACCTTTCGTCGGGAATTAAAAACTTATTTATTCATCCAAGCGGGACTGGACTGATTTTTTAGATTTTTTAAATTTCTAAATTTTAAATTTTTAAATTTTCTGTAATTTTATATGGGGTATTTTAGGTTGGTCAATTTGACGGTTTTAATTCGGCCACTATTGAATAGGTATTTTAAATTGATTTTTAACTTTGTATACTTATTGCTTTTTATCTTGGCTGTACACCGCCCTGAGTCCTTCGGGAGAAGGGCGGTATAAAAGTTTAATTAATAAATAAATAAATAAATAGCTTCCTACAGTAGCTTAAATACTTTGTGTAAACATGCTAATCAAATAATTCAGCTGTTAGGACAGAACTTTTTTAGATGTTCCAATCATCAAATTATATGAAAAAAATCTTTTTTAAAAAATAATCAAGTCAAAATAGAGCTGGAGTTTTGCAAGCAAGCAACCCAGGTTCCACTAAAAACAGAAGCAAGTACAAACATTTTCTGGAGCTGGGGGTTTTCATTTTTGATGTTAGCTTTCCATTTGAGATGAACCTTAGCTGCATGTAGCTAAATAATTTTTTAGCAACCTGCCTTTAATATAATAAGCATATCTCCTCAGCTAATTCCAGGTTTCCAGTTTTATCTTCTTCACTGTCATTTTCCTCATGTCCTCATTAGAATCATTTTCTTTCTCTCCTCTGCTGGCTATGCTGTGTCTCTTTATAGAATTTCATTTCGTGCTTTTTTTTCTACCAGAGTAGCAAATTTAACTTTATCTTTAGTTTTATTTTCATGTGATGGCTTGATAGCCCCTAAATAAATAATTACACTTGAAGCAGAAGATAATGGTTTTTCTAAAGCCAAAGGCTCCTTTTTTATCCTTATGTTTCCAATATACAGCTTCTTTTTGTGTAGAATTGTCCATTTCCTCACCAACAACTCTGGCAGCCTCTTCTCCTTTCTGTTTGCAATTCTGCTGAACAGCACATTCTGCTCTTTTGTTTTTTCATTCTTTTATTAAGGCAACTTTGCTCATTGTCCAGATTCCAGCAGGAACTTTTTGTTTATATCTGTTCCCCCTTTTTTTTCTGTGGAAATAACTTGTATATATGTCTCATTCTAGTTTTTAATAGTCTTTTTGCTCAGATTTCTTTACTTTGTCTAATTCCTGTCTTTTTTTTTTCTTTCATTGGTTTTGGCCAGTATGTTTTTCCTTGTGGACTTTGTATGCTTCTGCTTTTGTAGTAAATGTTTAGGGAAAATGACTTCGTTTTGTTATGACTTCATTTGATTTATATTGATATATTGATCATCAATTGTGTTGTAAATGTTGTACCTTGATGAACGTATCTTTTCTTTTATGTACACTGAGAGCATATGCACCAAGACAAATTCCTTGTGTGTCCAATCACACTTGGCCAATAAAAATTCTATTCTATTCTATTCTTTATGTTTTGTTCTATGTTTCTTTTGGGGATAAATAAATGTACTTTAAGCCCTTGCTGCTACCATCCAAAAATACTACGAGTTTCTTATATGGAGGTAGAATTTCTCATTTGTTTTATCACCTTTCTTCCCTGCTAGTAGCTGGTTCCCTCAGCTAAGAAATGGAGATGAGCACTACCCCCTAAAGTCAGAGTTGACAGGAGAAACCTTTACCTTAAAGGGACTCTAGCTTGAAAAGATATTCTCATGGTATATTTTTGCTCTGGAAATAATGGCAAGTACTTAACTGACCACTAAAAGAACTATTCTTGCATTAAGGGAAGCAGGATCAAGGAATGCTCTTCATTTTCCATTACATTTTCCTTCTCTTCAACAAGCTTTTTCCTACTGTCCAAAAGCAATGTAAAAAGAGCCCAGTGCATCATCCCTCATTCTATAAAATTATATATTTGGTTCAACATGAGAATAAAGTTTCAGAAAACTTTCACAGGTTTAATTATTTGTTAGATTTATACCTTGATGTTTTTCCAGATGTTCCAAAGAGATGTAGCATTTGTAGTATTCCCAAAATCAGTTTGGAAATGTGATCGTGGTTGAAGCACATAATTACAAGTTACTGTTTGTGTATGAAGTAGTTACAATATGAATCATGTAAACTACAAAAGAGGGAGAGTCAAGACATTTTTGTATTATCATTTGCTGGCAGAAAACAGATGAAGAAATTACAAAAACCTGGCTGGGAGAATTGTCTATCATGGGATACTTCACTGCAAGTATATGTGAATTTCACTGGGTAATCTTGGTTTTATATATATACTGTACATATTTATCAGTTTGCATGCTACTTTTAAGTGAAGGTTCCTTATACAAAAGTTCCTTATACAAAAAACTTTCTTAATAAAGTTTCACTTTGATTTTTTGTTCTACATCTTTATATTCTCTCTTTCTCAATTTTCTGTGTAGACCTACCAGACTTTTTCAGTAGCATATAATCTAAATTAAAAGCACCACTTTTTTAAAGAGAGAAAGAAAATAAGCATTAAAAAGATTATCAATACATGCTCAACCCTGATGGCAATGCTGGTCCCATGTTAATAAAGAAGAAACACAGAGGGTATAATAAAATGATTTCAAATATGTTTGATAAGTTCCTAGTCACTGAACTCAATATGTATATACCTGCAAAAAGAAAAGAGAGACCAGTTGGCAAAAAAGTCAATTAGTCTACATCTGCAAATATAGTATGCTCATTTGTGTTGGGCAAAATAAAATAACAGAGTCTTCATCAATCCAGGTTTCTGCCTCCAACAGTCCTTCTGCTGTGTAATACTGTAGCTTCAAAACAACTTAAAGGAGAGCATATTTTCAGGACTCCAGTATATCATGCAGATCTACACATTCACCAAAGATTCGTGTAATTCCTAGCATCGATTTGCTGAAATACCAGGCTATAAATAAATGCAAAGCATATAGGTCCAAGTCATAATATAACCATTTAGAACAGAAATAAATTACAGTAATTGCAACTGTATATACCAGGTTTCACATACTTGTCTCTGGTCCAATATGTCATTCCACATATTGGATACGTATATAATTTCACTAAAACACAAAAGATCTACTTGAGAATTAAAGCTGAATGGTATAAATTAAATTATGTACTCAGAATTTCAATTCTGTTAATATAAAATAGCAAAAAAATGGAACTGAATAGATATAGAAAAATAAGAGAACTTCTTCAACATAATATATCTTCCATATTTTGTATTGTGAAATGCTATAATGGAAGAAACACAAATATAAGCAAATTTCAGAATAAAATTGATGGTTTTCATGATGCCAAATAAATTCATGTATGGATTTATTGAGCATTCTAGGGATCAATATTTATCAGACAGGAATGTACTGCTTGCCATTGCCCCTGGCCTTAGTATAACACTGAATGCCAGCTTTTACAACAGATTACAAAGAGGGACAGAACTGCTGTCTTTTACTGACATGCCTCTGATCAGGCCCAATATTATTCAACATCTTCATAATCGGTTTAGCAGAAGGAATAGAAGGGGAACTCATCAAACTTGCAGATGACAATAATCTGGGAATAATTTTAAAAGATAGGCTCAAGATCAACAAGGATCTTGACAGATTTGAATACTAAGCTGAATACTAAGGCCTATCCAACAAACTGCAGTTTTACACTTCTATTCACAAGTATAGAATAGGTGACACCTAGCTCAACAGCAGCAACCATGAGAGGGGTTTAAGAGTCCTAGTGAACAATCACTTAAGTATGAGCCAATAGTGTGCTGCAGCTGCATAAAAAGCCAATTCTGTCCTGGGCTGCATCAACAGAGGGACAGTATCAGGGGCGGGTTTCAAAAACCCTCGCTACTGGTTTGCTTGTGGGCATGCAATCACGTGTGCAATGCTTCTGCACATGTGCAGAAGCTTCTGTACATGCGCAGAAGCATCCGGGTGGGTAGGCAGAGCCTCCCGCCACCACCACTGCTATCGGTTCGCCTATCCAGGGTGAACCAGTAGCAACCCACCACTGGATAGTATCAAGATCACATGAAAGGTTAGTACCTTTATCCTGCACTGGTAATATCACACTTGGAATATTGAATCCAGTTTGGGTTACCATGATACAAAAAACATGTTGAGACTCTAGAAAGAGTGCTGAAGAGCAGCAAAGATGATTAAGAGACTGGAGGATAAAACATATGATGAACAATGGCAGGAACTGGGTGTGTCTAGTTTAAAGAGAGAAGGACTATTGGTGACTTGATAGCAGTCTTCCAATATTTGAAGGGCTGCCATAGAGAGAAAGGGGTTGTCTTATTCTCCAATGCACTTGAGGGCAAGACAAGAAGTAACGGATGGAAATTTATCAAAGAGAGATCCAATTTAGAACTAGAAATTAGAAATGTAAAAATTTCTAAATTTAGATATTTAGAAATTTTTTGATTGTATGAACAATTATCAGTGGAACGGCTTCTATCAAGATGTGTTGGGTGCTCCATCACTGGAGGTTTTTAAGAAGAGATTGGACAGCCATTTGTCCAGAATGTTTTAGAGTCTCCTGCTTGACAAGGGGTTGAACTAGAAGAACTCCAAGGTCCCTTCCAACTCTGTTATACTCTTACTGTTGCCATTCCTTGCTGGAATTCAACAGCAACTAGCAAATACCAAAAGCCTGCCATTCACTCTCTCAAAACAGTAAAATTTCTCCCCTGTTTCTGTTTTTACAGTGTATGCCCTTTCTGGTGTTTTTACTTTTATTGATTACCATAGATCCTTCTATGCGTGTGTGTATGTGTGTGTGTTTTCTCTTAGGATATGCACCCTTCTAAATGAGGGCAAAACTTGCCTTCCTACGTTATTGTACTCTTAGTAAACCTACATTACGTTCCCATTTGAGTGGGGAACTAGCCTTCCTTTCACTTTTTATTACAGTATAAGAATTAGTCTTTATTTACAGTTAAGTAAAATGAGTTAAAGTCCAAATTAACAGAATAATAATAACAATCACAGATTTTTCTGGTATGACCATTTGGAGGACTGTGAGGCAGACTTGTATAATTTCAATTACTTGCACTGTTTCTTAAATACAGCTATTATTTGAAATAACATGTTATGTAGTTTTAGATGACTTCTACCCCCCCCCACCCCCACCCCCCCCACCCCCGGGAGCCAGGATAGTTTCTGTTTTTACAATGTATGCCCTTTCTGGTGTTTTTACTTTTATTGATTACCATAGATCTTTCTATGGAATTCAAACCCTCTATTAGAATTTAACTTGTGGGACACTGCTCTTTAGGTAAACATATGCAGTGAATTAAGATTAAGAGTTAGCTGGGCCCCAAAGCTGAGTAGTATTGAAGGAAGGAATACAAAGTGTCTATTTTTAGAATGATACATACACTCCTCCTCCTTTTTCTTAAACTCCTAGTCCAAAGAGGTATGGATTCTATATTACATAATGCCCTCTTGTATGAGGTTTACTAGAACTCTTGCACTTAAAATCAGAGAGTACCGAGGACTCCACTAAAATAGAATGCAAAGATAACTTCTGATTAAAATCCATGTCCAAATGAAAATTCAGAGATAATCTTTCACTGATATGTTAACTTAATATTAACATATATCAAATCAAAATAAAACTGGGGGCAGAATGGGGTTGGTGATTGATCACCAGCTGCTTTCACAGTAACATATTCTCAAGTTTAGTAGATGGTCTCAGCATAGGAATCTCATCAATGGTGGGTTTCAAATATTTTTACTACTGGTTCTGTGGGTGTGGCTTGGTGGACATGGCATGGCTTGGAGGGCACGGCAGGGGGAGGATACTGTAAAATCTTCATTCCCTCCCCAATCCAAGGGAAGGTTACTGCAAAATCCCCATTTCCTCCTGATCTGCTGGGACTTGGGAGGCAGAGAATAGAAGGGGGTGGGGCCAGTCAGAATTTTTACTACCGGTTCTCCAAACTACTCAAAATTTCCACTACCTGTTCTCCAGAACTGGTCAGAACCTGCTGAAACCCACCTCTGAATCTCATAGAGCCATGGTAGCATAGTGGTTAAAATGTAGTACTGCAGGCTACTTCTGCAGGCTGCCAGCAGTTTGGCAGTTCGAGTCTCACCAGCTCAAGGTTGACTCAGTCATCCTTCCGAGGTCGATAAAATAAGGACCCAGATTGTTGGGGGCAATATGCTGACTCTGCAAACTGCTTAGAGAGGGCTTAAAGCACTGTGAAGCAATATATAAGTCTAAGTGCTATTGCTATCTCAGAATCTGAGAAAAACTTAACTTTCTTGGATCAACTCAGAAGGGATTAAGTAAAGACAAAGCAGGTGTTTTTAAAACATTTGAAATTAAGTTGCTTTATGTATTATTCAGTTAAAACTATATTACAAAACCATAAATTGACTTTCAGTTGCTATCTGATGATCCAGCAAGAAATACCAAAGTATTTCTTTTCAGTTATAGACTGAATAGAATAGAAGTAATAATATCTGGAAGACGTCCTGACCTTGATTTTATGTTAGATGATGACTTGGATAATTCAAGAATATTTAATGATTTTTCCCCTTCTGAAGATTTTTAAAAGGAACTAACTTGCAAATAACTTAACTTTATTAAATTAGCTATTAGATTATGGATCTGAAAAAGTGGAGGAATCTAGTGGATAATCTTGGATTTGGATTATTAATGTTATTCAACAGAACATTCTATGAGACAAAAGAAAAAAGGTGATAGAAGAAAAGAGAAAAGGAAAGTTAAATAAGACTTTAAAATTTGGACAATTGGGAAGATATATAATTGGAGAACTATAAGGCTGCAAATTACTAAAGAATTTTAAAGAACATAAGTTTAGGGGTTTTGGAGGTATAATTGTGAGATTGATGAAATTTTATTAAGCAGGAGTTTTTAAATATTGAGACATTGGAACTATAGAAATATACTGAATAATTTTTATTAAATTGTTATAAAATGGGTTTACTGGGATAATAGAGGCAAATGAAGAAATATTCTTGATGCTACAAAGTGTGTGTGAATCTATCAAGAACAATAAGAAGACAAGGGGATTGTTTAAAGAGAAAGAAATGAATGTAGAAGTCACTCAATTGAGGGAAAAAGAGGAAAACGATATTCAAGAAATAGATGAGAAATTAGAAGAAGCAGTAGAAGGGAAAAATCAAAATGAGACCCAAGAAGCTAAAAATAAAGAAGAGAAAGGATTAATAAATAGGAATCAACTCCTCAAAAACCTATAAGAGAACAGAGAGAAAAGAAAAAACTCTTCAAAAAGAGAAAGATTTAGAGGGAAAAAAAGAAAAATCTATTTTTTTAAAAAAGGAAGTCTTGTTTGATGGATGTTCAAATAATATAACAGAAAGAGACAAAGGGTATCCAGAAAGGAATATTAGTAGGCACAAAATATCAAAAAGAGCTACAAGAGTCTAAGAGAGAGAGATAAAAGGCTGACTAAAAAATCAACAAACGATGGAATTTTAAAAAGCTTAAGAGATGATGGATAACAAGAAAATATATTAATAAAATGGGAAAATACAAATAGGAAAATAGTGTATATATTAATAGATAATACAACTTATTATAACTAAAAATACCGTAAATTACGATTAATAGATGGAAATTTAGGATTAGGTAATTTAAATGTATTATTAACATTAATAGTGTGTTAAAGTATATTGTGAATTTAAAACATTAAGGATTAGAAATTGTGGGGATTTTGAGATACAGTCCCGGGATTGATTAAATATTGTTAATATTTGGTATTATTAGTAATCCTAAACATTTGGAATATTGAAGTTATGGTGGAATAATGAATAATTCTTAAAATATTAAATAATAGTAATTTAATAGGGGATAACAAATACATGGCACAAAGAAATGTTATCTATGTTTAAATGAATTAATGGAAAAATGATAAAGAATTATGAAGAGAGAATAGTATTGTTGAAGTTGGAAGATTAGGATTACACATATTTATTTGTATTATTCTTGTTAATGTTGTTTTAAAAAGACTTGACCCAGTCTGTCCATAAAATATGTATGGTGTGAAAAGAAAACTGCAAATAAAACATGTTTTTTTAAAAAAAGATCATTAAAAACAGTTTAAATATTAATAAACAACCATTGAAGATTGTAATAATAAGAGAAGCTTTTTGGATCAGAGTATACCTATCTAGTCAAGCATCCTGTTTCATAAATAGCGGCCAATTATAAGCCCACAATGAACTATTTTTATTATTGTTCCTTACCAATTGGTATTAAGATTTGTTGTCTCATATTTTAGAACCTGCATATAGGAAGTCCTCAATGTATGACCAAAATTGAGCCCAAAATTTCTGTTCCTAAGTGAGACATTTGTTAAATGAATTTTGCCCCATTTTATGACCTTTCTTACCACAGTTGTTAAATTAGTAACTTGGTTATTAACTGAATCTGGCTTCCCCTTTAATTTTGATTGTCAGAAGGTCACGCAAGGTGATCACATGACCCTGGAACACTGCAATTGTTATCAATATGAGTCAGCTGCCAAGTGGCTGAATTGATCATGTGACCATGGGGATGCTACAATGGTCATAAGTATAAAAAATGGTCATAAATTTCAGTATTGTTACAACTTCAGTCACTAAATGAATAAGTTGACGATTACCCTGTATTGCAATGACAACTAGTAACCTGTGAGAACCTTAATTCCTGTATATTTTTCTATAGATAGATAGAAGTTCTGTTTCAGGAGTACTTCCATGAAATTATAAGGATGTTACTAAAGTATACTTGCCTTAGTAACGATCGCTTCTATAGATTTGTTACTTCAACTGAGCTGCTTAAAAGTTCAGCATCTGCTATGCTGTTCTAGAAATTATGAGTTTTTGAGACCATCACATACGTCCTTTTACATTGCTCCTATCATCAATGTGGTCAAAACATTTTCATTCTCCCTTAAGTCCCATTTGTTGAGGTGTAATGAAAGTTTTCTTCATGATCTTCTTCTCTGACATAAAGAATTGTACAATGTAGTTTATCTTGCAGCATCTAAAATTCACAAATACATAATTAACGATACCAAGCATCGAGAACCTTACAGAATATTCTTTTATTTTTTTCTAAACCTTTTCCATCCCTGTTTGTGGCTTTTGGAGGCCTCTATTAATCTTACATTTTAGTATTATTAATAAGAATTTTTACATATTTATTTTATTGTTAATTTTATAGTATTGTAGTAGCAATTTAGTTTTATCTTTTATCAATTATACATTTCAGTGGAATTAATGAAATTAATGTAATTTTCCTTTTTATATTTTATGGTCTATGACCAAAATTAAGTTTGTTGCCATTGTGCTGATGAGAGATTAACATAACAGAATTGTAGTAATTACATACCTACATCTCAGATTAAATTCTAATATTAAGAAAAAAATGTCATATGTCAACTGAAATAACAGAACACCCAAATCCTCTCTTTGACCTACACTGTGTACTTTACAGATTTCAGAAGAATTGTATTACATAACAGTAAGTATATGGATAAAGCCAAACTACTGTTATTGGAAATCTAACATACTCTCACATTTTCACATTGCACTGAGGGAACTCAACCAATCTCATTGCACATATGTTGTACACTGACAATAAAGATTTGAATTGAATTGGAATTGCATTCCAGTGAGAGATATTACATAATCTGACTGACAATAGTCACTGGATTCTAGAAATAATATTACATTAACAGTAATACATTGTCAATAAATGTTTAAAGAGTTGAAGAGAGTAAAGATGACAAGCAATCTTGATTATGCTAGCCTACATCTTGCCAAGTTAAAGGGTTTATCATGGCATGTTTGGATGTTTTTCAGCTTTGCTTCACAACTATTCTCCTTTTCAAAAACAAAGGCTGCCTCACTAACAATCAATGGACCAAACATACAACCATGAATTTTTCAGCATAATCATTACTGCATATGATTGACTCTTATATCATTTTCAGGGAAATATCCATGTCCTTTCATTGTAGAAACACCAGCAGAATATCTTAAGCTCCTTTAAACTATTAACAAATTTATTATAGCACAAAATTTTGAGGATTAAAGGCAAATTCATGTAGTGATATCAGTGTCTGGGTAAACTCTAGCATTTAAGTGAAATTGCCTAATGCATATAAAACCTGTTGATTTTATGATGTCATGAAATATAATTACACATTTTGTTCAGTAACTGAACACAACACAACAATGTTAACAGGAAGATAAAATATAATTCAAAAACTGCAGTCTTACATTTCAAATGCAAATAGTGTACATAGTGTACATAGAAATAAATACAGTGACCATTTAGAAAAGAAGTAAATGATAACATCATAACTCAGAGATGCAACACTTCTGTTGACTGAAATAGATTTTTGACTGAGTCTTGTTTTCCAAAAGTGGTGGAACAAATTGAGGTTTTAAGACTCCTAAAGGAGTGTAGTTCAATAGTGCGTTAAACCTCTGCAAATTGCAAAGGCACTTCAAATTCACCAAAAGAAAAAGGTGGGACTCTAAGGACTGAAAATAGGATGTTAATTTGCTACTTTTTTGTTCCCTTGCCCTAATTGTTATCAATTACTACTGATATCAATAACCACTTTGCTTATTTTGTCAACATTTAAATTTTTACGGTAATGGCCACATACATTTCCAACATTTCAATTTTAATCTCAAATCATTATTTATATTTGGACCCAATTACCAGTATATAGTCCACAACCTTCATGTATTTTATAGCCACTCCTTCTATAGCTTTACTATATAGAACCCTGGAGACTTCAGCACACTTTTCTCACCAATCAGTTGATCGGTTAACCTAAAGTATACCCAATACAAGATGGATTTGAATTCTATTCTCATGAGAATCTATTAATAAATTCATGTATTATAATAATATATGTTAAAGTAAGGTAAGAGAAAATCCAGAATCCTTACCTTTAGCTATGAGGATAGAACCAATCATTGACATATTTTCATATGTTCACTCAAGATACCAATAGCAATAGCTCTTAAATTTATATACCATTTCACAATGCTTTACAGCCCTCTCTAAGCAGTTTACAGAGTCAGCCTATTCCCCCAACAATCTGGGTCCTCATTTACCAACCTTGGAAGAATGGGAGGCTGAGTCAACCTGGAGCTGGTCAGGATCGAAGGAATCAAACTCCTGGCATTTTAACCACTGCATCATCATGGCTCATATAGATACGGTAGCATATGATTTGGTTTTATCAGAACTTGGGAAATTCTGTATAGAGATGCAGTGTTTCTACTTCTGCCTACTCAGGGATGCTTTTCCAAGCAAAGTTAATACATGTGGTGGAAAGTTATGCTACAAATTATTTCTAATTTTGTCTACATTTTATTGCTGAATATAACTTATCTATGCAAGAACTAAAAGAACACAGATCTACACTCTGCTTTTGTACATTCAAAGATATATTTGTTAAGCCTTTTAAGGAAATGTAAAAAGCCCAATCTTATAGGACCAAGGGAGTGAACAACAGCTTTACTTCTGAATTCTATTTTAACATTTCAGATCTTGTTTCTGGTATAGCATAGTATCATAATAAAATGTCATAAGTTACTTAAGCAGGTTCACCAACAAAACTGCCCACACATTTACTGCAGTATAGGCCACCGAACCAGTTAGTTGGATATCCTGAACAACTGTCACAACTTGACATCCACTGTGCAAAATACGCATATTCTAGCAGACTTGTTCAAATGCAGAAGAAAAGCTAAAAAAAGCAGAGTAATTTTTGAGGCTGTATGGTCTTTAATAAATAGTGAAGCAAAGTTCTCTGCACGCAGCCCCAAGTGCAGTACTTTTGCCTTCCTCAGAATTTTAATCAAATGAATATATTGAAACTGATTATTCCATACAATTTTTAAATACTTATACCCTGACAAAAACCAGATATTATCATTATCATTTAAAAATCACCAGAAAGATCCATCTTAAATCAAATAATTTATTAAGTAATTACATGTAAACACTTTATATCGACTAGCAAATACATTGCTTGAGTATTCCCCTTCCCACAAAGGAAAATATTCTGTTTAAAAACAGATTAACTAATGGTATACATTCACTGTACAGTGAATGTATGTACAATTGACACTTTGATTTTCCTCATTTCTTATTCATTTAAAGTGCAAAAAGATATACATTTGATCAGCATTGCAAGACAGTGTCAATAGTAACTTTGGTCTATCAAGTGAAAAACTAGACAAAATTCCAATCTTTACCCTACTATTTTTTAGGAAAAAAGTAGAGAAAACAGACCTTGCAAGACAATCTTAAAAAAATAAATAAATTCCTTTTCACATTTAACTGAAAATATTTTCAACAAGAGAAATACTATTCTGAACAACGAAACAAGCATGTTTACAATTTATAATTAGTAGTTACACATAAACAGTGGCACAAGTACATACATCACAGAATGTCTGAACATTTCCCATTAGGGCAAAATACAACAGTTATGAGATGATATCCAGGCTTTATTCTGCAACTGAAGGATAGTAATTATTTACATAAAAATGCTTAGTTCAACATTCCAGTGTTCTAATGTGTGCACTCATACAGGTATATGGTTATTTAATAATTTCAGAAGTTACAGAAAAATATATCCAATGGAGCTTGGCACATCTAATAAATATTAACTAGCAAAAATATGCAGACAAGAGAAACATTGCTCTGATCTTTACAGAAAATTGACATGTGCAAAACATTCTATATCCAGAAAGGAAAGGTATTTAGGATTACTTTGCCCTGTCAAATCTTTCCATTCAAATACAATGATGTGCACCATTGTGAGAAAAAGGAAATCCCATTATTTTAAAAGTGGTTATAAATTTTAACAGTACCCCTATATTCAGATAGCAAAAGTCATCCAGCAGTCATTATTTCTCAAGAGACAATAACATTCTGAACTTCCTGGATTATTTGTGCAGGTACCTCATCTTGAGAAGAAAAGATTTTCAGAACAAGCACTGATTTCCAGAGTAGTTCCCATTATTCTTCTTACCTAGAAAACAGTTTGGAAATGTTTAAACTGTGCACAAGGTGCTAAAGCCTTGGAACAAATCCTACATTTGAGCCAAGTTCATTCTAAGAATTCAAGAGGGCAGAAAATTGGGAAGATCTCAAGCCCAAAGAATTTTAAAACTAATTCAAAATGATTTACTTTTAAACTATTGTTCAGTTTTTATTCTGTAAATTTGGAAGTGTCTTTCAATTTTTACTACCTTTCTGATGGCATCTATTCAAAAATATTTACAACCCCTGCTATTTTATTGGCCAGATTTGCACATAAAGGAGTAAAAAGCCTTCATATGGCAAAATAAACCATGTTAACTATTAGCAGTTTTTGGTTAAATGTGGCATAATCACTTTTGCTTCCTCCTCCTGATTGTGAGAATGAGAGAAAAAAATAGGAACAGGAATTTATTAATAGATTCTCATGATTATGATTAAATATGTCTAACAACAAAGGATTAGATGCCATCTTTAAGGGGCTAAGGTTGATTTATGAATACTGATTCATTTGAAAGCTTAGTTTCTGCTTTGCCTGCAGTGAAAAAAAATGTAACAAGAGCAAATTAGCTACAAAAGGCCTTGTTTGGGTGCTGCCATATATTGTCCTAGACCTAGCCTATCAAATCAGTATTTGAAACTTTAGTCTGACATTGTGAGCCTGATCATTGTGTTATTCACAATTTTAATTTACCTTGTTAACAGGCATTCAGTAAAGATATAAATCCACAAAGATTTAACAATATTGGGCTTAGAATTCCAGTTGTATGTATGTATCTATATATCTCTGATTCTCTATAGGGATATTTAGTATTGTGGGAAAAGTTTACACACAAAATTATCTCTTTCTAATTAAGAAACCTGAATACTGACAGAAATATAGTATGGAAAAGTGAAGCACATTTGAACAAAATTTAATTGGCATCAATTTGATTAAATATTGACAATATTACAAAATTACAATATTGACAGTAAAAAAAAAACCACGGCTGATATACCTAATTAATGACATCTTCTTTCAATTTGAAATCATGAAAGGAATTATCTATATAGATAAGGCTCTTAATATAGTATTTTGGGAACTTCTTGAATTGCACTGTAATTTATAGATACTGAAGATGTTTGACTTTTAAATAACTTATTTCAGATGAAACGTATACATTTGAATTCCAGAGAAGAAAGAGGAGTTCTCTTCAAGTCTTCTGAATGATTTGAAGATGGACCAGTGTCAATTGCTCAGATTAAAGTTGTGGCCAATAATATTGCACAATCATAATCACAAAAAGACAGCTGCAAAAGGGGAGGAAAATTAGTTTTCGACTGGGACAAGAAACTGTGAAAATTCAAGAATGAAAGGGATTTTGTTTAAAAGGAAGAATTGTGATATAAACAAATATGATAAATGCTACACAATTCTACAGGCCATCTCAACATTCACACAGCATGACAGCCTACATAGTTCCACCCATTTAATGTAATGCTTGAAATCATAAAAAGCATTATGCAGAGGAACATGGAATCCTAAACCCAATCACCAATATGTGAGATTCCCAATACATCCATGGGACTGCAGGCATTCAGGTATCAGAAGCAGATGACAAGAAGTGCATGAGGGTACTGTTGAAGTTACCAGTGCTCCATTGATAGAGACTATTTGATTTGTAAATTAAAAAGTATAGCTTGATATTGATACATGTTCTTTAAAAGCAAGAGTTAACGGAAAGAAGGGTACTGGCAGGTAATTTCAGTTAAGTATACTATAATAATATATCACCAATATTTCAAATGTTCAGAAAATATTGCAATATATTCAATATATTGAATTCAATAAATTCAATGTCATTCCATATTGACTAATCTTATTGCAGAATTGGCAACAATTTTATTGAAGTGCAATCCCACTTTTATTTAAATGATTCTGTAGAAATCTATTTCAAAATTCACTTAAAGCACAATCCTATTTTAAACTCAGTGCTTCATTATTACGTTAGCACTTTTTGGAATTATATGACGTTTAACATATACCAGTAAGTAGTGAATGCCCATCTAAGAATTTTGTTAAATGGTGACTAATTCACCCTGCAATTTTATATATTAAAGAACATTTAAGTTTAACGTTCTTCTGGACTTCAGTATAATTATTAGCTATATATAAAAATTTCTAAGATGAAAAGAATGCCCAAGCCTCCAGTCTGTACGTCTAACAAAGTTCAATTTTTTTAAAAAAATGGTGGCAAGCAGGAAAACAAAGAGAATACTCCATACTTTCCATAACCTGAAAAACAACAGAGTTTGTAAATAAGTGGGGAAGGACAGAAACAGGAAACGAAGACTGACCTTATAAACAAAGATATGTTTAGGGCTTCTGGTTTCAGGAATAAACCGATATTTACTGGTAAAAGTCTGCCAAAAAAAAAAAAATAGAAACACAAGATTACTGGTAAATATTGGTTTATATGGAAAAATTTTCAGTGTATTCCCCAGTTTCTACAGACTATTGCATTTTTAACTATTTTGTGTATCATTTTTTTAAATCTGAGAGAGAATGTGTGTGTGTGAGTCAGACAGAATATGGTGTATGGGGAATCTCAACAAAGTGTAATGCCTGGGTCTCTTTAACTGTCCCAAACCAGAAGCCTCGTGCTACTGAAAAGCAAGTAAACAAACTTTATTCAATAATATAAGCACTTTCCTTTCAAAATATTTTCACAAGGCCTGCTTACCCTGAGTAACATTTAAAATAAGCGTTTCTTTCTATGCAAAATTCAAAGATCATATTAGAATTATGAAAATACACTTTATGTGAAGGAAAAAACACACCATATATTAGACTTTTATATGAACATTGATTTTCCCTTAATGTACAAAGTAAGTCATGCTGGTTCATTTAAAAAAAAATCACGTCAGACCAAAACTTTTATTTGTGACATTAGATTTTCTATCACACATCATTTTGTCCATATTTGATTAGTCTTAATAAGAGTATCGCATGGCTGTGTATTCAGGGAAAATTATGAAGAATTATTTTTTTAAGAAATATATTCTTATTTATTTTGATATACTATTCTTTATTTTCAGATTAGATAGGTAATCCACATGGTAATACCCCCACTACTAAATTGGACATGATTTTAATACCTAAGAAAAGTACTTAATATTCAAATATTTAAAATAGACTGAATATCCTTAACATGTCAACAATACATTTCCAAAAAACAGATAATCAAATCAGATTTCTAGATCAGATTAGTTTTTGAAAATGTAAAATCAATATTCTTAACTGTTACACCGACTTCTTATTACCTACTGAGATAATAAAACAGCAAAGTGATTATAAACATTTTAATTATGCCATCATCTTCACTTTTATTGGAAATAGAAAACTAAGGATCCAGCTTTCATATCTTATTTCATATTTATATTTATCTTTTAATTAAACATTGCAGATTTGCAAAAAAAACCAACCCTACATTTCTAGAAATTGAAAATAAACTCCTCCTTTTTGTACATTATTTTACCTGCCTTTTCTTAGTATTGTGAAGGCATGCAACAATCTAACATGATAAGTATATTCTACACAAATACATGTCTAAATGTGTCTATCTCAGAAGATTGCATGTTGATATGCTCTAGGAGCAAAACAAAGAAGAGGGCTGATAAAGAGAACCTTGATTCTGAATTAATATATGTACTTGTAGGTAGTGCAAGTTTAACTTTTCAACAGATTAGTAGTTGTCTAGCTACTGAGAAAAAGTAAAATATTCTACTTGGAACCTTTGTTGTAAAGAAGCAAAATTTGCTCACTGCCCCACTGATATTAACCTAGATAAATCCTCTATGATGCTATAGTGGCATAATGTGGTTAAAAAACATTTTTCTTAAAATCTTGTCATACCTGGTGCAATCAAGATACATGGCCCACTTAGGGAGAAATTATAATTAATAGTCAGCTTTTAGAGAAGCAGGTAGATATTTCATTTCCAATGACATACCCCTTTAATTTTTCCTTTGTAGCAAAAGTCTTAAGAAGGATCAAAATTTACAAACCATGAGCCCAAGTTGCTTCTTAATGATTTTTTTTTTGGAGAATATAAATCCAGAGATTTAATTGAGACTGGGCAAATATATTTATCTGTTCAGAAAATGGAATCCTCAGATTAACTTTAAGCATACCTTTAATTTTCTTCTTCACTCTAGGGATTTGTACTCCTGGTAGATCTGGGGACATCAGGTAATTATTATTCATTTAATTATTCTTAAGAAAAAATGTGCAGTACAATGTCTTTAGCCACTATGATGGGACCACTGAGTCCCCTTATTGTGCGATGATGTGAGAAAGGGGAGACAACAACAGTGTAGTATATTGACTATAAGCAAGTTGTTGCTTGTGGTTTCAGCTATGGTAGAAAAAGGGGGTGACACATTTCCGCAATTGTCCAGGACATGAAATAAGCCAGAGGTGGATCCAGTTTTGGTAAATAATGGAAAAAAATAGGAAGGAGACAAGATTGGAATTATTCATCCCTTCTTTAAAGCCTATCTTCAAATTCAGTTATGTTATAATTATATATACTTATCTTCTATTCAATGACCTATTTGTCAAAATAATGAAAAGCAATGTATGATATTCAAAAAACAATCCATGCAAAAAGGAGCAAATGAAAAAAATGGGGCAGATATGACCCTCTAATGGATTTGTAAACTCTAAGCTTACAAATGTAAAGCTTGGGGGTTTTGCCTTAAAAGTATTTTTGTATCTCCACAAGGTAAAATAAAAACATTGAAAACATTTGTAAAAGAGATATTCATTGAGAAAAGAAAATTAGACAATATTATTGTACCCAAATCATATTGCAGCACGTATTTTAAATACTGAATTCAAGATAATGTGTTGCTTCTGTTAGCATTTCAATTGTGCATGGCTATGCAATCAATACATAGCACATGATTTCTGAAAAGCACTTTGAAATATTGCAAAATATAGACTATATCCATGAATGGCACAGGAGTACAATCTGCAAGTTTGTACCATGAGAACTTGCACTATGCTCCTGCATAGCATATATACTAATTCCTCTTGCTTTTCACTTGTCTTGGGTTCTTCCATCTTCTGCATCAACTGAAAAAGGAGGTTTGGACCAAGAAATAAATATATTAAATGTGTGATTTCTTCATATAATCTTCCATTTCTTGAAGATCACGAAGCACAAAGTGAAATGTAAAAATGAGAAACACCGGATCAGAACAGAAACATATTAAAAGTTTAAATAATTTATACAGTTATTTAGGGGAAAGGGTAATGGATCAAAACAGGAACCATATGGTAAGATTTTCAAAATCTATTTCAAATACCGTATGCAATTTTTTTACAATGAAGTCTCAGTTTTTATTTGCCAACATAATAGTTGAGAGAGAGAGAGAGGGAGAGAGGGAGAGAGAGAATTAAGCCTTTACCTTGCTGTCTAAGAATGCAAGGGCAAAGAAGACAATGCGTATAAAAGAAGGGATATGTAGCTCAAAGCAAGGTGGAGAAGAAGCCTGTGTAAATTTACTTAGTTATCTAATACACCTTCCTACTCCTATTTTCTTCACAACACCCTGTGAGAAGACTTGGGCTGAGTGAGAATGACTGGCCAAGATCACCCAGCTGATTTATACAAAGAGGAGGAATAGTAAAAAAGTGAAATTATTTGGAGTAAAGTAAATGTAGGAAAAAACCTAACATGACAGCAAGCTACAGTCACCATTCAGAAATAGCTATTCTCTGAAACAGCTGGAAAGCTTTCATTTGTTCTCAAGATTATGGACAGCAAAAAAAAAAAAAGGTGAGGAAGAATATGTTAGCATTATCACCTCCTATGTTTTAAATTTTATGTGCTTCCTTGGCTGAAATTTGCTTATTTAATTTAAAAACTTTTTGATTTCAAGTCAGAAATATGTGTGCCAGTTATTGGAATAGTGTTCTGTTTATTGAAGACAAGCTAATAAACATGAATAGTTTAACTAATGCAAATTACCTGTTGTTAGAGATAGTGGTAAGGACAGAGACAGACAACCTATAGCATTCTGATGTTGATAAACTATTGTATATATATAATACACGCACATATATAATACAAAATTAAAATATATAATATCTATAAATAATTGAACTAGCTCTGGTTCATTCGACAACTATATACCTGATTTAATCCCATTGCTGCTTAAAACTAATCTGAAAACAATTTATTATCAAATCCTATTTTTATTATCAAACCCTATCAAATTAATTATCAATAAATTTATTTATTGATAAAAAAATTATTATCAATTTATTATAAACCCTATCAAATCCCGCTCCTGTCAATAGCAGCGTCCCCCAAGGTAGCGTTCTGGGACCTACACTCTTCATATTAAACATTAATGACCTCTGTGACCATATTATAAGTAATTGTGTTCTCTTCGCTGACAATGTTAAACTATTTAACACTACCAACAATACGGCTACCCTCCAAAAAGACCTTGACTTTGTGTCAGAATGATAAAAAAACTGGCAAGTCCAAATCTCGACCAGCAACCGCTCTGTCTTACACATTGGAAAAAAGAATCAGAACACTAAATACAAACTCGATGGACATTACCTTGTAGATGACCCCCCCACCCCGTTAAAGATCTTGGAGTTTTCATATCAAATGATCTAAGTGCCAAAGCCCACTGCAACTACATTGCAAAAAAGGCTTTAAGAGTTGTAAACTTAATCTTGCATAGTTTCTTCTCCAGAAACATTACACTACTAACCAAAGCATATAAAACATTTGCTAGACCAATTCTTGAATACAGCTCGCCTGTCTGGAACCCATACCTCATTTCGGACATTAATACAATTGAGCGAGTTCAAAAATATTTTACAAGAAGAGTTCTCCACTCCTCTGAATACAATAAAATACCTTATACCACCAGACTAGAAATACTGGGTTTAGAAAATTTAGAACTCTGCCGCCTTCGATATGACCTGAGTTTAACTCATAGAATAACCTGTTACAATATCCTTCCTGTTGAACACTACTTCAGCTTCAATCGCAACATTACACGAGCACACAATAGATTTAAACTTAATGTGAATCGCTCCAATCTTGCCTGCAGAAAATATGACTTCAGTAATAGAGTTGTTAATGCCTGGAATTCACTACCTGACTCTGTGGTCTCTTCCCAAAATCCCCAAAACTTTAACCAAAAACTATCTACTATTGACCTCACCCCATTCCTAAGAGGTCTGTAAGAGGCGTACATAAGAGCACAAGCATGCCTACTGTTCCTGTCCTAATGTTCCCTTTGATTGCATCCAATTCGTATAGTTTTTCTTTTTTATACTTATGCTTATATATATCCTTATATGACATATACTTATTTCATGCTTACGCTTACATATACTATTGTGACAAATAAATAAATAAAATAAATAAAATTATACTTACTTTTAAACTATGTACTTAGTTTCTAAAAATGAAGCCTACACTTATCCTTGAAAAGTGATTAAAATGTATTATCAGACACTCTTACTAAATATGAAGAATCCATGCTTACCATGGATGTCAGAACTTATATGTTTTTATTAGATTTCTGTATCCAGCAGCATACAAATTAAAATAAATAATGTTGTTTCCAGGAATAAAAATTATATGGTTATTTCAGCAACTCTATTAAATGTGAAGACTCTACCATTATACCTATATTATACATCTGAGCATAAACTTCAGAATTAACACTGCCTCAAATAGTTTTCTGCAACATGAAATTCTGACATGAAAAAGGAAGAAATTGACAAATGTTCTTAACTGAACTTGTTCCTGTTACTTTCTTCCAAACCACCTGAAGGCCAGACAAGGAATAATAGATGGAAACTGATCAAAGAGAGAATCAAACTAGAAATAAGGGGAAATTTTCTGACAGTGAGAACAATCAACCAATGGAACAGAAGTTGCCTTCAGAAGTTGTGGGTGCTTCATCACTGGAAGTTTTCAAGAGGAGACTGGGCAGTCATCAGAAACAGTGTAAAGTCTCCTGTTTGGGTGGGGAGCTGAACTAGATGACCTATAAGGTCCCTTCCAACTGTGTTATTCTATTCTATTCTATTCTATTCTGTTCTATTCTATTCTAAATACAGAAGTTGTAATATAAATTATACACGATTCCCTTGTTTTTTCTGACAAATTAGCAAAAAAATGGCAACATTTTAGATAAGGAACAGTTTTCATCAAGAATGGCCAACATTTACCAATAATTTAGGTAAGGGAACCAATTTGATAAAAAGTATGGATTGCTTGTACGGCTGTGATACAAGAATATTTTATACAATACAATATACCAATTAAGAGGAAGATGAATGAAAAAATCCAAAATGTGTTACAAGAAATTAAATTGAAGGAGAAGGGACTCCAGAACTCACCAGAAGATTCTAACATACTTAATCAACTAAAAATATTGGAACCACAAATTTCTTACAAATTTCTTTTCCTTGAAAAGAAACTTAAATATACGAAACAATACTTTTTTGAACATGCAAATAAATCAGGGAGATGGTTTGGCATACAAACTAAAAAAACAGAAAAGAAGATGATAACCAAGCTTCAAGAAGGGAAAAGACTTACATCAGTAACCAAAAATTCAAATACTTTTTTTGAATTATTACACTAACCTATATAAAAACAAGATAGCTCTTTAGATACAATGGAGGAGTATACAACAAAAAATCTTCCTAAACTACAGGAAAACTACAAGCAAATTTTGAATAGTCCAATAACAACTTTCAAAATAATAGAAGCACTTAAAACAGCTAAAACAGACAAAGTTCCAGGACCAGATGGCCTATTGAGTGGACTCTATAAAATTTTTGAAGATCAATTATTTCTTCCAATGAAGGACTTAATGAATTCTATTTTACGGGGGAACCCTATATCAGACTCTTGGAAGGATGCCTACATTTCTTTAATTCCCAGAGAAGGATTGGATTTAACTTCTGTGAACAACTATAGGCCAATCTCTCTCCTTAATAATGACTATGACCTCTTTACATCTAGGATTATATACATAAAAGACCAGTGTTACTTCTTACCTAAAATACAACTAAAAGAGTAATTTTGAATATAATTGAATATTTACAACAATGTAGTGACAAACAGGTTGCATTAATATTTCTGCATTCAGAAAAAAGCTTTTGACAATTTAAACTGGGCATTTATGTTTAAAATAGTGGAAAAGATGGATTTTGGACTGGGCTTTATACAGGGTCTGAACTCCCTCTATACACTCCAGAAAGCTAGAATCATGGTGAATGGAGACTTTACAAAACCAGTTGAAATCCAGAAGGGAACAAGATGGGGTGTCCTTTATCCCTTTACTATTTATTCTAGAGTTGAAACTGTTAAATAAAGATATTAGACAGGATAACACAGCAAAGGACTGCACACATAATTACAAATTATGTGCATTTGCTGACAATTTGGTATTGACTGTGCACGACCTGTTAGAAAACATTGAACGTGTTATGAGAAAGATTAAAATGTTTGGAGAAATGGCAGATTTAAGAATAAATAAATCAAAGATGACAGTACTAAGAACATAAATGTGGCAGATCAGAAGAGATTGGAATTTAAAACTGGTTTTAAAGTTGTGAAAAAGCTACAGTACTTGGGGGTGACTCTTATTGAGGAAAATTCTAAGCTTTACAAAAACAGTTATGGTAAAATATGGAAGGAGATATAATTGGATTTAAATAGGTGGGCAAAATTAGATTTGTCATTAATGAGAAGAATCTCAGTAATTAAAATAAATATACTATCTAGAATGTTGTTTCTATTTCAGACTATACCAATATTTATTACAGATTCCACTTTCAAACAGTGACAGAAACATATATCTACATTTATTTGGAAAAATAAAATAACAAGAATTAAATATAAGTTGCTGTAAGATTTTAAAAACAGGGGTGGTCTGGGTTTGCCGGATTTTACATTATATTATAATGCTTGTTGTCAGGTATGGTTAAAAGATTGGGTAATTTTAAAAAATTCAACGCTGTTAAATCTCAAAAGGTTTTGGTTTGACATTTGGATGGCATGCCTATCTGTGATATGACAAAATCTAAGTTAACCCTGGCTTTACAATTTATTTTATTAGGCAACCGATTGCACATGTATGGTGGAAGTATGAAAGAAGATTAGCCGATAAAGTGTCAATTTGGCTATCATCTCATGAAGCACTATATAGAACAAAGATGATTTCAGAATGTAAATGAATGACATATCAACTTATTGATATTTGAAAAAGAGTGATTTAAGATAAAAACAAGAGAGCAATTAGTAAATGAAGGATTTGTTTGTGATTGGTTTAATTATTATAAAATTTTTGAAAGATTTAAACTTGATAAAAAAAATTTGTTTTCTCAGGAACTAAATCTGAATTGGACATTAATTTATGTTCTAGAGATGACCACGATTTCTAACATATATAAAATGCTACTCAGGATGAATCTAGAAGAGGAATGTGTTAAAGAGAGTATGGTAAAATATGCAAAAAAATTTGGGTATAATGCTAGATAAATGGAAGAATGTATGGACGAAGGGAATAAATTATAATTTGAAAGAAAACGCTTATAAAACGATGTATCATTGGTACTTGACCCCAGATAGACTAGCCAAAATGTATAAAGGGATTTCTAATACATTTCTAATGTTAGAAAAGTAGTCGAAATCGAGGTTCATTTTATCACATGTGGTGATCTTGCAAATATGTGAAAACATACTGGATAAACAATGACAGTGACAATGCAAAAAATATTAATGAACGCTGAAGCTTTTCTTTTAGGTATGATGGACAAGCCAATTGAAAAACCATTTGGGGAGATATTCTGTGAGGATTGTACTAGCCAAACATTGGAAAGAAAAACAGATGCTGACTGTTGAATAGATTTTGAAATTGACTAAATTAGTGGAGGTGGAAAATTATAATATAATATATAATAATATAATATAACAACAGAGTTGGAAGGGACCTTGGAGACCTTCTAGTCCAACCCCCTGCCCAGGCAGGAAACCCTACACCATCTCAGTCAGATGGTTATCCAACATTTTCTTAAAAATTTCCAGTGTTGGAGCATTTACAACTTCCGCAGGCAAGTCGTTCCACTTATTAATTGTTCTAACTGTCAGGAAATTTCTCCTTAGTTCTAAGTTGCTTCTTTCCTTGATCAGTTTCCACCCATTGCTTCTTGTTCTACCCTCAGGTGCTTTGGAGAACAGCCCGACTCCCTCTTCTTTGTGGCAACCCCTGAGATATTGGAACACTGCTATCATGTCTCCCCTAGTCCTTCTTTTTATTAAACTAGACATACAATTAATTGCTTTGATTAGAGATTATGGACTAGACATATATAAGAGTCTGGAAATCGTTTCTGGACTTTCTACGTGTTAAATATAATAACAGATGATTAACAGAGAGATTTGAAGACAGTGTAATGTTTAGCTCAACCTTTTTTTCAGCCAAGGTGGATCCTACATGTTAAATGTTAAATCCAATTGACCACTTTTCCCTCCTTTTTTGTATGCTTTTTTTTCTTTTTAGGTGTTGTTGTTAGGGTTGAATGTATGTTTTTGCTTTGTTTCATTTTGTTCATTTGTTTTACTATTCTGTATTTTATACAACATGATAAAACAATAAATTAAAAAAAGAAAAGAATGGCCTAAAGTTCAATGTAGCAGTGGAAATCTAAAAGTCATTTTTAGACTAACAGAAGAGGTGCGCAAGAAAAGCACCAGTATCACTAACATCCCAGTATATATAACTGAAAACAGATGTATTATTTTTAAATTTTTCATTATAAAAATCTTCCAAATACAGCACTTAACTGTTCCTTATAGGAATGGATGACAGGTATTCTTTGGATTAAAGCAAAGAAGTAAGCTAAAGGATATAACTTAACCTGAAACTAAACTAGAGTTCTTTCTGTTTTAATTATTCAACAAAATTCAAGAAACTAGTAACTTTTTTAATGGGATAAAATAATCCTAATTAAGGGTGGCAGATATTCCAGTGTCCTCAACAGTGGTCTTCAGGATGCTAATACTAATAAAAATGCTTAAAAATAGTAAATAATGGCATGTTAATAACTCAAGTTATTGTCTTCTAAAACATGTAATACAGGTTAAGTATACAATCATAATGAGTCCTCTTTAAAAAAAAATCTCTTAGGATATATCTAGATATACTTTCAATATATAATTTAGCACAGAAAAGCTGATCAAATTTGAGAAGAAAATGAGAAATAAGAAAATGATTATTAATTATAAATTTCAGAATTTTGCTTTGACCTTTTCTCCAATTTGATGAAATTCTGAAAGTTTCTATTTCCTAATATTAGTATTCTTTTCAAGGTATCATTTCAAATATTACTATCCTATTTGTCAACCATTATCTTTTAAAATGGCCTTGTTTAAAGATATACAAGGTAGTCCTCAATTTACAACAATTAGTTTAGTGACTGTTCAAAGTTATAATGGCATTGAAAATAGTAACTTTTGACAATTTTTCACACTTATGACCATTGCAGCATCCCCATGGTCACATGATTTACATCCAGATGCTTGACAACTGGTTCATATTTATGACAGTTGCAGTGTCCCGGACCCGTGACCATCTTTTGCGACCTGACAAGCAAAGTCAATGAAGAAGCCAGATTCACTTAATAACCATGTTGCTAATTTAACAACTGCAGTGATTCGCTTAACAAATGTGAGAAAGTTGTAAAATGGGGCAAAACTCACTTAACAAATTTCTCACTTAGCAGCATAAATTTTGGATTCAATTGTGGTAATAAGTTGAGGACTACCTATACAAGGAGTGCATCAATGTAAAAGCACTTTTTCTTTTTGATTCCATGTAGCCAGATATCATATTATATGCAGATCAGATCACTACAGCTTGCTCAAAAAATCATGCCTAAAAATTCTGACTTAATGCAGTGTAAATTCAATAAATTACAATACAATGTCATAGCTAAAACAGTGTAACTGTAAATTAATAAACATTTATAAACTTTTGTTCTTATCTACTTCCCAAGAATAGTAACTTCTTTTGTGTACCCTTATGAACCAAACTGTGATTTTTATGTACTTATATTGGATAGTTACAACATAGGTAAGAAGTAGTCTCTCAAAACAAGAATCCATCCCATTATAATAACAGGGAGCGCTGCTTAAGAACACAAACTATTATACATCATTTTCCTATAAAAACATGCAGGCAAAAATCTAAGACAAAGATATTAATGCTAAACAGATATGTCATAGTTGTTTAGAAGTCATAGGGAACTACCATTGGCACCTATGGGAAGGAGGTTAAAAAGTCAAGATGATGTGATGACAGTACTATATAAAAGAGCTGGGGCTTTCATCATGCTGCCATGACTTTTGATATCTCACCATGGATAGTACTGAGATGTGTCCTGTCTTTCCTTTACTATAGCAGATAAATTTATAGGAATGAAGGAATGACAAACAATATAAACTGGCAACTGCATTAAAGTACAGTGCACTAGTCCTTGATCACTAAAAAACATGACAGACTTGACAAAACAAAAACAATGGCCTCAAAACAGGATGAGAAAAAAAGTGTCAAACATTTAACATTAGAAAATTATTCAAATTCAAATTAGACATTTTGAAAGAAATTTGACTATTTTTGAGATAGGCCTTGAATTGATAAGAAACAGCCTTTGTTATTCTGCATAATATGTTTATACAACCTTACACCTTGTTATTGAATGTGCCAAACAGAATCAATTTTAGGGATAAATGAATGTGTTGTATTTTTATTGTAAAAACAAGAGAGAGAAGATGATAAAAATGTATTCACATACCAAAATAATATTGATTGTTCTGGGAACCACAAAAATGGAACAGGACACGTGATATTTAATAAAAGTTTTGATCACATCATTCCTAATATTCAGATACCTGTGAGGCTTTTTATCCTCTTTTTTCATTCATTCTTACTAAATATTGCATATATAATTTGATTTTATATAATTGTTTTGTGTCTACCAAGTAAAACCACTGAGCCAGAATGTCCTTTCCTAAGCAACAAGGATTTACCTTGATTGGCAAATGAAAACTAACAAAGGACCAATTTCTCCAGAAAATAAAGAACACTTTGAAATAAAGTATTTTACTTTTGACAGCCAATACAGTACCTTTAACTTAGAAAGTTAATTTCACAGGACCAAGCTTTATTTAATGAAAATATATAGACATTTACAAGGTTCTTTTTGACAGGCAGTAGACAATTTGGTTTATATTGGACAAAAATTCTATAACTGTCAGTTAAAATGGCCAGTGAAATGGATAACACCAGTAGCTGTGATCAAAAATATCTGGAGAACATTAAAACCATTAATTCTTCTATTAAGCATGGAATCTGAAAAATGAACATGACTTTAAAATACAAGCAGTATGATTTTTAGTGGAGCATGGAACTAAAATAATCTCAGAGGATTCACTTGTTTCAGAATGGGAATAACATGCATTCGTTTTCTAAACATTCAATAAGACCTAAATATCATTTTTAACATAGACTGCAGCTTCCATTAATCTAAGGGCAGATTCAATATATGAGTTATGTCAATAGTAAAACTACTAGAGATGTCAAATCATCACTCTAGTAAACTACTAGAGTAGTCAAATGACTGTATAAAATGGCCAATCAAATGGAAACTAGCAGTGTTAGATAGAAATCTTCTGCAAAGGTCAGGGTTATGATGCATTAATTACAAAAGTTATACCCGCTGTGTTTTCATTTAAAAGACCAGAAAAAGGATTGAGAAGGAAAATATAGCTATACTTGGAACTCAATCCCATTATCTCATATAAAAAATAAAATATACTCAGTACATTCATGGTTTTTATCAAAACAAAGTAGAATTTTAAGATAGAAATTCCAGAAATGTGCATTGAATTTTTGTAGACAGCAGTTGTTCTATTACAGCCCTCTGCAGTGATTTTTTCAGTTTTTAGGAAACAGATTGCTGTTAACCACACAAGGTAAAATATATGCCTCCTGTAACGAAAGTGCTAGAAGGGTACTTTTTCTAAGTTTTAAAAACTTAGAATTTAATTTTTTAAATCCCTTGAGGGGCTTCATGCTATCACGTGCATTGCCAATAATATTTCTTCCTTGGGAAAAAAAATAGATGTCAATTTTGTTTTGCCTTTTCACTATTTAAAGAGTACTGTAGATAGTTAGAGGTAACATTATTTTAATCCTTCCTGCAAGACTATGTACAACTAGGGCGAGTTTCATTCAATTTCTCAAAATAATATGCAGAGGATTAAGCTTATTTATAACTTAAAATACATGAACAGATATGACAGGAAAATTCCCAGTCTTTATAGATTTTGAAAAACTTCTTTAGCTTTTATTTGAAAAACTTCTTAGCTTTTTTTAAAATAGGAAAAGTTGTTTCAGAGGCAAAAATATGCTGTTTGCAGCACTTTTAAAGAATCTTGTAATATGGAAATAAGTGGATCCAAGTACATGATTCATGCGTGCTATGCTACAATGTGATTTATATGATTTCTGCTTATTGTATTGGAGTTCAGTCCTTATATTATTCTCAGTGCATCATGATTAAACAATCAGCACTTTTAACAAGTTGTGTGGACACAGATTTTCATGACCATTAAGAGCACAAGTCTTTCACTGCTCAAACAGGAGCTTTCTATGCTGCACAGTATGCTTCTTTTCAAACTGAATTAAGTTTCATAAATAAACTTAATTTGGCACTTTTCAGAGATTGGCACTGAAATGAAGGAAAAGGTAGTGATCTAACTGAACATATTTTATTTCCAGCAGCACTTTTTGAGAAGTAAGACTAAAGATGTAAGAGTAAAAAAAAGAAAGAAAAGATTATGCTAGCATTTAAGTGCACGAGTGCCAGAATTTCCATGCTCAGCTTTCTTAAACAATTCAGACTATGGTCTAATTCTTATATCATGCTAAGCAATTATATATCTGATAACAATATATTGAAGACACACATTTGTAAAAGAAAGACATTGAGAACAAGGGGAAAGATCTGGTAGATTAGCAGTTTCTCACCTGAAACAACTCAAACACTATTATTTCAATTATTAAGAATGCCCATAGTAAAGTATTGTGCAAAAATATACTGTTCAATGACTTAATAAATCAAATATTTTTTACTGTTAAATATGCAATACTAAGTAGCAGAGGAAGAAATATTTAGTAAATATAGTCCTTCCTAAAATGACAATTTATCTACCCAAGAAACTGTAAATTTTTTTGTAATGTTTTAATATATGAATAATCCAATATAATAGAATATATGAAGCTCAGGGTAGAATTATGGAGTTTTTGGTGCTCTCTGAGGTTGGTTGTTTGCTTGCAGATGTGTCATGACCCAACTAGGTAACATAATGTCCGCAAGCAAACAATCAACTCCAGAGAGCACCAAGAACTCCAAAGAACATTGCAGTATTATGCATATTAACCTAGAATATGCTGAGCTGCCTTTTTATGACTTGGGACCACGCTTAGCATACTTGGAAAGTGGGGCTGAGAACTACAGAGGACAGAGCAAAGCAACTATTAAAGTTGTGGACAGGGCCAAATATTTTGGCATTTCTTTATTCGTCTTTCATGGGTATTAATTTTCTCTTAATCCTCTATTAAGGTTTACTTTTCTTTTTTAAATTTCCATCTCCCAGTAGTAAGAAATTATACTGCTGATTGTTTAGAGTTGCCCACTCGATTAAAGAAAAGCCTGAGATTCTTATTGCCAGGAAAGCATTAGGGAACCTTAGCTAGAAGATTCATCTTTATAGAAAGCTTATGTTATACAGGTAGCCCTCGGCTTATGACCACAACTGAGCCCACAATTTATATTGCTAAGCAAGACATTTGTTAAGTGAGTTTTACCCCATTTTATGATCTTTCTTCCCACAGTTGTTTAGTGATCACTGCAGTTGTTAAGTTAGTAATACAGTTATTAAATGAATCTGGGTTTCCCATTGACTTTGCTTGTCAGAAGGTCAAAAAAAGTGAACACATGAGCTTGGGGCACCACAACGATCATGAATATGAGTCGGTTGCAAACTGTCTGAATTTTGATCATGGGGATGATGCAACAGTTGTGTGAAAAATTGTCATGTTATTTTTTTCAGTGATGTAACTTTGAATGGTCACTCAATGAATTCTTTTAAGTCAAGGGCTACCTGTAAAGTATACATATTATCTATAGATGTGCACCTTTCTTTAACTTAGTGGTCTCCAGATGTGTTGCACCTACAACTTTCTGGGAATTCTTGGTTTTATAAATCTATAAATCTAACATGTATTTGTGCCTAGAGGGTATCAAATTGGAGGAGGTTATTATACAGAGTATAAGCACTGATACTAGAAAGTACAATGCCCAGAAGGAAGATAGGCAGGAGAAGTAAGATTCTACTGTAAATTTATAAAATAAAAAATACGTTAGAAATCAAACATACCTGAGATTTAATTTTAAACTTGAAATGTCAATGTCCCAATGGTGCTTTTCCAAAAGGCAAATCGACTTTCTTGATTTTTTTTCGTTGATGTTTCACTTCTCATCCAAGAAGCTTTTTCAGTTCTAACTGACTGGTGGGGAATGGTAGGATTTATATTCTTGCCAGACATCTGGTTGTTAGCACTCTGAGGGTCTGTTGTTAGCTCTCTGAAAGTTGTTAAAGCCACTTGAGGGTTTATCTGTATCAGTATTTTCTGTGAAAAAAATCCAAGAAAGTCCAGTTGCCTTTTGGAAAAGCACCTTTGGAACCACCATGACCTGGATGATTTAGAATCCCCACAGACATTTGAAATGTCAATACAATTATTCTAATTCACTGAAACTAACTTTTTGATAATAACAGTGCATTATGGGATCATCAGTTATTCTTATATAGTATTACTACTACTACTACTTTTTTAGTTTACTTCTAGATCGCTAAGACACCAAATCAAATTAATTCTGATTTCTGAGACATAATATGACACTAAAACATAACTATCACTGATTCCAAACATATAGGAACTGTTGGTTAAATGAAGTCCTGAATGAGATGAAAAAACTGGTTTGTCACGGATGAGGCAGGGACTCATGTTGTAATTTCAAAATTCTTAAAGCCATAAGTAGATGACTGAAACACTGAAAGTAAACTGGACATGTAAACGTATCTAATTTGTGAAGTTAATGTTTATCCTTAATCTTGGTAACATAACTATCAGACCCAGGCATTCTTTATTTTTTAGAAAAAAATATGCCACTAGAAAGTAAAAAGAAATGAAACCAGTGAGTACAACTGAAATAGACACACTGATTTTTATTGCAAATGTACTATATCATACACATACACATCTGTGTATGTGTATGTATATATATATATGTGTGTATGTGTGTATCTATATCTATATACATATATCTATATATATATATACACGGATACACATACATTATTAATGAAAGTACAAAATAAAAATTACTTTAAATAAATAAAATAAAATAGATAAAATATTGTTTTATTGGAAAATAGTTATAAAATATAATCATCCCTTGCAGGAAGATTATTTCAAAAGTGTTATCTACCAATTCAAAATGGATTTGTTACTATTGGTCAGCATGAAAAGTCATGCACTGGTAACTAGTATGTACCTGTTACTGCAGAAATCCCATCTAATTAGATGACTATATACAATAATTTACACAGCTTTGGCTGTTAAGAGCAGTGTTACAATGTTTTAAAAGTAAAAAATGTTGTTCTTTTGAATTGATATTTCTGGCCTACTATAGGCACACAAATGTTCTTCATTGCTGGAAATGATGGCTCTTGTCTGCATAATAGACAGATGTACATTTTACAAAATACTGATTGGGTATTTTTTGTTTATACTCGTCGTACTTCTCAAAGAAAGCTACATAGAATCAGGTGCAGTCCCTGAAATGATACTTTAAAAAGTGACACTGTCAAGTATTTTTATGTTTACATTTTTGTAGATTTTCCATTATCTGCATGCAAAAGTTGCTTACACCTTTTATTCTTGATAGATTAATAAATGTTGCATTCCCTATTTTTGCCCTTCTCTGCTAATTTTTTCTAGCACTCAGAAAATTTCTGCTCTACAGTGAATATTATTTTTTAATTACTTTAGCTCCCCCTTTGGCTGAAAATGGCATTTTACAGCATACAATAATAAAGAGGCATGAATCAACAGTGTCTAATTTTAACTCATTTATTTAATTTCTCAGACAGAGCAACTTAAAAAAAACAAGTGGAATTAAAATGAACACAATTGCCATGCTGTGATAGTCTGAAAGGGAGATCATATTTTAAAAGTTACTTGACAGTGCCCCTTTCATTTAAAAATAAAACAAAAACAGACTTATGTTTATATTGCAGTGGATTTCAAGTTTTCTTGCATTTCATATAAAATATCATTATGACTGTGGATCTTTCCTACAAGACACTGAAAACATATTCAGGAAAAATAAGGCATGTTTTCCAAAAGCTGGATGCTTGGCACATTTGAACATACTGTTTTTAAAATATCAAATATGATCAAATATACCATTACTTTTATTCATCTGGCCTTTAAACAATATTCTCTCACTATTGCTTATTTTAATTGTGAGTTATTGTACCTTTATTAGGTACTGAGCACCTCAACTGGAAAAACATGAATTCAAATCAAGGTAATTTATGGTTCAAATAACAGCATATTGAACAGGTCTTAAAGTATCTAGTGTGCCTATGGGGGGAAAAAAGATTCTTCAACTTGGGACACCAAATTCTACTGGAACTGGACTAAGATATAATAAAAGGAGAATTATAAAAGTCACATGTCATCTTGTTCCATCATATAAGGCAGGGATCTCCAACCTTGGCAACATTACGACTTGTGGACTCCCAGAATTCCTCACCCAGTGCATGTGCTGGCTGAGGAATTTTGGGAGTTGAAGTCCAAAAGTCGTAAAGTTGCCAAGGTTGGAGACCCCTGATATAAAGAACTGAATTCTCAGATACACAGACCAGGAAAAGATTTTTGAACTTTGACTCTCAGGAAAGAGGCACAAACAAAATATATATTTGTTGACTAAAATAACTTTAACATTGCCTGGAATCAGACAACAGATTTAGAGGGTCAAAGATGGTAGGTATGTACCGTCATTCTAATTTTGCCTTTGATAAACATACATTTGTTATGTTATACAAATCTGGTCACAGGCAACAGTGGGGCAAATAAAATGTACGATCACACCCTGAGAAGCAAAGTACTCACTTAAACTTTCTTTACAGGCCTATTGTCTATGTCCATTCTAAAACTGAGTTGAGTAGTTTGCTGTTACACAAGTTTAATCTAATTCAAATGGAACAAGACTGTCCCTCTCCCCATACAAAACAAGTTATTGCTAAAAACAACACTTCTGCCAATCCCTAGAATTAAAACTTTAGACACTGTAGGGAATAGTGGAACTTACAAACAAATTAGCAAAAATTAAAACATTTAAGCTTTTCAACTACCTACAGCATGGAAAATGCAGTCCTTTCTACATCACAGTTCAAATACAGTATGAAACCGCCTACAAGTGCTCCAATTAAAACAAAGCAAATCTAACACTCAATGTTTTTACATGCGGCCGAAAAGATTGTGCACCATGGAAGCTTACTTATTCCTTATGGAAAAGTGCATCTTAGAAAACAATTGTAATAAATTCCAGTGATTCTAAAAAAATTTCCTAACCATATAATATTATTGCACATTTGGTGCTATATAGACACCATTAGCAAATATATTTAACTAGAAATAAAGGATATAACTGAAACAGATTTGTCTTAATAACTTATAATACATCTGTAAAGAAGGGGATTATTTTTAACCAAACATACATTTCTTTTGAACCATCATTGTCTTACCTAGACCCAATCTCTTACAATCAATGAGAACCAAAATACAGTTCTGTTCCTACAGGTAGAATTTCCTACACACAGTAGTTAAATCCATACTGATAAATTTTTCAAAGTAGTTTAGAAAATGAATACACTCAGAAACTCAAGAATCAATAAGATTCTTGTTTTGTCCATTCTTCCTACAGAATTCCAACTATTTTTTCTATGTTTTAAGGCATCATTTATTGTTTTTCACTTGCAATGATGATAGTCATGCAGCAGTTTAATGATAAAAATATATTAATATTTTACTATACAGCAGCAAGTAGTTAGTCAATTAAAAGCACAAACATTTTAAAGAAAAATCTGTAAAAGTATATTACTACAAATAATTGCAAGTTGGAGAACACTTCCAGAAAGGTTAGTATTCTCACAGACTATTTTTATACTTTACAGCTTTAATATATATCACACAAAGTACATAATTATAACTGAAGGTTTGCACACTTGGGGGAGGAGTCAATACTACATGAATAAAGTATGTAGCCAGTAATAACTAGCACCACAGCTACATGAAAATTTCTTTACAACACACCAACTTGGCTTTTACTTTTAAAGGAAATTCAAATCCATGGCTCAGTAGGATTACACCATAATCATGTTGAACTGATGTCTACGACAGGCCTACACAAGTTAGTTAGCACTAACATAAGCTGGAGTTTTGACTGAGACTGTGAACAAATAAAAATAGTGCTAGTGGCCACACAAAAAACCCTTACCACCTGTTGTTGAAAAAAAAAGGCATACTGAAAATCGCTGCATGTTAAAGTACTTTAAGTACACTTCATAAAAATATATATATTATGAACAATACAATTACATCTCATATACACAACAATGACAAGATACCTACTTAGTTGTAAACCAAACAGGTGCAGAAAAATATGGGAGATCATTTCTCTCTCTCTTTTTACTATTTGAATAACTTTGGTTCAAACCATAAAAATCACAAGTTAGCAAATTTCATTTAAATGCCTTTTTAATATTTTTCTTTATGTTCACAGAAGTTTCACTGACCATTTTATATGCTTAAGGTCCAGATGCAATGCATATTGTATAAAAGAGAGCACTTATTGTTTACCTTGCATGAATTAAACCTACGTACCTTTTAACTCTACAGACTTCTGCATAACATTTAGACAAAGCTCAGACACACAGCATGCCTAGCCCTCATATATATATACACATCTCTAATCACAGGTATATAGGGTGTCAAATATACTATAATAACCTCCATGAAAGGTTTTGAAATTTGGTAACAAAATGAGAAGAAAAACTAAAAATATTATTTTACGTGTTCTAAAATATCTCTTTTTTGTGCTAAAGTCAAATGTTAGCTCAACATGAAAAGGACATTTTCTCTTTTTTAATATAATTCAGCAATATTTTAATCTTGACCATTTTTGCAAACACTTTTTTTAATAATAATAGCTTAAACGTGTACAAAAGTTCTTGGTTAATTAGGGAAATAAACACTCAGTTCTTTATATTTTTTTAATCAAGTAGGAAACACAGTTCATCTTATATAATGTTATTACTTTTTTTGTAATTTTTTTGTTTGTTTGTTTTTAGCAGCTGCTTACTGTTTTATACGATGAGCAAGAGTGGAAGGAACAATCCAGCGATGGGGTGGAGAGAAAGAAGTTGCTTGCTCGGCTGTCAGTTTTGGTGGTGGATAGGTAGATGGTGCTCCCCTTGGAGTTATAACAGGTATATTTAACGGTATGCATTATTTTCGGCTTGTGGATGTTGGTTTTCTCTCTCTTTCTCTCCCTTACAGTATAAAGTCTTTCTCTGTGTGTTGTTGTCATTATTACCAGTGTCTCTGTGCAGCAGGGCAGGGAGGAGGCAGCCAAACGGGAAGGAGGGATGTGGAGAGGAGGGAGGAAAGATAGATGGAGATCAATCCTCCTCTGGCTCCTCCGCCTGCAGCAAGGCTCCGGGCGGGCCAGTGGGGATAGCGGTGCTGCTGCTGATTTCGGTCTCTGGCTGCTGCTCTGTTCCGCCGGAGGAGGAGGAGGATGCGGCGGCGGCGGCGGCCCGCTTGTCTCTCTGCTTCTCCTGGATCTTCTTCATCTCGTCCGAGTACTTGCAGAAAGTGTGTCCGAATTTGGCCCACACCTTGTAAGGGACGGTGATGGAGTTGCGGTAGGTGGGCTTGACCTCGCTCACCCGCATGAAAACGCCGTACTTGTTGGAGCCCACGTCGAAAAAGAACCGCTTGTTATCCACCGTCAAGGAGGTGCCCTCGGGCAGCTCGGCCGGCTCCTCCTCCACGCCGTAGTCGTCGATGAGCTTGGCCAAGGCGTCGCGGAACTCGATCAACCCTTGCGCTGGCAAGGCGATGGTCTGGCCCTGTGTGGAGCCGAGGCCTGGGCCGCGGTTGACTGTCTGGCGGATGCGCAGGAATCGCCCGCGCTGGTTCTCCTTCAAATCCATGTAATACTTGCGGTTCTCGCGCACCAGGAATTCGCTTTTCAGGGCCCGCCGGGGCTCGTCCGCGGCCTGCGCCAGCTCCGGCGGTTGGCTGGGCCCCAGCTGCGCGTAGTGCTCGATGAAGTCGCCCAGATAATCGCGGAACTCCACCGCCACTGACATCGAGAGCGTCAGCCGGCTCTTGCTGCCTCCCGCACCCACCTCCGCGATCTTCAGGAAGCGGCCCTTCGCGTTCTGCTTGACGTCCAAGTAGAAGCGCTTGTTCTGGATGTCCACCCGCTTGGAGGCCAGCTCCTGCGTCTCGTGCTGGAGGCCCACCCCGCCGCCGCCGCCGCTACTGCCGGGCCCGCCGCCCCCCCCGCCGCCAGGGCCCGAGCCCGGCGCCCCGCCGCCGCCGCCGCCCTGCTCGCTGCCGCTGTCTCTATCCGCCATGATGCCTTCGGGCTACCCGACGCCCGCCTGCCTGCCTGCGCCCCCCGGCCGCCGCCGCCGCCGCCGCCTCCTCCGCCGCCGCCCGTCGCCGCTACTGCTCCTGCCGCCGCCGCCGCTCCAACCCCCTCCGCAGCCACCAGCAGCAGCCGGCCGCTCTCGCGAGATCTGTGGAAGAGACAGAAAGAGAGAGAGCGGCTAACATGGCAGAGGGGGAAGCGCGCGACTGGGCAGAGGAACGGGGAGAGGAGGAGAGCGCGAGAACCAGGAGAGGTGCCCGGGGATCGGAGACGGCAGCGCCTCGCCGGGTTAGACTGGGCGAGGGCAGGGAGGCGCTCGCTTCTTGGCACTCAGGCCCCACCCACCCGTCCTCCGCCCGGCTATCGCGCCTTCTCTTCGGGCTGCGCTGCCACCGGCGCCGCCACCCGTTAGCAGTCGGCCAGACCCCGCACCCGCCTTCGCGCTGCGCCAGGCCAGCTTCGCCAGGGACACAGACTCCGCCCGGCCCCAGCTCGCGCGCGCTTGGATCCCCCCCCCTCCTTCCTCACGCGCACCCCGACTGAGGCCGCCGCCGCCGCCTCTCCTTCGGGGAAGATGGACCCGATGCGGGGAGGGGGGCGATCTGCTATCAAACGCGAATACGGGGCCGCATTGTCAGAGTAACTCTCTTTCCTCTCCCCCCTTTCAGAAATCAGCGTATGCCTCAGGTCTGTCTGCGGACATAAACCGGACGAAGAAGGAAGCTCCCCCTGCGTCCTCCTCATCCCGCCTCTTGGCCCATTAAGCAGACCCTTCTGTCGCCCGCCGTCCCCAAGGAGTTGTCGCTCGTCTGCGGGTGGCGAAGTGTTCAGGCGAAGAGAGAGCCGGGAGGAGTCCGCACCCCGCAAGAGGCAACTTGCGATCCCACTACCTCTTCCTTGACGCCAGTTTAATCCTTTGAAAGCATAAATCAATGCCACCCTCCTCCGACGTGTCGGGGTCATTCCTAAGATATGATAGCACGTTCGTTTTGAAATTCGCACCATTCCCCGTTTGTCTAAAGCTCCCCAATTGAAAACTCTGCATGACTTCAAGGGTTTTTATTCGCCGGCTCCTAGGGTGCTTTCCTTGGCTTCATAATAGAGCAACCTTAACTTTCAGGATTACATTGTTATACAAAGAATTTGGAAAAGGTCCCCCTCCTCTCTAAGTGCTTTGGTAGACCTGACCGGCCTGTCAAACTCTTAAAACCTTCCCAGGTACCTTACTTTGCAAAATGGGGAAAGAGGCTGTATTTACCTTGAGCAATTTCTACAATGTTTCTGCCAAACTATGGCCCTCATTGCCTACCTTGACTGATTCCAGAGAATGCATGAATTTGGAGGGATCATATGAGGAAGGTCATTTTGGGTGCAAATCATGCTGTCCTCCCAGCAGAGGGTCCAAGCAGTTTCTAAAACAGAATAGCCTTTCCAGATTAAATCAAAGATCCATTCTCCTGCTACTGTTTCTCAAAGTGGTCTGCAGTGCTCTCCTTGTTTGAAATTTGAACAGTAAAGGGCAGTTGTATTAGATGGGAGTTGAGCCCAGCCTAATCTTTTCTTAGATGTTTACTGCCTGAGATAGTGAAAACAACCAATCTTCAGCAGTAAAGTCTTGCTGCTCATAATGTTACAATTTCTAAAGTAAACGTTCTTCTCTTCAAGCTAAATCCTGGAATTTATTTAGCTTTTCTTAATAGGGAATTTTACCCTGCTTCTTCATTTGTGGTCAAGTTCAGGGCTAAAATGAACACAGCTTCTTTATAAAACAAGGTAAAGGAATAGAGAAACATTAAAGACCTGAAACCAGAATGTCTGCCCTAAAATGGAATATAGTATATGCATCAAAGCATCTTTATCTGGGGAAATTGCAATTTCTATTAACTTGAGGCAGAAAGATGCCACAATCTTTGCTATTTTGCACTTCATAATATAATATATTGAGAATATATGCCATAATAGTTCTGTGCTCATATCCACAATAGTTCTGAGTGCAAGACAAGTTTCTTTTCCTCTGACTAGACACAGGACCAATTCATTGAAACAAAAACAGTGCCACTGGAACCACACAGCAGCTTTCTGGGCCTTGCTTTCCTTCTTCCTGGTTCCTTCTCTGCTATAAGAAAGTTTGAGAGGCAACTTCAGCCAAGTCACCCTTTGGTTTTAGTATCTACAAACTGCATATTCTAAAACGTCCAAACTGGAGAGCACCCATTTCCATCAAGGACAACTCTTAAGTATTTGGAAGCTGCACTACTACTTGAAAACAAAGCAAACGAATACCCGAAATAGTTTTTCCAGGCGGTTTTAAGTAACAATAACCAACGGGCTACTTCTCACGGGCATTCGACTCCTGAAAAGTTGAAAGCCGGGATCTGCTAGGTCGAAAGCTAGAGACAAGCGCTAACTCTTTAGCGCCTCAATAGTTCGGACTCAGGCCGTCCTTGCAGCTCCGACAGTGCACAAGGTCTTCCCTCCGTGCCATTCGCTCCCGGGTTCAGAACGATTCCTGGTTTGCGCTACAACCTGACATCCAAGAACCCAGTGAAAGCCGCGGGCAGACTACTCGCCCGTTCTCTCATGGCGCTGGGCGGCGTGACCGGGACCCCCCCTTAGCGGAAGAGCTTTTGTCCTTACCCGAGGGATCATGCTGAGGGTGGAGACCTGTTTTACGAGCAAGCCGGGAAGAAGCTGAGATCCACTCCGAAGGCCACTTGAAGCCTTAAGAGTGGCCGCCCCTTCCTCCTATATTGCTACGCATTCCCTGCAAGGAAAACTCGGAACGTCTTCTTAGTACCTCCAGCAATGTCAGCTAAGGGTGGGCTGGGTAGGTTTGATTGGCTCTCTTTATCACCGAAAATTTGTCTGCTAAAATATGCTGGATACTTAGCGCTTTTTTATTTTTTAGCTATCAGGATATATTCCCCAATTACAATAATCGGTTAACTAGCAAACCAAGCTGCACTGCCTTTCTCTGTAAGGCAATATGGAAAGGCATTTAAAAACAGGTCCAGTTAAGATTAGATATATTAAAATGCTAGATGCTAACCTCTCAGACTACCTGTATAAACACCAATTTTCTCCCCTTTGATAACCAAGGAGGCAACAGATTATAAAATCCCAATGGTCTGGGAGAGAACCATTACTGAACTAGGAAGGCATGCATGCAGCTCATTTTTAAACTCTACAGTATCAAAGTTCCCAATAATTATACAATAAAAATTAAGAAAGATTCTATTGCCAATTCGGCAAATATAACTATCTTGGATGGATGAAATTTAGTTTTTTATGCTTCATATTACACCTGTTCTAAAAATATATTTCAACGGATACCCAATATATAATGGTACTTTGATAGGTATTTTGATTCTAATAAATACCAGTTTACATAACTTAGATTATGTTTTATTTTTTTTCAGAAATGGAATTCCATTTTAACAGCCTTGCTTAAAAAGTTTATTTTTCATGAGATTGAATCTCAGATTATGAGCATAAGAACAGATAATTTTATAAACTGAACAGAGAACTATTTCAAATATTTTTCACTACTAAAAGCATAAAGACTTTTCAGTTTTAAGCTCTGTATGTGCTTCATAAAATAAAATAGTTAAAGCTATTTGAAATACTTTCAAAATACAGTACAAACGTAGTATTTGTTTAGAAAGTATTTAATTGTATATATTGTTTAGCTTCTTCAATTTGTTCAAGTGCCAAAATTACTGAATGACTGAATGATATTCAGTCTTGTCTAATCCTAACTCTGTATTTGAGAACAAAACGGACAGTTATTATCCTATAAATTCTTACTAAGAATTTATTAAAATCCTATAAATTCTTACTATGAATTTACTTTAAAAAACCATAAGAATTTAATGTGACCAGAAACAACTATTTATTCTGATATGTATTTCCTAACTCTTATCTTTTCTGTGAAAATTAATGAAAACTATTTCAACCACAGGAATTTTTTTTGGTTTTTTTGTTAAATAAGCATTAAAAATAATTATTAATTGCAAAAGTTCTAGCTTTATTCTTTAAAAAGAGAATGAAAATAATAAGTCACATATACACAAGGCATGTGATATATTTAACAAATAAAAACAAAATGTAGGGAATATAACTCCATTTTATAATCTTAATCACAGTATTTTGTCATCATTGGTATCTAAATACGACTTTAATTACCAAGAACATTTTTAAATTAATAAAAACAAAGCATTACTATAAAGGCATATGTTTATAACAACCTAATTCAATTATTTGGGGATTGCCTACTATATTAGAACATGATCTCACAAAAACTTTTGAAGCTTCAATAAAATTGAGATTTCTTAAAGGAAGTTTGCTCCAGGTCATATGGCTCTGCAGAAATTAAAACATTCATAAAACACCCATAGCCAAAGTGAAAATGAAAACTAACTTTAATATATAATTATAACTTAGTTCTATAGATAATATAAAACCTCACTTTTACCACCAATAAACTAATAATCAAAGTGTTGCTTTAAAAACAGGAATAGTAGTGTTTCTGTTTCTCTTTAGCAATGGGAACCTTTAGCAGGTTCAACCATATTGAACCTTTCCTAAAATGCTGTAGAATGTTGCACAACATTAAATTGCTAAAGCCTTAAAATATATGTATGTAATATGCATGGCTTTTAAAATTTTAGAAATCTCTGGCATTAATACCATACATTGCAAAAATATGAAGTGTATAATTATTTCCAATGTAGTTAGATTCTACAGATGAATTTAAATGGATATTTCAGATCCCATAAGTAAAAAGAGTTAATAAAAATAGAAATTTGAAGCCATTGGAGAGGATTAAAATTATTTTATTTTTTTCAAATTAAACTGGTTTTTTTAATTTCTTTGTAAAAGCAATTTTTAAAAGTGTATTTTTGTCAAACCCTCAAAATGTTGTTTCTTGTTGGCTATTAACATTTCTATGAATCTTTTAATATAGTTACAGATGGAGGTAATAGATCTGATCATTTTGCTCATTTATTATTGCCTAAAAGATCTGCAACAAAGAGAACCATGTTTACACTGAAATGAAATAAATAAATAAATAAAAAACCTTCTCTCCTTTGCACATATATTTTTACTAGGAACATGTAACATTCAGAACAAGTTTAGAAAAAGCAAGAGGTTTCCCTGCACTTAATGGGCAGAAACCAATAATCAAGTTTGGGATATGCCATTTATGAAACAGTGTATTTTTACCCCTGGTAATTTTCCTTTTTATCATGCTGTGTCTGAAAAAGTTTACTTATAAAATAGTATTTTAGAGATATGATTGTATTATTTCATATATGAATAGAAGCTGCTCTAAAATATCACAAGTTGGCAAGAATGCATTTTCCTAACCTTTAAAATGCCAATAATTTGAAATTTTTATTTTATTTAGCTGGCACCATTTATCACAAGTAAAATTTAATTATAGAGAAAATAACCCAATCATATTATAACCACTTAGAAAAAAATATTTCAATAATTGGAAAAAATATTAATTTTGCCCCAGCTAAGTGATATTTTGCATATGCATATTTTGCATGTCTCTAATGTTTATTTTAAATGGTTCATTCAGAAAGCTGCTGAAGACCTGTTTCCAAAGTGATAAAATATGTATGTACACAAGGTCTAAAACTGATATTTTATTTATACTACGCATCTCTAGAAAAAGATATATTAAAATAACTGAAATTTGCTTCTGAATACTCTTGACTTTTATTAAAAAAAAGTCTGTACATGTCTTCCTTTCAATCATTTAACATAAAGTCTTTGAGCTAAATCTTACTGACTCAGTGTGTCTTATTTCTAAATATATATGTAAAAGATCACCCTGAAAATATACTTTCCACCAATATCATCTGGCTTGTTAAATGAAGAGGGCACAGACACATAAAATACACACTGGTCCAGATCCAATCAACTTCATACTGATACGTGAAAATTGGGATGGGTACTAAACTATTACAATTATTTCTGCTTGTGTGGTGGTTATTAATGTTAATAACAATTTTAACATGAACATTATGGTTCTGCCTTATGAATTATCAGTGGATTTCACCAATAATATTTGATCTTGCGAGGAAGATGACACCTTTGAATACTACCTGCCAGCCTTCAGACAGATCCGTACATATTTACTCTGAAGTAAATTGCTTGACATGTGATAGGCTTAGTCCTAGAAAAACTACAAAACGTTAAAACTACGGATACATTTTGTAACGTATTTGATTATTGTATTTAAAACAGGCGTTTAATATGTGAGTCGCATATAATATCAGGAAAATTTATTCTGGATTGAAGTTTTCATTTTAGAATATGAGACAGCGATCCATCCCGCCCCAAGCCAAGCCCGGCTACTGCCGCGCGGAAAACGTCAAGCTGAAGCACCAGCGGACGCGATCCTTCCAAAGGAGAGAAGGGGGAAGGGAGTCTCCTCCGCAGATCCCCGCCCCTCCCGCTCTGGGTCCGCTTGCCAGCTCTCCGAGGGAGTCGTGCAGCGCTTACCACCTGCCCTGCTGTGGTGGCGACTGCAGGAGGAGCCGGAGGAGAGCAGGCCTCGGTAGCCCTGGTTTTCCAGCCTGCTCAGCTCGCTTCTCCTCTCGGCCTCAGAGAGAGTCGTGGCAGGCGAGTAGCGTCATTAGGCACGTAACCGGCGCCTCGTATTTGACATTGTCGTCAGAGCGCCTCCTTCCGTTCCGCTCCCATCTCAGCTGAGCGAAGAGGGCCTGTACAGGAGAAGAAATGCTTGGGCTGAGCCGAGGAGCGTCTCTAGGGCCTCTACGCTTAGCGGTGAAGGGGATCGGTAGCTGTGTGCAGTAAGGGTTGCTGCACTTGGTGTAGGGAAACAAAGGCGAAGGTTCGCCCTTGCGGCTCTTTTCGTGCAATACATGCGCCCGCCGCGCTGCACAAAATCGATAGAGAACAGAACACATTGGTGGATTTTCTTGCGACAAGAACCGCATGCAAGCGCCGATTAGGGTTCGTGCTTGTTCTGTGCAGTTCGGTGAGAGGAAGCCTCAGCAATCGTGGAAATGCAGCTTTGAAGAGAACTTCGGTTTTGGAGCAAAAAAATGGGGTTATTGCGGGCGTCTTTAAATTGCAGAGAAGGAAGCTGCAAATAACACCCTCTTTCTGCTTAAGAATATTGTACAGTATTTAATGTCTACAAAAGGAACCAGGAATGTGTAGCTTTCTAGACCTGGTTGGGTTGCAACTCTCCTGAACTTTAACTGGAATAGCAGGGATAATTGAGGTTTTAGGTAATCCATTTCTGGAGGGCCTAAGCTCCACCCGTTTTAGTGGCCCTTTATTGTACAACATCCTGGGAGAGTACACTACCGGTAATCCTAGTTTAACAACCACTCATTCATCACCCATATGAACAGGGCTCAATGAGTGCTACTTATGATCAGTTCTCATACTTAGGACAGTCACAGCAGATCCGTGGTCATATAGTAGCAATCTGGGAATTTGGCAACCAGATTGGAGTTACAATATGGCAGCATCCTGTATTGGCCATTATGACCTTCACTGCTGGCTGGCTTTTGACAAGCAAAGTCAATGGGGAAGCTGGCAGGAGGTTGCAAATGTCACGTGACATGCTTAATGACAGTAGGGTTTGTTTAACTGTGACAAGGGGAGTGGGAAGAACATGGTAATGGATCATTAATGAGTACTTTATACTGTATAGCCTAATAGCATAGCTCTCCTGATGTTCCATAATGCTCTACTTGCATTATGTGAACTACTGTTCTCTTTTAGACTATTTCCTTATTTGTGGCTTATAGTGATTTAATATCAGTCATTCCTGAGGTGATAATTGGCCTAATTATTATTATTTGCATTAAGTTCATAATAGGGAAATGGGTTTATGTTCTGGTAGTCTTATGAATCCTTTTTGATATAAAGGACACGTTTGGGATGGGTGTCCTTTCTTTGGGAAAATATGACAACCTCCCCAAATGCAAGGCTATTCCATCCAGAATAGGCATCAGTCTGATAATTTCGGAGGGGGGGAATGTATTGCAGACTCATGGAAGATGTAAAGAAATTTATTGTAACCTTCTTAACAGGTGATGATGATTGTTAGCAGGAAATACTTACACATAAAACTTAGCACATATTTGCGCCATCTAATCTTTTAAAAACATTTGAAACAAAATATTTGATATTTATGGTTTGTGTAACATTGACAGACTGATAAATGACAATTGGCATGACATGTCAAGTAAAATAAATCACAACTAATTTGACTTGATGTGATTTGAGAACAAGGCCAAAGACAAATTTTGAAGTCATTCTACTTTGTTAGCATTTCCTTTTGCTTTCTAGAATAGAATAGAATAGAATAGAATAGAATAGAATTTTTATTGGCCAAGTGTGATTGGACACACAAGGAATTTGTCTTGGTGCATATGCTCTCAGTGTACATAAAAGAAAAGATACGTTCATCAAGGTACAATATTTACAACACAATTGATGGTCAATATATCAATATAAATCATAAGGATTGCCAGCAACAAGTTATAGTCATACAGTCATAAGTGGAAAGAGATTGGTGATGGGAACTATGAGACAATTAATAGTAGTGCAGATTCAGTAAATAGTTTGACAGTGTTGATGGAATTATTTGTTTAGCAGAGTGATGGCCTTCAGGAAAAAACTGTTCTTGTGTCTTGTTATTCCGGTGTGCAGTGCTCTATAGCGTCATTTTGAGGGTAGGAGTTGAAACAGTTTATGTCCAGGATGCAAGGAGTCTGTAAATATTTTCACGGCCTTCTTCTTGATTCGTGCAGTATACAGGTCTACATATATACATACATACATACATATACATATGTACGCGGATGACACTCAGCTGTACTTTTCCACCTCGGGCCACCCCAACAAAGCTATCGAAGTGCTGTCCCGGTGTCTGGAAGCCGTACGGGTCTGGATGGGGAGAAACAGGCTCAAGCTCAATCCCTCCAAGACGGAGTGGCTGTGGATGCCGGCACCCCGGTACAGTCAGCTGCACCCACAGCTGACTGTTGGGGGCGAGTTATTGGCCCCGATGGAAAGGGTGCGCAACTTGGGCGTTCTCCTGGATGGACAGCTGTCTTTTGAAGATCATTTGACGGCCGTCTCCAGGAGAGCTTTTTACCAGGTTCGCCTGGTCCGCCAGTTGCGCCCCTTCCTAGACCGGGATGCCTTATGCACGGTCACTCATGCGCTCGTGACATCTCGCTTGGATTACTGCAACGCTCTCTACATGGGGCTCCCCTTGAAGGGCATCCGGAGGCTGCAGTTGGTTCAGAATGCAGCTGCGCGGGTGATTGAGGGAGCCCCTCGTGGCTTCCATGTTACACCAATCCTGCGCAGACTGCACTGGCTACCTGTGGCCTTTCGGGTGCGCCTCAAAGTTTTGGTTACCATCTTTAAAGTGCTCCATGGCATAGGGCCGGGTTATTTACCTACTGCCACCGATTGCCTCCCCCCAACCCGTACCCTCTCACAGAGAGGGACTCCTTAGGGTGCCGTCCGCCAGGCAGTGCCGACTGGCGACACCCAGAGGAAGGGCTTTCTCTGTGGGGGCTCCCACCCTCTGGAACGAGCTTCCCCCAGGGCTGCGCCAACTTCCCGACCTCCGAACCTTCCGCCGCGAGCTTAAGACACATCTATTTATTTGCGCAGGGCTAGCCTAGGGTTTTTAGTTTTAAATTTAGTTTTAATGGGGTTTTATATTATTTTAGTGATATTTTAATTTTGGCCTAATTAATAAGTTTTTTAATTGTTGTTTTTACTTGTATTATTCTTATGTTTTTATTTGGCTGTACACCGCCCTGAGTCCTTCGGGAGATAGGGTGGTATAAAAATTCAAATAAATAAATAAATATATATATATATATATGTATATGTATATGTATGTATACATATATACATATATCAATGATACATATATCATTGAATTACTACATAATTCAATGATACTAACCTAATATACAATCTGTTTGGCTTAGTGATTCAGTCATCCTTATTCTTCTTTTCAAACTTAGCTTTCTGTATGACATTTTTGTCAAAAATATATTCTTCCTCTCCTTTGTATCTTGAAGACTTCAACCATGTAATGCTGCAGTGGACAATTGCACCTTTTGGCATTTTATTTTTGCCTACAGTGAGGACAGAATGAGGCATAATATTTCAGGAGATAATGTTTACCTTGCAAAGAAGAATCTTGTCACTGTTTTGCAACAGGTTTTTTTGCTAAATTTCTGATGCTGTAAGCAACTATAAGCACAGGTTGCCTATGTTTGATGTTAAGTTCCCCATTAGTGCTAGAATAATGTTAACATTTGTTCAGTTTTCCTCAGCAATTCTGATGCAAATTGCCTTGGAAAGCCGGAAAAAGGGGGATCTAGGTTATTCCAATACTGTGATAAGGTAAAGGTAAAGGTTCCCCTCGCACATACGTGCTAGTCGTTGCCGACTCTAGGGGGTGGTGCTCATCTCCGTTTCAAAGCCGAAGAGCCAGCGCTGTCCGAAGACGTCTCCATAGTCATGTGGCCGGCATGACTTAACACCAAAGGCGCACAGAACACTGTTACCTTCCCACCAAAGGTGGTCCCTATTTTTTCTACTTGCATTTTTACGTGCTTTCGAAACTGCTAGGTTGGCAGAAGCTGGGACAAGTAACGGGAGCTCACCCCGTTACATGGCAGCACTAGGGATTCGAACCACCGAGCTGCCGACCTTTCGATCGACAAGCTCAACATCCTAGCCCCTGAGCCACCACATCCCTAATACTAATACTGTGATACAAAAGCCCAGATCATGCAACATCATTGATAATATCTTGGGTCAGTTAACATGTAATATATTAATATATACAATTTGATGTTTATTTGTATGTTTGCATAAGAAAAGAATTATCTTGTTGAATAAGATCAGCAAATGACCTATCAGGGTTCAGAGGATAGAGATAACAATTGTTCATTCTTCCTTTTCTGGATCCATCCTTTCTATTCCACTAGGCTTGTTAGATTTTATTTGAACTATACCTAGATGATATTGCATGGAAAAATGCTTTGTTTACCTGTTAAATTAATTAAAAATACCTGCAAACAAAAGGGAAGTAATATTCACTCATTGAAAAAAAGTCTGTATCCCGTGACCTAATGTATTTTGGAGCAATCTGGCATCACATCTGTAATATAAACTTAAGCATGAATACATATATACCATACTTGAGTATGTATTACAATTACACTGTCCCCAAAAAGGAAATATTTAAAATTTAAAATACTTGTCAGCCCAATGATAAAGGCCAGACTAATAAACTATATGGCAACAAACACTTTTTTTCTTGTTTTGCTGTTATGTCATGTTTTGCACTTCATTGCTTTGGTAATAGATTTCATCTGTAATAATCTTCATGTTCTTTACTCTATCTTTACCCCTATAGTTATCTTTAAATGACATCACTGGCACATTACTAGCTTGAGATCAGTGCCTGGGAAAATCCTAGAACAGATCATCAAGCATTTAGGGTTTCCAAGCACTTAGAAGGGAACAAGCTGATTACTAAAAAAAAGAATCAGTTTATTAAATATAGTTTAAATGCCTTGTTGTTTATTTAATAAATTGGTAGAGCAAGAGTATCTGATGAATGTAATGGATTCAGTAAGGCTTTCTTCCTAATAAAATGGAACTATGGGATGGATAGTTCCACTGTCTGATAAATTCTCCATTGTGCTGAGGAGAGAGAATCCAGGAATGGGTGTTGCTCTCTCTTCTAGCTGGAGACCGAGCCTGTCATCATTTTTTGGTGATGACTCCTTGCCTGGTGACCTCCCCAGTTCGGCTTGGTCTTCAGACAGAAGAAACGTTCTAAATAACTGCTTTTCAGCGACATCGATAATTTCACAGGGAATAGCTGTAGGGCTGCAGCAAAGGACTCAACCTCCTCAAAGCTTTCAGCATTACCAGGCCCAGCACTTCCCACCCATGGCTCGGGGCCCCTGGTTAGAACCTTAGAGCCTTCCCTCCCAAGCCCATTCCATTCGGAGCAGGGACTCCTCTGGAGATGGGGATGACCTTAGGCTCTTTCAGAGGATGAGGGGATGGCCCCAGACCCATCGCCCTTCACAGGCCTTTTAGGCCTGATTTATTCAAGTCCTTGTTGCACAAGGCCAAGACTGTAACTAATCTAGGATCTGAACCTGTCCCTGAGACAGATTCAAGTACAACGGATTCTGGTCATACGCTCTTTTCAGAGCTGACCATTGAGAATGAGGTCATTCCATCGCCCAAACTCTTTCTGGACATTGTCCAGAGGCAATGGGCCCATCCAGGGGTGGGGCCTCCCCCAACTGGAATGGAAAAGAGACTGTATAATGTGGCTGCAGACCTTTCAGAGGCCCTGCAAATGCCAACTGTAGATAGTTTGGTGGCAGCCTTGCAATTAGCTGTGCTCCTGCCTACCAATGCCATGGACTGCCTCAAGACAGATGACAAGAAGGCGGAATTGGCTCTTTGTAGAGCTCACCAGGCGGCAGTCTGGGCGGCAAAGGCTGCTACATCCGCTTCTTTTTTCAGTCGGGCCTCCTTGATCTGGCTTCGCCAGATGCAAGCGAGGCTTTTTCCAGAGGATGTCAGGCTTCACCAAATAAATTGGTGGCTGCCACTGAGTTCTCAGCTGATGCCACTCTGAATGAGACAAAATTTGCATTCAGATCTATTGCATCTTCTGTAACAGCCCATTGACTGCTATGGCTTTGCCATTGGCAAGCTCATAATAAGAAGTGGAAGCTGGCATCTGCTCCCTTTACGGGCAGCAAGTTTTTTTGTTTTTGTTTTTGTTTTTTTTAAATTTACATTTATATTCCGCCCTTCTCCGAAGACTCAGGGCGGCTTACAGTGTATAAGGCAATAGTCTCATTCTATTTGTATATTTACAAAGTCAACTTATTGCCCCCCCCAACAATCTGGGTCCTCATTTTACCTACCTTATAAAGGATGGAAGGCTGAGTCAATCTTGGGCCGGGCTTGAACCTGCAGTAATTGCAAGCTGCTGTGTTCTAATAACAGGCTTCTTACAGCCTGAGCTACCACGGCCCTTCGGGAAGGCCTTGGAACTTATCCTTGTCGACACCAAAGACGGGTAAGACCATGCCTTCCACATACCGACGGGGGAACAGACGTCCCTCACCTTATTTCCGGAGACAGCCCTTTCGGGCTTCCAGACACAGGACTCGAGTACCATCAGTCCCAAAGACTGTACCCCAGCAGGCAAGACAGCCAGCTAGACAGGCCTGCATTTTGGAACTGCCAACCATTTCCGAACAAGCAGCCCTTTCATGGAGCAGGAGGTCATCCCTATCACCTCTCTCAGTGACTGCAAGGCCGATCCCCCCATTGGCAGCTGACTCAGCCTCTATGCTTATCATTGGGAGGCTACAGCATCAGACAATCGGTCCTCAACATGGTGAGGTTTGGTTTAGCATTCAAGTTTCTCTCCACACCCCCAAAGTTCTTTATCTGTTGCTCCGTATCAAGGGACGTGACAAAGAGAGGCCTGATGGAGGTGGCAGTTCAGCATCTCCTGGATATCCAGGCCATCCAATGAGTCCCTCAGGACCAAAGGGGGCAGGGATTTTATTCAATCTTGTTCATGATCCCAAAAAACTCGGGGGGGGGGTTGAGAGCAATTATAGATTTGAAAAGACTAAATGAATACCTCACCTACAAACATTTCAAGATGCTGTTGTGTCTCATCCGCTTTCACCGCAGCCGGGGCCTTCTTATCTGCTTCCGAACGCTGAGGAATGTCCTAGTATGCCTCCCAGCCCCAGCCCTGGCTCCATGCCCAGACAGGCTGAGGAGGAAGAAGTACCTCCAGCCCCCAGCTCTGGCTCCATGCCCAGGCAAATGGAGCAACTAGACCCCTCCCCCTCCCCCACAGCATGTGAGCCTGAGGGAAGTCAATTACCAACAGCTGCAGACTGGAGTGACCCTCGCTTCAGAAGAATTGATAGGCGGCGGCGACAGAAGGAAGTTAGGGGCAAGCCTGGATAAGTGCTGAGTCATGGAGCCACACTCCATGGCCTATATAAAGGATCTGCTTTCTGGCATTCTCTGAGTCAGGCAAAGTCTAACATATCTTGCTGAAGTCACTTTCTGGTCTCCTGCCTGCCTTGAGAACTTTGCTAGGACTTTGGCAGAGCTGCAGAGGCACGCCTGATTCGGATTTCCCTGACCCAGCCGTCAGCGGAGGAGTGGGACACGACAGATGCAGTTCCTCCAGTCAATACTGGAGAGCATCCAAGGGGGTGACTTCCTCACCTCCATTGACTTGATGGAGGCGTACCTGCATGTACCTGTCCTGCCTTTTCACCGGCAGTACCTTTGGCAGTACCTTTGGTTCTCTTACGGAGACAAACGCTACCAATACAAGGCATTACCCTTTGGCCTATCATCAGCACCAAGGGTGTTCACAAAGGTGTTGGCAGCACTGGTGGCCCCCCTGTGGGCTCTGCCAATCAGGATCCAGCGCTACCTGGCCAATATCCTGATCCAGTCCTCCAAGCTCCGGGCAGAGGAGGATCTGCAGACAACAGTTTAGGTACTCCAGAACCATGGCTTTTTAATCAACTCCAAGAAAAGCCATTTCTCTCCGACCACCCAATTGCTCCATCTGGGGGTGATCATAGACACTTTACTGTGCATGGTCTCTCTTTCACTGGAGAGACAAGTCAGCTTGTGGATCTTAACGAGGTGCATTCAGAATGAAGTTACAGTATCTCTGACTCTACTGTCCCAACTCCTGGGCAAGATGGTGTCCTGTATTTCCATCATACCGTGGGCACGTCTACATGCCAGGACACTACAATGGTTCCTCCTGCCTTACCAAAGGTCTGGCAAGAGCAACTCAACTGACAGGGTCCAAGTTCCACAGAAGGTACTGCAGTCCTTCCAATGGTGGATGTCCCAGACCATCAACAAGGGCTGCCTGTTCAAAGAGCCCAACCATCTGCCATCATAACAGACGCCAGCCTCTTCAGCTGGGGGGCCCATCTTCAGTCATTGATAGCCCAAGGCCGATGGGCTCAGATGGACCTCAGCCACAATATCAGTTGGCTGGAGCTCAGGGTAGTACACCTGGCTCTCAGGCATTTCCAGAGTATTGTGGCCAGGCAACATGTTCTGGTATTGATGGACAATGTGGCCACCAAGGCCCACATCAACCATCAAGGGGATACCCACTCAAGGTCCCTCATGCAGGAGGCCGAACATCTGGGCCTCTGGGCAGAGACATACCTTCTGTCCATAAGGGCAGAACATATTTCAGGGGTACGGAATGTGCAGGTAGACTGCCTCAGCAGAGTGACAGTGGACTATGCAGAAAGGTGCCTGCACCCCACCCTGTTTCAGGAACTGACAGATCGCTTAAGTGCTCCAGTCCTAGACCTATTTGCGACACCTGGCAATGCACAACTGCCAAGTTCTTCAGCAGGTTTGCACACCGGGGGTGGAGGGGGTCGATGCCCTCCGCACTCTCTGGCCCCGGGGGCTCCTGTACACCTTTCCTCCCCTCCTGCTAATTCCAGCAGTGATAGGAGGTGTTGACAGAAAGAGTGGAGATATTACTCTTAGCCCCCCATTGGCCCAGGAGACCATGGTTTGTTGACTTGATTAACCTGTTGGGGGCCCAGCCCTGGGGGATACCTCAGGACAGGATCTCCCTCAGCCAGGGGCCCCTGATCCATCCAGTTCCACAGTGGCTTCAGCTGACCGTCTGGCACTTGAACAGAGGGTCCTGAGTCAGGACAACCTTTCCTCCAGGGTCATCAGGACCATCCAGACCTCTAGATGGCCATTCACCGACAGGGTATATGATGCTCCCTGGAAAGCCTTTGGCAACTGGTGCTCCAGGACAAACACTGATCCATCTTCGGTGTCAGTGGCTCAAATTCTGGAGTTCCTCCAGGAAGGATTAGACAAAGGGTTAACATTTAATACTATCAGAAGGCAGGTGGCAGCACTGTCTTCAATCTTGTCATGTGGGAGTCTGGAGTCTCTCACTAAACATCCTACTGTGCGCAAGTTCCTCAGGGGTGCTACGAACTTGAGGCCCCCTGGGATCTGACAAAGTTTTTGAATGCCCTCACAGTGAGTCCCTTCGAGCCACTTAGATCAGCTAGTCTGTGCTTCCTCACATGTAAGGTGGCCTTCCTTGTGACCATTACATCAGCTAGATAGATTTCAGAACCGGCAGCCCTTTCTGTGAGGAAAGACTTATGCATATTTCACCCTTTCAGGGTGGTCCTGCAGTTGGACCCCTCCTTTGTCCCCAAGATGAATTCCTGGTTCCATAGGGCCCAGGAATTGATCCTGCCTGACTTCTGTCCTGGGCCAAAACACGCCCTGGACAAGAAATGGCACACCCTTGACATGAGGAGGGCCCTCTGCATTTATGTTAAGAGGACTTCCCCCCTGAGGAGGATGGAGTCCCTCTTTGTATCTTTCTAGCCTTCGATGATGGGACAAAAGGTCACTCCATCGACCGTGGGATGGTGGATTCGGGCATGCATTGCCAAGGCTTACGAGCTTCAGACTCTACCGGTGCCTCAGAATGTGACAGCCTATTCCACCAGGAGCATGGCCACAAAAGCAGGGTGGGGATGCAGGCTTCAATAGAGGAGGTCTGCCGAGCAGCAACATGGTCCTTGCCGTCGTCCTTCTTCAGACATTACAAGTTGGATGCCTTTGCTTTGGATGAAGCGGTCTTTGGACAGTGAGGCCTTCAGAGGGTCCATTCTGAAGGGGGAACTGAGGACCAGACTGTTTCCCACCCTAAATCAGGCCAGATTTGGTAAGTCCCTGGATTCTCTCTCCCCAGTGCAATGGAGAAGGGGTCTTGGCCCTACCTGAACGCTCCTTCTTATGGCGCTGGGAGAGAGAATCCAGCCCCACCCTGGCAACTGCCTGGTCCACAGTCCGGGAGGGGCTAATGTTTTCACAGATCTCAAACTTCATCATTGCTACCCCTTTGCCAAAGTGGGGAGGTCACCAGGCAAGGAGATGTCACCAAAAAATTATGACAGGCTCGGTCTCCAGGCAGAAGAGAGAGCAATACCGATTCCTGGATTCTCTCTCTCAGCACCATGAAAAGGAGCATTCAGGTAGGACCAATGCCCCTTTACAGTTGGTTGAAAAACCATAGTCAACATGTGGTTCATAATGGATCTATGTTTACATAGAGGGAAATAATATGAAAGCGTACTATAGGGTTCTGTTGTAGGATCAGTGTTCTTCAACATTTTCCTAAATGAGTTAGACAAAGAGATAGAATGATGGTCATCAAACTTTGCACACCCAAATCTTGGAAGGATTGCTAATAGACCAAAAAGACAGGGTCAAGCTTAAAAAGTATTCTGATATACGTGAATAGGGTCTAGGACAACTCACCACGGCCGACTAGCCCCAACTTACTTTTTGCTGACTCCGACCATTTTGCTGACTCACCCTGGCCAATTCACCACAGGACAACTTGCCCTGGCCAACTCCCCATGGGACAATTCAATGCAGGATAACTCAAAAGGGTCAAGTGAATTGTAGCAGGCCTTGTCTTGCGTTAGGTTTCAACCTTCTCAAGTTAGCATCCTTGAGACTGGGTGAGCCAGTTCCAGCGGCCCATTGCCAAGGCATGTGCTCCATCTGTCAAGCTGTGGAGCAGGTGCAATACGCCTGGGTAGTCCCTGCACAGGTCCTGGCCAAGAGGAGGAAGTCTGCTGTTGCTGCTTCTTCCTGGCAGGATTGCTGCAGGGGTCAGCCACACTGCTGACATCCAGGTAACTGGTCTCATACCTCCTACCTCACAGAATAACATAGAATAACAGAGTTGGAAGGAACCTTGGAGGTCTTCTAGTTCAAGCCCTGCTTGAGCAGGAGACCCTATACCATTTCAAATAAATAGTTGTCCAGTTTCTGAAAGCATCCACAACTTACGAAAGCAGGCCCCATTGGTTTATTGTTCTCACTGTCAGGAAATTTCTGATAGTTCTAGGTTGCGTCTCTTCTTTGTTGGTTTCTATCCATTGTTCCTTGTCTTGCCTTTTGGTGCTTTGGAAAATAGTTTTACCCCCTCGTCTGTGTAGGAGCCCCTCAAATATTGGAACACTGCTGTCATGTCTCCCCTAGTCCTTTTCATTAGACTAGACATACCCGATTCCTCTAACCATTCTTCATATGTTTTAGTATCCAGCCCCCTGATCATTTTTGTTGCTCTTCTCTGCACTCTTTCCAGAGTCTCAACATCTTTTTTATATTATGATGACCACAACTGGATACAGTATTCAAAGAGTGGCCTTACTAAGGCTTTGTAAAGTGGTTCTAGAACTTCACAGGATTCTCTATTAATGCAGGCTAGGATTGCATTGGCATTTTTGGTTGCTGCCCCCACTGTTGGCCCCACTGTTGGCCCACCAATGATGGTCCACTAGGACTCTAAGATCCCTCTCACAATTACGGGCATTAAGCCAACGTTCACATAGTCTGTACCTATATAGTTGGCTTTTCTTGCTTAAGTGTAGAACCTTACTTTAATCTATGTTGGTTTTCATTTTGTTTGATTGGGCCAAGTGTTCAAGTCTGTCAAGACCTTTTTGGAACTTGAGCTTGTCTTCTGGGGTGTTAGCTATTCCTGCCAGCTAAGTGTCATCTGCAAATTCGATGAGTTCCCCTTCTGTTCCCCCACATAGGTTGTTTATGAAGATATTGAAGAGTACTGGGCCCAAAACAGAACCTTGGCATACGCCACTGCTTACTTTCCTCCCTATAGATGTAGTTGAATACAATTTGTCAGCCAGATACAGACCCATCTGGTAATGGTACTGTCTATCCAGTGTACTTCCACAGAGAGGGTCTCCTCAGGGTGCCGTCAACCAAACAATGTTGGCTGGTGACCCCCAGGGGGAGAGCCTTCTCTGTGGGGGCACCTACCCTCTGGAATGAGCTTCCTCCAGGACTTCGTCAACTTCCTGACCTCCGGACCTTTCGCCGCGAGCTGAAGACGTATTTATTCTTCCGCGCAGGACTGGCATAAAATGGGTTTTAATAGGATTTTAATTGGGGTTTTACGATGTTATGTATTTTATATTTAAATTATAGGCTAAATTGAATAAATTTTTTAATTCTGGTTTTATTGTGTTGTATGTGATTGTTATTTTATCTGGCTGTTAACTGCCCTGAGTCCTTTTGGGAGAAGGGCGGTATAAAAATTAAATTATTATTATTATTATTATATTATTATTATTTTTCTAACTTCCCAAGAAATAGGGCTGGAAGTGGAAGAAATGGGCTCGGGGCAGGGCAATGTGACTTTCTCTCTAGCAGGAAATGTATAGATAATTTTTTTGTTATTTAACAGATCATTGAGAAATTTATAAGTCTGAGAAAAATTATTGTACTTTTATAAATTTGGAGAAAGTATATAATAGAATAAAAAAGTGTGACTCATGGAAGTTCAGATTTAAATTATCCCTGGGTATCATTTATTTAAATACAAGTAGTAATGATAGTGCTAATATTATTTGTTACTTAGATCATACTTATATAATTATAATATTATTATATGTATTTGTGATAAAGTATAGGCCTTCATTATTTAGTTGTTCAACATTTTAGTCCTCCATTCCAATGACAATAATAATATCATTAAAACATACATAGTGTCACCATCTTTCAACATTTAATCTTTATATCTAGTTATTACTTTTAGTATATAAAAATATGCATAATAATATTCCCTCTATTTCTTGTTTCTGTCTCTGTTCTAGCTCCTATTAAGCCAATCTTGTGTTACATAACATTTCCTCTATCCATCAGCTCTTGCCCATTTTAATATTTCAATTCTTATTCGTTTTTTAACTTGCCTCCCAAATTCCTCCTTTGGGTCTTCACTTCTATCTACCTCTTTCCTGGTTAGCTTAGGTATTTCTTCCCTCTCTACTATCTTTTGCTGAACATACATAGTGTCACCATCTTTCAACATTTAATCTTTATATCTAGTTATTACTTTTAGTATATAAAAATATGCATAATAATATTCCCTCTATTTCTTGTTTCTGTCTCTGTTCTAGCTCCTATTAAGCCAACCTTGTGTTACATAACATTTCCTCTATCCATCAGCTCTTGCCCATTTTAATATTTCAATTCTTATTCGTTTTTTAACTTGCCTCCCAAATTCCTCCTTTGGGTCTTCATTTCTATCTACCTCTTTCCTGGTTAGCTTAGGTATTTCTTCCCTCTCTACTATCTTTTGCTGCCAAGCCTCCAGAGGATCTGCCCAAATCTCTCTTTTCTTTTCAAAGATACCTTTCTGTTTATCCAGTATCAGTTTTTGTTCTTTTAGCATGTATTTTCCCTGAATTGCTTCATAAGTTTTTATTGCCTTCTCTTTCTTATCTTCTTCTTTTATTTGTTGTTTTGTTCATTCTATCTTTTCCACTGGTCTCTCTATTATCTTCTTTATTTCTTGGGCTTTTTGATCATTATTCATTATCCCTTGTGGGCACTTTCTAGCTTCCCATTTATGTTATTCATTAAATCCATTATCTCTCTGTGATTCCTTGTCATGATATCATAAATGCTTTGAAACATCAAAACCATTTCTTTTTGAAACCCACTTATTTCCCCCTGCTGAAACATTTTGTCTTTTAATAAGTCCCAGTACAGCTCAATAGTCTGTCAGTGGTCTATCATTGCCCCGGAGTCTCAATTATCTTTGATCTCTGAAAGTTTATCTGAAAACCATTTACTCAGTCCAGACGTTGCTCTTCAGGGAATACAGTAATATAGTTCTTTAGTCAATTTAGCTCTTTTTAGGTAATCCAGGAATATTTCCAAATGTCTCCTTAAATCCACTCTATAAGTTCAATCATAACTCCTGATGTTTGAAAGTCACTTTAATTAGATGTTTTCTGTGTTTTCATCATTAGAACTCCAGTAGTCTTGGAGCAGATAAATATAGAGCAGGGGTAGTCAACCTTTATATACCTACCGCCCACTTTTGTATCCCTGTTAGTTGTAAAATTTTCTAACCACCCACCGGTTCAGGGGGAGATGTGTGAGCTATTCTGGGACAAGGCTCTTTTGTTTGCGGTCACACTATAGCGTCATTCAGTTTCACTTACGTAACGTGAACTAAACTTATGCGCAGGTGATACAAATAGTATATTTTCAGAAATTTAAATTGTCACAGGGAATTTTATGAAAACCTAATGAAAATGTTTTTAAATAATGCTATGAAATTTTTTTTTAAAGTCAATTAAATTAAAAAAAAGGAAAGTGCTTCAGTATCAGACAAAACCCCTACCACCCACCATGAAAGCTGGAATGCCCACTAGTGGGCAGTAGGGACCAGGTTGACTACCACTGGTATAGAGCAATAGATAGCACAGCAGTCCTCCAGATGTTATTTCCACTTTCTTCTCTGTCTTATCAGTATTTTTCCCAGGGTTGTAGAAGTATACTGTCTATTTCATTCACCAGTAGATGGCGCCTTCATTCAGTTTAACTTCAACGTTGCACAAATTCTAACAGTTCCTTTGCATTTATTCAAACATAATCAAAATTCTGATGGGTAATTCCATCATTTTAAAATGCCTTGTTGCCAGTAAAAATTAGAGGTCCAATCTTTCTATGTTTTTAAAGGTTTTGCACTCTCTTCTTGAAATCTTTTCTTTCGGGTCTGTAATTGTTCTCTCTGTAATTGTTCACCACTTAAATAAACTTTTCAAGGAGTCTCTTTTCCAGAGTTAATTTTCTTTGGGGTAGGTTTTAGATAGAAAAAAACTCACCTCACCCAGTTTGTCATTGTTCATCCACATCACTCCAGCACATTCTTTGTTTCTTCGACTGCCCCAGCTTCATGGCAGCCATAATGGCTGCCACTTCTCTTTGTTGTCGGCTGAAAGGGAATTAGCCCTGGGCCAAGCAGGACAGCCGCCTCTTTCTGCGACCTGTGGGGCACCCCTCCACTCTTCGAGACCCCTACAGGGTGACTTTAGCCTCGTATGGAGCCCTCCAACGAAGGGATTCAGTGCAATTTTGTGTCCGACAGCTCTGTGATGTCAACTAGAAGTCGTCCAACCCTGTAACTGTTAATCAACAATTAATTATACTTTTAAAACTTTGATGTGTTACCCAGAAAATTTCCCCAAAAAAGCTGAATTCCAATATGTTTATAACCTGTGTAATCTTTCTTTGTACTGTGGCAGTCTCTAAAGACCTCTGCAATTCTGAATATAGTATATAAGGTGTTCTGAAGAGCCTAACCAACCACTCAGTTGTACTGACAATTTAAAAACTTTATTAAAATAGTCATTTATGAGAAATTTGAAATTGCCTAGTAAACCAAACAATTTAGAAGAAGAGGGAATTGGAACCCCTGATTTTATAAAATTAATGGTCTCAGTTTTTTAAAATGTTAATTATATATTATCTTAAGATAAAATTAATTCATCAAAAAACTTTTCATGTTTACAGGATTTTTTACAACCTATGTTCAGAAAGGGTGTTTTGGCCATGTCCTTTGATTGCTTGATGTTGGCTAAATCTTCTTACCATGGTGTACCATCAATTTAAAGATGTTAATATTTTACTGAACTATTTTAAATTTACCTGTCAATAAAGAAATATTAGATTTATTATGTTTGTGCAACAGATACCAAAGGATGGTTGATAAAATGTTTTAACTTTTGGGAGGCGTGGCCAACATTGTAATGAGACAGTCGTGAACCCTGGGAGCTCCGGGGGGAGTGTCGATATCCCCATCGTTATGGGGGTCTACAATGGACCATAGCTGTCCTGCAGGGACAGTGAAGAAGGAAGGAACCGCTGGAGCGAACAAGGAAGTTGCAAATTCCCTGTAGCACCAGTCTTTTAGCCTTCGACCCAGCGATTCGAACCGCAGCCATTACAAGCTGCCAAAGTCAGGACAGCCCCATAAGATCGTGCTGGAGAGTTGAAGCGGTGAATTGGACAAAATATTGAAGCCGGGTGAGTGAACACCAACTCACGGAGAGGCACTTTAAAATTGATAATTGCAACAAATTTATAAAACCATGGAATTGGTGGCTAAATTGACAAGGACTGTTAACACAATAGAATAAGAGAAATGGAAGCAGTACCCAAAGACCTGTCAAAAATTTGACTTTTGAAATCAAAGCTTAGATCCCCTCAAATAAAAAGGAAAAAAATGGAACCCTTATCTAAAGCTGGAATTTGGATAATTGGAAGCTTTTAATAACTGATTAAAGACTATAGAAAGGAAAAAAGGGCAAAAAACCTGAAGATTTAAAATTTGACTTTGATGGAATATCTCCGACTTCCCTTTTCCTCTATGGATTGGAATTAAGTAAATTTTAAATTTAAATCTATGGATTTTAAATGGGACTAATTGGAAAAAGCAAAAAATAAGTTGAAACAAAACAAGGCGTGGCTCTAAGTAAAAGAAACAAAATGGATACTTTTGTTAATTGTGGATTGGATTTGTGGACTGCAAAGCGACACCTAAAGGTGGAAGAGGAACTACAAGGACTTTGGTCATTGTTGAAAACCTTTTATGGCTGTTATAAGACTGGTGAGAATTCTAAGGGAGGTCTTTACCAACAAGCTACTTGACTTTGACAAGAACAAGAGCTACAACTTCAAAGAATGAAGCAGAGAACAACTGAAAATAAGAGAAACGCATGTATGATTTTTAAGCAAGGAATACAAGAAATAACTACAAGATTGGATAGAAAATAAGACTTAGAAAAAATAAAAGCTGTTTTAGAATTGAAAGTGAAATAAAGAATTTATGATGTTAAAATATAAACTTAAAGGATTACACAGAGGTTAATAGAGAGAAATAAAGAAGCGGGGAAGAGGGACAAAGGAGAATCAATAGAAATATAGGATAAGCTAAGAAAGCATGGAACTTTAAGAGAAAATAAAAATGGAATTGAAATAGATTAAGATTAAAATTTTAAAGAGATGAGACTATATGTATAAGCATGAAACTTTTTGAAATAAGAGAAATGTTTGCTATTTTTTCTTTTCTTTTACAAGATTAAGAATAATAACCTTAAAATCTTCATTGTTACACAAAATGATGGATATTGATGTTATGGAGATTGGCAGAATTGATAGAAACATAAGATAAGCAAAAAAAGCAAGGAACTTTAAAGAAACTTTAAAGAAAAACAAAAAGGGAATCAATATAGATTAAGATTAAAACATTAAAGAGATGAGAGTTAATGAATAAGAGATTTTTTGAAATAATGAATGCTAGTTTGTATGGTCTTTTCTTTTTCTTATAAGATTAAGAATAATGATTTTAAAAATGTTTACTGAAATGTAATGAAATTATGGATGTTGATGTTATAAAGATTGAAAGGAAAGAAATTAGTAAATGGGAATATAGGATTCTAATATAGAGGGAAGAGATAAAAAGGGGGGGAAGGGGATAGATTTGATTAAAGATTTGAATTCAGGACGGAGGGTTGGACTAGAAATTTTTTTTATTAGAGATGCAAATAGTGAAATTAAAAAGAGGGGAAGGGAAATATATTGATGAAATATACAAGAGGGTGGGGGAAAACTGAATTGGAACTGATTATGTACCTGGCTGATATTTTGTTCAAAAAATATATTGTATGTGGTTTGTTTTAAAAAATAAAAAACTTTTTCCCAAAAAAATATGTTTTAATTTTTACACTTTGAACTGGCCTTTTATCAGCATAAAGGAAAAACTGGACAATCAGATTTCATTTGCTGAAGATTCAATTGGATGTTTAGAAACTGAATCTTAGTAATTTTCACATACCGGTAATTATTTGTTTTATTATATGTAGGTTTTGTTTGTTTATTTGTGTTGTTTTTTATTATTTATTTGTCTTCGTTATATGCATTCATGTTTCTTCTGCTTTTTACAATTGTATAAAAGGATGCAAATAACAAATTCATCATACATTTAGTGAATGGTTCAACACTGCGCAGGAAGTAAGACAAATTTGTGTAATGTCCCCATGGTTACTGAATGTGTTTATCGATAAATATATAATGAATCCTTGTGGTGACTTTATAGGCATGAATATGTGATTTTTTGTTATGTAGGTGATGCGGTGAAGTGGCTGAGAGCACATGAATGATTAGCAATGAATGCTAGATAAAGTGTATGATCCAATAAAAAGCATGGATCTGAAAATGACTAATTGAAGAAAGGTGTGTATAACAGGGATCTTAAATGAACAATTTCAACTTATACATAACTAGCAAAAAACTAGCATTATCTTTTTTTAAAAAAATTAAATTCAAACTATACAAACATATTACATATACATCTAAATACAAAAAAGGAAGAAAAAGGGAGAAAAAAACCAAGTATTACAGTGCACCCCCACCCCTCGGTGACCATTCCCCCCCTTATATTTCTTTATCTATAACAACTAAAAGATATACAATATATTCCAATTGTGCCCTTATCCCCTCCAAAACAACATATATTCTTGAGTAGGTTTATTCCCTTTGTCTTCCACCAACACTGATTTTATAAAATTCCCCCATATTTCATTATAATTGTTTGCTCTGATCACCCCTTTTTAAAATTTAATTTCTGTTATTAATTATCATTTGTTTCCATTCTCCAAATTTCATTATACCACTCATTTCTTTGAATATCCCAATTTTGCCCCCAATATCACTAATCTAGCTGCATTATCAATTTCTTTTTTGTTTCATTTATATCCCGTTTTTCCACCAGCAACAGTAATGCAATTCTCGGTGACATGTCTAAATTTACAGTCAAAAGTGCTCTAATTTCTCTAAACACCATGTCCCATATTTTTTGTGCACTATCACAATCCTACCACATAAGTTTATATGTTCCAACCTCTTTCTTGCACCTCCAAAAATACTTGTATATTTACCATCTATTTGATTTAATTTATCTGGTGTTAGGTACCACCTCCATATTACTTTATATCCATTTTCCTTAACTCTGACATATTCTTATATACTCTTCTATTCCAAATATTTTTCCAATCATTATCATTTATTTCTCCTAAACCTAATTCCCAAATTAATTTTAAACTTTTTGCCTGCTCTTCTAATTCAGTTAATAGTCTATATATTTTCCCAATTCTTCCTTTACCTATATATGCTTCATTCACCTCACATTCTTTTATAATCATTTCAAATTTTGTTAACTGTCTATCTTTCTCCTCTAATCTTTCTTCCACTTTTATCCATTTCTCTAACTGTATTAAATTTAACCAATTTAATTTAATATCTGCTAAAAAGATTCTTCAGTTGTGTTATATTCTTTATCTTGTTCTTCTAGTCTTCTCATTTATATATTTCATTTTCTTTTAGTTTACTAATCCATTCTTTCAATTCAATCTTAGGGAATTTCTCCATTTCCACCACCAGTGTTAAAGGAGATATTCCTGGCATTAGCCAATATCTCCATTTATTCCATAATTCTATCAATTTTTTAAAAAGGATTTTGGATCCTCCTAGCAATTTTTTAAATATCCTTTTAAAACCAATATGTTTCTATAGGATCACCTATTTCCTTTAATTCTTTCAACTCTATATCCCTCCATATTAAATCTCTAGTTACTACTATATCTGAGACCACCTTTAATTACCCAATAATTTCTAATATTTGGAAGACCCAACCCACCCTTTTTAAATGGTTAATACCATAATGCTTTACTTATTCTTGCTCTCTTAACTCCATTACAATACACCTCCAGCAACCTCTGTATTTGCTTTAATTCTTTATCTGAAAATTTAATTAGGATCATTCAAAAGAAAAAAAAATGTTTTTGGTAAAACTTTCATTTTTATCATTGCAATTCTTCCAAACCATGATAATTTTACTTTCTCATATTTATCTATTTTATCTTTTATATCTTTCTTTCACTTTTCATAATTTATTTTCTTTAACTCTTGAATATTTTTTAGGATGTCAATACCTAAATATTTTTAATTCTATCTACTATTTTTAATTTATATTTTCCTTTAAATACCTCCACTTCTTCTTTACTATGGTTGTATAACATCTTTTCTGATTTTTCCCAGTTTATTTGTAATCCACTATATTTCCCAAATTCATTCAAGTGTAAATATATCCTCTCTATAATAACTACAGGAATTTGAAATGTTAATAATGTATCATCTGCAAATAAATTTATTTTAGTTTTCTTCTGTACACCAATTCCTTCACTCAATGAATCTTCCCTGATTGCATTTGCCAAAACCTCCATCAATAATGCAAATAAAACTGGGGATAAAGAGCAACCCTGTCTCATTCCCTGGTTTAAGATTATTGTCTCTATGATACCATCATTTATGGCTATACTCGCTTTATTCTCTGAATTGTTGATTATCACTTGTTTAAAATTTTTTCCCCAAAACTTAACTTCTCTATTAATATCTTCAATGTAGGCCATTCCACACAATCAAAGGCCTTAAATACATCTGATGCTAATACACCTGCCTTTAATTTTTGATTCTTTATATAATAACCTATAATACCCTTCTTACTGTGTCTGACATTTGTCGGCCTCTTATAAATCTACACTGGTCATTTTTAATATAGTTCTCTATAAATATATTCAATCTATTTGCCAATATTGCTGTAAAAATCTTAGCGTCCTGATTAATAAGGGATATTGGTCTATATGATCCTGGTTTTGTATGGTTTTTACCTGGTTTCGCTATCAGTATTATCAGGATCCAAGATGCCACCACCAATGGCTGCCATGGTGAAATGCTCTAATGGTTTTTTTTATTTTTTAATTCTCTGTGACTCATTATGGCTTTCATTCACACGAGACCATCTGCTAAAAATTAAGCAATGTTTCTTTAAGGAGCAGCTTTCTGTGATCTCGCCCCCTCCCCCATCTTTACAAATGCGGAGGAGATTCTAACACAGGAAGAAGCAATTTCCCCAGAGCCATGGATTACAAAAAAAAAAAAAAACGAACGGAGGAAATGGAGAAGGAGAGGTAAAAGGGCGGGAATTTTAAACGGGTTAAGGAATAGAAATAAAACTCGTCTGCCTTCAATTTTCCTAACCAACGTACATTCACTTGCTAACAAGATGGATGAAATACTCCTTTTAAACAGACACAATTCTGATTTTTACAATTCAGCAGCCCTGTGCTTCTCTGAAACCTGGTTAAATGAATCAATTGAAGATAGCAGCCTGCATATCCCAAGGTTTCAGATTCAATGATCAGACATAATTGCAGAAACATCTGGTAAAAAGAAGGGAGGAGGCTTATGCTTATATATCAACAACAGCTGGTCTCAGGATATAACTATAATATATAAATTCTGTGTTGAAAACTTAGAGACATTAATTATCAACTGCAAACCATACTATTCACCTCGTGAATTTTTCTCATTTCTTCTAATTTATGTCCCACCACAAGCCTGTGTAAACAAGGCATTACAAACTCTAGCTGACCAAATTATGGAGTCTGAAGCCAAATACCCCGATTCACTGACCATGATTTTGGGAGATCTAAACAAGGTAAACTTAAGGCAAGAGCTACCAAAGTACTTTCAGCATGTCAATTGTCCCACTAGAGGCAAGAATACTTTAGACCATTGCTACACAACACTAAAAGATGCTTATCGGTCTTTACCACGAGCAGCTATAGGACACTCTGATCATTGCATGATTCACCTTGTACCTGCTTACAGGCAAAGACTTAAAACCACAAAACCAATAATTAAATCAGTGAAGACCTGGACCAAGAAGGCAAAGTTAAAGCTACAGGTTTGCTTTGACTGCACTGATTGGAATATTTTTGAAGATACCTCTGGAGACTTGGATGAACTCACAGATACTGTAACATCATATGTCAGCTTCTGTGAAGACCTATGTGTACCAACCAGGAACTTGCAAATATACAGTAACAACAAACCTTGGTTCATAGCTAAACTTAAGCAGCTACGTCATTCCAAACAGAAGGCCTACAGAAAAGGTGATAAAATGTTGTACAATCAGGCCAGAAATGTATTAACAAGGAAGATCAGAGCACCAAAAAGAAGCTATTCTGAAAAGCTAAAGAATCAATTCTCAACAAATGAACCAGCAAACGTGGAAAACTCTTTAAAATATCACCGACTATGGCAAACCTCCTTCCCAGGCTGAAGAAAATCAACAACTGGCAGATGACCTGAACGTGTTTTACTGCAAGTTTGAAAGGAAACTATAACCACTGATCTCCACAACCCCCATCTCAGACACAGCAACAACAGCCAAGCTGCCTACAACTGACCTCATACCATTGGGTTCACAACCCCTAGTGATCACAAAAAAGGAAGTGCAAGATCTATTTCACAGACAAAAGCCAAGAAAGCCGCAGGCCCAGGCAAGATAACTCCTTCTTGCCTACCAGTCTGGGCTGACCAGTTGGTCCCCATCTTCACCTGAATCTTCAATAAATCGCTAGAGATGTGCTATGTTTCTTCTTGCTTCAAACGCTCTACTATCATTCCAGTGCCGAAGAAGCCCACCATCAAGGTACTGAATGACTACAGACTAGTTGCTCTAACATCTGTAGTCATGAAAACCTTTGAAAGGCTAGTGCGGTCCCATTTGAAAACCATCACGGATCCACTGTTAGACCCCTTGCGATTTGCAAATAGATCAACAGATGATGCTGTTAATATGGCTTTGCACTACATCCTACAACATCTTGAATCTCCAAAGACCTACACAAGGGTCCTCTTTGTAGACTTTAGTTCAGCATTCAATACCATCATTCCAGACACTCTTCTAACTAAGCTAAACCAGCTACAGGTACCGGAACAGACTTGTAAGTGGATCATAAGCTTCCTAACAAACAGGAAGCAGCAGTGAAGCTAAGCAGAATCACATCAGATACCTGTACAATTAGCACAGGGGGGCCCCAAGGCTGTGTGCTTTCCCCACTTCTCTCTGTATACTAATGACTGCATCTCTAACGATCCATCTGTTAAACTACTGAAGTTTGCAGATGACACAACAGTGATTGGTCTCATTCGAGACAATGATGAATCCACATACAGATGGAACAACTAGCCTTGTGGTGCGACCAATCTGGAACTGAACACACTCAAAACTGTAAAAATGGTGGTAGACTTTAGGAGAAACCCTTCCATACTTCCACCTCTTACAATACTAGACAATTCAGTATCAACAGTAGAGACTTTCAAATTTCTAGGTTCTACCATATCGCAAGATCTAAAATGGACAGCTAACATCAAAAATGTCATCAAAAAAGCACAACAAAGAATGTTCTTTCTGCACCAACTCAGAAAGCTCAAACTGCCCAAGGAGCTGCTGATCCAGTTCTACAGAGGAATTATTGAGTCTGTCATCTGCACCTCTATAACCTTGTGGTTTGATTCTGCAACCCAACAAGATAGACACAGACTTCAGAGGATGATTAGAACTGCAGAAAAACACTGCCTTCCACTGAGGACCTATATACTGCTTGAGTCAAAAAGAGGACTGTGAAAATATTTACAGATCCTTCACATCCTGGACATAAACTGTTTCAACTCCTACCCTCAAAACGATGCTATAGAGCATTGCATACCAGAACAACTAGACACAAGAACAGTTTTTTCCTGAATGCCATCACTCTGCTAAACAAATAATTCCCTCAACACTATCAAAATATTTACTAAATCTGCACTACTATTAATCTTTTCATCGTTCCCATCACCCATCTCCTTCCACTTATGACTGTGACTTTGTTGCTTGTATCCTTACGATTTATATTGATATTGATTGTTTCCTGATTGCTTATTTGTAGCCTATGACTATTATTAAGTGTTGTACCTTATGACTCTTGATGAACGTATCTTTTCCTTTATGTACACGGAGAGTGTATGCACGAAGACAAATTCCTTGTGTGTCCAATCACACTTGGCCAATAAAAAAATCTATTCTACTGCATCAAGGATTGCTTCCAGGAACATGGAGTATTTTCCCCTTCCATTATTTTATTAAACATTATCTTCATCTTTGGCACCAATAGCCCTTTAAATTTTTTATAATATTCTACGCCTAATCCATCTAACCCTTGTGCCTTACCTATTTTCAATTTATTAATAACTTCCACTATTTCCTTCTATTTGTGATTCCATTATTTCTTTATTGTATTCTTGAATTTTACAATTTAAATTCTTTTCTATATATGCCTGACTCCAATTCACATTTACATCATTTCCCTTATATAGCTTTTCAAAGAACTTCTGAAATATCAAGAATTTTTCTCTCATCATATTACATCTTTCCTGCTTATCATCTTTATTACTCCAATCAGGCTTTTTGTCTTTTTAGCTTGTGTGGCTCTAGCCAGCATTCTAGAATTTTTATTACTGTTTTCATAAAATTCCCTGTTTAAATATATTAGATTTGTTTGAACCTGTTCTATCTCAATATTTTGCAACTCTTTTCTTTTGGCTAATAGTTCTAACATGATCGTATTCTCTCTACTTTTTATATATTTACTCTCTAGTTCCCTAATTTCTTCTTCCAACCATTTTATATATTTCTTCTTTTGTTTTTTATATTATAAGAGTATTTTATCCCTAAACCTCGCACTACTGCCTTCATTGCATCCCTTATTACATCTGTATTATTCCCTCCCTCTTCATTTATAATCCATATTTCTTTTAATTCCCTTTTTATTTTTTCTAAAATCCCTTTAAAAATCCTCAAATCCATTCTCCATCTACTTGCCTGTTTATAATCACAATCTATTTCCATATCCATAGTTACCATTGCATGATCAGATATTATTTTTATCTCTGCTCTCATTATTTTAGATAATATTTCAGGTGTATTTTATTTAATTATTTAATTTATTTAATATTTCCAATTAGTCCCATTTAAAATCCGTATCCCAATTTACTTAGTTCAAATTCATTGAGGAAAAAGAAAATCAGAGATATTCCACCACGTTGTGGTTTTAAATCCTCCGTTTTTTCCTTTTTGTAATCTGTAACCAATTTTAAAAGTTTCCAATTTTTTTGAATTTTCTGGCTTTGATTAGGGGTTCCTTTATTTTTTCTTTTTTGTTTGAGGGGTCTCTACTTCAATTTTAAAAGTCAAATGTCTCTTGGGTCTTTTGGTACTGCTTCCGTTTCTTTTGTTTTGGTATGTTTACAGTCATTCTTAATTTAGCCGCTGTTCCATTGCCAATTTTTTTTTCTACAAATGTCAAGTTTAGAGTGCTTTTTTGTGAGTTGGTATTCACTCACCCCGCTTCGATGTTTCATTCAATTCATCGCTCCTGCTCAATAACTTGGTCCGGTTGCCCCAGCTTAGTGATGGCTGCCATAGCCATCTCCCCCGCCGTTGAGTCAAAGAGATTTCCTCCGACCTCCGAGGAACTTGCCAGTTCCTCTTGGTCGTCCGAGGTGCCTCCTCTTCTTCACCGTCCCTATGGGACAGCTGTCTGGAGACCCCTCAAATGGTGGTTCGTCGGTCCGAGGATTCGCAAAGCACAGCGGAGCTCACTTTTCCCCGCCCATCTCGCCGCAACGCTTCCTGTGTTTCTCTCTTTTAAAAGCATTTTTTCTACAACCTCTTCAGCTGAAGAGGTTGTTAAAAATGCTTTTAAAAGGCTCTGGCAATCAGGCAACTCAGCTAGGATCTCCAGAGTCTTTTAAAAGCATTTTTTTACAACCTCTTCAGCCAAAGAGGTTGTAGAAAAAAATGCTTTTAAAAGACTCTGATGATCCCAGCTGAGCCACGCAATCATCAGAGGGTTTTTTTTACTTTGAAAAGCATTTTTTCAGCTGAAGAAAAAAATGCTTTTAAAAGTAAAAAAAAAAAACCTCAGCTGGGGTCAGCTGGGCATAGGGGGGAGGGATTTTTGCTACAGTTCTCCAAACCACCTGCCACCATCGCTACTGGATCGGGTGAGCCATTCCAAACCAGGAGCATTTCACCCCTGGTCCACACCATTTCAGTTGTCCAGTCTCTTCTTAAAATCCTCCAGTGACAGAGCACCTACAGCTTCTGAAGGCAAGGTATTCCATTGGTTGATTGCTTTCACTGTTAGGAAATCTCTCCTTTTTTCTAGGTTGCTTCTGTCCTTGGTCTGTTTCCAACCATTGCTTCTTGTTTTGCCTTCTGGTGCTTTAGAAAATAAGAGACCAATTTTGAAGAGGCTGAATAAAAAGAGTGTTCTCACTTGAGGCATAAATGAACATGCTCACATTATCTACTCTGTACACATTACCTGAAGACCCAATTCTCTGGAGAAAGCTCTAATGTTAAGAAAAGTAGAAGGAAAGAGAAGGGGATAACCAGTTGCAGGATGGAAAGACTCGACTACAGTGATGGTAAATGCACCTTTATCTATCTATCTATCTATCTATCTATCTATCTATCTATCTATCTATCTATCTATCTATCTATCTATCTATCTGTTAAGTTCGGGAAGTAACGAGGCTGGAGACCAGGGTAGTGACAACAGCTCTTTAATATATGGTGAACCCAGCAACAGAACTGGGGAAAAACCTCTCCTTATATACAGTTTACCCGGCGGCTTCAACCAATCAGCAACGTGCTTGTTTCCCGCCTAAATATTTAAAGATACATAACACTCCTCCCCTCCCAGAAAACACTTTACCAACATCTACATATTATTTACATATTATTTTTCGACGTAGTCACGTAAATAACTTGGGCGTCTCCTGATTCTTTCAGACCTGCGCAGTTCAGTTTTTTGGGATTGGGTTTAGCTGGTCGGAGGGGCTTTCTGCTCCTCCCAGCTCTTTCTCTAGGCCCTCCGGCCCTGGATTACTTGCAGAGTCGTCCCTGCTGTTCTCTACGGGAACCTGATGGCGTCGCTGGACCTCTGGGGACTCAGCTAAGTCTTTCGCCTCTCCCGGGTTTAAATCAGCTGTGGGTTCAAATAATGTGTGGTCAGGGTCTGTTTCATTGAGCTCGGATTGTTCGGTTATTCTTTTTCTGATTTGATCTATGTGGCGCCTCCATACTCGGTTGTCTTTTAACTCAACCAAGTATGACTTTGGACCGGTTGCTTTTACGATTTGCCCTGCTAGCCAACTTGGGCCGTCCCCATAGTTGCGGGCCCACACTCGGTCGCCTATGCACATTTCTCTAGTTTTTTCCAGTTCCCCCTTATAACCCTCTGGTGTGTAGTGGGGATTTAAACGGTCGAGTGGGCACCGGAGCTTCCGTCCCATCAATAATTCGGCTGGGCTTCTGCCTGTTGCAGTGCTGGGGGTTCTATGCTGAACGGCCAGAAAGAAATCTATTTTTGTTTGCCAGTCGCCTGGCTTGAGTCTGGACAATGCCTCTTTAGCGCTCCGGACGGAACGCTCTGCAAGGCCATTCGACGCAGGGTGGAAAGGCGCAGAGAGGGCATGTCGGATGCCCTCATCTGCCAAGTATTCCTCAAACTGCTGCCGTGAATTGCGGGCTGTTATCGGATACTAGCGTGTCGGGCAACCCGTGGGTTGCAAATAGGTGCCGCAGGGCTGCGATTACCGCCTCGGCTGTCATGGATCTCATGAGAATGATTTCCAACCATTTAGAGAAAGCGTCGACTACCACTAAGAAGGTTTGGCCGTGGAAGGGGCCGGCAAAATCGATGTGGATTCTTGACCAGGGCCCTTGGGGTTTTTCCCATTCCCTAACCGGGGCCGTTGGGGGTAGTGGCCTGGATTCCTGGCAGGCCAGGCATTTCCCTACCCTCTCAGCAATTTCTGAATCCATTAATGGCCACCAAACATAGCTTCTCGCTAGCCCCTTCATCCTTACGATCCCTGGGTGACCCTCGTGGAGAAGGTCCAATACCTTTCCCCTCAATTTCTCCGGGATCACCACTCGATCGCCCCATAGCAGGCACCCCCCTTGAGCCGAGAGTTCCCCCCGCTTCTTCACAAATTCCTTAAAACGCTCGCCCGGCGCAGCGGGCCACCCTCTTTGCACCCAACCCAGTACAGTTCTTAAGGTAACGTCCCAGTAAGATGCCCTAGCCACCTCCTTAGATGTGACTGGGCCAGAGTCCAGAGAGTCAATCAATAGTACAGGTGCCCCCGGAGTGGGGTCCTCGATTGCCCCTGGCAGTGGGCATCTGCTTAATGCGTCCGCATGCCCCAGGTCTTTTCCTGGTCGATGCTGCAGCTTGTAGGAGTAAGCAGCCAAAAAGATAGTCCATCTGGTCAATCGGTTTTTTGCGGTTGTCTGGAACTCCTTGCAGTTCGTTTGCTTCTAGGAAGCTTTCGAAACGGGTCATGTATGTTCCCCATTTCTCTCTGGCTGGGTCAAACGGCACGGGCGGAGTGTAACTGGCCATCTCCGCGTTTCTGCCCTGAGCTTGCTGGGTTCGGTTCTTCCGTGCTTCAGCTCGGTTCTGGTGCTCCTTAGCCTCGGAATCCCACCTTCGTCGCCAGTGTTAAGTTCGGGAAGTAACGAGGCTGGAGACCAGGGTAGTGACAACAGCTCTTTAATATATGGTGAACCCAGCAACAGAACTGGGGGAAAACCTCTCCTTATATGCAGTTTACCCGGCGGCTTCAACCAATCAGCAACGTGCTTGTTTCCCGCCTAAATATTTAAAGATACATAACACTATCTATCTATCTATCTATCTATCTATCTATCTATCTAATTTCTTAACTGCCTATCTCCCATGGAGAGGGGCTCTGGATGGTATACAATATCATCAATAAAATTAAACACTAAAATTAGAATAATTTAGGGTTAAAAGATTTAAAATTATATAAACAACAACATAAAATTTTGGAAGGTGAAGAATTCTAAGAAGTGGACTTGAATTCCTGGGTTTAGAAAATTTAGAACTCCGCTGCCTTCGACATGACCTGAGTTTAACTCATAGAATCATCTGTTACAATGTCCTTCCTGTTGAAGACTACTTCAGCTTCAATCACAACAATACACGAGCACACAATATATTTAAGCTTAATGTGAACTGCTCCAATCTTGACTGCAGAAAATATGACTTCAGTAACAGAATTGTTAATGCCTGGAATGCACTACTAGACTCTATTGTCTCTTCCCAAAATCCCCAAAACTTTAACCAAAAGCTATCTACTATTGACCTCACCCCATTCCTAAGAGGTCTGTAAGGGGCGTGCATAAGAGCACCAACGTGCCTACCGTTCCTGTCCTAATGTCCCCTTTGATTGTATCCAAATTCATATATTTATTACATACTTATGATTATATTTATGCTTATATATTGTATAGTTATTTCATGCTTATGCTTATATGTACTGTTATGACAAATAAATAAATAATAAATAAAATAAATTGGACCCAGAAGCAAGCTGGCACCAAGGGCAGTTGATGGAGCAGAGGTGTTATATGTGCCCTTCTTGGGCACCTAGTATGGCTCGCATGGCTGCATTCTAAATTAGTTCCAGATATTTTTCAAGGGTATCCTCATGCAGTGTGTTGCAATAATCCAGTCCTTTAGGAGATCTTTTATTGGGAGATGCCCAGATTTATCGAAAGATGGACAGCTCTATAAATGTTTTAAATAAATCAAATCAAATCTGAAAAAGCAGGCTGGGGAGAGACCTCAGTGCAGAATATCTATGTGATCATTAAGAGTTGACAATGACAGTGTCAACTATCAATTATCATGAACTTTAGCTTTAGCAGCATCTCTACTTATTTTCAGGCTCACAAGAAATCCTGAAAAAAAACCCAAGTGTTTTAAACATCCGCATAAAGAGGCTTTTCTTACCCAAAGTCTAAAATATTTTGAAAAGACAAATCCTACAAAAAAAGGCAAGACTTTAAAAAAATGAACCAGCACACCTAAAATTATATTTAAAGAACAAGTATTTTAACATCTATTTAATACTTTTGTCCAAAATGGCAGTTTTCATCTGTGAAAAAGCTAATTTTTTACAACATTCTTTTCTAATTTTTTATAAATAAATAATTCATTTAGCCATCCCTGTTATGAACCACAACCCTGGGTAGACCACAAACACACATTTTTTTAAAAAAACCTCCAGGCACTCAGGGCTCCCATTGGCTGGCCTCTAGGCTCAGCCCCACCCAATATGGTGAGGTAACTCTTTAAAGCCTTCCAGAGGGGACCTCCTCCTTCTCTGAAGGATTTTACAGGGCAGGAATAACTAAGATGAAGAAGGCACACTTCCCAGTTCCCAGTAGATGGGAGCATTTGAGTGAAGGTACCTGAGCCCGTCCAACCTCTCTGACCTGATGGGACAGGCAGATGCCTTAGGGAGAGGCAGTCCTGCAAACAACCAGCACCTTGAGCTGTACCTGGATGTCCTTGTTTGCCATATCATTTGCAATGCCTGAACAAAATAAGTTATATAATTCAGGACAGAGCTCCCAGGGGGACTATGGCTGCAGAGATAAACCTAGCATTCTGCAAACTTCATACCGAGTGCAGCTACAAATAGCAACTCTGAACATGAGACAAATTTAAGGACATGCAAATATATTTAGAAATGTGATAGGTAATATATGACATTGCAAGGAATGAATGTTGGCTCACAATGGGACTGAGGCAGTAGCAGTAGCAGCAACACAGCAGGGAAGTAGTGGTGGCAGCAGCCACTCTGGAGGCTCTGAGGTAGATTTGCGGTGCAGCCAAGCATTGAGCACCATCACCAGTGGAGAGCCCACTACCACTGTTCACCCTCTGCACTGCCATCCGCTTGGGCAAACCTCCTCTGGAGCTGCCTCTCTTGTATTCGTCCAGCAAGTGACAGTCCACAATGGAGTTACCAGCTACCTGGGGAAGAAGGCAGTCCTGCCCTGCAAAATTTCAATAACAGAGACTGAAATGAAGGCCAGCCAATTGACCTGGGTTAAGGAAGTCGGAGGTCAGAAACAGAATCTGGTTGTTTACAATCCATTGCATGGACAAAATTATCCAATGGAGAAGAATAGCAGACGGATCTGTTTTCTCACATGTTGCTTGACAGATGCCATACTGGTAATTGAACACCTCTTCTTGATGGAAGAAGTCACCTACATGTGCAAGTTTGCCATGTATCTCAATGGCAATGAAGTAGACACCAGCAACCTGGTTATCCTGGCCAAACCCATAGGCAGCACTGAGCTGAGAAAGTGAAGGCTAGCAACACAAAGCAGCTTATGGCTGTGTGCACATCCACAAATGAGAAGCTGCCAGCTTGCATCACCTGGCAGTTGAAGTTGAGCAGTAATTTCAATGCCAAACAGACAAACAACCCCGCTGGCACTATCACTGTCATCAGCCACTACAACATGCTTCTCACCAAGGAAGCCAAAAAGCAACAGATCACCTGCCTTGTTGAACTGACACAATATGAGTCTGTCCCTGGCTTTCCATGTTGAATATTCTTGAGGTTGCATAGAGGGCTACGATGAAAACTGGCATCTGACTCTCAGTGAGGCCACGTTCATCTGCAGCATAAGGGGAAATCCCACCCTGTTAGATTTTTCCTGGACCACATCCAGTGGATTGCTCCCAAAGTCAGTGAAAGCCCATAGTCATTGACTAATGAGAGGCACCTTTAGCTGCCAACACCAATTGCATGGGGCAGGTTTTGATGCAGTAACTTGTTCTTGTCCAGAAGAAGCTCAATATGACTGACACAGCCACCAATAGAGCCATCATTGGAGACCTCTTAGCTACCATTGTAGCCTTGTCCATGGTGGCCACTGGAATCCTCATCTATCAGCAGCAGCAGCAAAAGAACAGGCTGGATGACAAGGAGAACAATTTGGAAGGACCTGCAGCACACAAGTCACTCCCCTTGCCAATTCTTGGAAAAAATGGAATCAGTTCCTAACTCCACAGAGGCTGAAGATCCCCTTAAAGCTCCCTACTATGAACCCGGCATCACAGGTGACCTCTTTGGAAAAGATAGTTCCACTATGAAAGAGGAGATGCTGCAATACCACAAATTACCAATGCTAGATGAGTGAGAGGTGGCGGGTAAGGTTGTCCCTAGTCTGGAAGATGACTATTTAGACTAGATCAGGGGTGTCAAACTCAAGGCCCGCGGACTGGATCCGGCCAGCGGGGTGCTTAAATCTGGCCCACAGGACCAGCCTGGAAATATCAAAGGACCAGCCCAAGGTGCCTCTGCTGGCTAAAACGGGCCATGGGGAGGGGTGCGTGCGGCCCCCTGTGGCCTGTTTTCAGCCTCCATGGCCTCTTGCAGCACTCTGCCAGCTGAAAACGTGCCATGAGGAGGCTCCGCGCGGCCTCTGCATGGCCCATTTCTGGCCTTTCCAACCTCCAGTAGCACTCTATTACGCCAGCCGAAAACTACTACTACACTCCGTGCGATCCGTTTTCAGCAGGCAGTACTACAGGAGAACTGGATTGGACTGGATTACAATTATGTGGCCTCAAGTAAGTGCCTGATCTGGATAGAAAACAAACAACATCTTATAAACATCCTATGTTCATACTACAGTTTAATGCCAGATTTTATATACTGTAGATCCGTTTAATCTACAATCAACAATCTATAATTGACAGCTGTATCTGTTTACTATCTTGGAAATTTACCTCTGCTGTTAGGTCTTCTATTATCATGTTTTTATGCTATTGTCTTTTTATTATTAGTTGAATAATAAAGTATGAAGAATAAGTAATAAATGTTTGCCAGTAATATCTGGTAGAAGAGATAGGAAAACGATTATAGTAAAGAATTGTGGAAAGAAAGAAGGGGAAAAAATGCATTTTGAGCCGGTGTCAAATGCCCACTATGACCACATCCACCTGGGCCACGTCTACCATGACCATTCCCACCCCTGGCCACACCAACCACCACCCCTGGTCCTCTGAGGTCAAACACAACCCTGATGAAGCCCTCAATGAAATCAAGTTTGATACCCCTGGACTAGATCAATCCCATTTATGACACCCTGTCTTTGCAGCTACAGAGGAAGAGATAGCTTTGACATTTGTGGCCCCCAGTAAGGCCTTGTGATATCCAGAGCTATGTATGTCTAAATGTACTAGCAAATCTTACAGCCACAATCCAAAAGAGGGGATGCTGCTTAAAATATATTCTGTTTTGGAGGAAATAAAAAGAATAATGTATAAGAGCATTTTTATGTCAATCTTATTATATGAAAATAGGAGTTGGACATGTAAGAAAACCAGATTTCTTCATCAAAACATATTTGATCTTTCCTAGTCATATTTTTAACCAACATCTTTGTTTCTGGTTATTACTCTTAAAGCCTGCTAACATTCAAGATTCAATCCCTTTCAGGGGGTAAAATCAAAACAAAATAGTCAGGAAAAGCTCTCAATTTAAAGGTTTTATTTTTAATTTTTAACCCTATATCTTCTCATTTTGTCTAATGTCTCTATTCAAATCTTCAAAAACGAAAATAAACAACAAAGGGGACAGATGACAACTTTGTCTTGTCCCTTCTGGATTTTACATGGCTTAATCAAATATTTAACAACTATAATTCATGCCTTTTGGGATGTAGACTTGATTCTGTGAAATAAATTCTCACCAACATCTGTCTTTTCCAGAACATTAAAGGACCAGTTCAAATTGTCAAAAGCTTTCTCAGCATCTAAAAAAATTAATGTGGTTTGTTTTTCATTATATTGCTGTAAATATTTTATTACATTCACATTATGTCACATGAACTTTTAATTGAGTTTTAGGTACAAATCCACATTGATCTTCAAGGATAAACTCTTGTAAAACCTTTTTTTAACAAAAAAAATTATTGCCAAAATTGATGAGAACACTTCAAAATTATTATTCTTCAACAAAGAAAGTGGCCTATAGTTTTTAATAAAAGTTAAACCTTGTTCTTCCTTTGGTAACAAAGCAATATTGGCTTCTTTCCAAGATTCTGGCATTACATCTACATCTCACCATCAGTGAGCTGTTGGACAGCATTACATGGTCTGTTGTGTGGATGTTTGGGTGGTTTAGGGGTGGGGAGTTTGTGGTGGGTGGGGGGGTGTTTAGGGTTTGTTATGTGTGTTGGATCTGGTCTTCGGGTGTTAAGTGAATTTTGTTGTATGTATATATACTGTGTATATAAGTACAGTGACAATAAAGTTGTTGTTGTTGTTGTTATTACTATTATTATTATTATTAAAATAGAATTCATCATTTTCTGGTTGTAAAAATTGTTCTTCAAAACATTTAGTGAAAAGGATTTTTTTTTAACAAATTAAAAAAATTGAACTTAGATTTGATTTACCTCCAGGAAGTACATATTAAAAATGACCATTATAAACTTTTGGAAAACCCTAAAATAGGGAAACTACATGCCTCATTAGCACAACAGAAAAAAAGAGGGGTTTTTTCTGTTGTGCTAATTCTTTCTTCATCAAAGAATCAATAGAATCAAAACAAATCTACAAAGATTTGTTGGTAGAAGTATTGATAAATTTTAAACTGACACTATTAACAGTAATATATTCACCAAATACCAAGCAAGAAGTCTTTTATGAACAACTACATAAGAAAATTATAGAAACAGAGTACGATAACATTTGTATTGTGGGAGATTTCAATGCAATTGTCGATATAAAATTAGACTACAAAAGTAGTAAAGCAAACCAAAAAGCTAGGAGAACCTTACCAAAGACCTTTTTCAAAAATGACTGAGGAAATAGGAATTAAAGATGCTTGGAGAGAATCAAAACCGGAGAAAAAACAATACACTTTCTATTAAAATATACATAAATCATGGTCAAGAATTGACATGATATGGATGTCATCAGAACTGCAAGCGAATATGCAAAAACTAGAAGTGGAGTCAAGTATTTGGGCAGACCATAATTCAATAAAAGCTAAATGGAAAGGACAAATAAGAAAACCATAATGGACATTAAAGCAGTCAGCACTGAAAGATAGAGTTTATACAAAAAATGGAGAAGGAAAAAGATTTCTTTTTTAAAAAAAATAAAAATGGAGAAACATCCCTGCCAAATGTATGGGATATGGCCAAAACATATTTTAGGGGATTAGTGATCTCCTATATAGAAAGAAAAAATAAGGAGAAGAAGAAAAGATGAATGGGATTAGAAGAAGACTATGAAAGACTTGAATTGGAATTACAGACACCCACAAAAACTAAATGGTTAAACCAAATGGAATTAGTAAAACATGACTTAAACATTTTAGAGAAAGAGGAACTGGCACAAAAAATTAAAGCAGCCAAACAGAAAATGCAAACAAGCCGGGGAAATGGTTGGCATTCAGACTTAAAAAAGAGAAAGAAAAGAAATTGATACATAAACTGCAAGACGAGATGGGTACAATTCGACACAAAAATGAAGATAAGAAAAAATAATAAAATAATTTTATGAAAACTATACAGTAAAGAAAATATACTAGAAGATAAAATTAAACAATACATGGAAGAAGCCAACTTACCAAAAGTCTTGGAAAAAGTAAAGACAGTGATGGAATTAATGGAAGCAATTAAAAGGCAAAAAAATGACAAAACACCAGCAGAATTTTATAAGTACTTACAAGATACCTTAGGTCCATTTATACTTGAAGTCTACAGCAAAGCATTGTTTGAAGCAAAGATTCCCAAAACAGGGACAGAGGCAATTATAACACTGACACCTAAAGAAGACTCTGATTTACTACAAATAAAAAACTATAGACCGATATCATTGTTAAATATAGACTATAAAATGTATGCCTCAATAATTGCAAAAAGACTGAAAAGGTTCTTGTGACTTCATATATGTAGATCAGAATGGATTTTGACCCCAAAGGCAAATTAAAATGATCTTGAATAAGAGACGCACTCCGCAAAGCAGATGGCATTGATTTTTCTTGATGCACAGAAAGCTTTTGACAATTTGAGTTGGCAGTTTATGTTCTTACAATTAAAACATATGGACTTTGGAGAGACATTTATTGATATGATTAAGACACTATACCATAAACAAACAGCAAAGGTGATTATAAATGGTGATATGACTGTGAACTTTAATATAACAAAAGGTACAAGGCAAGGCTGTCCTTTATCCCCATTGTTATTTAGATTAACCTTAGAGGTGTTAGCTAGAAATGTTAGAGAAGATAGTGAAAATAAAAGGCATGAGTATAAAGAAGGAGGAGTATAAGTTACTCCTGATGACTTGGTGTTTATTCTAGAAGATCCACAGGAAAGGACCTAAATTAATTGCAAAGATAGAAGAATATGGTGCAATTGCAGGATTGAAAATAAACAAAGAGAAAATGAAAATATTGAGAATTTACAAGAATGATGAATATGCAGATTGTAAAGAAAGTTAAATATTTAAGAGTCCAATTAACAGCAAGATGTGTATCTCTCTCGAAGATAACTATGGTAAACTGAAAGCATAAATTAAAATGGATTTGGAAAACTGGGAAAACTTACAATTGTCCCTATTGGGTAGAATAGCTACAATTAAGATGAATATCCTGCTGAGATTATTGTATCCTCTTTCAGACAATCCCAATAAAGCTGGGGGAAAATATTTTGAAGAACTAAATAAAATAATATTAAAATTTGTATGGCAAGGTAAAAAAGTGAAGAATAAAATTAAAAATGTTACAAGATATTAAGAATAGAGGAGGTTTTGGTCTTCTGGATTGGGAATTGTACTACCAAGCATTGGCACTTATGTGGGTGAAAGAGTGGATTAATTTGAGGAATACAAGATTACTAACACTGGAGGGTCACAATTTGCAAGTGGGATAGCATGCCTTTTTATGGTATGGATGGGTGAGTTACATAGCTATTTCCAGAGGCACTACATTAGGAAGGCATTACTGCTAGTATGGACCAAAATCAAAGAGCAACATTATCTGAAAATACAAGTTTGGTTATCTACAATGGAGGTGTTGATACACCCAAATGTCATAAATATGGGGGAAAAAATCATAAGATACAAGGACTAAATGAAAGGGAAAAACTAAAAACTAAACAAGAAGTAAACAGATTAGGGATTGACCTATCATGGTGGCCACAATTACAGACACAATCCAGATAGGGAAAAAATAGGAAATGAGAAATGAGCTAGATCAGATGTTAATAGGATCAGATGAAAAATCAAAGAAAAATAAGATTCTGAATATGACATGGGAACTTTTTTACAAATGGTTAATTGATAGATACAGAGATCTATGGATGGATCTATAGATGGATGGATCTATGTGAAAATATGGATGATATGAAAAAAATTGATTAGTAAACATTTTGATGCTTATATAATTGATATATAAGTTAGTATACTTTATAACAATGATTGATAGTATATACTATATGTATGTTGATACGATCATAATGATTATGAAGATGTTTAAATTTTAACACTTTTGTTACTAGAAAATACACTGTTCAATTTAGAAATGGATTTTGCAATATAAAAATAATAATAAAATAATAAAAACATTTATAAAAAGAATCAAGACCTTCTAACACTGGTGCTTTTCTTTTTAATTTTAAAAGGAGGCCAACCTATTCTCTAAGGCTCCTAAAGGCAGGACAAGTAGTAATGGATAGAAACTTATCAAGAAGAGATCCAATCTAGAACTAAGGAGAAATTTCCTGACAGTGAGAACAATTAATCGAACAGTTTGCCCCAGAAATTGTGAATGCTCCACCACAGGAGATTTTTAAGAAAAGATTGGACAATCATTCATCTGGAATGCTATAGGGTCTCCTGGTTGAGCAGGGAGTTGGACCAGAAGACCTTCAAACTCTGTTATTCTATATTTGTTATCCCCATAATTTGCTTCTGGAATTGTAAAAGTTTTCATAAATTTTGTTTTTTAAGGTTTTCCTCAATTTTTCCTCAGTAAATATATTGCACTTTATGCAAATTGAAATCATAAAAAGAAATTTCTGTATACTCATATTGTCCACTAATATCTGCTTCTATCATTTTCTCTTTCACGTATTTCAAATTTGTGTCTATTTCCCTTACAGTTAGCTTAGAGAGTTGTTATTGTAGAAGTTTAATTTGACATATAAGAGTTACATTTGTTGGTGTCTTTTGTAAAACTTCATTCTTTTTAATTTTATCCAAACTGGCCTGCACTTTTTCTCGAAACTTCTTTATTAACTCTCAATCATGTTGGATAAAGAAAACTCATCTCATAAAAGCTTTATTGCTGCCCCAAATGTTGTCACTAAAGAATGTAGTTGGTTTCTTCCTGCACATATCCACTGTTGTCCCAGGCCCAAGTAGGTAGTAGGAAACTCAGTCAGTGTAAAAACAAACAAACTTTATTTTAACAGCTGAGAATTAACTCATTCTCAGTGTAGTTCAACTAAACTAAAGCAAATTCTTCCCAACACAATTCCTCAGTCCTATCACCAACCTTGGTCCAATTAGGCAAACTGCCAAAGGCCTTTCTTGGCAAAAGTTCAGAAGACACCAATACAAAACAAATGCAACAAGACAAAGCTATCAACGTTATTTTCTGGCAAAGAGCCCAAATGCCATTGTTGGTCTTTTAAGCCTTATGAGAGGGGCCAATCACCTCTTGGCCCTACCCCTGAGTCGTCCTCTTTACTTGAGCTGCTCTTGCCTTCTGGCAGCTCTTCTCATGCGTGCATTAGGAACAGCCTCCTGTTCCTCTGCCCCACTATTGTCAGCCTCTGGAGGCTGTGGAGTCCGCACATCACTCCTCAATTGCCCTGGCCCCACAGAGCCCTCATCCGGCCTTCCCCAGCCTCCAGGACTGGCCCATGTTCTCCCTCAGCCTCATCGCTGTCTGACTCCATTGCCAAATCTGCAGGCTGCTGGTGGACCACAACATTCATCACCAAGTGTTTCTGTAATAACATTTCATTTAATCTTCATCTAAAAGTTGAAGATTTTCTTTTAAGTATCAAATTGATAAGGATGTGGTCAGGAAATGTCTTAACTAAAAGTTCAGGATATCCCATTTGCAAGATTCTTAGAAATCCATATCAAATCAATTCTTGAAAAGGTTCTAGGAGTTTCTGAAAAATAAATATCACACTGGCAATACCATGCCTCTTCCCCAGTATCCACCAAGGACAGATTGTTGAAGAAAAAGGTGCATTTTAAGAATTCAGGAAATTAAACTTAACTTATATAAATTATCAAATTTATATATGAATTATAATTTGCATTAATTAAGTTTAATTTCCTGAATTTTTATAATGCATCTTTTTCTTTTAGTCTTTGAAAATGAGATCAGTAAAACTACACAGGAAGTAACTACCAAGGGCTGCAGTGTGAGTTTTTCAACTTTCTCAAAATCTTCAGCCAAAATAAAAATGTAAATAAAAAGTTTAGACTGCAAGCATAAATATTAATATATGAGCCGTGGTGGTGCAGTGGTTAGAATGCAGTATTTCAGGCTAATTCTGCCGACTGCTAGGAATTTGATCCTGACCGGCTCAATGTTGGCTCAGTGTTCCATCCTTCTGAAGTCGGTAAAATGAGGACCCAAATTATTGTGGGCAATATGCTGACTCTGTAAGCCGCTTAGAGAAGACTGTAAAGCAGGGGTGTCCAAACTTGGTCCCTTTAAGACTTGTGGACTTCAACTCCCAGAGTCCCTCAGCCAGCTTTGCTGGCTGAGGGACTCTGGGAGTTGAAGTCCACAAGTCTTAAAGGGACCAAGTTTGGACACCCCTGCTGTAAAGCATTGTGAAATGATATGTAAGTCTAAGTGCTATTGCTATATTTGTTAATATATTAATATTAGTATTATATTAGTACTAAAAATTAGTATATTTGATTGCAACCCCCAAACACAATTTACAGAGACCTTGAATAATATATTGCACTTTTAAAATTGCACACTATCTTCTATGAATTATTTTTGTCGTCAGTTTTAACCTACAGTATCTAAATAGATTTGTATATCATGTGCTAGATTATGTGTCCTGTGCCTAAAGCACTGGGATAAAATTTGTCTTCCAAAACTTTAGCACAGCCTGTAAAGTATGTGTATAAAGCCGACCTCCAACTCAGCCCTAAGGTTGCTTTTTTAATTTGTTGGAGTTTGGAGGGTGGTTAAAGGACAAAATGAGTGGCTTAAATATTTTTTCACTTCTTAAAACCCCAAGTTCAGAGACTTGGATGGGGGTGTGTGTGTCATTCACTTTTAGAGTCCTGTACAATCTTTTCACTTCTCACTTTTGCCACAAATAAAATGTGCTGTAGGTCTCAAGCTGACAGAAATTGCTTCAAAATATTATGCAGTGAACTCTCCAGGGTCCTGATACTGTCGGAGTACAAATTTCAAAGCTTCATCTCTCCATAAATAACCAATTCTTAATTGGTTTCCTTAGTGTAGTCCTCCAGAATAATTCCACACTGATGGATCAATTTCTAATCTCAAGTCCTCTCCACATATTTTTAAATACTTTCAAGATAGCCTTTTATATATTTGGTAATGGTTTTATATAGTATTGAAGAGATTCCTTTGATTTTAAATGAGATCAATATACACCAATCAATCTTCAAATATTTTAGTGTTTCATTATTGTTCAGCTGATTTATATGGCCACCCATTTCACCAAAGATGACTTTGGAAAGTGTACAGTAATCCAACAAACAATGCATATATAAAACAATATAAAACTAAAAACCAGAATTAAAAATTAACATTATTAAAATTGAGAGCAAAATATATATTCTGTAAAATATATTTTTGTTTAGTAAGATATCATGTGCTGAAATAGAAATATTGCATTTGTCTAATTTATCTGCAAGTTATATAAAGCAGGGAGAAAGTCTCAAAACTGATGATATCCCATATCTTCATTAATTCATTCATGGAGAAAAAAACGCTTCATTTTATTTCAACAAGATCAATATTTTACAAGACCATGAAGAAGAGTTTTCCATGACAAACTTATTGGTTATAGCAGAATACATGCAAATAGTAGAATATTTATTAACTATAGTAAAGATGACAATTGCAAAACACTGGAAAATACAAAGCATTGAAATAATAGATATAAATCACATAATTAGAAGATAGCAATAAAAGGATCAGAACCAATAGGGAATGAGGCACAATAAAATATAGCAAACGTATCTAAAACTGTTCTGAAATCCAAATGAATGAATTTAGTGATACTGTATTTTTTGACTGATTAAATGTTATAGAAGCATAATAATGGAGTGAATAAAATCAATGCTATTTTGTCTACGGTCACCCATTCAAGAAGATATGCAAAATACAGCTCAAAGAAATTGCAGAGCTTGAAAACGGCATGGTCTGAAATTATTTTTCCAAACTTTTGTTGGGAGACAAGCATGATCTTTCTAAGAAATTTATCATTGCTCCTTCAGGGGGCACAACAGATTTGATATTTGTAATAAAAAGGATTACAAAGGATTGCAACAATAGGATTAAATGGAGATATTATGAAAGTCCTACTACAATGTCTGGAAGCTCTAAAGGTCTAGATGGGTAGAAACAAATTCAGATGTAGTCTGCCTTCCGAGTTTAAGAGAAAATGGCTAATTTCTCTAGTTCTACACATTATAGAAATCATCCACCCTTTTATAGCCACAGCTAGGCAACAGAGGGTGCACATGATGTGAGAGCTGTATCAAGCCTCAGGGGTGGGTATCGGATAAGGCATTCCCTGGTAGTGCTAAGCAGCTACTTCAGAGAAGGAGATGAGCCAATGCAAGGACCCAAAGATCTATTGGGAGAGGAAATTTAGGAGTATTAGCTTTCCATTCTATGGGCTCAGCTATTTGCTACTTAGCAGTAGAAATGGGATCAAGTAGACATTAGGGGGCAGCCCAGAATCATTTTTATTTTTCTCTTTCATTTTTTTAAAAAAAGGGCATAGAAGCAGGTATGCTTTACCTAAAGCAAGTAGATGGACATTTTCTTTCTTTTTTTAATAATAAAAATAGTTTTTTAAGTAGAGGAAAAACAAAAGTTATATAACACTCAACTTCGTTTCACCATCCCAATCTGAGGTGGAAATGCTATGGAATCTTGAGCTTCTGTGCCTGGAAACTATGAGAAACTGGTTGAGATCCTAGCAAGTTAGAGGTACTATTTATCTGTAAACATCTAGGCAACCCAGAAACATAATTGTTTGTATTGTACATAATTATTGTACACCACCTATAGAATATCCTGGATTTATAGCTTCAGCTGGAACAGCAGAAAGAAAATATGACCAGGAGAGTTTTTGTCTTCTTAAAGCTACTGCACCAATTATCGTCCTACCTGAACCAGGAAGCTTTGGTGACAGTAACACATGCTCTTATCACCACATATCTTGACTTCTTTACCCTGGTCTACATGAGGTTTTCTTTGAAGACGGTTTGGAACTGATGGAGAATGCAGTGAAAGATTCTTTTTAGCCATGCACCGATTAGCAGTAAATTTCAGGAGTCAATTTAAGAAGCTAGCAATCATCCTTAAAGCTCTATATTATGTAGATCTGTTTACATAGGGAGCCCAAGAGCCTGTCATTGAGAGGAACACTATCTGTTTCATGCAAAAATATTCTTTCTTGAAATCTATTATTCTTAGGCCTTCCAACACTGATTATAAATGAAAGCAAGTAAAAAACTGCCAAATATCCATTTTTGAGTTAAAGGGAGAAAAAAACCTTGTTAACGTCTAGTATATATTGATGAAAGTCCAGGAACTACTCTGCCAAAAACTAAATCATGATGCATAGTTTAATCCAGAGAATATAGATGAGATACTTTCATTGGACAAATAATAAATAACTCTGTGTTATCCTAGTAAGGCCAGGCCTATAAAACAACCAAATGTAAACTAATCCCATGAAAGATCTCAAAAGGGTGATTAGAACAATCACTTACCCATATCTAATGACATTAATGGAATAGCATTTTAAATATGCCTGATGTCATGAAAAGATAAAGCATATCCTGCCAGTTGAGAAGGAGGCAGTCAGATGCTTTATGCCTCATATCTTTTCTGGTGGAAATAGATAATGTGGGTGGTCTTTAGGTTACTTTGTGAACTTAACTCTGGCCTTGTGGTACTTTTCCTAAATGCCAGATTCCTGTTAGCTCTTTGAGGTAGACCAGACCAAGAAATACATTCCATGGAATGACCAGAAGCATAGTTTCTCCCACGGCCATGAAATGAATTGCTAAGCGTTGGTTAACTCACCAGAAAGCATTGATTAACAGACAAGAGGAAAAAGCATAAAGTTTAAACTTGGAACAGAGACCTATATGAATGTTTTGACTGCAGGTAGCATCTCATCTGTTTGATTATGGCTTCTTTCTTGTGTGCAGTAAAAAAATCTAATGTAGGCAAGTGGGCCTTGAGAATCTTCTGCTAAAAGAAGCCCATTGCACAATTATACAAATCTTACACATTAAATAAATTTTATGACAAATTGGGACTGACCGAAAGTTACAATATTGTTGAAAATCTGGTTGTGTTCAGAAGAAATAAAGAATTCTGTGCGATTGTATTAAACTAATTGTTCACACTTCTGTGCTGTCTCAACTTGCTTGCTGTTATTTGTTCCACTAGGATATCTATTATGATAATAAATATAGTTGCTATTCCACAATTATAAGAAGGTTTATATAACTTTCTCATCGTCAGCTTCTCAGCCAATAGTTTTTTTTATACTGGGTTGTCATTAAAAGTAATTTCATCCTGCTCCCATTTCAAATGTAAAGATAGATGCTGAAGAGATGTAGATTCTAAAATAAACATTGGTAGGGAAAATATTTAAAAAGTAACCAATCCATTGTGTGTGAGGCAGAACAGAATAGGCCCTCCAAGGTCCTTTCCTACCCTATGATTCTATGATTTGCTCTTTTTTATGAAAATTGGAAATATATTTAGAAATAAACTGTATACACTACCATCTAGTGGTACTTGGAAGTGATAATCTAACATTAACAAATACTAATTTTAGAACAGGAGGAAAATATGTTTTTTGTATATCTGAATGTGGATGAGTACAGTGGATATTGAGAAAATTATTTATTTTTTACACACAAACAACAGCATACAATGTATCTTTCCTGAACAAAATATCAGCCAGGTACATGTTTACATCCAGATCAGTTTTTTCCAACACCTCTTATATGCATTTATCAATACATTTTCCTTCTCCCGTTTTTTTTATTTTCCTATTTGCGTTTCTCTTAAAAATTCTAATCTAACCCTCAATTTTAATCTTTAGCCAAATCTATCCCTTCCCCCCTTTTTCTTTTCCCATTTATATTAAAACCCTATATTCCCATTTACTAATTTATTTCTTTTCAATCTCCGTAGCATCAGCATCATTCATCTCTTTACATTTCAATGACAATTTTAAAGTTGTTATTCATAACCTTATAAAGAAAATAAGAAAAACAAGCAGGCATTTCCATCATTTCAAAGAGTCTAATTATATATTCCCATCTCATTAATATTTTAACCTTTAATTTATTTCAATTCCCTTCTTTTTTTTCTTAAAATTATTTGCTCTCTTTCCTTGTCCTACATTTCTATCCATTCTCCTTTTTTCCTCTTCCCCATTTTTTGTTTTTCTCTATTAGTCCCTATGTAGTCCTTTGACTTTGTATTTTTTCCCTTCCCTTCTTTCTTCCCATGTTCCTTCCTTCCCACCTTGTTCTTTCCCCCCCCTTCTTGTTTTCAGTATTTTTTCATTTACTTTCATCAGCTTCTTTGTGTTATTTCCCTTTTTATTTTCCCCCTTTCTGGAGATTTTTTTCTCCTCTCTCCTTAAACTGTTTCAAAATTACATAATCACTTAATAGTTCATCATCAGTATTTTTTTCTTCCTCTTCCAATGCCCTTTCTTGCTTCATGGATTCTTTGTTCGCTGTCAGTTCCGGAGCAGCTCTTGTTTCTTCTGGATCCTGTTTTACATATGGTCTTGTGATTATTACTTTTATTTCTTGCTTAAAAGTCATGTGCATCTTTTTCATCATTTCAGTTATTCCCTGTGACATTTTTTTGGAATTGTAGTTCTTATTATCAAAGTCAAACAGTTTATTGACAAAATCCTCCCTTTCGGTTCTCACCAGCCTTATCATTGCCGTAGAAAAGTTTTCCACCATAAATGTTAGTCCATGTAATTTTCTCTTCCGCCTGAGGGTGTCACTTTCCAATCCACAGTTCTAATCCGCAATTAGCAAAGTTATCCATTTTGTTTCCTTTAATTAGAGCTTTTAACTTTTTATTTTTCCAATTAGGCCCATTTAAAATCCGTATCCCAATTTACTTAGTTCAAATTCATTGAGGAAAAAGAAAATCAGAGATATTCCACCACATTGAGGTTTTATTTCTTCAGTTTTTTCCTTTTTGTAGTCTGTAACCAATTTTAAAAGTTTCCAAATTTTTCAAATTTTCCGGCTTTGATTAAGGGTTCCCTTATTTTTTCATTTTTGTTTGAGGGCTCTCTTCTTTAATTTTAAAAGTCAAATTTCTCTCAGGTTTTGGGTACTGCTTCCATTTCTTTTGTTTTGGTATGTTTACAGTCGTCCTTAATTTAGCCGCTGTTCCACTGCCAATTTTTTTTTTTTCAAATGTCAAGTTTAGAGTGCTTTTTTGTGAGTTGGTATTTACTCACCCGGCTTTGATATTTCATCCAATTCATTATTCCTGCTCAATAACTTGGTCTGGTTGCTCCAGCTTAGTGATGGCTGCCATAGCCATCTCCCCTGCTGTTGAGTCGAAGAGATTTCCTCTGACCTCCGAGGAACTTGCTGGTTTCTCTCAGTCGTCCGAGATGCCTCTTCTTCTTCACTGTCCCTACAGGACAGCTCTGGTCTGAAGACCCCTCAAATGGCGGTTTGTCGGCCTGAGGATTTGCAAAGCTCGACGGAACTCGCTTTTCCCCGTCCATCTCGCTGCAACGCTTCCGGTGTTCTGAGTACAATGGATATTGAAAATAGTGGGGTTTTTTTCTTTAATTGTTGAATAGTCTCTTTTAGGAAGTAATGATTGTACTATTGTGGACATGACACATTCTAAAATTGGATTTAGCATTGTATGAGGCTTTGATGTGAAAAAAACAGAGTAATCAAACTAAAGTAGCAGAAAAAGTGACATCTATAAGAGAAAAAGAGAAGATTATCCTGCGTGTGTGGCAGTAGACTGTGTATGCCTACTAACTGATGGGATTTGGGAACTGAATGAATTTCTTAGCAGTGTTTGAGGAAAAAACTCTGAAATTATCAAGAATTTTGAGGTAATTTGTATAAATATTCAACAAAAATGAAATACACACTGCCATCAGAAATAATAGTATGTCTTAGACTGATTATAACCTCTCCAAAAACAGGTTTTGATAAATACATTATTTTAAAGGACGGTACTGCCATCTGTAAATTATTGTACAATCAATTCTAGGTGACTCACCAAGATAGATTTCATGGGGATTAAAAACTTCCAAACTGACTCATCAAGTTTACATCCCAAGTCTTCTTTCCATACTTTTTAAACAATTTCAAGATACCCTATTGTATTTAAGAATTTTGTACCACAACAGAGGTTCTTTGAATGTATACATCATTCTTCAAATACTGCTTATGTTTGCAAGTAAAACACTACACGCTTAAGAAGAAGAAAAATGAACTTACACTGTTTGAAAGTTGTAACCATCAAGATACATAGATCTCCTAGATTTTCCTTCAGTAATCTAGTTCTTAATCACATCATGCTCTATCTTACAGAAAATACGAATTCTTTCCAGTTAAATAAATTATTAGAAAAATCATAAATATTTTATAGGAGAAGGAAAGTGGAGTGAGCAGTCAAGAAAAAAGCATCATTTTCATCTTTTCCAAACTTTTAAAATTTAAACATGGATCCATAGTAGTTGTAATTATGTATATACCAGGTTATATTTTCTCTGGGGGTGCAGGTCTTGGACCTTTGGCTCCTGCTTGTGCAGCAGTTCAAGGCTGTGGCCAGGAGACCCTTTGTCCAGCAGTGGATCTTAAGGGAATGGAAAGTTACTGCAAGAGAGACATATGTCCTATGCTTAAGATATTTCTGATATGCTTTACATGCCACTACCCTCCCTCTCCCCAAAAGAAGCTCTGGCTGCTCCAAAATGTACTTGCTGACAGGTTTTTATATTAAGATTTTTCACCACTGCTGCAATTTGTAAAATGAGCAAGAGGCTTCAGAGTAGGGATTGGTAAATCTCAGTATAATTTTCTGCTGCCTCAAGAATGAGTGGTCAGCACTTTAACTCAGCAAAGGAGAAAGATCCTGCGCTTTCCTATAGGTGAGTATAAAGTGAAAAATAGCTGATCTTTTCATGCCTTCCTCCATCTTCTGAAGGATAAAATTATTAGAAAAACCAATTCCATTTTGTAAGGTTGTCATCCAGCAGATGTTGGTTTAATTAAGTCTTCTCTGCAATCAAGTTTCTTTCACTGTTCTGCATATTGCTTTTTCAAAGGATCACTATCTCCTTCAATGTAGTAAAAAAGTACTGCTTTTGTTTCTTTCCTAACTTATTTCAATGCAGATGTCAAAAATACCACCAAGTGTTGTTGGGTTACTAAGAAAGTGGGGGAAAGGTTTAATCCAAGCAAAGGAATGTATAAATATACTGTTATAGGAATGGAATCTTCTGGGAAAATCCTAGAAAACTATTTCATTTTTTCTTCCAGACCACTGTGCTGCTGAAATAGCCATTGGTCAATCAATTTTCCAGAAATAAATTTCCTGAAAGAATACCAAAGGTTTCTCCATTTCTTTATATTATCATGTCTGTGGTGGACAACACTGTATACATGCAAGATTTTATCTTCAGAGGCTTATTCGCTATGGAATGAACCTAAACTTTTGAATATGTCCATGAATGCAAACAACCTTTTTCTTTCTTGGTCAAAGAACTAGATTTCTAACCTATGCAAGTTTGTAAAGTGCAAACAATTGAAGAAATTTTACACTAAAATGCTTAGCCAAATGACATCATATTAATGTATTTTTAGATCAAAAGAATAGAAAATATTTTTATTGGCTGGCTTGTGATATTTAAGATTTTTCAGGATGAATACAAAGGGAAACTTTGTAATCATTAACAAGTGTATATAATACTGAAAAAAATCTACTTTTCTTTCCTCTTCTTTCAACTACAAAAACTAAATGAGTTTTTATTCAGCAAGCATAGATACAGATTAATCCAACTATTGCAGACCAATGTAAACCGCTGAATGACCTCCACAGTTTACTATAGTTTAATTGCAAAGTTGACACACAAATACTAAAGATTTTTTAGAAACCAGGACCTCTGGCAATAATATTTATTTATTAAATTTCTGGGCTGGGCTCGCTAGCGAAATAATATATACAGGGGTCCTCCGTAATTCGGGTCCTTTGGGCTGATTCCGCTCCAAAGTAGCCTTTTGATTCTCTCCGCCGTGGTCAATCGGTGAGGGGTGGACGCCGGTAAAGAATTCCGCTGGGCAGCAATTTATGCAAATGAGGGGGATCCCTCCTTCCCAGAGCCCTCCCCTCTCGGCGAACTTGGCGGAGAAAACAGATCGCCCAGCCAGTTCAGGGCGCATCTCGGCGAAAGGCGCCGGCGCTTGCTACAACAAGGCCCTCAGCTTGGGGACCAGGGAAGCTTCCCTTCGATTTCTAGGGACTACGGCGTTTGCAAACAGATGGGCAGCCGAGTCTTCCGGGAGGGGCGTCCCCGGAATGCAGTTCGGCTCGCCGGTGTACTGTGCGTGTGTTTGGATAAGGCGCGCGCGATCTTTCCGCACCCTTGCCCACAATCGGCTGTCCCCCAATGCAGGCCCGGCAGTCGAATTCTCGCGCGGTTCCTTCTTACGAATTGAATGGGACCCCCCCGAGACTTGGAGCTCGCCCGCCTCGCCCACCTTGCTGCAGTGCTTGCGGCTCGCGTCCTCCGCGAAGCAGGTGGCTGCCGCCTTCAGGCCGGCGAATCTAGGGTGTCCTCCACAGCATGGACTAGAGGTAAGTGAAACTGGGGCGGAATCTCACGGGAGACTCGCTGTGGGCCGCCGGCGATCCCGGAGGCCTCTGCCGAAGGCATCTTTGGCTGTGCCCTTTCCAGCAGGGAGGGAGGCACGTTCGGCGAGCTGGGATGCGCGCTGCTGGCGGCGGCGCTGCTAAAGGCAGGATGAGGGTCAGCCACCGGTCTCCTTGACCTGATGCAGGAGGTAGGGCGCGGGGCGCGGATGAAGGAGGCTCCCGCCCTCCTCCTCCTCCCCTGAGTGGGCCACAGGTAAGCCGCCCCCCTCCGGCTGCCCTTCTCTTAGGTGTTCGGAGCCGGAGTCCTCCTCGGGAGGGAGGAGGGAAGGGTTCCGCAGCCCCTGCGTAGCTCCGCGGCTGGGCCCGAGCTTACGCCGCTTCCGGTTTTGCAGCTGGAGCCGCGTCGGCGTCCTGCAAATGGCCCGGCTGGATGCGGCAGGACTGGTGCTGCTGTTCAGTGCCGTTCCTGACGGAAGGCGAAGACCGGGAGGCTCGGTGCGGCAGCGGAGGCTACTAGAAGAGCTCCGCCGGCGGCGGCGGCGGCAGCAGCAGGAGGTGGAGGAGCGGGACAGCCGGCCTGCGGCATCCCCCATCCTGGGCCGGCGGCTTGGGCAGCGCGAGGAGGACGAGGGCCAGGGGCGAGAGGCTCTTGGGCTGCGGCTGTCTCGGCATGAGGAGCGCTCTGACGGCGCCCGGCTTTTCTCTGTTGCTGATTGGCGTGTCGTTCGCCTGTTACTCGCCTAGTCTGCGCTCGGTGCAGGACCAGGCGTACTCGGCGGCCGTGGTGCTGGAGGGCAAGGTGCAGGCGCTGCCAGCGGCAGGGGATTCTCCGACGCCGGTAACCGGCAACTGGAGCAGGGACGAAACGCCGGCGTCCGGCATTCTTGTGAAGGTCCTGGACTTGTGGCCCCTCAACAGCGGTGGGCTCCAGAGGGAGCAGCTCATCCGCGTGGGCTCCATGCCGGCGCCCTGCTTCAAAGTCAAGCGTAACCACCGCTACATCTTCTTCCTGGAGCCCACAGAGCAGCCGCTGGTCTTCAAGAGCTCCTTCGCCCCGCTGGACACCAGCGGCAGGAACCTCAAGAAGGACGTGGGCCGGATCCTGTGCGTCGACTGCGGTGAGTAAGTTGCCTCGCCGGTGGGCTGCCAGCCCCAGTTAGCAAAGGCGCACCGTTTCCCCTCCCCGTTCTCCCGGCCGCCTTGTGGTTCTAGGGCTGAGCCCCCTTGCGTCTTTAATGCCGGAGGTCCGATCGCGTTTCTCCGTACGTATTGCTGCGTTGTGAAAGGGAGCGATTCTCGGTGGCGCCCTTCATGCCGGTTTCTTTTCTTTTTCTCTTTGGGGTGAAGAGTATGGAAAGAAGACATCGGCTCCTCTTATGGGGGAATTTTCTATTGGTATTATGTCTCTCTGCCTGTTGAACTCTATGACAGCACCGTCAGCTGTAAATTTCTCTGCCCCATTGTGTCTTTTCTGTCCCTAATAATTGCTGTTTGAGGGAAGTGATGTACTAAGGTTCATGACCAAGAGATTCACAATTGGAGACTGATGACATATTTTTAAATATAGTACCTGTCATTAAACAAGATGCTTCTTGCTAACCTGTTCAAACATTCACATGTTATTCTGAAAGTTCTAGAAATCCTAGACTTCTGAATACTTTTTCTAGATTTCAATGACATTTACGTGATGGTGTTATGACTGATGTTGGATCATATCATATCAGATCAGATCAGATCAGAACAGCAAGATCATAGTTCCAGGGCAGTGTGTCATGAGTTTGCTGAACTAGTGCATGGGAAACTAGTGCAGACCTATTAGTTTTCATGGAATTTGGAAACGCAATGGAGCTAAGGGCCAAGACAAAAAAGTTAAAGTGCATCCAGACTAAGAAAACATAATGGCTTAGTGTGTCCAGACTTTCTAGATTTCACTGGAGCACCACCTAGGAGAGAGTGGATTTTAATTGCTTTTTGAGTGTCTTTTGTTCAGTTGAATCATGTGTATCACATGCATCTATTTGTTCTGAAAAAGGTCAGAAGCATTGAGGGCAGCTTTGACTTGGACTACTGATTTCAATCTGGAAAAAGGCATAATGGGAAAAGGTTGTTGCTTATCAGTCCCATTGCTTTGGTCACATTTGGAGACATATCAGCTGCTTTAGGACAGCAATAGAAACACTGAGAAATCTAATGCTTTATCATTTGTTTCCAGTTTACTTGTCCCAGTAAGATAATTGATTGTATAAGACATCTTAAAATTGGATTGTCTGGTTTTTCAGGTTTGTTTTGTATACCTAGTGTCTTGTGCCAGTACTTTATGTTGTATTTTTCACACACATGGCCTCTGGCATTTGATTATTTTCAAGCATATTCTCTCCCTGTTTTATTTTTTCTTCTTCCAGTTAAGATGATTAAAAGAGATATCTTTTGGTCCCATAGACTTTCTAGACCTGCTCATGAACTCCGTACTTTGACTAATAGAAGGATATATTATAGAAGCAGAAAATCCATACATTGTGAGTGGCTTTTTGGAAAAAAACATTCAAATGAATGATCTCTATACATTTTCATAATCTCCTGTTTATCAATTAACTTGTCTTGATTTATTTTTCATGAATGGTGGCTTTTCCTGTATTCAGGAAAAATAGAATAGAATAGAATTGAATAGAATTGAATTTTTGATTGGCCAAGTGTGATTGGACACACAAAGAATTTGTCTTGGTGCATATGCTCTCAGTGTACATAAAAGAAAAGATATCTTCGTCAAGAATCATAAGGTACAACACTTAATGATAGTCATAGGGTACAAATAAGCAATCAGGAAATAATATCAATATAAATCGTAAGGATATGTAAATCGTAAGGATAAGTAAAGGAGTTCTAATAGTTTTTGTTTTAAAATGCAGATTATCTTTTATCTTCAGTGAATGAATTCAGAAAACACAATGCTCTAGGATGGATAAACAGTCTCTCTATACTGCTTAAAATAGCAGGTGATACGGATGCTCATTAAAATAGACGCATTTAATCTCTCTGATATGTTCTCATTTGGCAATAATGCTAAAGATTTCAAAAACAATTTATGTACTTTAAGACTATAAAGTTAAGCATGTTTAGTTGGAAATAAGCTCTTGTTACTAACATAAGCTGCAGCCTACACATTGAACTCCTTGTTTGTTTTTACATTCCTTCTAATCTGAGGAAACCATAGTGCTTTGTATATAAATTATCTAAGCTGCCAGTACAGAGAGAATGCAAAATGGTGCTTTCAACTAATTATTCTTCAATTTAGTTTTCACAAACATGCACAAAGCAAAACTTAGGAAAAACTTTAGTGGTTTGACTGCCAAATAGACTTTGATGTGACTATGGCCAAAGGAATGGGGGAGGGGGAGGGAAGAGGAGAGGAGCGGGAAAGAAAACACTGCTGCCAGTCATATAGTTTGCAGCATAAAGGGGAGAAAAGGAAGCAATTTTTCTGCTATTGTCACCACTTGTGTCACCCCTGTACCTAACGCATCCCTTTCCACCTTTGACAAATTTATCCCTTTTATAACTCAGTTCTTTCTCTTATCAAGCCATCATTGTATTCTTTTCATCCCAAAGAGCTAGGGCATTTGTGCAGTTTTACAAACAAGCCCTTCCTTTCTCATAACTGTGCCAAGAGATCTTTCTGCAGAGGCTCTTTACTGAAATGTCACCTGTCATAGAATGACTCTTTTTCACTGTTTGGAATTCTGACAGCTACTTATTTCACAGGGCTTGCTATCCTTTGTTTCAAGTCATCTTATTAATTCCTGCATTTACCTTTGTAGTTGCCCCTGTTTGAACCAGCTCTCAGTTAACTGATGAGGTAATCTTGGGATATTCAGCTCTTTAATTCACTCTTGACCTTATGTCTATTAAGAGACCCTTGTGCATGCATGTTGTTTAGGATATTACTTTCTTTTTGAGACAATTGTATCAAAACAGTACATCAATATTCGTGTATAACAATGAATTTATCTCTCCCTTTAAGCTAGTAAGCTTTGAAGTGGGTCCCAATCAGAATTGATTGGGAGCTGCCCCAGCTTTGTGGGGTACTGCAGGGCTCAGTACTCTCTCTATTCCTCTTTAACATCTACATGAAGCCACTGGGTGAGATCAACTGTCACCATCAGATGTAGTATCATCATTATGTGGATGATACCCAGTTGTACATCTCTGTCCCAGATGAACTAAGCAATGCAGTAGATATTCTTTTGCAGTGCTTACAGGCTGTTGGGTTCTGGATGGGAATAACAGGCTTCAACTAAACCCTAGTAACTCAGAATGGTGGCAGTATCTGGGGTTCTTCCATCTTGATCTTGGATGGGATTGCATTGCCCCAGACAGATCCAGTATGCAATCTGGAGGTCCTCCTGAACTTGTGACTCCTATACAAGGATTAGGTGACAGTCATGGCTAAGAGGGCTCAATTCCATGTTGTGCACCAGTTGCCTCCTTTTCTGGATTAGGAAGACTTTTCAGTTACTCATGCCCAGGTCATCTGCCTTGTGGTTTACTTCAATGTGCTCTACATGGGGCTACCCTTGAAAAGTATCTGAAAACTGACTCCTCCCCCAGATGGTTGCTAAAGAGACTTTCTTTCTCTGACTTACAAGCTGCTGTGTTTTCTGCCAGAACTAGTACTTTGGCAGTCTTGCCCCCTGGATTTGAATATGGTGCTTATGAATGACTCAGGATGACTTTTGGATGGCTGTGGAGCCACCCAGGATGGGGAATCTTGAAGATTGCAGCTCCTTGTGGGAGCAGTTGGAAAGTCAGTAATATTTTTTACACCTCTTTCTACTAACGTAATGTTTTCATAAGCATGCCTGGGACTTTTAACTTCCCTTTTTGAACTTTTGTTTTTGTTCTTTATCTTTAATTGACTGGCTGAATGCTGATTTATTTCAATCTGTTTTTTGTTTTCTTTCTTTCTTTCTTTCTTTCTTTCTTTCTTTCTTTCATTCATTTATTTGACTGCTCTCATCAACTTCTGCTTTTCTGTATGGAAACATGGCATGTGCCTCTGAATGGCAAAAGTGTTCATATTTGAATAATATATTATTAAATATTCACTGCATAAGATCTATTTTATTAATCTCCAAAAGTTTTTGGATCAAAATAATCAGAAAATATCTTCCTTGGGTTTTTTTTGTTTGTTTATTCCTTCTTTACTGATCTACTGCATTGAGCAACAGCATATTGGAATACAGAGAAGAGGAAGAGGCTGACATTTGGGAGGAGGGAGGGAACAGAGACTGTTTAGCAACATGTAATCTTTAGCTGAATTTTTTTCTAAAAGGTTTGATGAATTCGCGAAGACCATGAAAAAGATTCTGAAGAAACTGACCCTGAATACTTTAAACCCACAAAAAGAACTTGTTTTCAAAGCAGTAGACTTGCTGGGAAGAAATATAGACTCAGAAACAAAACAGGCTGTGGAAAACATTTAGAAGGAATGTGTTGTCTCAGCAGTAAATTGGCCAGGAAGAAATATAGATTCAAAAATAACAGAATTGACTTCATATACCTTCCTGAAGCTCAGCCCTGTGCTTTTATATCAGGGTCAGTTTCTTCAGAATCTTTTTCATGGTCTTCGCGAATTCATCAAACCTTTTAGAAAAAAATTCAGCTAAAGATTACATGTTGCTAAACAGTCTCTGTTCCCTCCCTCCTCCCTTCAGCCTTTGGGTGAAGAAGTGGCAAATGTGTTTTTTTAAAGGGGCTTGAAGGAGAGTGGGAAATGGACTTCCATTTAATTGGGGAATGATCTTATCTCTTTTTTGGGGGGAAGATAGATTGGCTTTGGAGATTGGATTTATTATATTCCATCAATCAATAGTTGATAAGGGATGGTATTAAGAAACAAATGTGGATATTTAATCTGGGACTAAATATTTGGGATGATTTGGGATTGAAGCTTTGATAAATTTTCTATGAGTTTATTACAATAGCAGTTTGTTAACAGAGGGTTTTAGAATTTCAATCTTGTCTTTTATTACTATTAAGAATTCTTATTTCTTTTATACTTTTATATAATATATATATTATATATAATGTTTTTCCTGTTAACTATTTTGTTATTAATATAGTATGCACATGACAGGCTAACAATTTGTAAACAGGTTTAGTAGTGTAGTAGCTAAAATTCTTTAGGTCTGTTTCATAAGGGGTGAGAAATTAACACTGTTGTATTATATTAATCAACTAGGAGGATATTATGTGTATATGTGTTAATCTTTTTTTCTCTTTTTAAGACACTTTTTCTTTTTAAGAAAAAGTCTTCATTATTTTTTATTATTTTGTCATTTAAAAAATATTTTGGTTTTTTGTATTTTAGGTTTCTTTAAATTAAATATTTATCAATAGAAAACTATCCAGGAATTGCAGCTGGTGCAGAATGCAGTGGCCTGAAGTGTTTAGGATTGTAGATATAACACTTCTGCTATGTGAGCTGAATTGGATGCTGGTTTGCTTTTAGGCCCAATTCAAGGTATAGATCTGTGTTGGTGAAACTTTTAGAGACCAACTGCAACCCAAAACCCACTTATTTATCACAAAGTGCCAACACAGCAATTTAACCTGAGTAATGAGGTTTTACTATCTAACTTAAAATAATGATAAACAAGGCAGAGTTCAGCTGGTTGTTCTGAGAAAAACATGATAAATGCACTTTTATGCCCCTTCATTTTTTCTGCTTTTGAAATATTATATTTAGCAACAATAAAAAAGAAAAAAAACATATCATTTCTCTTTCCCTCTCTTTCCCTCCCTCTCTCCCTCCCTCTCCTTCTCTCTCTGTCTCTTTCCCTCCCTCTCTCTCTTTCTCTCTCATTCTATGTCTCTATCTGCCTGTCTATCTATCTATCTATCTATCTATCTATCTATCTATCTATCTATCTATCTATCTATCTATCTTTTCTCTGCCTCTTTCTCTCTCTCTCTCTCCCTCTCCCTCTCTCTGTCTCTCTCTCTCTGTCTCTATCTATCCCTTCTTCCTTCCTTCTATCTATCTATCTATCTATCTATCTATCTATCTATCTATCTATCTATCTATCTATCTATCTATCTATCTATCTGGTTGCAGAGGGGGAATGGAAGCTAGCAGGCAAAGCCAAGCATTGGGGATCCATGGAAAATAAGGCAACTCCAACCTGGATTGTGTCGGGGAGACACCCCCCCTCCCCTTTCCCTCTCTCCCCCAATAGCGGAGACCTGGGTGGCCTGAGCGCAGCTCCCTCCTTGGAGGTGACCAGCACGTAAACATACATGGTGCTCTAGCTGGAAGGCGGCGGCACAGAGCCCCATCTCTGGCCGGCAAGAGCGGAACAGGCAGGGTGCACACCTTCCTTGTCACAGCAATAGCGCTGGCCAGGAGGGAAGCGTTTGTGTGAGGGACTTGCTTGCTGAACGTTTGGAGCCACACTCAGTGGAGTTTGCAAGTGGGCTCAGGGCCACTTAGTGGGGAGGGAGACCCTGGGCCATTTGGTTTGTTTCAGTGTGGGGTGGGAATGCAGAAGGAGAAGGAAATCTATGCCTCTCAGCATTCAACCCTCAAAGACTCTTTTGGGGTGACTGGGAGGGGAGGGTGAGGGGCGGGGCCAGCCAATGATGGAATCACCTGACAGGGAGCCGCAGCACAGGACAAAAGATCCTGCTGACACCCACCGTATGGCATACTGCGTGCCATCTCTGGCACACGTCCATAGGTTCGCCACCAGGGGTATAGATTATCAAGAGACATTGGCTCTCACTATTCTGGCCTTCCAGAAGAGTGTTAAGACTGTCAATTAGCGTGAATCCAATAATGGCATGAAAACCTAGGTGTGGTTAGTGGCTTAAGAGCATTCTCTCCATCTTTTTAATTTTAGTGTTGTTTTTTAACTTATCTATTTTTGTATAGATTTTATGTTTTCTGTTTGTAAATCCCCACAGTCACTTAAGTAGTGAAATGGGCAGTGTATGAATTTGGTAAATTAATAAAAACAGTATATTAAGTTTTCAAGGCAATCTCACTCGTGATTGGTGTTAGAACTATGTGTTTTATGAAACAAACTATCATACTACATATAAAAAATATATACACCAAATAAAAGTAAAACCAGCATAAAGATCATGTCTTATTTATGGGAGACAGATACTGTACTGTAATTAGCCTGTCTGCATGGACAGTGAATATCAATTGATAAAATGGGTTTTATCCTAGGCTGCCAGAATGCTTATAAAACATCCCTATATTTAGATGGCATTGTTGTTGTTAGTTGTGAAGTCGTGTCTGACCCATCGCAACCCCATTAGATGGCATAAGTACCATATTGTTTCTTCATTCCCATTAATTTGACAAGGGGCACTTAAGAAGGGTCTTTTTTATATAAAATAAAAGTCCCAAAGGTGCTTTTTCAAGAGAATCTCCATAGGGATATTAAGCAAAATTTACCAACAATTCACCTATCCTGATCAAACCAGTCTTTGAACCTGACATTAATATGGGTAATATGTCTAGTTTGCCCATAGCAAATCTGTTCTTATAGGATATGGACAAGAGATGTATAATGAATAATGATCAAGTTGTTCAACATCACCATTTCTTTTTGAAATCCCAATAATCTAGTGAAATAAAACACTTTAGTGGCTATAAGGTCTTGCTTTTAATTTTACCTATTACATTATGGACAATTCACAATTTCTAATAGGGAAACATTCTGAATTTTAGTAATAGATATTATTTCAAAATTGAGGGTTAATGAGTGATAGTTGCTATCTGTCCATGGTTTAACTATCATTATTTTAATTTTTGAAGTAAATTGTAAGAAAGAAAGCAATGGTGAAAAATTGACATTTGGAATTCTGTCCAATACTGTAGATAAATTCTGCAGATTGGTTACACAAAAATATTATTATTCAAGATGTACAAATAAAAATGGTTACCTAATTTAATCAAGCAAAATTACTGGATGCATCTTTAGTGAGGCAGATGGGGAGAGATAGCCCTCACTGGCCTCTTTAGGATAATCTTGGAAAGGGACATACAGAGTTCGATCATCTGAATCTTTTCTGCATTAAAATCATCCTAACTGAAGTATAAGCTTGAGAATAAAGATTCATACATTTCTCAATATCATTTTGCAACTTGGTACCAAACATATTTGATCTGCATATGTGAGTGGAGTGGACTAAATAGGTAGATAATGATCAAAAGCATTTTGATCTGGTAGAATTGTAATAAAACTGCTCTCCCTCCATGAACAAAAGAGAAGAGGAATAATGTTCAGCCAAAATTACCTGTAGAAATTCCAAAGGCCAGACTTCTTTTGCTTCCATATCCCCTTTCACTTGGAACAGTGAGAGTAAGAATCCATTAGTATCAATCTGGCCTACTGCTTAAGCTTTTGGAACAAATCTAATGTCAAATTTAGATAAAGGTTTGACAAAGGAAGAATCGTAAGTATTTGGTTAATCCCTCTGATCTGTTCCATGCACACAAGAAGAGAGAGAAATGGATGCCATGGTGCAAAGCAACAGAGCAAGGAGGGGAATGTATAGTCCTGATAACCAGTGAGAGCTATCCCTCCCATCTGTCTCACTAAAGATGCAACCAGTTACCATAGCTTGTTCAGTCAGCAATCAATTGATCCTGGAGAGGGCAAGAGCCTGAAAGGAAACAGAATCACATGCTGAAAGGCTTGAAACTTTGAGAAGTTTCCTTTTGGAAAATAAAATATATTGTTTTAATCTTGTATTTATTTTTTGTTAGCGTGCAGAGTCATATATTTGAGATGGGAGACCTCATAAATTAAATGGATAGATGGATAGATGGATGAATTATTATTACATAATCAGAATTATTTGAACTGGAAGGGAGAGGCAAAACAGGAGCATTGATAAGGGTGGGAGTCAACTTCCTTTGAAAGGGTGCTTCAAGGATTTGAGGACAATTATCTATGTCTGAAGACTTCTCAGCTACTGGAAGTGATTGAGAGCTAATGGCATCAGTTGAAAGATCAATTGCATTAGTTGCTAAAGTTAACAATAGTTTCAGCAGTTTGTATAGTTTGCATTAAGGTCTACATTGGCCTATTGAGTCTTTGTAGAATACCATCTTGTTTGTTCTTAGGCAAAATGCCAAGACTGCTGAATAGGCTGGCTTCTGCTACAGCATCCTTGAACTCTTATCTCTTATCAGGTTTATCCCCAGAATCATCCTTTGCCTAAAACATATGTGGAGAAGGATTATCAATAGCAGGCAATAGTTTACTCAGGATGTTAAGTTGGAAAATTTGAAAATCAGCAAGACACAACATTATTTTAAAAAGCGTAAGAAATATGGTGGCTTGTTTGGAGGTCAATAAAATCCACTGACTTCCAGAGTAAGGTTGCAGGATTTTCAGCTGCACAGAGATTCATTATCTGGGGCTCACATTATTGAAACTGTCACAGATAAATTAAGATTGTTTTTCTTGTGACCCAGCAATTGAAATTTAGGCTGTTCATTAATATATGTAATGATATGATTTGGCTGCAGGGAATGAATGTGCTTCAGAGTTTTATGAAAGGCAGAAGTAGCTGCATTTGTCTCTATTGTGATGGAGATTTTGGCCTGGACACTTATCAGCTTTAACAGTTTATTAATCTGAGGTTGTTTAGGACTCTTAAAATTTATTTGCTGCCTATAATGTGGTTTGATTCTGAATGTTGTTTAGATCTTTCTCATGAGCTTCAATAAAAGCAGAGTTTTTTTCAGTATGCTTATGAACAAAAGCCTTTTATGATATCATATAAATAGCAATTAGTAGCCAAGGCAATGTATGATCCATGAATCAAGGCAAGGTGGACGTAAATGAAATATAAGATCCATAAATCAAGGCAAGCTGGATGTTGTCAAACAAGGGATTACAAGACTGAACATCGACATCTTAGGAATCAGCGAACTAAAATGGACAGGAATGGGTGAATTTAATTCAGATGACCATCAGGTATACTACTGTGGGGAAGAATCCCTCAGAAGAAATGGAGTAGCCTTCATAGTCAATAAAAGAATAGGAAAAGCAGTACTGGGATACAATCCCCAAAATGACAGAATGATCTTGGTTCAAATTCAAGGAAAACAATTTAACATCACAGTAGTACAAGTCTATGCCCCAACCACTGGTGCTGAAGACATTGAAATTGACCAGTTTTATGAAGCCCTACAACATCTTCTAGAATTAACACCAAAAATAATGTACTTATCATCATGGGAATTGGAATGTTAAAGTAGGAAGCCAAAAGATAACTGGAATAACAGGCAAATTTGGCCTTGGAGTACAAAATGAAGCAGGGCACAGGCTGGTAGAATTTTGTCAAGAGAATATGATGGTCATAGCAAACACTCTTTTTCAAAAACCAAAGAGATGACTCTACACGTGGACATCACCAGACGGTCAACACAGAAATCAGATTGACTATGTGCTCTGCAGCCAAAGATGGAGAAGCTCTATACAGTCAGTAAAAACAAGACCAGGAGCTGACTGTGGCTCAGATCATGAGCTTCTCATTGCAAAATTTAGGCTTAAATTGAAAAAAGTATAAAAAAGCACTAGGCCACTCAGGTATGAACTAAATCATATCCCTGATAAATATACAGTAGAGGTGACAAATAGATTTAAGGAATTAGATCTGATAGACAGAGTTCCTGAAGAACTATGTATGGAGGTTCACAACATTGTACAAGAGGTAGCAACTAAAACCATCCCAAAGAAAAAGAAATGCAAGAATGCAAAATGGCTATCTGAGGAAGTTTTAAAAATAGCTGAGGAAAGGTCGACTTCCGGTGGTTCTGCGCGCGTTGGAGACGGCCCTTTCGGACCACCGCCCCCGTGATTCTGTTAAAGCCGCTCAGACAGTGTAAATCAGCTGTCTGACGGCTTGAAAACCCTTCCCTCGGGAGAAGAGGGAAAGATGAGCAGCCGGGTGGGGGTAGAGCTCCCCAAGAGCTCCAGGAATAACTCCTGGGGCTTGAAAGGTGAGAGCTCTCTGTTTAAACCTGGCAAATGCTCCAGATCTGGGAAGCTTCTGCATTTTTGCAGAACAAAGCGCTCATGACCATCTCTGCTATCAAGATGAAGATATTCTAATTACTTTAAGCAGACGGAGCGGAGGCAAGAGGCAGGGTGGATGTTTGTTTTAGACCTCATCTCGATCTTTGAAAGGTATTTGAGAAGAAGGAAAATGGTGGATTTTGTTAATCAGGCGTGAAAACGAAACTTTAGGAAGTCTTTGTTAACATCATTAGCGCCTTATTAACTTTGCTTAAATTTGATGGATTTTATATCTAAGTGAAGAAATCTTAAAGAGAAAAGCTGAAGGTCTACAGAACTGATTTACCCATTTCAAATAAGTGGCTTGAAAAGATTTGACTTTGTTGCAATTTATAAAGTTAAAGTAAGATGGTTTTTAAACAAATATAGCCTGCTAATTCTAAGGGAGCTGCCTCGCTAGTTCAAATACACAAACTACAAGAGGAGTTGAAAGAATTTCTGAAGGCTCAAATTTCTGCTCGAGACAAAAAACGTAAGAAAATTGAGGAGAAATTATTGGAAATTAAAAATTCTGCTACTACTGAGAATGAAGATTTACAAGAAGATGTGAAGTCAGCCTTTATGACTATGATTGAATTTATACAAAAGCTGGATGGAAAAGTGCATGAGATTGATCAAATTAATTTGAATTTAAAAAGTCAAATAGAGGAGCTTCAGAACAAGGTGGCGAAAGCAGATGAAGAACGGGTTTTATTACAATATAAAACAATGGAATCTGCATTGAGGGTGAGAGGTTTAAAAGAAAATAAACAAGAGAATCTAAAAAAGATATTTGCAGAAGCCTTTTCACAGGTGATTGGATTGACATCAGTGGATCTTGAAAATCAAATTGAGAAAATTTACCATGTCAACTCTTGGGTGACAAGGCAGAGACAGCTGCCAAGGGATATAGTGATTTATTTTACATCTAGGAAGATTAGGAGTGAAATCTCGCAAGCCTCCTATAAAAGTAAAATTCAAATATTGGGTCAAGAGGTTTTGGTGTTGAAAGAAATTCCTTCCAAAATATTGAGGGACAGAAAAGAATATGCTTTTTTGGTAAAGGAGCTTAGAAACCGCCAGGTATGGTATAGATGGAATGTGCCAGCCGGACTAACAGTAAAATATATGGGAGGGAAGTATTGTCTTAACGTAGTTACCAAACCAAGAGCTTTTTATGTTGAGGTATTGAGGGCTGGAAATTTACCAGATTTAGAAGTTAAGGTGGGAGGAGAAGTGGAAATGGTTAAAAAAAGGGAGAAGGAAGTAAAGCAAACACAACTTGAAATTGGGGCTGTAACTTTGGGAGAAGAAGTACAGAAAATAGCAGCAAAGGATGGTAATCTTTAAAAAAGAACAAGGAGTAAAGAAGCAACATTGTCAAATGAAAAGTGTTTCCTTTTATGGGAAAGGGTAAACTGTAAGTAAAAGTTTCTGAATATAAAAGAAATAGAAAGGATAATGTGCATTTGTTTGAGTCTGTAAGTCAACTGTGGGTGTGATACATTTATGTTGTTATTATATATGGTGGATTTATCTATTTTGGATAAAAATTGAAAGTAAGGAAGGATAATTTAAATTCTTTTTTTTATATAAAATGTTTTATAGATGGTATTTGGAAATTAAGTTGGGGTGTATTTGTTTTAATTTGCAAGTAAAATGAGGGAGATATATTTTATTGAGGTTATTTTATTAATGGTGGATTTAGTTACTTTGGATAAAAACTGATGTTGGGTCTGAAGTGTTGGGGGGGGGAATTAAAATAAAAATTAAAACAGAAAGGGAGTTGCTTAAGGTGAAAATGTTAAAATGGTTATAAAATATTTGTAATTGTGATGATGCTAGTGTAACATTGGAAGATGGATTATATGCTTGTTATCAAAGACTAGAGGTTGGAAATATTGAACTTGTTGGAAACTTCAATGTATCAGATTGAAAACCCACAAGAAAATATATTGGAATGAGGAAGATGGACTGACTATACTTAGAATAATTATTGGATGAAGAAACATCAAATATTTTTTGAATGGACATTTCCTTCTTCTTTGTTTTTCTTTATGGAGAAGGGGAGTTGAGGTTCTGGGTAGGGATGGGAATTTATGGTTAATTAGGGTATTCTAGCTTATGATTGTTAGATCGTATGGAATGGCGGCGGCTGGATGGGGCGGGGCAATTGGAGCTCCGGCCTATCTTCAGGCTTACTTTCCGGCCCTCTCCCAGGCAGCGTTCTTCTCTCCTGGCCTATTTTCGGCGATCCTCTGGCCTCTACTTTGATCTCTGATGGCGATCCTCCGGCCTTCTTTTCGATCTCTGAAGGCGATGGTTTGGATGAGGGTTGTTTTGATCTTCGACCCCAACAACGAATACAGGACACAGGAGCCCCGGCTTAGCCTTAAGTTGCCTTGATTACAGCAATGGCAGCCCCGGCCTAGCCTTCGATTTAAGGAAGGGCCTTAGCTAAGCAACGGATATATGAATGTAAGACTCACGGGTCCCTACAGAGTGGGGGGGTGCGGCCCGCAGCCATTGCCATGAGGGCGAAGACGTCTTGTTGGGGATGGTAGATGACGCCTGAGCTATCTATGGCAGTAGTCGTAGTAGGCTTTTTCCATCTCTCCCCCCCTTGGAATTCCATTTGGACCGGTTAGGGCTGTTTTGGGCCGCCTATTTCTGCCTTGGTGGTCTGTATGTGCGATGGTGTTTCGTGATGGTGCACAATGCATGGAAATCCCCCCCCCGGACTCTGGAGCTTGGATGGGGGTTTGGACTTGGAGTTTTAGACTCCCCCCTAGACTCTGGAGCTTGGATGGGGTTTTTAGAGGGTCGTGACTGCCATTCCAGGCTTGCTTTAAGATCTGGCAAGGGCCCTGGGATAGCGTGTGTTTGCTGTCCGGGACTGGCCCTATTTTGGCCAATTTATGTTAAGATCTGCCATCCCCTGGCTCTTCCCTGCTCCCCCCGCTCTCCCTGCTGATGGGGAATGGGGTGTATTGGAGGGGAATAGACTGGCAGCTGCGTCATCTTAAACATCTTCTATTTTAACATCGTTTTGGGATTTCATGACAGAGCACCCATCTTGTCTTCACCATCTCGCTTTATCATCTTTATCATCTCTACCATCTTTACCATCTGTGGGCTTTTGTTATCGGCCCCTAAAATTATGACTGCCATACCATCACCAGTGGTCTGGGATGAACTCTTTTTATGCCAGTTTGCCCAATATGAGATATGAGATACTCTTCGTTGGAACTCCATCATCTGCGAGGTTCCCCTATCTCAAGGATGGGTTTTGGGACCCAGAGAAATGGCATGTGGCAAGAAGGAACCTTTGGGGTTTTTTAGATAGATTTTTAAGGGGAGGGAGGGGGAAGCCGGGTAATGGGGGATACTCATTGGGGAGGGGTTTTTTAAAGGGGGGAGGGAAGAGTCGGGTAGGGGGAGAAACCCGTCTGGCAGGGTATGTCCAGTCCCTGCGTCTGCTCACAGCATCATTCTACCTAGTCCGAAGGGGGGCGGAAGGGGGTGTTCATAGTGTAGAGTATCGTTCCATCTGTACGGTAAGTGGGAGGGGCAGATATGGTGGAGGCGAGGGGCCGCATCGTTCTTTGGGAGCACGTGTTCGCTGTTTAAAAGCGATCATGTGCTCCGGCCCCTCAGTCCTTACTCGTTCCCCAGATGGTCAAGACCCTCAGAGTTTGGGTCTTCGGCTGATGCTGTGCAATGCCCGGTCCGTGGTTAATAAGGCTCCCCTGATTTGTGATCTTATTCAGAGGGAGGCCGCGGACTTTACGGGCATTATGGAGACCTGGTTGGGTACAGAAGGGGGTGTACCCCTGGTTGAACTGTGCCCTCCGGGTTTCCGAGCATTCCATCAGCTGAGAGCCCAAGGTAGGGGTGGAGGGGTGGCGGTTGTGATTAGAGAAAGTCTAAAGCCGAGGGAGTCCACTGTACCTGAGATAGCCGGTTGTGAATCCCTCCTTGTGAAGTGGGGCCATAGGAATCAGATGAGTTTGTTGATCACGTACCTGGCTCCTTGCTGTGTGACTACAGCCCTACCTGAGCTGCTGGAGGTGCTTGCCGGAGTGGCGGTTGAGATTCCCAAACTTTGGTCATGGGGGATTTCAACTTGCCATCGGGCGGCTTGTCATCAATGGCAGTCCAGGAGTTCCAGGCTTCCATGATGGCCTTGGACCTGATTCAAGTAACTGATGGCCCTACACACATTGGGGGTGGCACACTGGACTTGATTTATATCTCTGGACAGTGGTTTAATGATCTGGAATTAGGAGATTTAGTGATGGAATCTGTGTCATGGTCAGATCATTTTCTCCTTCGCTTGGACTTTCGGACCGCCGCTCACCACCGCAGGGAGACGGAACCAATGCGTTGGTTCTGTCCAGGCGCCTGATGGACCCTGAGAGGTTCCTGATGAAGCTTGGGCCATTCCCTGAGGATCTTGCCCACGGCACGGCTGAAGAACTAGTAGCGGCCTGGGAACAGGCCGCGGCTGGGGCTTTGGACTGTGTCGTGCCTTTGCGGCCTCTGACCCGGCGTAGATCTCAATTGGCTCCTTGGTTTTCTGAGGAGCTGAGAGAGATGAAACGCCGGAGAAGATGCCTAGAGAGTACCTGGAGGTCTAGCCGTTCTGAGGCTGATCGGACACTAGTTAGATCTTTTTAAAAATTAAATTATTATTATTATTATTATTATTATTATTATTATTATTATTATTATTATTATTATTATTATTATTATTTTTTCTAAGACCTACCTAGTGGCACTGAGGGAGACGAAACGTTCTTACGTTTCCACCCTCATTGCGTCGGCAGATAACCGCCCAGCCGCCCTGTTTCGGGTGACCCGCTCTCTCCTTCATCAGGAGGGCGGGATGACCCCTTGCAGGGACGTGCTGAGGAGTTTAACGGTTATCTATACGATAAAATCGTTCAGCTTCGGGATAGTTTAGACCAAAATTGCGATGATCCAAGTGAGATGACGGAGACGCCTCTTGTTGAGGTTATTTGGGATGAGTTTGATTCTGTGGCTCTCGAGGACGTGGACAGGTTACTGGGGAGACTACATGCGACCACATGTTTACTGGACCCTTGTTCCTCCTGGTCGGTGCTGGCCACACAGGAGGTGACACGAGGCTGGCTCCAGGGAATTATAAATGCTTCATTGTTGGAAGGGGTTTTCCCCGCCGCCTTGAAAGAGGCGGTGGTGAGATCCCTCCTCAAGAAGCCTTCCCTGGACCCGGCTATTTTAGGAAATTATCGTCCAGTCTCCAACCTTCGCTTTGTGGCGAAGGTTGTAGAGAGTGTGGTGGCATGGCAGCTCCCCCGGTACCTGGATGAAGCTGTCTATCTAGACCCGTTCCAGTCCGGCTTCCGGTCCGGACATAGTACGGAGACAGCTTTGGTCGCGTTGGTGGATGACCTCTGGAGGGCCAGGGGTTGTTCCTCTGCCCTGGTCCTGTTAGATCTCTCGGCGGCTTTTGATACCATCGACCATGGTATCTTGCTGCACTGGTTGGAGAGTTTGGGAGTGGGAGGCACCGTTTATCGGTGGTTCTCCTCCTATCTCTCTGACCGGATGCAGACGGTGTTGACAGGGGGGCAGAGATCGACCGCGATGCGCCTTACTTGTGGGGTGCCTCAGGGGTTGATTCTCTCACCTCTCCTGTTCAACATCTATATGAAGCCTCTGGGCGAGGTCATCAGTGGCTTCGGGGTGAGTTACCATCTGTACGCTGATGACACACGGGCCACCCCAACGAAGCTGTTGAAGTGCTGTCCCGATGCCTGGAGGCCGTACGGGTCTGGATGGGGAGAAACAGGCTCAAGCTCATCCCTCCAAGACAGAGTGGCTGTGGATGCCGGCACCCCAGTACAGTCAGCTGCAACTGCAGCTGACTGTTGGGGGCGAGTCATTGGCCCCAATGGAAAGGGTGCGCAACTTGGGGGTTGTCCTGGATGGACGGCTGTCATTTGAAGATCATTTGGCAGCCGTCTCCAGGAGAGCTTTTTACGAGGTGCGCCTGGTGCGCCAGTTGCGCCCCTTCCTTGACCGGGATGCCTTATGCACCGTCACTCACGCTCTTGTCACTTCTCGTTTGGATTATTGCAATGCTCTCTACATGGCGCTTCCCCTGAAGGGCACCCGGAGGCTTCAGTTAGTTCAGAATGCAGCTGCGTGGGTGATTGAGGGAGCCTCACACTGCTCCCACGTAACACCTGTACTGCGCAGTCTGCACTGGCTTCCTGTGGTCTTTCGGGTGCGCTTTAAGGTTTTGGTTACCACCTTTAAAGCGCTCCATGGCTTAGGGCCCGGGTACTTACGGGACCACCTGCTGTTACCTTATGCCTCCCACCGACCTGTACGCTCACACAGAGAGGGTCTTCTCAGGGTGCCGTCCGCCAAGCAATGCTGGCTGGCAGCCCCCAGGGGAAGGGCCTTCTCTGTAGGAGCTCCTACCCTTTGGAACGAATTTCCCCCTGGTTTGCACCAATTACCCGGCCTTCGGACCTTTTGCCTTGAGCTGAAAACGCATTTGTTTGTTCAAGCGGGACTGGCTTAAATTTTTAATCCTAAATAATTTTAATCGGGGTTATTATTTATGAATTTTAAGGGTTTTAAATTTGATCGTTTTAAATTTCGGCCATTTACGGATTATGCTTGTTTTAAGTTTTTGTTTTAATTGTACATTGTGTTGTTTTTTATAATTTGGCTGTACACCGCCCTGAGTCCTTCGGGAGAAGGGCGATATAAAAATCTAAATAAATAAATAAATAAATAAATAAATAAATACCTTGTATTCTGCTCTGGGAAATCAGGGGGGAGGGGGGGCCGGGGTTGCTGGTGGGTGGGGGGAGAGGGGTGGGATATAATGGGGAAAATATTATTGTAAAACTTTTTCAATAAAAAATAAAACAATAAAAAAAAATCGCTGAGGAAAGAAGGGATGCAAAAAGCAAGGGAGAAAGAGAAAGATGCATCCAATTGAATACAGAATTCCAGAAAATAGCTAGAAGAGATAAGAATGCCTTCTTAAACGAACAGTGCAAAGAAATAGACTAAAACAATAGAATAGGGAGGATCAGAGACCTCTTCAAGAAAATTGGAGATATGAAGGGAACATTTCATGCAGAGATGGGCATGATAAAAGATCAAAATGGCAGGGACCTAATAGAGGCAGAAGCGATTAAGAAGAGGTGGCAAAATTACCAGAAGAATTATACAAGAACGAGCTTAACGTCCCTGGTAACCACGATGGGGTGGCCATTGACCTTGAACTAGACATTCTGGAATGTGAAGTCAAATAGGCCTTAGGAAGTCTGAGCAACAGCAAAGCTAGTGGAGGTGTAATAGCTCAAGCTGGTAAAGCCTGTTATTAGAACACAGTAGCCTGCAATTACTGCAGGTTCAAGCCCGGCCCGAGGTTGACTCAGCCTTCCATCCTTTATAAGGTAGGTAAAATGAGGACCCAGATTGTTGGGGGGGCAATAAGTTGACTTTGTAAATATACAAATAGAATGAGACTATTGCCTTATACATTGTAAGCCGCCCTGAGTCTTCGGAGAAGGGCGGGATATAAATGTAAATAAATAAAAAAAAAAGGTGACAGTATTCCAGTTGAGCTATTCAAAATCTTAAAAGACAATGCAGTAAAAGTGCTACACTCAATATGCCAGCAAATTTGGAAAACTCAACAGTGGCCACAGAATTGGAAAAGATTAATTTGCATTCCAATTCCAAAGAAGGGCAATGCCAAGGAATGTTCAAACTATCGCACCATTGCACTCATTTCACATGCTAGCAAAATTATGCTCAAAATCCTACAAGCTAGGTTCTAGCAGTATGTGGACTGAGAACTACTAGAAGTGCAGGCAGGATTTCGAAGAGGCAGAGGATCATGGAGAAAGCTAGGGAGTTCCAGAAAAACATCTACATCTGCTTCATTGATTATGCTAAAGCCTTTGATTGTGTGGATCACAACAAATTGTGGCACATTCTTAAAGAGATGGGAATACCAGACCATCTTATTTGTCTCTTGAGAAACCTATGTGCAGATCAAGAAGCAACAGTGAGAACTGGACACGAAACCTCTGATTGGTTCAAAATTGAGAAAGGAGTTTGGCAAGGCTGTATACTTTTGCCCTGTCTATTTAACTTATATGCAGATCACATCATGAGAAAGGTGGGGCAAGATGAATCACAAATTAGAATTAAGATTGCTGGGAGAATATCAACAACCTCAGATATGCAGATAATACCACTCTAATGGCAGAAAGTGAAGAGGAACTAAAGAGCCTTTTGATGTTGGTGAAGGGGGAGAGTGCAAAAGCTGGTTTGTAACTCAACATTAAGAAAACTAAGATCATGGCACCAAGCCCTCTCAATTCATGGCAAAAAGATGGGGAAGAAATGGAGGTAGTGACAGATTTTATTTTCCTGGGCTTCAAGATCACCAAAGATGGGGACTTCAGCCAAGAAATTAAAAGATGCTTGGTCCTGGGGAGAAAGGCTATGGCAAAGCTAGACAGCATACTAAAAAGCAGAGACCTCACCCTGCCAACAAAAGTGTGTATAGTCAAGGCTATGGTTTTCCCAGTTGTAATGTATGGCTGTGAAAGTTGGACCATAAGGAAGGCTGAAAGTCTTTGAACTCTGGTGCTGGAGAAGACTTCTGCGAGTCCCTTGGACTGCAAGGTGAACAAACAAGTCACTCCTAGAGGAGATCAACCCTGACTGCTCTTTAGAAGGCCAGATCCTGAAGATGAAACTGAAATAATTTGGCCACCTAATAAGAAGGAAGGACTCACTGGAGAAGAGCCTAATGCTGGGAATGATTGAGGGCCAAAGAAGAATGGGACGGCAGAGAATGAGGTGGCTGGATGGAGTCACTGAAGCAGACAGCGTGAGCTTAAAAAGAATGGGGGATGTTAGAGGACAGAAAGGCCTGGAGGAACATTATCCATGGAGTTGTGATGGGCCAGACATTACTTCACAACTAACAACAACAACAAGCCAAAGGCAGAGAGCATAGACAAGTTGCTTAAGCAAATGCCATCTTGCTTCCTTTCTACTTAGGTATATTACTCCTAGCCACTTCATTTGTAAAGCAGTTGTGCTGGTAAATCTATATGAACATAGAATTCATTCTTAAAATATTTATTTAGAATGTGTTATACTAGAGAAAAAGTTAAAACCCTTATAGTTAATATATAGAAACATCATTATATCCCATACTTGCATTAAGATAAGGCAAACTGAGGAATGAACCAATGCAAGAAAATTATATAATCTTCTAAATTAGCCATACATAAATGGATTCATGAACATCATTCTTTTCCTGTATTGGTAAATAGTATTGTATTATGCAAAGCAAAGGAAAAGAGTAAGAAGTAATAAGCTAAAGAAATAAAAGCCCCAAAATCAATAGTGAAAAAAAGTAGTTATATCCAATTCATACCAACTCTCCATTCCTTCCTATCCTTGCAAACAATTCAAGCTTCCAGTATGTCAATAAATCACTTTATGTGTTTCAAATTATGAAGAACAAATTCCTCCCTGTTATTCTTCATAGGATCTCATCAAATCCACCCAACCATAAATTACTTGCTCTTCTCCTTAACCATTTAATATTTTATCAAATATTAGTTTTACAGTTCAAATCTCAGGCATTTTCTGAATGTTATTAAACCACTTCAGTGAACTTTCTTTTCCCATACCCAACTTTAGCTTCATAGAACAAAGTGGATAAAACTATATTTTTACACACCTCCATTTTTGCTTCTATTGACAAACATTCAGTCCTCACAACAGACCATATGTTATCTACTACCTTTCTTCCAGTAATTGCTCAATGTGAAATACTTCAGTATTTCCATCTTAAGGAAACTTTCTGTAGAGGGAATAGGGAATGGATTTGAAGGACAGGGGAAAGATCTTCTAGAAAGGCTACAATTAGACAAGCAAGTCTTGAGTCCCTTCCAAGAAACTAATTTGAGAAAAGGTCTCAGACAAGCCCCTTCCTAATTCATATGAAGGTAAACTGAGAGAGGGGACAAACACAACCAGGCCTGCAAGGTTCTGTCACCATAGTTGTTCCAATAAAAGTAGTCTTGGATGTATACAATACTGACTTCTTGGTTTGTCTACTTATAGGGCAGACATATTCTACCTCAGTACATAGATTCATCTGCTTGTTTTAGCTTTTCCCACTTATGCGTTATATGCAATTATTCACTCTATTTTCTCTGGGAGACTATTTATTTATTTATTTGTTCGTACTTTTATACCGCCCTATCTCCCTAGGGACTCAGGGCGGTTTACAGCCAAATAAAACATATATATATACAGAATAAAACATTAATTTAAAAAACTTATTAAATAGGCCGAATATTTAAAATAGAAATATAAATAATAAAACCCCATTAAAACCAGATTTAAAATTTAAAAATTCTAGTCCAGTCCTGCGCAAATAAATAGATGTGTCTTAAGCTCGCGGCGGAAGGTTCGAAGGTCAGGAAGTTGGCGATGTCCTGGGGGAAGCTCGTTCCAGAGGGTGGGAGCCCCCACAGAAAAGGCCCTTCACCTGGGTGTCGCCAGTCGGCACTGCCTGGCCGACGGCACCCTGAGGAGTCCCTCTCTGTGAGAGCGCACGGGTCGGACTAAAATCACTATGGTCTTTTACATGTTAATTTTCAGACCCATTTCTAACATTTTCATGGTCATGGTCACTTTACCATCTGCTTTGTCATCTGCTATCATCTTGACCAGCCCAGGATGAGCCTTTTGCCGGACCTTCTCAGTGATGCGAACATTTATTGCGGCTGACCTACTTGCCCTGCGAGATGCCCCTCTCTCGCGGGTTTGGCCCTCCAGATTATCGAGGGCCCACCTTGAGGCAGGCTTTGGGTCGAGAGGTGGCATCACGAAAAATAGGAGGCTTAGGGGTTTTTTAATTAGTTGTTTTAATAGATTTTTTAAGGGGAGTTTTAAAGGGGATTTTAAGGGTTGGGGGGGGAGGGATTTGATGGGTAGGGGAGAGAACCCGTCGGGGAGGGATCCAGCCCCTGTGCTTGTTCGCGACATTGTTACATCTGGTCTGAAGGCAGGGGGGGAGGGTTCTGTTCCAGGACTAGAGGGCTGTCCAATCTGTACGGTAAGTGGGAGAGGCAGATATGGCGGAGGGGGGGGGCGTATCGAGTGTTGGGAGCACGTGCTTGATGTTTGACGGCGATCACGTGCTCCGGCCCCTCAGTCCCTACCCGTTCCTCAGGCGGCCATGATCCTCAGAGCCTGGATCTTCGGTTGATGTTATGTAATGCCCGGTCCGTGGCTAATAAAGCCCCCCTGATTTGCGATCTTATTCAGGGGGAGTCCGCGGACCTTATGGGCATTACGGAGACCTGGTTGGGTCCGGAGGGGGGGGTTCCCCTCGTTGAGCTGTGCCTCCCGGTTTCCGAGCATTTCATCAGCCGAGGGCCCAAGGTAGGGGTGGGGGGGTGGCGGTTGTCATTAAGGAAGATCTAGAACCGAGGGAGGCCACTGTTCCTCAGATTGCCGGTTGTGAATCCCTCTATGTGAGGTGGGGCCATAGGAATCAGTTGGGCTTGTTGATCGCGTACCTGGCTCCTTGCTGCGTGACCACAGCCCTGCCCGAGCTGTTGGAGGTACTTGCCTCTGTGGCGGTTGAGACCCCCAGACTTATAGTCATGGGGATTTCAACTGCCATCGGCTGGCTTGCTATCGACTGCAGCTCGGGAGTTCCAGGCTTCCATGACGGCCTTGGACCTGATTCGGGTAAATGATGGCCCCACGCACATGGGGGGAGGCACACTGGACCTGATTTATATCTCTGGTCAGTGGTTAAATGATCTGGAATTAGATGATTTAGTAACAGAACCGATGTCATGGTCCGATCATTTTCTCCTTCGACTAGACTTCCGAACCGCCATCCACCATCGCAGGGAGACGGAACCTATACGGTGGTTCCGTCCCAGGTGCCTGATGGACCCTGAGAGGTTCCGGACGGAGCTTGGGCCATTCCCTGAGGATCTGGCCCACGGCACGACTGAGGAACTAGTTGCGGCCTGGGAGCGGGCCGCGGCTGGGGCCTTGGACCGTGTCGTGCCTTTGCGACCTCTGACCTGGCGCAGATCTCGTTTGGCCCCTGGGAGGGAGATGAAACGCCGGAGAAGATGTCTAGAGAGCACCTGGAGGTCCAGCCGTTCCGAAGCTGATTGGACACTAGTTAGGTCCTATTCTAGGACCTACCTAGTGGCAATGAGGGAGGCGAGGCGCTCATATGCCTCCACCCTCATTGCGTCGGCAGATAACCGCCCGGCCGCCCTGTTTCGGGTGACCCGCTCCCTCCTTCATCAGGAGGTGCGGGATGACCCGTTGCAGGGACGTGCTGAGGAGTTTAGTGGTTATCTATACGATAAAATCGCTCAGCTCCGGGATGGTCTGGACCGAAATTGGGATGATCCAAGCGAGGGAGAGGAGACACGTCTTGTTGAGTCCATTTGGGATGAGTTTGACCCTGTGGCTCCCGAGGACGTGGACAGGTTGTTGGGGAGACTTCACGCCACTACATGTTTACTGGACCCGTGTCCTTCCTGGCTGGTACTGGCCACTCAGGAGGTGACACGAGGCTGGCTCCAGGAGATTATCAACGCTTCTTTGTTGGAAGGGGTTTTTCCTGCCGCCTTGAAAGAGGCGGTGGTGAGACCCCTCCTCAAGAAGCCCTCCCTGGACCCAGCTATTTTGGGTAATTATCGTCCAGTCTCCAACCTTCGCTTTGTTGCGAAGGTTGTAGAGAGTGCTGTGGCGCGACAGCTACCCCAATACCTGGATGAAGCCGTCTATCTAGACCCGTTCCAGTCCGGCTTCCGACCCGGGTACAGCACGGAGACAGCTTTGGTCGCATTGGTGGATGATCTCTGGAGGGCCAGGGACAGGGCTATTCCTCTGCCCTGGTCCTATTAGATCTCTCAGCGGCTTTTGATACCATCGACCATGGTATCCTGCTGCGCCGGTTGGGGGGATTGGGAGTGGGAGGCACCGTGTATCGGTGGTTCTCCTCCTATCTCTCTGACCGGTCGCAGACGGTGTTGGCAGGGGGGCACGGGGTGACCGCGAGGGACCTCACTTGTGGGGTGCCGCGGGGTCGATTCTCTCGCCTTCTGTTCAACATCTATATGAAACCGTTGGGTGAGATCATCAGTGGCTTTGGGGTGAGATACCAGCTGTACGCTGATGACACCCAGCTGTACTTCTCCACCCAGGCCACCCCAATGAAGCTGTTGAAGTGCTGTCCGGGTGTGTGGAAGCCGACCGGGTCTGGATGGGGAGAAACAGGCTCAAGCTTAATCCCTCCAAGACGGAGTGGCTGTGGATGCCGGCACCCCGATTCAGTCAGCTGCAGCCGCGGCTGACTGTTGGAGGCGAGTTATTGGCCCCAAAGGATAGGGTGCGCAACTTAGGTGTCCTCCTGGATGAACGGCTGTCGTTTGAAGATCATTTGACGGCCGTCTCCAGGGGGGCCTTCCACCAGGTTCACCTGGTTCGCAGTTGCGCCTTCCTTGATCGGGATGCCTTGTGCACGGTCACTCATCGCTCGTTACCTCTCGCTTGGATTATTGTAATGCTCTCTACATGGGGCTCCCTTGAAGTGCACTCGGAGGCTTCAGTTAGTCAGAATGCAGCTGCGGGTGATAGAGGGAGCTACGTGTAGCTCCCATATAACACCGCTCCTGCGCAGACTGCACTGGCTACCTGTGGCCTTTCGAGTGCACTTTAAGGTGTTGGTTACTACCTTTAAAGCGCTCCATGGCTTAGGGCCTGGGTACTTACGGGACCGCCTGCTGTTACCACATGCCTCCCACCGACCCGTACGCTCTCACCGCCAGGGACTTCTCAGGGTGCCGTCCCCCAAGCAATGTCGGCTGGCGGCCCCAGGAAGGTCCTTCTCTGTGGGGCTCCACCCTCTGGAACGAACTTCCCCCGGGTTTACGCCAAATACCTGACCTTCGGACATTCCGTCGCGAACTGAAGACACATCTTTTTATTCGCGCGGGGCTGGCTTAAATTGATTTTAACAAATTTTTAAATTCTTAGAAATTAATTTTAAATGGGGTTTTTTAGCTTATTATATATTTTACTTCTCAGGCCAATTTTAAAATAAGTTTTTTAACTGCATTTTAAATTTGTATATTGTACCGTCTGTTTTATTCTTGCCCTGAGTCCTTCGGGAGAAGGGCGGTATAGAAATCAAATAAATAAATAAATAAATAAAATAAATTTTCTGCGGATTTGTGATTGCACCCAACACAGAAGAATCTACTGGACAAAATTGTATATACTGTACACAACATCTATTATACAGAGTTGTATGTACTATAAAAAGTACAGGCACATTTAAAGCCCCAGTAACAGATCTCTAAGGTTTGCATTTATGATTTGCTTTCCATCAGTACATAGTGTTACTAATTGATAGCCAGCAAGGAAATAACTGAAAGAGGGTAATCTACTAGATAAAATCCCCATCCCCAGCAAATTGCATGTATTCCCTGCTTCCCTACCTACTGAATAACTATTATTTCTTCTGGAAAAGAGGCTTGTTTACTTGCCAGGACAGTAATACTGGCCAGAAGTATTTGGCATCCAGGTATTTAGGACTTATTGAGGTGGACAGTAATATCCCTGGCAGTGGCAGGAGCCCTCTGACTCTGGAATAATTATATGGTACTTCTCTGAGTCATTTTTGGTTTATATGTTTCCCAACCCATTTGCATGAACATGATTTTTCTAGCCATTTTACTCCTGCTCTAGAACAATCATTCATCTGGAGGAAGTTACACAGGTCTTAGCCTCAAGTGAAATCCAAATATTCCTTCCAGCCAGAGTCTTCTTAAATGAAAACTTTGAGGATGCTAATGACTGATCTTAGTATTAAGTTTTTTGGGGTGTAATAATGCTAGTAATATTCCTGGAAGGACCTAATAAGAGAAAGAAAAATAAATCTAGGTTTGAAGCATGTAAAACTCACTGCTCTCCAAAAATAAGAAGGCACTTTAATCATGGCTCCTCTGGAGCTGGAACCATTTTATTTCCTGAGAATTCCTGAGAGTATTATATTGGTGGAGTTTGGTAGGTCAGTAATAATTGTCAACTTGTTGACTAATTCATTTTCCTACAACAATTGCTATAGCTTTACCTGTATGAGTGTGGGTATATATTGATAATATATAAGCAAGAACTGAGATACTAATATCCTGGCATTTTTATTGTTTTATTGTCTCAGCAATAAGGATTGTGGTTTTCTATATAACACAGGCATTGCTTAGTGTATAATAAAGCCAGGGGCAATTTTTTTGAGTCTTGATGAGGTCAATGAAAAACAAGAATTTACTAGTAAAAATAACATAGCCAAAGGCTCCCAAAATCTATAAATAAACATAAGTAAAATAAATATCTGTTTCAAATTTCAGCTTTAAAGCCAGTCAAATGTTCAGTTCAGATGTTCATATGCCCTCTTGACAGGGCAAATTTGATTTAAATCATAACAAAATAACAGAGTTGGAAGGGACCTTGGAGTTCTTCTAGTCCCGTGATGGCAAACTTATGGCAGACGCCGTGCATGCCAGGTGAAATGGCTCTGCGTGCCACTTCCAGCACGCATGCCATAAGTTTGCCATCCCATTCCTCTTCTGGGTTTCCAGCGCATGCATGCACGTTGGCCAGATAGTCTTCTGGTTACTGGTGTGCATGTGTGTGATGATCAGCTGGCCTTCACGTGTGCGACAGTGCCAGAAACCGGAAGATCAGCTGGCCAGCTGATTGTCACACACACATGCGTGCCAGTAAACAGAAGACTAGCTGGCTGGCGTGCATGCGTACCCCGGGACATTCACCCCCTTGCCAGCCATGAGCGCTGCCCCAGTTGCTCCCCTGCACCCACCCACATGCCTGCCTTGTCACCGACACCGCGAGGAAAGGCCCTGAAGCTGCGCTGCCTAGGACCCACATGGGCTGCTGAAGGGGGATTCCAGGCATGGCTGGCTGGATGCTGCCTGGAGTGCGAGGCTGGCAGGAGGATGAGGAGCCTCCGCTGCCTCTTAGCTGGCATGAAGAACCTGCTGACACAGCCTGCCACCACCCTCTCTGCTCCGCCGGCTGCACCTGCCATTGGAGCTGAGAGCTTCTGTATCTCCCCACCAGAATGACTTCTGGCATGGCCCCAAGCCTCTGGCAGGGAGGGAGGGAGGCCCAGGCACTTGCCACCGCCACCCCTGGCAACGGCAGTTCTTGCACTGCTGCTTCCCCAGTGGCAACAGAAATAGCAGCCTGGGGCTTCCCTCCCTCCCCGCCGGAGGCTTGGGGCCACTCAGGTGGGGAGACAGGGAAGCCCCAGCCTAGCTGGCAGCTCTGCTTCTTTTCCTCTTCTGGGTTTCAGTGTGCCCCCTCACCCCTCGCAGCCAGGAGAAGGAGAACCCGCCAGTGGGGAAGCAAGCTATGCCCAGGAGGACTGGAGGAGAGCGTAGTAAGCGATGTGCCAGCTGGGAACTGGTTACGCTCCCTTGGAAGAAGTGGCAGGAGAAGGTTGCACCAACCTTTGCCGGCACGAATGGCCATGCTGGATGCTGCTCGAGATTGGCAGGAGGAGGAGGAGGAGCGGTGGTGGCAGACCGGCAAAGTTTGTGGCGGCAGATCGTGCCAGCAAAGTTTGGTGCAGGAGTCTTTCCAGGCCCAAAATGGGACATGGGGGGGCACATGTGCGGGTGGTGATGGCAGCATCTCGGCTGGGCCACCTCGGCCTCCAAATGTGTGGCTTCCACCACCCTGCCTGGGCTCCTCCTCCTGGGAGTCACTGGCCGAGCAGGTGCGGCTGGCAGGGCTTTGGTGGATCAGCAGCCGATGAGGGTGGGGGAGATGGGCTGCCTGTGCAGGTGACCACATGGCCATTGTCAAAACAGGGCCAAGAAACCCTCTTGGCTCGCTCCCCCACCGCACATGTCCCCTGGACTGTGGGCATCGCCATCTCCCCCTGCAGTGACCAGAGAGCCTGGTTTGGTGGCGGATATGGCAAGGGTCAGGCAGAGGTGCCATCCAATCAGAGCACAGCCAAGCTCCCACCCAATCAGTTCAAACCCCCACTAGCAGTTAAAAAGGAAGAAACAGCTGCAATCACACATTGCTCCTAGAAGCACGAAGCTGTAAACACCTAGCCTGAAGATGACGAATGAGACTTCGTCGAAACGTCGCCAAGACACTTCCAATTTTACGCGGGAGAAAACCCGAATAACCAAAGACATACATATATATATATATATATAGCCATATACAAATCCTAGGAGTTTGTCTGAACTAAGGTTGGTTGAAGTTTGGCTATTGCAATGAAGGGGCTTGTTGGGCAATTCCTATTGTGGCTCAGGGCTAACCCTCCCTTTGTTCAGACCTTGCTGTAGGGAGTAATGGATTACCAAATCTGCATTTCTAAAAGCTGTCCTCATCTTAGTATCTGTTTGGGGCAGGTAGTTGGGGCTCTGAGTTTCTGTCTCCCTTTTAAGATTTTTATTTCTCTTTTAGGGAAATATTTTATCCTGCCTTTTTAAATATTTCTCAAAATATTTCATTCTTCTAGGAGAGGGGTGGGTGCTAACTTTCTACAGTATGCTAAAGATTGTCTAGGTTCAGCAGCTTTGGCAAGTGATACAGGACAGTCTGTAATGAGCATGTGCTTGGAGCTCCCTTGTGTATGCTGAAATACCCTCTGGTTATCTTGGGAAAGAATTTCCAAGGACATCACAGATTTGTAAACTGGGATGAAGATTCTGAAGTGTCATAATCACAGGGTATGACTTTAATAACTTCTCATCTCTCAGTTTAGATGACCACTGGCAAAATGGAGGCAGAGCCGGTAGTGGAGAGGGGGAAGAAATTGCTTCCCCAATTAATAGCTTCTGGAGCTATGGTGGCAATCAATGTATTTGTTCCAAATAGATTTTGAAATAAAATGGGAAAGAGTGTATCAGAAATTTTTTTGATATTATTTTACTTGGAAAATATGCCTGGCCCTCATATTTCATAACATTTTAAAAGAAAATTAACCATATTTCTCCCATTTTAATGCTTTTTTAGAATAGATAAGCCATTTCCTGGATATTGTATAATACCCTGTATTTTGCCTCCACCGGAATAAATACAGTATAGAGGATTCATCATTTCTCTAGTAATTGGTTTCACTGAAATAGAGAAATTGTCTCGGTGCCAAAATATTCATGAACTTATAGATGATATGCAAGCTATTCCCCACTCAAATGGATGATGCTTAGAATTACTATTATTTTAAAATGCCAAAATGTGATGATGTGGCTAGATTTTGCTATCTTGCAGATCTTTAATTTTAATTTCTTAAAATTAAATCAGTAAATTAAAATGGCTGCAACATTATGTAAAATTGTGCAATCTGCCACGAAAAGGTTTGGAAATTGTTAAGTCCAGGTGATGGAAGAGACAGGACGTGCTTGAATAACAGGAACAGCTCTTTATTCAAGTAGATCAGAACAACCCAGCGGCTGGCCTGTCTGACAGCCTACCCTTTTATAGGAAGCTGTCAGACGGTTCAGCCAATGAGATTCAACTATTTTCCTGCCATTCTGGAGGACCTGAGTGAAGCCTAAGCTCATTCTAAATTAAGTATTCTACACCCCTTCCCACCAGGATGGAGCAATGGCCAGTCAGGTTGTTGCTTATGGTATGTAGTCATGCAAATAGGCAGGGCGTTGTCATGCTCTAGTTGACCTGCGCAATTCAGTTGACTGTTCAGTGGCTGCCTGATTGGTCAGACCTGCCGCTGCTCTTGTATTCACCAATTAAGCCATCTGGACTTCGTCATGGGGCGTGGTTTGTTTATCCAGGCCCAGCCCCTCAGGAGGTCCCCACTGGAGTGCTGGTTCCTCAGGTGGGTGATACCAGGTTCTAATTGGGTTGAGTTGACTTTAGGTGTATTGTTTTGTTGGCTAGGGTCTGTAGGGTTGTGACTTTTGTTGGTTTGAGCTATTTCTGGTTGCCTTAGTGTTGATTTTTCTAATCGGCCTCGGAGTTGGTCCAAGTGCCTTCGCCAAAGTCTGCTGTGCTTCAGTTCTAGTTTGTATGAGTGAGGGCTGGTAATTTCAAGCACCTTGGCAGGAATCCAGAGAGCACCCCCAGTGTAATTGTGGGCATATATTTGGTTACCTATGTTAAAGGATTTGATTTTCCTTGTAGAATCAGGGGATGTTTCTGCGATATAATTTGGGTGTAGGTGGTCTAATTGTGATCGGATTTGCCAGCCCATTAGCAATTCAGAGGGGCTTCTATTTGTAGTGGCGCTAGGGGTGATGTGTTCGACTAGGAGAAATTTGTCAATCTGGGATTGCCGATCTCCTGGGCCCATTCCTGAGAGGCCTTCTTTAGTTGATAGCACCATCTGTTTGGCCTGCCCATTGCTGGATGGATGGAAGGGTGCAACGAGGGTGTGCCTGATTCCAGCTCGGTGAGGAATATTTAGAATTGAGTGGCTATAAATTGGGGCCCATTTTCCGAGACCTATACATCTGGGGAGCCATGAGTGGAGAAAAGCCTCTGTAATACTCGGATGACTCTCTGCTGTAGTCATTGACATGAGTATTATTTCTAGCCACTTAAGAGTATGCGTCCACAAGAATCAGGAATGTTTGGCCCTTTACTGGACTCACAAAATCTATGTGCATCCATGACTGGGATGCTTTCGGCGTTTCCCATTCCCATTCCTTTGCCGGGGCAGAGGGAGTTGCTGGTCTGGATTCCTGACAAGGTGTGCACCCCTTCCTTGACCGGGACGCCTTACGCACGGTCACTCATGCCCTCGTCACTTCCCGTCTGGACTATTGCAATGCTCTCTACATGGGGCTCCCCTTGAAGAGCACCAGGAGGCTCCAGCTAGTCCAGAATGCGGCCGCGCAGGTGATAGAGGGAGCACCGCGTTGCTCCCACATAACACCCATCCTGCGCGGCCTACACTGGCTGCCAGTAGCCTTCCGGGTGCAATTCAAGGTTTTGGTCACCATCTTTAAAGCGCTCCATGGCTTAGGACCGGGATATCTACGAGACCGCCTTCTGCCGCCGATTGCCTCCCAACGACCCGTGCGCTCCCACAGAGCGGGCCTCCTCAGGGTGCCGTCAACCAAACAATGTAGGTTGGCGACCCCCAGGGGGAGGGCCTTCTTTGTGGCAGCACCGGCCTTGTGGAAGGAGCTTCCTCCGGGGTTACAACAACTCCCCGACCTCCGGGCCTTCAGACGTGAACTGAAGACTTTATTATTTCAACGAGCTGGACTAGCCTAAGAATAAAACATTTTAGTTAAATTTTAAATGGGTTTTTAACCGGTCTTTACCGTTTTAGTGATTTGGCTATTATAATATTTAGTTTTAATTGGGTTTTATATTGTTATTTATTATATTGTTTTATTTTAACATGGCTGCGAACCGCCCTGAATCCTGCGGGAGATGGTGCGGTATAAAAGTTGATTAATAAATAAATAAATAATAAATAAGCTACTCATCTGGCTATCTCCCAATCCATATTAGGCCACTAGACGTAGCTCCTTGCCAATGCCTTCATCCTGACTATCCCAGGATGCCCCACATACAAGACCTCTAGCATCTCTCATCTTAATTTAGGGGGTATAACTACCCTTTCCCCCACAACAGACAACCTTTAACAACAGACAATTCATGCTGGTGCACATAAAACGGCTGCAATTCCCCTTTCCCCGGACTGTTAGGCCACCCACTCCAAACATAGTTTAAAATTTGTCCCAAGTTCTTATAATGGGGCCAGAAGCAATGTTCTTTTTTTTTTTTTTTTTTTAGTGAAAGAGTTTTAAAAAAACAAAAACATTTTTCCCCCTTTTTCCCCCCTCCCTCCCAAAAAAAACCAAAACACCCCCCTCCCTCCCCCACGCCCGGCTTCCCGGGTCAATCACAAGGTAAAGTCCAATCCAAATAACCACATCCAAAGCTTTTCGTCTCCCAACCCCCTCCCCATTACATAAAATAACTTTCTAATTATTCAAAGGCAATCTGATATTTCTTAATCTGATATCTGTTTTGTAGATAATCAATCCATTTTTTCCATTCAATTAAATATCTTTCCTGCGTATTGTCTTTTAAAACGCTGAGATTTTAGCCATCTCAGCCAAATTAATAACTTTCAATATCCATTCTTCTATTGTAGGTATCTCTTCTTTCTTCCAGTATTGTCCAATCAACAGTCTTGCTGCTGTTATTAAGTTCAAAATCAATTTAGTCTCAATCCCTGTACAATCCATTATAATTCCCAAAAGGAAAAATTGTGGCAGGAACTTTATCTTCTTCTTCAGTACATTTTGAATAATCCACCAAATTCTTATCCAAAAGACCTTAATTTTCTTGCAAGTCCACCAAATATGAAAATATGTAGCATCATCACAATCACACCTCCAACATTTCGCTTGGATATTAGGATACATACATGATAATTTTTTGGGATCTAAATGCCATCTATAAAACATCTTATAAAAATTTTCCCTTAAATTCTGTGCTTGTGTAAACTTAACATTTCTAACCCAGATTTTCTCCCATGTTTCCAACATTATTGGTTCCTGAATATTCTGTGCCCATTTTATCATACAATCCTTTACCAAATCCTTTTCCGAATCTATTTCAAGCAACACATTATACAATCTCTTTATATGCTCCTGGGTCTGATTTCTAATTTGCTTTATTAAATTTTCCTCCCTTTGCATTATACCAATTTTTTGATTTTCTTTCCATCTAGCACTTAGTTGCCTATATTGAAACCAAGTATATTTCCTCCCTTCTTCATTTAATACCTGTAATGATTTTAATTGCAATCTACCTCCTTCAGCATACAAAAGTTCTTTATATGTAATCATTTCCTGTTTCTGTTCTATATTTATATTCTCTATTGCATGTCTAGGGCTCGCCCATATAGGAATCTTGTAATCTAATTTATAGGAATATTTATTCCAGACCCGCAAAAGAGCACTTCTCAACACATGATTCTTAAAAGCCCTATCCACTTTTTTTCCATAAAATAAGTACGCATGCCATCCATATAACAAGTCATAACCTTCTATATTCAAAATTTTTTCCTCTGTTAAGTTAAACCAGTCACTTATTACTGAAAGGGTTACTGCTTCATAATATAGTTTAAAGTTAGGCATTCTTAAACCACCTCTTTCCCGTGAATCCTGTAGTATTTTCATTTTAACCCTCGCCTTTTTACCCTGCCATATAAATTTATTAATCCCACTCTGCCAATCTTCCAAATTTTTATCCTTTTTAATTATAGGTATCATCTGGAACAGAAACAAAAATCTAGGTAACACATTCATTTTAATAGCCGCAATCCTTCCCAATAGGGATAACTGCAATTTCTTCCAGCCACTCATATCATTCTGAACTTTTTGCCATAGCAAGTCATAATTATTCTTATAAAGTTTCTTGGTCGATGAGCTAATATAGACCCTAAATATTTAACCTTTTTACTACCTCAAATCCTGTCATTTCTCTAGTTTTTGTTTCTGTTGTATAGACATATTTTTAATTATCACTTTTGTTTTATTCTGATTTATTTTAAATCCTGATACCTTTCCATATTTATCAATTACTTCCAACAAAAATCTACTTGAATTTATAGGATTGTTAACGTAACCACTACATCATCTGCAAAAGCTCTAACTTTGTACTCATATTGTCTAATCTTAATTCCCTCTATTTTCATTAATTCTCGTATTTTATCTAATAATGGTTCCAGGGTCAAAACAAACAATAATGGTGATAAGGGACATCCCTGTCTTGTTCCTTTCGCAATCTTAATAACTTCTGTCAAACTACCATTTACTATAATCTGTGCTGTTTGCTCTCCATAAATCGCTTTAATTATTCTAATAAAACAGTCTCCAAATTGCATTTTCTATTAATTTAAATAAAAATCCCAATGCAATCGATCAAAGGCTTTCTCTGCATCCAAAAAATAAGTGCTGATGAAGTATACTGCTTTTCCAAATATTCCAATATATTAATAATCTGTCTAACATTATTCCTCATCTGCCTCCCCTTTATAAAACCAGATTGATCAGTATGAATTCTTTGTTGTAAAACTAACATTAATCTATTTGCTATTATTTTTACAAAATCTTATAATCATTATTTTAAAAGTGAAATCGGCCTATAGTTACCAGGTTTAGAGCAGTCTTGCTCCTCTTTTAGTATCAGTGAAATAAAAGATGTTTTCCATGACGGGGTATTCCCCACTCCTAATTGTATCTGATTAAATAATTCTTTAAGTGGGCCTAATATTTCATCCTGTGATTTTGGTAATTTTGCATGTATAGGTATCTTCTTGGAGGAGGTTCTCTTATCCCTTCTTGTATCAATTACTCCATTCCAGTCTCCTAATAAAATAAACGAACTATAATCCCAGAGGGTCAACCTCTCATGTAACATTTTGTAAAACTTTTCTTGTTGCTGATTAGGTGCATAAATACCTATCAACAAAGTCTTTTTTGCATCTATCACCAGTTCAATAGCAATAAATCTTCCTTGAATATCTGCCTCAATTAGCTTAGCTGGTATATCCTTCCTGATATATACAACAATTCCATGCTTCTTTTCCAAAGCTGATGCAACAAAATGGTTACCCAATTTTGAATTAATTAAATATTTTTGGTCTGATAATTTTATATGTGTCTCTTGCAAACAAATCACATCATTTTTAAATTGTTTCAAGTAGTGAAATATTTTCCTTCTTTTCTGAGCTGAATTCAAGCCATTAACATTCCATGACAAGATTCTATTTGCCATTACTGGCCTCCTGAAGCTTTGAAGCAGACAACGGAAGCTCCTCCTCCGGTATCTTCCGTCTAGCTCCTCCCACAGCTTCCATAATGGGATCCTGACTTTTACTTTGAGACTGTTGCTCTTCTTACGCTTAAGGGCCCTCTTGTCACCCTTTGCTCTTGTGGTTCCTCTAATACTGGCAGCAATAAAGGCTCTTGGGTCACCACGCCTTCTTGAGTCTCTTGAAGTTTTCTATCACTTCTATTTCGACTTTCAAAACTGTAGAAAGAAAACTTTGCCTTTAAAACAGTGTCAATTCTATATCTCCTTCCTTGATAGAATAGTGTCAGTCCAACTGGCACCTCCCATCTGAATTGAATCTGATGTTTTTAAGTTCTTGTGTAAAAAGCAAATTCCTTCCTGTCTCTTAACATCTTTGAAGGAATCTCTTCAACACCTTCAACTCCTGTTCTCCAATTTTAAAGTTGTCTGATATGAAACTTGCAGAATTTGATTTCTCATAGTCCTTTTCACAAAATAAACCACAATGTCCCGAGGAAGCTTTCTCTGTCTTGCAATCCAAGAATTAACTCTATATATTTTATCAATTTGGTAAGCTACCCCTTGGGGGTCCGCTTCAATAAATTCAGCCAATGCTTCTGATATAATTTTTCTTAAGTCTTCTCCACGCTCTTCTCGCATACCACGAATTCTAAGAGCTCCTTCCATAAGTTTATATTGTAATATCACAACCTGATCTTCATTTTGATCCACTTTTTTCTGAACACCTTTCATTTTGTCTTCTAAATGCTTATTTGACTGAGAGATCTGTTGCATTTCCACTTCCAATCCTTCAATTTTTTTACTCAGTCCTTGAACTGCCATAAGAATATCTTCTTATTTTTGCATTAAAATTCTCCATCATCTCTTTTGCCTATCTTCAGAAAGTTTTAATTGTTCTTTCAATATTTCCTCAAGACTTGGTTCAGATCCCTTCTTCCAGAAGGCTTTAAAGGTTTAGCTGCCATTCTGGAGGACCTGAGTGAAGCCTAAGCTCATTCTAAATTAAGTATTCTACACCCTTCCCACCAGGATGGAGCAATGGCCAGTCAGGTTGTTGCTTATGGTATGTAGTCATGCAAATAGGCAGGGCGTTGTCATGCTCTAGTTGACCTCGCAATTCAGTTGACTGTTCAGTGGCTGCCTGATTGGTCAGACCTGCCGCTGCTCTTGTATTCACCAATTAAGCCATCTGGACTTCGTCATGGGCGTGGTTTGTTTATCCAGGCCCAGCCCCTCAGGAGGTCCCCACTGGAGTGCTGGTTCCTCAGGTGGGTGATACCAGGTTCTAATTGGGTTGAGTTGACTTTAGGTGTATTGTTTTGTTGGCTAGGGTCTGTAGGGTTGTGACTTTTGTTGGTTTGAGCTATTTCTGGTTGCCTTAGTGTTGATTTTTCTAATCGGCCTCGGAGTTGGTCCAAGTGCCTTCGCCAAAGTCTGCTGTGCTTCAGTTCTAATTTGTATGAGTGAGGGCTGGTAATTTCAAGCACCTTGGCAGGAATCCAGAGAGCACCCCCAGTGTAATTGTGGGCATATATTTGGTTACCTATGTTAAAGGATTTGATTTTCCTTGTAGAATCAGGGGATGTTTCTGCGATATAATTTGGGTGTAGGTGGTCTAATTGTGATCGGATTTGCCAGCCCATTAGCAATTCAGAGGGGCTTCTATTTGAAGTGGCGCTAGGGGTGATGTGTTCGACTAGGAGAAATTTGTCAATCTGGGATTGCCGATCTCCTGGGCCCATTCCTGAGAGGCCTTCTTTAGTTGATAGCACCATCTGTTTGGCCTGCCCATTGCTGGATGGATGGAAGGGTGCAACGAGGGTGTGCCTGATTCCAGCTCGGTGAGGAATATTTAGAATTGAGTGGCTGTAAATTGGGGCCCATTTTCCGAGACCTATACATCTGGGGAGCCATGAGTGGAGAAAAGCCTCTGTAATACTCGGATGACTCTCTGCTGTAGTCATTGACATGAGTATTATTTCTAGCCACTTAAGAGTATCGTCCACAACGGAAGCTCCTCCTCCGGTATCTTCCGTCTAGCTCCTCCCACAGCTTCCATAATGGGATCCTGACTTTACTTTGAGACTGTTGCTCTTCTTTACGCTTAAGGGCTCCTCTTGTCACCCTTTGCTCTTGTGGTTCCTCTAATACTGGCAGCAATAAAGGCTCTTGGGTCACCACGCCTTCTTGAGTCTCTTGAAGTTTTCTATCACTTCTATTTCGACTTTCAAAACTGTAGAAAGAAAACTTTGCCTTTAAAACAGTGTCAATTCTATATCTCCTTCCTTGATAGAATAGTGTCAGTCCAACTGGCACCTCCCATCTGAATTGAATCTGATGTTTTTAAGTTCTTGTGTAAAAAGCAAATTCCTTCCTGTCTCTTAACATCTTTGAAGGAATCTCTTCAACACCTTCAACTCCTGTTCTCCAATTTTTAAAGTTGTCTGATATGAAACTTGCAGAATTTGATTTCTCATAGTCCTTTTCACAAAATAAACCACAATGTCCCGAGGAAGCTTTCTCTGTCTTGCAATCCAAGAATTAACTCTATATATTTTATCAATTTGGTAAGCTACCTCTTGGGGGTCCACTTCAATAAATTCAGCCAATGCTTCTGATATAATTTTTCTTAGGTCTTCTCCACGCTCTTCTTGCATACCACGAATTCTAAGAGCTCCTTCCATAAGTTTATATTGTAATATCACAACCTGATCTTCATTTTGATCCACTTTTTTCTGAACACCTTTCATTTTGTCTTCTAAATGCTTATTTGACTGAGAGATCTGTTGCATTTCCACTTCCAATCCTTCAATTTTTTTACTCAGTCCTTGAACTGCCATAAGAATATCTTCTCTTATTTTTGCATTAAAATTCTCCATCATCTCTTTTTGCCTATCTTCAGAAAGTTTTAATTGTTCTTTCAATATTTCCTCAAGACTTGGTTCAGATCCCCTTCTTCCAGAAGGCTTTAAAAGAATCAGGAATTCTGTCTTCAAAAGAATCAGGAATTCAAAGTTAATAACTCTCCTTCCCTCCTTTCAGTATAAAAAAACTCCGTTTGTAACAATCCACAAGTAACGCTGCTTCATCGTACTAAAAAATTTTTACTTTCACTTTTAGACGCCATTTTAAAAGTCAATTAATCAAAGACAAAGAAAGGTTTCAAATTTCAAAAAGGGAGTCGGTACTTGCCATGCTGAGATTGAAGATTGTGAAAGATTGAACGCTTGTGAAATTCCCGTCTGCTTGGAATATCAATCAATTTAATAAGTCCTCTAGTGCAGAAGCGACATTCCTCTCCTTTTCCCTGATAAAAACAGGGGCGTGCTGAAGTTGGAAGGAGTGGAATTCGGTGGGGTCATAAATCCAGGAAAATTCGCTCTTGAGAGCAAACCCCCTGTCAGACCTGCCACTCTTCCACAATTCTGATAACCTCTTTCACCCAGAGATTATGCTAAGCTCAGTGAACAGTGATTTATTTTCTGTTTCACTGACTTTTACAATCTTCTAACACGGAGTGCTCTGTTTGAGCACCCAGCAGGAGGGTGACGTCACTGGAGCCTCCAGAAGCAATGTTCTTGATCAGTAGTACTGATGTGACAGGAGCAGGGTCCTTGAGCAGATTAGGAAGTGGGCACCGGCTGAGTGTGTCCAAGTGGCCTATGGTTTTTCCGGGCCGGTGGACCAGCCGATATTTGTAGGCTGCCAGAAAAATCGTCCACCTGGTCATTTGTGACAACAATACGGTGGGCATGGGACGGTCCCTGGCCAGTAAGCCCACAATGGCTCATTGTCAGTGATCAGTTTGAAGTCTCTCCCATAGAGATATTTGTGGAACCGCCAAATGCCAGTGACTGCAGCCAGGGCCTCTCTGTCCAGCTGGCTGTAGTTCCGCTCGACTGCAGCCAGAGTCCTGGAGTAAAATGCAGTTGGTGCCTCGGTTCCATTGGGCATTCTGTGGCTGAGGACCGCCCCGACCCCAAATAGGGAGGTGTTGCATGTCAGGACAAGGAGTAATGACTCAATGTATTGCATTAGAACACTTTCAAATGACAATAGTCCTTTTACAGCTGCAAAAGCAGCAGCTTTGGCCCGGTTGCTTTGGCTTCATCTAGCCAAAGCAAATGACTCGGTTGCTTTGGCTTCATCTAGCGCAGTCTGCAGAATGAGGTTAGACTTCACTAACAGCCGCCTTTGTAAACTGATATCCCTTACTCTGCTGATGAATTGCTCTAGCAGCATGTCGTCCAACTCTCTATATTCACAATAGGCCGTGGCCTTTCTGAATGCCGCCACATACTGGTTGATGGTCTCGCCGCCTTCTTGGATTCGGCGGTAGAATTCGCGCTACCTCACAAATTTAAGATTGTAGCGGTGCGTAGTGCGCTTGGAGTGCATTCTAGAGGGTCACCCAGGGCACTGCTTGTATGGCTGTAGGCACAATGAGCACTTTAGCCATGTCAAATACGCTTGAGCCACAATAACTGAGAAAGAGTTCTCTCTTTTTATTGTCAGAGAGACCAAGGAGGTCGTTAGCTTCAATGAAGCACTCAAACCTCTGCATATATGAGTCCCACTGGTCTGTGGTTGGGTTGAACAGAGCTGGTGGAGCATGGACGGTCATTTTGATGGTCAATACAGATTTGACTGTGATGAGGTCATGATTGACGGTTACCCGACTCCTTTCACCGCAGGGCGTTGCTCATGATCAGCTCTTTTGTTATTCAGCTCTCTTCCAATCCCACCTTTGTCACCAGTGTTAAGTCCAGGCAATGGAAGAGACAGGACGCAGCTTGAATAACAGGAACATCTCTTTAATCAAGTAGATCAGAACAACCCAGCAGCTGGACTGTCTGACAACCTGCCTTTTTATAGGGAGCTATCAGATGGCTCAGCCAATGAGATTCAACTATTTTCCAGCCATTCTGCTGGACCTGAGTGAAGGATCTTATGCTCACTCCAAATTAAGTATTCAACAGAAATAAAAGGAATAGAGATATCACCGCTGTCCCGGTGCCTGGAAGCCGTACGGGTCTGGATGGGGAGAAACAAGCTCAAGCTCAATCCCTCCAAGACAGAGTGGCTGTGGATGCTGGCATCCCGGTACAGTCAGCTGCAGCTGCGGCTGACTGTTGGGGGCGAGTCATAGGCCCCAATGGAGAGGGTGCGCAACTTGGGCGTTCTCCTGGATGGACGGCTGTCTTTCGAAGACCATTTGACGGCCGTCTCCAGGAGAGCTTTTTACCAGGTTCGCCTGGTTCGCCAGTTGCGCCCCTTTCTAGACCGGGATGCCCTATGCACGGTCACTCATGCTCTCGTGACATCTCGTCTGGATTACTGCAATGCTCTCTACATGGGGCTCCCCTTGAGGAGCACCCGGAGACTCCAGGTAGTTCAGAATGCGGCTGCGCGGGTGATAGAGGGAGCCCCTTGTGGCTCCCATGTAACACCTCTCCTGCGCAGACTGCACTGGCTGCCTGTGGCCTTCTGGGTGCGCTTCAAGGTTCTGGTAATTATCTTTAAAGCGCTCCATGGCATAGGGTCAGGCTACTTACGGGACCGTCTGCTGCCACCGATTGCCTCTCACCAACCCGTGCGCTCTCACAGAGAGGGACTCCTCAGGGTGCCGTCGGCTAGGCAGTGCCGACTGGCGACACCCAGGGGAAGGGCCTTTTCTGTGGGGGCCCCCACCCTCTGGAACGAGCTTCCCCCAGGACTTCATCCACTTCCTGACCTTCGAACCTTCCGCCGCGAGCTTAAGACACATCTATTTATTTGCGCAGGACTGGACTAGAATTTTTAAATTTTAAATCTGGTTTTAATGGGGTTTTATTATTTATATTTCTATTTTAAATATTCGGCCTTATTTAATAAGTTTTTTAAATTGTTGTTTTATTCTGTATATATATATGTTTTACTTGGCTGTAAACCGCCCTGAGTCCCTAGGGAGATAGGGCGGTATAAAAGTACGAATAAATAAATAAATAAATAAATAAATAAATAAATAAATAAATAAATAAATAAATATTAAAAATAATTAGGAAGGAAAGTACAGATGGATGCTAGAAAGAAAGATTATGGAGATTAGAAGATTCAAATGTAGAGGAGGCAAAGGGAAAACTTGAAAGAGAACGATAAAGATGCAGGAATATTAAAAGGATTTCTTCTATTACAGCTTCCGTTGTCTTTCTCTATGATAAGATGCTGTGACAGGAAACCAACTAAAGAAACATAAAATCAGGATCTGGGACTTCCGGTTTGGCACCGTAGGTGATGGCGGTGATCTTTACGATCACCAACCTCTGGATTATGTGGAATCGCTAGGACAGCTTAAATCTGCTGTCCAGCGGTTCGGAAAACCCCCTCTTCGGGAGAAGGAGAAGGGGTGGGCTGGGGGCAGAGGGTGAATTTCCCTAAAGCCCTGAGAAAAAGGGGTTTGAAGGGTTAAGTTCCTCCAGTAACCAAGTGCTCCAGATCCGAGGATTCTTCTGCTTTGGCGGAACCAATCACCACGACCAAACGCCGAGATTTATTTTGGACAATAAAGGATTATACCGGACAGAACGAAAGTGGGAGAACTTTATGCAAGTAGCCAAGCCGATTCCCCGATACCTTGTAACAAGCTTGAAAACAGTAAAAAAATGGAGGTGAATTGTTAACAAGTTAACGAGTGGAAAGCGAAAGTGATACTTTCAGCGTTTGCGTCTGCAGTTGGTAATTTGCATGTTACTTGCTGCTTTTACTCTTTAACTCTTTGCTGCCTGCTGATAGAATCTAGGGGAGATTTTTAAATACTGCTTTAAAAGACTGTGTTTCTTAGAGGTTAAGAAGATTTAAAGTGAATATTAAGTTGGAAATAAATAAATAAATAATTTTATAGAAGATGGCAGCCAAACAATTAAAGTCTACTGTAACAAAGAGCTCTGGAACTTTATCAGCTGGTGCCTCTCCAGCTCATACAGCAGAGACTAGAACATTGAATTTAGAGGCGTTACAAGAGAACTTAAAAGGCTTTATAGAAGAAAAATTTAAAGTAATAACTGATGAGATGTCTGAAATGAAAGAGCAGATATCAGAAATTCAAGTGGGAAATAAAGAAGTTAAAGAAGGATTTGTAATGGCAGTACGAAGTTTGGCAACGAATGTGATTTTATTGGAAGAGGAGGTTGAAGAAATTAAGCAACATAATTTAAAATTAGAAAATAAAATGGATGAATTTCAAAGTAAAATGGAAAAAACAGAGGATGAAATAGTTTTGATACAATATAGAAATATGGAATTTGCTCTTAGAATTCGAGGTTTGAAAGAAAATAAGGAAGAGAATTTAAGGAAAATTTTTTCTGAAGTATTTGCTGAGATATTAGCAGCTCGTCCAGCAGATGTGGCTTATCAAATTGATAAAATATATCGTGTGAATTCTTGGATAGCAAGGCAAGGGATGTTGTTATTTATTTTACAAACAGAACAGTGAGAAATCAGATTTTGCAAGCTTCATATAAGGGGGAGATGATTCAGATTGCTGGCCAAGATATTTTGATATTACAGGAAATCGCACCAAAAATGTTAAGGGCTAGGAAGGAATTTGCCTTCCTGGTGAATGAACTTAAAAAACATCAGATTGAATATAGATGGGATATTCCAACTGGTATAATAGTATATTATGCAGGGAAAGTACATCGTTTCAATACGGTTGGAAAAGCAAGAGAATTTTATGTTGAGGTATTAAAAGTTGGAAGTCTTCCCCCATTGGAAGCTAGAAGAAGGGAGGCTGAAGTGAAGGAAAGAGAAGTGAAGCAGGTACAAGAACAGATTGTGATGGAAGAAGATTTATTACAAGTGTTGGAAATACCTACGACGAGTTTAGATTCAAAAGAACAAAGGCTGACAAGAGATGGCAGAGATGACAAAAATCTCCGCTTACCTGAAAGACTATACACTAGAAAAATATATTTTAGAATGGAAAATGTGGATTGATTATATTTAAAATAAGTATCAGATAAAAAAAATATCGAATAGCATATGAGTAAATTTAGGAAATATTTTGTATTAGATATATTTTTGAAGGAGAGGGGAATTGAGAGTGTGACTAAGTGTGGTGTGACTAGAGATTATAATTTAGGAATTATTTTGGATTATGATTGTTAGTTTTGATACCCTGCATTTTGTTCTGGGAAGTCGGGTGGGGGTGGGGGTAAGGGGAGGGAATTGGGGGTTTGGTAGAGATGGAGTGATGGTTAATGTACAGGGATTATTGAAGAAATATAATTAATGTAGGGTCGGGTCTGCATAGTTACCATTTTAGAACGGTGAGGAGGGAGAAAAGAGAGAGTAGGAGGTAGGAAAGAGGAGAAGAGGAAGGAAGAGGGATAGTAGAGGGAGAAGGAAGGTGTAGGGTGGAGGGAGGAGCGGATGTAGATAAGAGAAGGAGAGGAAGGTTTGGAAAGTAAAAGAAGGTAGAAGAGGGAAGAGTGTTAAAAAGGGTGGTGGTGACTGGGCAAGCCCGACTAATTGTATATAACTGTACATTGGATGAATTATTTGATATGATTGTAAAAATAAAACTTTTTATAAAAAAAAAAATATCAGGATCTGATGTACTTGGAGAGCACAATGCTCTGATTATTAATTGTTTTTTTAAAAGAAGACAGCAAACACATTTCTCTTTTTACTTCCAATGGAAGGAGTTTCTTCCACAAACTTAATTACCATGCAGCAGAATGAGTGATTTCCAGATAACATCACTTCACACAGAAAACAAGGTCAATTTTCCCAGGGTACCAGGTTCCCCTAAAAATCCTCCATCTGACTTAGAAAACATGTTACCAGGTTTTCCTTTTTAAGACATAATTATCACTTGGAGAAACATGCTGTGCTGATTGTAGTCTGTGAGGAGCGAATGTCTCCCTGGCAGCTATCCTTCCTAAGAATAGCCTCCTTGAATGGCAATTAAGGTACAAAAATATTTTTCAATAGCAACAGTGAACCTCCACAGGCATTCAGAGATCTGGAAAATAGGACTCCGAGAAGTAGAACGCAAACTTAAAGTTGGCAGTACCTTTGGATGAAAGAGAGCAACATCTGGCCTCTGTCATCTTTCTTTGGCTTTCTAGATGAGTTTCAAATTCATCTTGGTGGATTTAGCTTATTGTACCTGCCTAAAGGAGTGTGTAACAGGTAACATTAACAGAGTTGGAAGGGACCTTGGAAGTCATCTAGTCCAACCCCCTGCTTATGTATATGAGTATACATTAGATAGGCCTGTGAGAATCACCAGTGGAAACCTAGTATGTGAATATTATTAAAGTAATATGTACTGCCTCTTTTTTTCTATGTTTTTCTATGATTTGGGAATAATGGTATTTTCATGGTCTGCACTCTTAATAGATCGTTATACCTGATCGTCCCCAAAGGCCAAGATCAAAACAGGAGAAGATGTTCTTTAGAGAGTAGTCCCCAACCTTTCTGGCTCTGTGGATTGGTGGTGGCAACGGCAGCAGTGGGGGGGGGGAGGGGTGGTTGTGTGCAAGTGGTGGGCAAGCAGGCTCATATATGAAATGCCATTTGTGCAATTGGAGTTTCGTGCACTCATTTGCACTCACTTGCAATGTGTGTGGCCCAGTTACCAATGGGCCATGGCCTGATACCCATTTTGGCTCCCAGTGAAAGAGTTATGACCAGGGAAGATGCCATGCAGTTTTTTCTAACACAATCTGAATTAGTTAAGAATAATATAACTTGGTGGGCAGTTACACTGACTTTATTATTCCCATATACAGACAAGTACAGGTAGTCCTTGACCTATGACTGCAATTGAGCCCAAAAATTCTATTGCTAAATAAGACACCTTCTCCTTGTCTTTTGGATTCATTTGTTGTCTACTCTGGCCTTTCCTCTGTTTTTTCTATTTTTTCCTCTATTTACTGGATTTCCTGTTCATTTTTCATTGTCATTTGCTGAACATTTTCTGGTCTCACAATTACAGTATATCATGTATCAAATCCTTTATTTCCCTGTGGGTCTTTGTTATAGTTTCATGAATACTTTGAAACATCAATCTACACATTGCCTTTAGCTCATTGGAGCAACTTCAATCTCATTCCATTTCCTTCTTGGTGTCACGAATGCCAGCCTATCTACAGAGGCTTGTGTGAATTGATATTTTACACTAAATTACTGGCTAAGCTATCATTTTTCTTTCTGGGCCTATCCTCCTCAACTTGGAGGATTCATTTCAGTCTGCTTGGAAGTTATTTTTTAAGTTCTGTTGGACTTTCTATTGTCTACTCTCCCTGGAATGATCAAGTCGGCTCTGAGTCAAAGGACAAAATACCAAAATTATCTAAGTAGGGTTCCAAGTGTCCCTATTATAGACAGCTGCAGGTATATAGTAGCATCCGTGGCATATTCTAGTGTCTAAATACAGAAAGGCCTTTATGTTTGCAAGTACAATACTCTTCTGTTGACTGTTTTGAAGAAATATAAGATTTTATATCTGACTGGAGAAACTGATTCTATTGAACATGTTCTTTTTTAGTGTATGTTCTACAGGAACATTCAAAATGCTCTTCCCAGGATGTACATTTTGAGACTATATTATAATCCACCTAATAAAAGTTGCTAGAGGGTTGCCCTGCAGCTTACAAAGCTGTAACTGATTGCTAGCAAGAGATGGAAGATCAGAGGGAGACTCCAGCTATACTTATGCTTTGTGATATGTGGAGCAAACTCTAAATCAACTGGGATTTAATTTTAAATTGTTATTGATCTTTACTTTATTATGGCTAGTATAGTTGTAATATTAATCTTAATTTCTTCTTTTAGCAGTATAAAGTTCACAGATCTATGCTAATAATGCTAGGTTTTAACCATTTTACTGTATTTTACAACTTAGTATTCAGTAGTACAATTCAGTAAATCTCATTAACATAATGTTCAACATTTTATTTTATATTGTATCTATATAGTTTAACAATAGTGTGCCCTTATGATGGAAATAGTAATACTTCAGTTTTGTTTTACTCTTTGTAGTCTAAATCAGCCTTTCTCAAACTTTTTACCTATAGAAACCTTTAAAATAATTTTTAAGTCTCATGGAACCCTTCATCAAAACTGGAAAAAATATGAACATTTCACAATATTATTCATTTTTATTTTATTTTGTAAAAAAATATATGCTGCCCATCTTATCACATATAATGTCTATCTTACACCACTCTAGTTTCAATCAAAACATGTAAATAGTACCCCCAGTGCAAGGTTACTATTGGGTGGTGCCTGAAGTTTAAATGAAATCATATGAAACCCCTAGTGACCTCTCCCAGGTGAGAAAGGCTCGTTAGTTTGATAAATTACTAAATACATAAATTAATTTGATAAATTTAACCTGGATATTTTTAGTATTTTATTATTTATATTGCTTTTAAATGCTTTTAGTGTGTGTATGTGTGCATCTATTGGATTGTTTTGTCATCCCATATGAATTTTGTATAAATTGAACTGGTTTTCTTAATGTTTGAAATTGATTTTTGATCTATTTTACCATACTTCTATTTTTAATACTTATTTTTGAGTGATGTTGCTAGCCCCTTTCATTTTTGAAGGAAAACTGGTGGTTATATATTATCTAGCATGGAAAATAAAAACAAGAAAGAGATTGAGCCAATTCCTCCAGTTGTGAAAGCGTCTCCATTTGTCTGAACCTGATACCATTGTGCAGGTTCCTAGACTTTCTGTTTCAAATTTGAAGTTATTGGTATTGCTATTCTATTTTTTAAAAAAGGTTCATATTTAATACATTCTACTTTAAAGATTTCCCTTTCCAAACTTAAAATTATTCTATTTCTAAGAAACCATTTATAGATCAAACAAATTAACTTTATTATATCCTGGTTCTGAATATTGTGAGATATTTTTGAAAAGGAGCCTTATAAAAGCTATGTGGAGGTTAGTGCAAAATGGATGAAATAGTTTCCTAACTGATGCAAAATACAGGAGGGTATAATTGGCTGATCTAAAAAATCTTCCCTGGCTGCAGGTTGGCTTACTGGGCCCAATTTAAGGTGTTGGTACTAACTTTTGACATCCTAAAAGGCTTAGGCTCTGATTATTTAAAGCCTTTTCCCAACCTCAGCAACTTTCAAGTGGATGAACTTCAACTCCTAGGATTCCACCAACAACTTATTTCTCTTTCCTGTTTTGTTTCAGGATGTGGAATGCCCACCTTCAAGAGCCAAATGCATTAGTCTCCGTTCTTTGAACATTTAAGAAGCCTATAGAGATCTATTTTACTGGAATTTGATTTTAGATATTATTTTAGAGATTATTTCAGTGCTAATTTTAAAACTCTTTGTATTTATTTATTTTTAAGATAGCCATTTTGGATGTTTTCTGGAGGAGAAAGTTTAATAGAAATGGAATAAAAACTGGATTGCATGTATAAATAATGCAGCAGATGCATCACCAAAAATGGTTTCTATAAATTGCATACAATGCTTGACCTTGTGACAGAAATAACCTATGTATATTGTACATGCAAGTATTTGCTAATTTGATTTTGCTAAAAAAGATACTTCAGATGATGGAAGAGAACCAATAACTCACTGTACTTGAATAGCTGAAATTCATATTTAGCAGATTTATTTTTTTATATTTTAGAAAAATTGAAAGAAATAAGCTACATTTCTTACTAAGATTAGTGTGTGAGCAGCAATTCTGATTATAAATTTGATATGACTATTAATAACTCTGTTTTCAGAATTCTTCTTATATCATTCTCTTTTGGCTAAGCCATTAGCTCGGCTAGATAGAATTTTTGAGGGATGCCATCCAATTTTCTTTCATAGAAATTCCCGGAGTCTTAGATGTACATTAAAAGGTAACGGTAAAGGTTCCCCTCACACATACATGCTAGTCGTTGCCGACTCTAGGGGGCGGTGCTCATCTCCGTTTCAAAGCCGAAGAGCCAGCGCTGTCCGAAGACGTCTCCGTGGTCATGTGGCCGGCATGACTCAATGCCAAAGGTGCACAGAACGCTGTTACCTTCCCACCAAAGGTGGTCCCTATTTTTTCTACTTGCATTTTTACATGCTTTCGAAACTGCTAGGTTGGCAGAAGCTGGGACAAGTAATGGGAGCTCACCCCGTTACACGGCAGCACTAGGGATTCGAACCACTGAGCTGCCGACCTTTCAATCGACAAGCTCAACGTCCTAGCCCCTGAGCCACCTGAGCCCTTTTAGATGTACATTATCTTTATATAATTCTCAGAGGTAGAAAATATCGTAACTTTATTCTTTATTAAAACACATTATGGTTTAAATTATTTTAAAATAGTATTGAACATCACAAAATATATTTATACCATCAAAATCACTAATGGTATCATAAAGTATTTATATAATCAAATAAATTATGTAAGTAAGATGTCATTTGCAGTCTAGTTTGCATAGCTGGGATTCTTTTTTAAAAAAATACATAAATTATATTTTTATTATTCAATTTTGAAGAATAATATTATTTCAATAATTTATCTATTATGTTTGATATTTGGAAATGGATAGCCTGAAATAACACGATATTCTATCTAAAGTATTCTTTATCACAGTCATTCTTGAGATAGATTTATATGGGTAAACTTATACTCCTAAAAAATTGGACACACGTCTAACCTTTCAAGCTCCATCGCATTCCTTGCCATTGTGTCCATCGCATTCCTTGCCATTGTAAAATAAACCCCCTTCTTGCAAGTACAATGAAGTTTTTTTTTACAACGTGTTTCCCTGGACACAACGGCAAGGAATGCTATGGAGCTTGAAAGGTAAGACCTGCATCCCGCTTCTCGCCTGCCCCACTTGCCACCCCCAAACTGCATCCCTAAAGGGAGTGGGTGACTAAGCAAGGGGCAGGAGCCCTGCCATGACCGGCGAGGGGGGGAGAAGAGATGGCAAGGGGATCCATGTCTTGCTCCACACGTCTTGCTTCTCCCTGCTCCACCTGCCACCCCTCTCGATAAAGAGATGGCAGGGAAGGGAAGCAGCCAGGCTGCTGTTGCTATTGGGGTGGGACGGGACATTTTGGGCTGCGAGATGCGCATCTTAACTTTCCAGCTGTGTGGTGTTCCTCACCGTTGTGTCCAGGGAAACACATTGTAAAAGAAAACTACTTGAGAGTTTGAGAAGTTTGATTGAACTCATGAGAAGGGTTTTTTTTACAACGTGTTTTCCTGGACACAACGGTGAGGAACTCCACGGAGCTGGAAAGATAAGACGTGCATCCCGCTTCTTGCCAGCCCCACTTGCCACCTCCAAATTGCATCCCTAAAGGGGGCAGGTAGCTAAGCAAGGGGCAGGAGCCCTGTCATGCCCAGTGAAGGGGCAGGGAGAAGAGATGGCAAGGGGGTCATGTCTTGCTCCACATGTCTTGCTTCTCCCCTGCCCCACCTGTCAGAAATGAGTCTTTGTGAGACTCATCATGCCGCTTCTGCCTTGTGGAGCAGGACTCTGCAAGGATTGTGCCATTGCACACACGAACGGCAGCACTGTCATGAGGTTTAACATACCGGCGCAGCCGCAAGCAGCAGGATGCCAGCTGTGCTGCTATGATGAAGCTTGCAGCAGTGCTGCAGTTCGTGCGTGCAATGGCACAACAAGCCTTACAGAGTCCTGCTCCACAAGGTGGCGGCAGGACATGTCAGGGCAGCGGCAGCCAGCCGCATGGCTGGTATGAAGAACAGGGAGGAGAAGCGGAACATCCAATCCCATGCTCACGACTTCATCCACCCCAAAAATAATAAGTCCCCCCCCCGATAATAAGACCAAGCCCTTATTTCAGGGTTCAAAAGAAAATAAGGCCCTGTCTTATTTTTGGGGAAACAAGGTATATATGGAGATGTTATGTACTTTCAGACAATTTGTACCAATTTAAAGTTGGCTGTTTGGAAATGAGGAGGAAGGACTAAGTCTAACCTCCTACCCTGATTAAGGGTTGGAACAATATGCTTTCAATGCTGGATAAGGCTAGGAAGTGGGATGCAAGTGATTTGTGTACACAGCTCCAAACTTCTATGATTCAAGATAAGGTTCATATTTGTATTGGAAGCCAAATTGCCATCTACTGTGAATAATAATTGATTTTTTATTTTTGTTTAGACTGTATCTGCATGTGTTGTAGCACAGCAAAACCGATGCACTTTTCAGTTCAAATTCTTAAGTTCTATACATGTTCTTAAGGTAGTTAACAATGAGGACATTTTAAAATTTTGCAGTCATGATAGGCATTGTAGAGGAAAAGCAAATCTTCATCCACAGCACTCCTGAGCCAGAAGGTCTCCAGGTGTTTGAGGAAACTGGGATTCCAAGAGAGATTCACACAAAGAGAAAGAAAGATTGTGGAAACCAACTGCAGTGGAAGGAGTATTCAAGAACCCACGAGTTGTGTTCTAACAATGATTAGCCACAAATATGGCTGCAGGTTCCTTCTGTGCAGCTGTGGCCCAATATATGTGGTTTCCTTGCAGGCTGCCATGTTGCCTGATCATACAGTGATACAAAAGTTTTTTTCTGGCTGGAATTAAATAAAGGTGGAATCTGTCATTTGCTTTATGTTAATATAACACCCTAATACTGGATGATAAAATTAGTTAAAGGGTCTGGAAGGAAACAAATATTGTGATAGCATTGCAGCTAAATTGACTGGGGTGAAGCTTGTCATGGCAACCTATGCCATAGAACAACACTGAAGCTTTACTACATTGAAAATATGGTACAGGAGACATTGTATAATCTCAATCTCATAAACTGACTTCTGAAACATTTAAAAAAAGAATGGACTGAGACTGTACTGACAGACTAGGTACTTACATTGCAATTTAACTTTTGATTTTCTTAAAGAATTGAGTCAGTCTTCAAGTTGAGGTCTTTATTTTGGAGACTCTTGTCTGTTTTCCCTTGAAAGAATGCAGGGGAACGCCACAAGTTGGTTCATTTTTATTCATTGTTCCAATTGAAATGGAAATCTCAGAGGTGCATTAACTGAATAACTAAGATTAAATATCAAACTAAGATCTTTGTTCAACAAGCGATAATGGCCTATTTCACATATAATACTATAAATGATAATCCATAAAATGGTTGGATTGCATATCATATTAAGCCAACAGCAAACAAATTACCTTATTGCTTAGTTTATCTTTTGGTTACTGGGAATAATTACCACTTGGAAGTCTATGGAGATTCTCAGTCATCCAGGTCATGACTGTCCCAAAGGTGCTTTTTTAAGAGGCACCTGGACTTTTTTTTTTTTGAAGACATTTTACTTCTCATTCAAGAAGCTTGGTTGAGAATGGTGTTGCTGAGAGATGGAATAGAGTCTTACAAACCATTAAGGACTCACTGCTGGAGGATTCTGGTCTAAGCAGGTCATATTGGGGTGAAGCCATGTTGACTGCTAATTATTTAATTAATAGGCTGTGGAGTTCATCCATAAATGATACTCCATATGCAGTGCTATATGGGAGAAAACCAGCTCTGGCACATTTAAGAGTTTTTGGAAGCAATGTGTGGGTGCATATTCTAAAAGCAATTAGAAGAAAGGGACAACCAAAGACTAGAAAGCACAGGTTTATGGGCTATGAGCCAGGTTCAAAAAGCTATGGTTTTAGTGGTGGGAGCAAAAGAATAGTGATTTCCCAGTCTGCTAGTTTTGCAGAGCAAAATTGGAAAAGAATTGTTGCAAATTTATGAAATGATTCAATTAGTGACGGTGATCCAGTTAGTAATGGTAACTCATTTAGTGATGGAAACTCACGGTATCAGCATTCAGGGAGGAGAAGCTGAAAAAGTAAGAGGGTTGAAACACAGGAACTGTCAATGCCACGCAGGTCAGAGCAATGGAACAAGGGGATTCTGCTAGGGGATTCTCTGACAAGTATTCTGCTAGTAAAGTTAAAGTGTATAATGTATAGTATGAGCCAAGAAACTATAAGGAAGTATTGGCATTACCTAAAATTGAACAAGTAAAGTGGAAAGAACCCATGGACAAGAAAATGAAATCCATAGATGAACAGAAGTGTTCACATCTATGACTTTGCCACAGGGTAGCAAAGCTGTAGGATGCAAGTGGGTATACAAAAAGAAAGTACTGCCCAATACTGAGATTCAATCTAAAGCAAGGTTAGTGGCACAAGGTTTTTCTATGATGAGGTATTCGTGCCAACTGTAAAGAGTGAAAGCATAAAACTTGCACTAGCATTGGCAGTAGCATGTGGCCATAAAATTTGGCATTTTGACATAACCACAGCATTCTTCCATGCAGAATTAGAGGAAGAAATTTACATGATTCAAGCACCACGGTATGAAAGTAAAAAGCCTAACATGGTGAATAAATTGAATGAAAGTAAAAAGCCTACACAGTGTATAAATTGAATTTATACACTTATTTTTAGTATTTTTAAATTTAAATTTAATTTAATTTAATTTAAATTTGATTAAATTTTTAATTTAATATTTATAAATTATTACCATTTATGGGCTGAAGCAGTCAGCCAGTAATTGGAATATATGTTTAGATACTATATTGGAGGGTTTTGGGTTCAAGAGTTGCAATGCTGATGGTTGCATATACACTGGAAAGTTACAAGGGTGGGGATTGTCAACTATTAGCATTTGTGGGTGATCTTTGTTTCATTGCAAAGGATTTATCACAGTAAAAGGGTTGTCAGGTATTTGAAGGGAACTGTGAATGTCGGTCTTCAAATACAGGTATCTGTAGAATATTAAGGTAATTTGATTTTGTTTCTATTCTAATTATGAAATGAGAAATGTCAGAGTATAAATATTCATAAACTGGAATAGATCAGCCAATGAATAGGCATAGCAACTAACTCAGCCAATGAGGTCTGTTTAGGAGCTGAGACAGACTGGAGTCTGGAGTCTTAGTCTGCAGCTTCTGAGTCTGTGCAGAGAAACTGAAACTAGTCTGCTGTTGGAACTGAAAGCAATCTCTCCTCTGAATCTGCTGTTGGTATTGAAAATTTACTTCATTTATTATTGTATATATAAAGAAGTTAATGAATCCTGCTGCATCAGTTTATCTGTGTGTACTTCTGGATTTGATTTTTGCAAGAAACTCTGACAGTTTTGTTTGTTTGTTATCATAATGGAACTGCTTTTGAGATAGGTTACGATAATTGTTCCAGTCAATAATGGGATTCTCTTCTGATATTAAGATTGGCACATAGTATTTAAACATCACTTCTGGTTTATGAAATAGTTTTTATTTTCCTTTCTTTCTGGTATGTGTCCTATATGTGTATTTATCTATACATTGTACTTTAGGGTTCTTACCGTCTTACATCCTTTCTCAGTTTCTTAAGGGGAGATAACACAAGAATGATCTTCCCAAGTTCTGCATCCTGTTGGCTAAACTAGCCTATTTCTCCTGGGTCATTTCGCAGTTTGCTTTTGCTTCTGCAGAGTATTGAGAGGAAGGCAAAATTTGTAAAATGAAAATGTCCTTCTGCAACATTTTTCAGTTTTATCATACAAAGTATCCGGAGCAAGACCAAAAAGAAGCTTCTCCTGCAGTCCATCTGTGATTGGTGACCTGATTGTTTGACAGACATGCCCCCTGTTTAGCAGTAGAAGCCCCAATCCCTGGCTTTGGTATCTTACATGTAAGTGTTCACACAATCATGATCTGATTGTAACAACTGTCTCAGAGTGGTGGGCCAGCCTCAGTGTGGACTGATGGCTCTGCTTCATCTTTTTCATTTTTTTCAGGCTGATCTACTTTCTTCCTGCTCCCAATACGATGAAAGGAAATGGCAGCTCTGAGGCACACCTGCTGGGGTTTGCAAGTGCCTAGGTGGCCTCAAACCTCATTGCTCATCCCTTTTACCAGCAAGGTAGCAGTGTAGCTGCTGCAGGAGAATTGGGTGAGTTCAACAATTGACTTTTATGTAAAAACAAACTTCAGGCTTCCAGTTCTTTTTACTTTACTAGCTCATTAATTTTTCTTCTTTTGCTAAGAAATAAAACCACCTGAGAAATGTGGGGTAGAATAGATGGAATATTAAGAGAATTCAAAGTTGTTGTTTAAGAACATAGCAGTTGGAATCATCTTCTATGATTTGTACTTCATTTGATTTCTCAGATTAAAATAGAATGAGATAAGGCATTTAGTCATTTCAACATGATAGTTTTGTAACCTCAGCCCAATAGGTTTCCCAATAAAGATGAGACTAATGGCATTTCATCTACAGAAGAACAGTCTGTTCTATATATTTAAGGCCTTACTAGCAATCCCTAGCAGCAAATGAAATTCTGCTACAAAACCTTCATCTATCTAACCGTACAGAAAGCTCAGACCCCAAAATCAAGTGACTAGATTCAATTAACAGTTTAATTACAAATATTCTTTGACTTACAATCACAACTGGAAGTGGAATTGTGGTTCTAAGTTATTGTGGTTGTAAGTTGAGGCAATTTGTGATTGGATTGGATTTTTCAACCATTTTTATCACTGTTGTTAAGTCTCTATGGTTATTAAAGGAAGCATATGCTCTTAAGAACCCAATGGGTGTTTTTGTGAATGGCAAAAAAGTCACAAAATGCAATCATATGACTGCAGGACACTACAACTGGTCATAAATTCAAGCTGGTTGCCAAGTACCCAAAATGCAATTATGCGACCATGAGGGTGGTTGTAACTTTGAAGATGGGTTGTAACTTTTTTTCAAATCCATGGTAGTTTGAATGGTTGTTAAGCAACCAGTTGTGAGCTGAGGGCTATCTGTAGTTCCTCCACTGATATTATTTCATTACAGATCCAATTGTCTTGTCAGGTTTTGAACTGGGTTTAGAAAGTTGCTGAGAGAAATATCTTTTTCTTCATTGTTATCCTAGTCAGGAGAGCTTGACTCCAGGACTCATTCAAAACTGGCTAGGGGATTTATTCCAGTTGCCTTTTTCTCTTAATGCTCACCTTGAATTTACTTACCTTGACTGCTCAGATTTGGCTAATCTACATTGACTGGAATTTTTTGCATAGATCTGAAATCACTGGATGTGTTGGTGAGCCTCAATAACGGCAGAAAAAAGCACATATGTTTTGTGTTTTTCTTCAAGATTTTGATGATTTAATTGCAGAAAAATGAAGCATGGTTTGAGCACTCTCCTGTACTAATTTCCAAGGCAGATTACCATAATGCCCTATTTGAGTAGGCCAGAAATTGTACTCAGTGCAAACTTTGGCTAAAGATTGCTGATCACAACTTCCTTCTGGTAGAAACCTAAAATATATATTTATTAAATTTATATGGCACCTATCAAATATGGGGGCTTACAATGTTATAGTTAATGATATAAAACAAAGCATCAAAAATTAAAACATTGGGCTGCAAAATCAAACCGTAAATTAACAAATTCTTTCTGTAAATTAACAAATTCCTTGTGTGTCCAATCACACTTGGCCAATAAAAGTATTCTATTCTATTCTATTCTGTTCTGTTCTGTTCTGTTCTATACAGCAAAGTGATCAAAGAACGAATGGGTACATGGGGTGGAGGTAGGATCTTCTACCAGTCTCTAGCCACTTCCAAAATGAGACACCTCCCATATAAAATATTGTTCCTATGAATGCTGATCTGACACCTCCTTTGATATAATTCCAGTGCTAGACTAAAACAACTTTAATTTCCCATTAATATTATTTGAGAGTTGTATTGGATTTCAGTGCTCCTGTACTATCTATTGTTTAGATGTTATTTTTTGAATTGTATTACATTTTGAATAGTAATTACATTTTAATTTCTCTTGTACAAGTGGCCAAAGAGAACTATATGAACTAAAAAACAAATAAATATTTAAATAAAACATTGTTTATGAAGTTATTTGTTAACATAAATTGTTTGAATGATGGCATCATAACTGAATGAATGTTTGGTTTATATGTCAACACTAGATGGCAGTGCTACTTCCATTTAGTTTTTTAAAGTTAAGTATTTCTAACATGTTTTCAAATTCTTTCCAATCTTTTTTCTTCAAACTAGACCAAAATTATATTTGCAATTTTGTGAGTTCTGTATTTTTTTTTGACGTGATATACAATAAAGGGGCATAAAGTTATGCAGTATTAATTTTAATTAAATTGTCTTCCATTTGTGGTTAGTTCAGGCTTATCATTAAAAGGAATGTAATATACACTAGATAATCGGTTCATCTTTTTTTTTTTTTATCTCTGGATTTAAGTTGGAACTCTCTAGTTTGTTAGATTAGTGATGTTGCCTTTCTCCATTCCTGTATTCATGCTCCTCTTTGCCAGCTTTATCCCCTTGGTTCCGCTATGCTACTTAGCAACTACATTCTGACTAAATTAGAGCATTCTGTGAGTTGCTGTTCCCAGGCCTGCATCTGTTCATATCAGAAAGTTAATTCAAGCAATGGTGATTTTCTTTGCAGCCACTTAAGACATCCTAAACTGGGGGTGGGGATGGTATGTGTTCGTTTTTTATTCATTGTCAGTCCAAGTCAAAAGGGTTTTCCTTGCAGCTTCATAGGAGGAGCACATTAGTTTTGGCTGTTAAGGTTGGGAAAAAGCTCTGACTATTTCTCTAAGCATTTAATCTGCAAAGCACACCAGTGCCTTATTAGCATATAAAGGCATGGTTTTTTAAAAACACAGTATGTCTATTACCTGGGTTGAATAATTAGAAAAAAAGTGTGACTTTTGTAGTTTGGGGTCATTTTGGTTCTTAGTCGAACTATGATTTAGGTATTTCTGATGCAATCTCACTTCACAAACCTCAGGCGTGGTTGATAGGGCTATCACTTTAGTAGTACAAAAAGATCAGAAATTTGCAATTCAGGTTTACTGCATTAAAGAGGCTGCTTATAGGACTATATCTATCTTCTCTGAGGATGAGCCTTGCTGAGAGATAAGTAATGTGTTGCCTGCTTCCTGATCTGTCTACTATATACCTTTCAACAGTTGGTGAAGGCCTTTCTGAATCACTGTCCATCAAGCACATGCTAGGTATATGAGCCTCAGGATTATCCTTTTCCCACCCGAAAGCTTCAAAGTATGCCAGGTGGACCTAAGAAAACCTTGTTCACGATCTTAATACCTGCAAAACAATAATCATACCACACAAAACAAGCACCATCTTCTCTCTGGCTTAGTTATCCAGGAATAGAAATCCACTCACAAAAGAGGTCAAAGCCAAAAGGAGAAATACCTGATACAGACTAATTTCTGACATAAAATATAGGAATCCCTGCGGATTTTACTCTGGTAACCATAGCTGACTGTAGGGGTTGATGCTCATCTCTGTTTCAAGGCCATTGACATTTCTGTGGTCATGTGGCCAGCATGATGTCATGAAGCACTATTACTTTTCCACTGTTACTTATTTATCTACTTGCATTTGCATGCTAGGTGGGCAGGAGCTGGGATGAGGATGGGAGCTCATCTGTTGTGTGGTACTCGGGTCTTAAACCCGCGTTATCAGGTTTATAGCCTACAAGCCCAGTGTCTTAACCACTGAGCCACCGCATGCCTGACAAAATCTAAGGTAATAAAAAAGCACCTAAAATACAAATAGCAATAAGAACATCCTGTGTAATGATGGGTGTACCCTCTTGACATAAAGGTAAATTATCTTTCTACTCATTACACAAAGTTCTTATGAATATGACAAATAGATACATTAGTCATGATGTGGGTTTTAAATCTGTGAATTAAAAGAGAGCAATTTTCCTTTTTAATCTGTTGAATTGTGAGGATGAGGTGGCAAATTAAATTAAGGAATGACATCTTCATGTATCTTTTAGGAAAGATCCTATGGTATGTTCGTTACCTTGAGTTATTTATATAAAAAAGCAGGATTAAAAAAAACTTTTAAAAAGTCTAAATGCTTTTGTAGGAGCAATGATTTTATTCTGTTAGCAACAAAAAGGATAGTGTGAGAATCTTTGTGACTATGAGAAATTGTGTGGTCATGGTCCAAATCAATGTTTCTGCCTGGCAAGCAGCACAGTAATGAGCGCATGGCTCTGTCAGTGCATACTTTTTGGGGTCCTATGTAGTCATCAACTGTGAGGTTTCTCCTTTTTGTCTTCCTGCAAGATACTGCTGGATCCACTGTTCTACATCATGTTTTGCAGTATCATCTTTTCTTCCTCAAAGTCTAATAGCCTACTGGGGAGGTTGAAAATAGTTTCTGATTTCCAACCTTCAGAATAGATTTTGTGGGTCTTACTTTTGATAGTTATTTTGTTCATTGGGCTTCCTCTTTTGTTTGTCTGTTTATGATGAATTACTTTCAACTCCTGTGGTAGCATCTCCTTTGTTTGATCTGTTAAATCTTTATCCTGTGTCTGAAGTATGTCTGCTCCACTACTTTGATTTATTTTTTCTTCAAGCACTGGTAAAAATTTGCAGTTAATGCAAATATATGCCAGGTTGTTTTCTGGAAAGAAGACGGATGTGCCAGAAGCATTGCAAGTCAGGGCAGCAGGCTCATATCTGTTCATCTTCATTTTTGTTTCTTAAGATAGCCCCAGTAGAAAGGCTCATCTCAAATTAGTCAACTAAAGACAAGTGACTTCAAGGGATGGATTTTTTAAGGATTCCTCCTTAAGCCCTGCTTCAGCTCTTTACAACTCAGACTTGTTTCCTCAATTTACCACTCATTCATTAAGCTTATATTCTGGAACTGGGGTACCATATATTTCACTAGCAGGTATCGTAGGTTCCATTTTATTTATTTTCCGCTTGTTGCGGTTCCCTAGTAGAACAGCATGGCAGCAATCTGCAGTGTAATGCTTTAGAGCTATCTATACTAACCTCTTCCATTTCTATGGCATGCAACTTCTAAGATCATCAGGCTAAAAGAGGCTTTGGAAAGCCTTTTTTTAAAGGCTTGTTGAATGTTTCGTTAAAATGTGTGGTTTCTTAATAATACGTATTTAAAAATTGGGGTCTTTCATATAGATATTCATATTCTAGGAAAAGTTAGAGAAATCAAAATGGATTAACATGGGCAAATGGAGAAAGAGCTCAAACCTAAATATTTTCATTTTGAGGGAGGTATATCTCATCCTTTCTAATGCAGGAATTATTTATGTCTGAATGCATGCATAATACTTAATATTGAAGCAGGGTAAAAATTTATATATAATAACTTCAGTCCTAGATATATTTATTTTGGATTTTTTAAAAACTTTCAATAGATCTAGATTCATAGGTGTTCATAAATATTTTTCTAGAAGAAGGTAGTAAATTGCAGGATATGGTATGCCTCAGGGGTGAAATGCTACTGGTTTGGACCAGATCGCCTGATCTGGTAGCGATGGCGGCGGGTGGTTTGGAAAACCGGTAGCAAAAATCCCTGGCCCCCCCTGCCATGCCCATCTGAGCTGCGTGATCATCAGAGGTTTTTTTTTTAACTGTTAAAAGCATTTTTTTTCTTTGGCCAAAAATGCTTTTAAAAGTAAAAAAAAAAAAGCCTCTAATGATTGTGTGGCTCAGCTGGGATCGTCAGAATCCTTTAAAAGCAATTTTTCTACAACTTCTTCAGCCTTGAGTATTTCTTGGCAATAGCTATAAGGAAATTAAGAAAGTAAGGGGAGTTATCCTACTGGTTGAAAATCTTAACATCTAGATTCCCAGCTTTAATTTTTTTTTAACTCATGGTGGGACTGAAGAAATGGTACTTATTTCAGTTCCTGAAGTTATAGCGATTGCAGTGCCTCTGTGGTCACATGTTTAAAATTTGTATACTTGGGCAGCCCACCTGTATTTATGACTTTCAACTCTTTTCACATGCCTATCTCCACCCCTAACCTCTGGTCTTTTGGCTACCTTACACGGTGGCACTCCTTGACAATGGCACTGGTGGTGCTGGGACTGAAGTAGAGGCCTAGGGCCTTTAGCAGTCTCAGCCCTGACTCCTGACCTCTACTTAGGCCTGTTGCTACTGCTGCCAGGAGTGCATGGACTACCTTTACAAGAAGTGAGAACCTGGGAAATGAGCAGATAACGTTAGAAGCTTTGAAAGAAAGGTTTAGATGGGAGATTTTCACAGCTTTCACAGTCTAAGGAAACTCTGTCAGGGAATAAACAGAATCATCAAATCCAATTACTATCATGGTTGACCTTAAAGACAGAACTGGGTTCTCTGTGTTTGATTTGAGTTGCATGGGACCACAGTTGCAATGTTTTTTGTGCTAATCAGATTGACTGACTTTCAGCAAACAGTTCACACTCTGTCAAGTCTGAAGGGTTTTTGTTTTCTAATATCCTAGAAGTTAAAATCAGAATTCAAAATTAATGAAAGAAGTAACTTGAAAATAATGATATGAACTCCAACATACAAAGAGAAATCCAAAGTATTTTTTTCAAAAAGAAGTCCGATTAATATAATGGCTTGTACTTTTTGGTTGAAGGAGGCAGTGCGAGACAGAAGGGCGTAATGAGTACTAATCCATAGAGTGGTCAAGGGTTGGATATGATTGGATGGCTAATGATGATGACCTTGTGTGGTAACGCTGTTGTGTAAAATATCTGTCAACTTTGAAGCGAACCTGCTGAAGCCATCTTGTGCTGCCTCAAAGTTGCCACGAAGCCTGAGAAAGAAGAAAAGGGGGAAGTAAAAGCCACCTTTCAGTCAAAATAAAAAGTTTTCCTGTGGGAACCAAGGTCATCGTAACAGATAGCTGGTGAAGGAGGAGATGAGCCTGCCAGCTGTATTCATTGGGCCATGTGACTGGTGATACTGGGGAGGGGGGAAGTTTCATTCTTTTAATTAGGTGAAAACTGCGGGAACCTTCCAAGTTGGTTTTCACCGGTTGTGCTGATAAGTTGTATCCAATAAACATGTTCCTGGAGGAATCTACCTGCCTCGAAATTCTGCTTTTGATGGGTGCTTTACTTGGAATGCTGACAATATCTTGGAATAGTAGTCGTTACAAGTGAAAATGAGTCAGCAATGTCATCTGAATGAAGAAAAGAGGCAAATGTTGCTTTAAGTTGCAGAAAGAGAAATGTAGTTTGTAAACCATGAGAAGCAGTAATTCTACTTTATTCTCCATTGTACAGATTCCATCTTATATACTGTGTGTAACTGATCTGGACTGCAAGAATCTGATCGCCATATAATTTGATCTAAATAATCATGCCAGCAACTCTGATTACAAGAATGCTGTTTTAACCTGTTGGGATTGCCAGTCTCGCTGCCATGACCTTTCATCCAAAAGTGTAATAATGGTTAACTATACCTGCATCCTGTGATAGAATATGTTCTGACATTCGTAAAATGCTCTTTTAAAAATGAGAGTCAAGTTACATTCTTGCCTTTATTGTTGTCTTTATGTGCGTTTGTGTTGGGGAAAAGAAGACCTGCTATTGTCATTGAGCCTATCTTCTGAGGTATTGGCTATTCTTGCCAATTTGGTGTCATCTGGAAATTTGATGAGTTCCTCTTCTGTTCCCTCATCTAAATTGTTTATGAAGATGTTGAAGAATACTGGGCCTAAAATGGAACCTTGGGTTACCTCACTGCTTCCTTTCTTCCAGGTAGATATAGTTCCATTAAGGACTACACATTGAATGTGATTTGTCAACCAGTTACCAATCCATCTGGTGATGATGCTGTCTGTCCAACATTTTGTTAGCTTATGAAGAAGTAGGTTGTGCTCTACTTTGTCAAATGCTTTACTGAAATCCAAGTATACTATGTCACCTGCATTTTGTTGGCCCACTAATTTAGTCACTTTTTCAAAGAATGAAATAAGATTTCATTCATGAAATAAGATTTGTTGGGCATGATCTGTTTTTGACAAAGCCATGTTGCTTTCTTGTTATAACTTTGCTTACTTTTAGGTTTTTCACAGACCTGTTGCTAGATTATCTTTTCTAGGATCTTCCCAGATATTGATGTCAGACCAATTGGTCTGTAGTTTTCTAGATCTGCCCCCCCTCCATTTTATGAAGATGGGAACCACATCAGCTCTTTTCCAGTCCTCAGGTAGATATGGTTCAATGATTCCAAGATCATTGAATTCAGGCTGGCAGTAATGATTCCAAGATCATCATGGCCAGCTCCTTCAGAACTCTGGGATATAATTTGTCAGGTCCTGGTGATTTGAACTTGTCTAGAGCAGACAACTGTTATTTTACCATTTTCTTGGTTATTTTAATTTTAATTTGTATTAATTTGTATTCCTAGTCTGTCTTTTACAGTTATAATTTTGGTAGGTTGGGCTGCATTATCTTTTGTGTGAGGACAGATGCAAAGAATAAATTAAATAGCTCTGCTTTCTCTCTACTGCATGTTACTTCCTTACTATCTTCTGTCATTAGTGAACCGATTGTTTCCTTGCCTATTTTCTAGTTTTATATATGTTGAAAGTAACTTTTTTTCATTATTTATTACTTTATTACTTTTCACATAAGTTGAAATAGGACTCTATTACTAGAATGTTAAAGATTATTTTGGTATGCTGATTAATAATTGATATATTTTTATTATATAGTTTGTATAACCCGTTGGCCCCCAAGCCCCTAATTCTTTCTTAATTATTGTTTGTTACAAAACTAGAATTGGTTCCAAGTATTTTTCTTCCATTTACGTTCTACCTATCTTCATTATTTTACTATTAAGTGTTATATCCTGCTTTTCTGCAGGAGCTAGATGACAAACAACATTCTTTCCTCCTTTCTTTGCCCAAAGTAAGAATCGGATGACATAGCTTGGGCTTAAATATGGATTGGCACATAACTGCTTAGGGAAGTAGCATAGTTGGATGTGGGTGGGGAGGTTGAACCTTGTTTTCTCTAATCCTAAACCTCCGTTATCCTTGGTTACTTTTACAAAACTGTATTGTCCTGGTTCATTTCCTACTCTGTGGCTGTTCTCAGTCAGTATTGATAGGAAGCAAAAGGTCCCACTCTTGTCTCTTGCTTTGGAGGATCCCTTAGGGTTTGGTACTCTTTTCTGCTTCTGTTTAACATCTACATGAAGCCACTGGGTAAGAGTATCTGTCACCATGAGCTATATATCATCAGTATGCTGATGATACCCAGCTCTATATCTCTATATCTCAGCCCATGGTGAATTAAGTGATGCCATGACCTACCTCTCACAGTGCTTGGAGGCTGTTAAGGGCTAGAGGGGGAGCAGTGGGGTGAAACTAAACCATGGAAAGACAAAATGGTTCTGGTTTTGGGTTCTTTGGTTCATGGAGAATTCCCATCTTTGGTTTTGGATGGGGTTGTATTGCCCAGAGGGACTTGGTACATAATCCAGGGGTTTTCCTGGACTCACAACTTCTGCTCAAGGACCAGGTAGCAATCATGGGCAGGAAGGACTTTGTGCAAACATAGTTGTCCAATAATTTATGCCCTTTCCTGGACCAACAAACCTTGCTCAGAGTTACCCATGCCCTAGCCACCTCCCATCTCAACTACTGCAATGCACTCTACATGGGACTGTCCTTGAAAAGTATCCAGAAACTTCAGTTGATTCAAAATATTGTATTCCACATGGTTTTTTACCAGTCTAGATTTGCACATATGTTACCACTCCTGCGGGAACTTGCATTGGTTACAAATCCAATGGGTCCAAATCAAAATGCTGGTTGTCACCTTGTGGTCTTGAAACCTAGAAGGGTAAAAGACCTACAGAAACAAACTAATTTTTCACTACGATGTTGATTAAATATGAGGTAAACTTCAGATGGCTGATACCTGAGGGAATACTAGTTACCTGGCATGAAAAGAGATACTGGATTCACTGCATAAAGCAATGGTATTCTATTATCACCACTTCAACATAGATGAGGGACAGGAAGTGAAGGGAGAAATAGAACACAAAGGTCAAGAAGAGTCAGCAACAGAAGAAAAGTGTATACAATAAGAAGAAAGCAAAGCTGAGAAAAAAGAATGAACAGAGCTAGAGGGAGCAAGAGCAAAGGACCAGAGATAAATAAGAGTAACTAGGAGAAAAAGACCTATATATAAGTGAAGCAATGCAAGAAGAAATAAAGATGCTGTCAATTAATATAAATAGATTGAAATCCCCTAGGAAAAGATTTTTTTAAATAAAACTACAAATATTAAAATTAGATATAATATCTTTACAAGAAGTGCATAGTAAAAAGCACCGTAATAAATTATTGGAGTATTCTCAATTGGGGAAACCATACGTCTTGCTATTGCAACAAAAGAAAAGAGGGGTGGTGTTATATATTAAAAAACCCATAAATGCTAAACAAATTTTAAAAGATGAAGAGGGGAGAATTTTGATGGTGGAAGTGACATTAAATCAGAAACAGATACTTTTAGTAGCAATATATGTGCTGAATAATGGACAGGAAGAATTTTATAAAAAGCTTCACAAGAAGATACTTGAAACAGAGTATGAAAATATTTGTCTCATAGAAGATTTTAATGCAATAGTTGATACAAAACCGAACTATAAAAGTAGTAAAATATGTAAAAAAAAACAAGCAAGACCTTACTTAGAACTTTTTTTAAGATGGCAGAAGAAATAGGCATAGAGGAGAGAATACTTGGATACTTGGAGAGAAATAAACCCAGGGAAAATCAATATATATTTTACTCTAACAGACATCAATCTTGGTCTAGAATAGATATGATATGGATGTCGGCAGAATTAAGCACAAGGGTGCAAGAGATAGAAATAGAAACAATTTTTATGCGCCAACCATAATCCAATAAAAATTAGTTGGAAGAGACAAAAGAGAAGAATAAGATGGACTTTGAACCAATCAATACTAAGAGACAAAGAATTTATACAGATGAGGAAAAAGGAAATGGGATTTTTAAAAAAAGAGACCAGGAAAGGGGAGACTTCATTACAAAACGTTTGGGATATAGTGAAAGCATATTTTAGAGGATTATCTATAACTTATATAGCAAGGAAAAATAAAAGAAAGAAGCAATACCAAAAGACACTAGAAGAAAATTATAAAAGACTTGAACTAGAGCTACAAAAAGAACCACAAAAGGTGAATTTAAAAAGCCATTTGGAAATAATTAAACATAAACTAAATATAATGGAAAAGGAAGAATTGGCACAACAAATTAAAAGAGCAAAACAAAACTTTTTCGAAAATGCCAATAAACCAGGAAGATGATTAGCTTATAAATTGAAGAAGGAGAAAGAGAAGAAATTGATAAGCAAAGTTAAGGTTGAGGAAGGTATATTACACCTCCAAATGGAAAATAAAAAGAAGATGTTGGAGTATTATGAAGTACACTGTGAAAAGCAATTGGGATTGATTTTTCTAGATGCTCAGAAAGTTTTTGATAATGTAAACTGCTAATGTTTACTACCGGTTCTGTGGGTGTGGCTTGGTGGGCATGGCTTGGTGGGCGTGCAGAATCTCCATTCCTACCCCACTCCAGGGGAAGGATACTGCAAAATCCCCATTTCCTCCCCACTCCTGGGGGAAGGATATTGCAAAATCTCCATTCCCACCCCATCCTGGGGCCAGCCAGAGGTGTTATTTGCCAGTTGTCCGAACTACTCAAAATTTCTGTTACAGGTTCTCCAGAACCTGCTGAATTTCACCCCTGGTCATAAGTCACTTTTTTCAATGCCCATGTAACTTTGAATGGTCACTAAATGAACTGCTGTAAATCAAAGATTACCTGTACAAAAATACAAAAAGCTTCTTTGCTTGCAAAAAGCTGCCCTAAATACCAGTCATTAGATTAGAAATGGGGGAATACACACTGAAGATCAATGATTCACAGCCATCATAGAAACCTGTGAATACCTTCCTTTTCCTCAGCAATACCTGCAACCCAGAGTTACAAATCAGGCAGGTTGCCAGAGCACATTGAGGAATTAAAGTACCATACTTTTCGAGTATAAGACACACTCCTGCCCCCAAAAAGTGGGTGGAAATGCCTGTGCGTCTTATACAATGAATGTTGCTGAAGCCCCGCCCACGCACCAGCCCCCACACTTTGGCCCAGCAATTTGCCTCCTTGCAGCAAACAGCAAACAGCCTGGTCAGTTTCAGCACAGCCTGATTTAGCACGAACAGCTGATTGGTGGTTGGATCTGCCTCCCGAATATCACCTATCAGTTGTCCCAGGCTGCGGGGATCACTGCCACCCATCAGTGTGCGCTGCCCCCTCTGGTCCCCACTGCTATTTATACTAACATTGGAAGTGTTAATTAGAAATATTAGCCAGGATCCAGAAATAAAAACAATGGAAATAAAAAAAAGAAAAATATAAATTACAAGTGCTTGCAGATGACCTGGTTTTTATATTAGAAGAATCATTAGAAACCAGCTCCAGACTAATAGGTAAAATAGAGGAGTATGGAGAAGTTGCAGGATTGAAAATAAATAAAGAAAAAACTAAAATATTAGTTAAGAACCTTACAGCCAAGCAGAAAAATGAATTGACAAAGAAGGTAGATCTTCAGATAGTAAAGAAAGTGAAATATTTAGGAATTTACTTAACAGCAAGATGTGCAACAATTAAAGATGATAAAAAAGTTAATGCAACAAATTAAACTGGACTTCGAGAAATGGAAGAATCTACAACTTTCAATGATAGGGAGAAGAGCTACTATAAAAATGAATATATTGCCAAAACTACTTTACTTATTCCAAACAATACCCATTAAACTAGAGAAAAAATATTTTGAGGAACTATTTTGAGAAAATAATTTTAAAATACATCTGGCAAGGAAAAAAAGCAAGAATAAGATTGAAAATGTTACAGAAGTCTAAATGTAATACAACTGCCAATCTCGGGCTACCAGATTGGCAGTTGTATTACCAGGCATCTGTGCTTACATGGGTGAAAGAATAGATGAACTTGAGACATAGAACATTGTTGCTACTGGAGGGTCAGGATTAGGGTGGCATGCTTTTCTGTGGTACGGAAGGAATACAGCACACTTTCCAAGGCATTATGTGAGGAATGCTTTATTCTTAATATGGGAAAAAGTTAAATAAAAAAACTATATGAAAATATAAGTCTGGCTTTCTACAATGAAAGCATTGATACATCCAAATATTGTCAATTTGGGAAAAATTATATCCTATAAATACATCTTAAATGAGGAAGGGGAACTTAAAACTGGACAGGAATTATAGAACCAAGGGGTGGACATATCGTGGTGGCCACACCTGCAAATACAATTGAAATATGAGAAAGAAGTGAAAATATGGAGGTTTTATAAAGAATGAACAATATTTGATCAAATACTATTAGGGACAGATGAAAAATTGATAAAGAAACTATATAGTTACCTACTAAGCTTTCAAATGGAAGATGAGCAAGTTAAAGAAACGACGATAGCATGGACAATTTTTTTTTGGCTATGCTATAGAATTAGATAAATGGCAAAAGCTTTGGGATAGAAATTATAATCTGACAATGGCCACTACATATAAGAAAAACTTATACAAAATATTTTATAGATGGTATCTGCCACCGGCAAGACTAGCAAAGATGTCTAGAAATATGTCCACCAAATATTGGAAATGTAATCAGATACCAGGTACCTATTATCATATGTGGCAGACATGTATAAAAGCAAGAAAATATTGGACTAAAATACATACATGGTTGGAAAAGATTAAGTAGCACATAGATTTAAAGCCAGAAATATTTTTGCTAGGTATAATACCAGAAATTTATGATAAAGGGACTATATACTTATGTATTGACAGCAGCGAGAATTGTATTTGCACAACACTGGAAAAAGAAGAACACTCCACCAGACGAAAACATAATTCAGGAAATATTGGACTGTGCAGAGATTGATAGATTGACATTAAAAATAAAAGATAAAGAAGATATGGAATATTATTCAGCATGGGAGAGGTTTTATCAGTGGTTAGATATGAGAGGTAGAAGTTAGAAGAAGAAAGATTATTGTTATATGTACATAAAAGATGAACATTATGTATGACTATAAGTATGCCAGTATAATTAATAGAAGCACAAATAAGTTAATACAACTATAATTATTGTTATAACTACTATATATATATCTATTATTATTACTTCTACTATATTTGTTGTTTTTGTGGTAAAATGAAATGCCTGGACAATACACTGTTTTCAAAATATTTATATATAAATAAAAATATGTATATTTAAAAAATGCTGGTTGTCACCTTTAAAGCCCTACATGATTTGGGACCAGATTATTGGTCTTTTCCCAATTACATCCATCCAGCCCACCAGAGCAGGGAGGCAAGATATGTTACAGACCTCTCTTATGAAGGTCTGTCTAGTAGGACCAGGAAGAAGCCTCCATGGTGGCTCCTGCCTCTGGAACATCATTCCCATGGAGAAAGGTTTGTTTCCCTCCTTGATACTCTTTCTGAAGGCACTGGATATGTTCTTTCCATTTGGCCTAGGGCCCCCATGTTATTCTTCTCTGAATGTTATAAATAGAGATATTCACATCTTTACTGGATCTTGCAATATAAAGTTGTAATAAGACTCAGGCTTGAATGCTCAGTCTCATTGTAAAATAGGATATCAATTGAGCAGATATGTAAAAAAATGCTCTTTTTAAACTCTGCTACATTGTCTGATCACTTCTCACGAAGGACTTTATTAAGAGATTGTATTTTATATTTTTAAAGTGCTCATTGTGTGAAAATTTGAAGTTTCCTCTGGTTTGTCTCATGAGCAATATTAGGGAAAGAAAAATCATCATTTGAAATTTAGCCAATCTTGCTATTTCAAGGAAAGGATAACAAAGAAAATGGCAATTTGTTAATTAATGTGGGACTCTTGATTCATTTTCATGCTTCATATGAGATGCTTAACATCACATCAGAGAAATCGGATTCCTTTTCTGCTACCTCACAATAAGGATTATAACTGTGCAATAAGATGGTTCTCTTTGACGTAATCAGAATGTAGCATCAGCACCCTAAGGGCCATACAAGCCTTGAATCTCTTAGTAGCCTAATATCTTATCAACCCCATTTCTCCTTTATATAGCCTAGGAAGACAAAGATAAGTGAAATGCTTCAGTAAAAGACAGAGCAGCCTTTAGGTGAATATTATGAAGATGTTGCTCTAATTTGAATCTTATTTTATACGTAATTCTTTAAAAGTTTATGCTATAGTTAAAAATAGGAATCTAAGGAGAAAGTCTGAGTAGGCAATGAATTTAGTATTAAATGCAAGAGACTTGATTCTGTGGTGCCAAAGCTTCATTATACTAACAGGTTGGGGCTTAAATCAGAAAATTATTGGGTTTGTTTTTGGCAGAATTCCATTTTAAAAAATTGGGAGGAGTACCCTTTCTTGACAAACAGTCAGTGAAACTTTACTGTATAGTTTAGAATAAAATTCAGAATTCTTTTACTTCAGAAACTATGATATGTGGCTTAATTTGTTAGAGCAGTGGCTCTCAACTTTTTGGGCAGCAGGGACCAATTCTGTGGAGAGAGAGTTTTTTCTGTGGATCGGAAGTGGCATTGTTTCGCATGCTGCCTACATCCTGTGGATGAGGCTTTGCTTGTTTGCGCAGCCTGGTTTCTGGCATGCTGTGGCCCAGTGCTGGTCCATGGACTGGGGGTTGGGGACTCCTGTGTTAGAGGGCAATGTACTGTATTAAGATTATCGAGCATGGCACCAGTCTAGACCTCAGGGCTGGGGAGGGGCTGTGGCTGTTGTTATCAGAGAATCTCTAGCAGCCTCCAGGGGCATTGCTCCACAAGTGCCTGGCTGTGAGACCCTTTTTTTTTTTTAGGTTGGGCTCAAGGGATCAGGTGGGATTGCTGCTGCAATACCAGCCTCCCTGCTGCATGGCAACTTCCCTACCTGGGCTCCTGGACCTCACCTGAGATCTGCATGCTTATAGTTCAGGGGGGGGACTTCAACCTGCCATCACTGGGGGCAGGGTCAGAGGTAGCCCGAGATTTCATAGAAACCACAACTTCCCTGGGCCTTTTCCCAGGTCATCCAGGGCCCGACTAGGAATAGTGGTCATACACCCAATTTGGTGTTCTTGTTGGAGTAGTGCCTATGCGACCTGGAATTGATGGACTTGCCCTTATTCCCCCTGTCATAGTCGGATCACAGTCTGGTGGCAATGAGTTTCTCGAGAGCTGTACCCCGCTGCAGCAAGGCAGAACCTATTAGATTGGTCCACCCTTGTCAACTAATAGACCCTGGTGGGTTCCACAAGGAATTAGGGGTTGTAACTGCAGATCTGCTGTGCAGCAGCTGAGCTCTTAGTCACTGTTTAGAATAGGAAGGTGACTGAGGATCTGGATAGGATTGTGCCCATGTGACCTCTCCTCACCCATAGACCTCTCTGCCCTCCATGGTTTAGAGAGGAACTGAGAGGGATGAAATGGATGAAGAGATATCTGGAGCACCGCTGGCGGAAGACAAGGGATGAACTGAGTTGAACACGGGTAAGAACTGCTATTAAGGCCTATCTTGTGGTGATTTGTGCGGTGAAGTGTCTGCACTAATTGCATCTGCAGATAATCGCCCAGTGACCCTCTTTAAGGTGACCCACCTCCTCCTGGGGAAGGAGGAGACTGAAGTCCACCTGAAGGGGCACGCTGAGGAATTTGAGGATTTTCTGGAAGACAAAATTGCTCGACTTCTTCCCAGTTAGATTCCAGCATGATTACTGGTCTGGTGGAAGCCTCTGAGGCAGGTTCTTCCCCTGTTATCTGGGAATGGTTTGACCCTCTTGCTCCTGATGAAGTGGACAGGATCCTAACGAGTATGCGCGCAAGCACCATGTTCCTCCCAGCTTGTGAAAGCTTCCCAGGAGGTGACAGGCAAGTGGGCTCTAGTGATGATTAATGCTTCCCTACAGGAGGGGCAGTGCCCCAGCACTTTAAGGAGGCTGTGGTCTGACCTCTTCTTAACAAGCCATCACTGGATTCCACTCTGTTGGATTATTTTCGACCTGTCTCCAATCTTCCCTTTTTGGGAAAGGTGGTTGAGAAGGTGGTTGCGTGGCAGCTACAGAGGTTTCTGGATAAATAGAATAGAATAGAACAGAATAGAATAGAATTTTTTATTGGTCAAGTGTGATTGGACACTCAAGGAATTTGTCTTGGTGCATATGCTCTCAATATACATAAAAGAAAAGATACCTTCATCAAGGTACAACATTTACAACACAAATGATGGTCAATATATCAATATAAATCATAAGGATTACCAGCAACAAAGTTACAGTCATACAGTCATAAGTGGAAAGAGATTGGTGATGGGAACGATGAGAAGATTAATAGTAATGCAGATTTAGTAAATAGTTTGACAGTGTTGAGGGAATTATTTGTTTAGCAGAGTGATGGCCTTCGGGAAAAAACTGTTCTTGTGTCTAGTTATTCTGGTGTGCAGTGCTCTATAGCATCGTTTTGAGGGTAGGAGTTGAAACAGTTTATGTCCAGGATGTAAGGGATCTGTAAATATTTTCACGGCCCTCTTCTTGATTCGTGCAGTATACAGGTCCTCAATGGAAGGCAGGTTGGTAGCAATTATTTTTTCTGCAGTTCTAATTATCCTCTGAAGTCTGTGTCTGTCTTGTTGGGTTGCAGAACCGAACCAGACAGTTATAGAGGTGCAAATGACAGACTCAATAATTCCTCTGTAGAACTGAATCAGCAGCTCTTTGGGCAGTTTGAGCTTACTGAGTTGGCGCAGAAAGAACATTCTTTGTTGTCCTTTTTTGATGATGTTTTTGATGTTAGCTGTCCATTTTAGATCTTGCGATATGATAGAACCTAGAAATTTAAAGGTTTCTACTGTTGATACTGTGTTGTCTAGTATTGTGAGAGGTGGAAGTACGGAAGGGTTTCTCCTAAAGTCTACCACCATTTCTACGGTTTTGAGTGTGTTTAGTTGCAGATTGTTTCGATCGCACCACAAGGCTAGTCTTTCGACCTCTTGCCTATATGCGGATTCATCATTGTCTCGAATGAGACCAATCACTGTTGTGTCATCTGCGAACTTCAGTAGTTTAACAGATGGATCGTTGGAGATGCAGTCATTGGTATATAGAGAGAAGAGAAGTGGGGAGAGCACACAGCCTTTGGGGGGGCCCTGTACTAATTGTACAGGTATTTGATGTAATCTTGCTTAGTGTCACCTGCTGCTTCCTGTTTGTTAGGAAGCTTGTGATCCACTTACAAGTCTGTTCCGGTACCTGTAGCTGGTTTAGCTTAGTTAGGAGAATGTCTGGAATGATGGTATTGAATGCTGAACTAAAGTCTACAAAGAGGACCCTTGCATAGGTCTTTGGAGACTCAAGATGTTTTAGGATGTAGTGCAGAGCCATATTAACAGCATCATCTGTTGATCTATTTGCTCGGTATGCAAATTGCAAGTAGTCTAACAGCGGATCCGTGATGGTTTTCAAGTAGGAAAGCACTAGCCTTTCAAAGGTTTTCATGACTACAGATGTTACAGCAACTGGTCTGTAGTCATTCAGTTCCTTGATGGTGGGCTTCTTCGGCACTGGGATTATAGTAGAGCATCTGAAGCAAGAAGGAACATAGCACATCTCTAGCGATTTATTGAAGATTCGGGTGAAGATGGGGCCAATTGGTCAGCACAGACTTTTAAGCAAGAAGAAGTTATCTTGTCTGGGCCTGGAGCTTTTCCTGGCTTTTGTCTGTGAAATAGGTCCTGCACTTCCTTTTCTGTGATCACTAGGGGTTGTGAACCCAATGGGATGGAGTCAGTTGTAGGAGGCTTGGCTGTTGTTGGTGTGTCTGAGATGGGGGTTGTGGAGATACGTGGCTGTAGTTTCCTTTCAAACCTGCAGTAAAATTAATTCAGGTCATCTGCCAGTTGTTGATTACCTTCAGCCTGGGAAGGAGGTTTGCCATAACTGGTGATATTTTTAAGAGTTTTCCACATGTTTGCTGCTTCATTTACTGAAAACTGATTCTTTAGCTTTTCAGAGTAGCTTCTTTTTGCTGCTCTGATCTCCTTTGTTAGTGCATTTCTGGCCTGATTGTACAGCATTTTATCACCTTTTCTGTAGGCTTACTCTTTGGAATGGCGTAGGTGCTTAAGTTTAGGTGTGAACCAAGGTTTGTTGTTACTGTATATTTGCAAGTTCCTTTTAGGTACACAGAGGTTTTCACAGAAGCTGACATACGATGTTACAGTATCTGTGAGTTCATCCAGGTCTGCAGAGATATCTTCAAAAATATTCCAATCAGTGCAGTCAAAGCATGCCTGTAGCTTTAATTTTGCCTCCTTCGTCCAGGTCTTCACTGATTTAATTGTTGGTTTTGTGGTTTTAAGTCTTTGCCTGTAAGCAGGTACAAGATGAATCATGCAATGATCAGAGTGTCCTACATCTGCTCGTGGTAAAGACCGATAAGCATCTTTTAGTGTTGTGTAGCAATGGTCTAGAGTATTCTTGCCTCTGGTGGGACAATTGACATGCTGAAAATATTTTGGTAGCTCTTTCCTTAAGTTTGCCTTGTTTAGATCTCCCAAAATAATGGTCAGTGAATCAGGGTGTTTGGCTTCGGCCTCCATGATTTGGTCAGCTAGAGTTCGTAATGCCTTGTTTACACAGGCTTGTGGTGGGACATAAACAGCAATTAGACGAAATGAGGAAAATTCACAAGGCGAATAGTATGGTTTGCAGTTGATAATTAAAGTCACTAAATTGTCACAGAATTTGTAAATTACTTTTAAATCTTGACACCAGTTGTTGTTAATATATAGGCATAAGCCGCCTCCTTTCTTTTTACCAGATGTTTCTGTAATTCTGTCTGATCATTCAATCTGAAACCCTGGAATGTTCAGGCTGCTATCTTCAATTGATTCATTTAACCAGGTTTCAGAGAAGCATAGGACTGCTGAATTGCAAAAATCAGAATAGTATTTGTTTAAGAGGAGTATTTCATCCATCTTATTTGCAAGTGAACATACATTTGTTAGGAAAATTGAAGGCAGAGGAGTTTTAATGCGATTTCTTAATCTGTTTAAGATCCCAGCTCGTTTACCTCTCTTCCTTCGCTTCCGTCATTTGGTTTTTTTGGTAATCCATGGCTCTGGGGGAATTGCCTCCTCCTGTGTTAGAATCTCCTCTGCATTTGTAAAGATGGGGGAGGAGGGTGAGATCAAAGAAAGCTGCTCCTTAAAGAAATGTTGCTTAATTTTTAGCAGATGGTCTCGTGAGTAGGAAATCCGTAGTGAGTCGCAGAGAACAATTAGAAATAAAGAAACTATTAGAGAGCATTTCACCGAGGCAGCCTTCGTCTGGATTATTATGGATTATCTAGATTATTTATCTAGATTATTTTTTATCTAGATTATCTAGAAGAAGAAGAAGAAGAAGAAGAAGAAGAAGAAGAAGAAGAAGAAGAAGAAGAAGAAGAAGAAGATGATGATTATATTATTATTATTATCTAGATTATGGATTATTATAAATGGATTATCTAGACCCCTACCAGTCAGGATTCAGGACTGGATATGGGACAGAAATGGCATTGGCCATACTTTTGGATGATCTCTGGTGGGAGCAGGATGGGGGTAGTGCATCCATCCTTGCTCTACTTGACCTCTCAGCGGCTTTCAATACATCAACTGTGGTATTCTTCTGGAGAGGCTTTGGGGGATGGGAGTGGGAGGCCCTGTGCTATCTTACTTCACTTCCTTCCTCTGTGACTGCTTTCAGTCCATCTTGATAGAAAGGGAGAGATCCAGCCCTCACACACTGCTTTTCAGGGTCCCGCAGGGCTGGGTACTCTCTCCCCTCCTGTTCAACATTAATATGAAGCCATTGGGTGAGATCATCTGTCATCATAGATTTGAGGTATCATCAATATGTTGATGATAATCAGCTGTGTGTCTCAGCCCGTGGTGAGTTAAGCGATGCTGTGTCCTCCCTCTCGCAGTGCCTGGAGGCTGTTAGGGCTGGATGGGGAGCAACGGGTTGAAGACTGAATGGCTCTGGGTTTGGGGTTCTTTGGCCTATGGAGAATTGCCACCTTTGGTCTTAGAGGGGGTGGCACTACCGCAAACAGACCCTGTATTTAATCTGGGGTTCTCCTGGACTCACGACTGCTGCTCTAAAAGCAGGTGGCAGTCATGGCCAGGAGGACACTTGCACAGCTGCAGGTTGTGCACCAATTATGCCCTTTTCTGGACTGACAATCCCTACTCACGGTCACTCATGCCCTAGTTACTTCCCATCTTGACTATTGCAATGCGCTCTACATGGGGCTGCCCTTGAAGAGCATCCAGAAGCTCCAGTTGATGCAAAATGCAGTGGCCCACATGGTTTTGTGCAGACCTTGATGTGCATATGCATCACCTCTCCTGCAGGAGCTGTGTAGTTGCCAATTTGCTTCCAGTTGCAATTCAAGGTGCTGGTTGCCACCTAAAGCCCTTCATGTCTTGGGACCAGGTTATCTGAGAGACTGTCTTTTGTCAGTCACATCTACCTGATCCACTAGACTGGGGAGGCAAGGAATTTTGTGGGTCCCTTCCCCTAGGGAGATGCACCTGGTGGGACTCAGAAGAAGGGCTTTCTCTGTGGTGGCTCCCTCTCTCTGGAACATCATTCCCCCAGAGATTAGAATGGCCCCTACTCTAACATTCTTTTGGAAGGTGCTGAAGACCTTGTTCTGCCAGTGGGCCTGGGGAACCCAGAGCGGGATGGAACCCATTAAATAGCTTGTGTGATTTGTTGTCGCTGGGATGGGTGTGGGTGGAGGGCATATATATTATTTTATTATTTTCTTCTATTGGTTTTATTTTTTATATCTGATGTTTTTATATTCCTTTAAGCCGCCATTAAGTCACTATGTGTGAATAAGCGGCAATATAAATTTTCTATAAAATAAATAAACCATCCCAACCTGGTCAGTTAGAAAAGAAAGACTCTCGGATTCATTGTTAATGAAAGTACATTTTACTAAAGCCAAGTGGTTACAGAAGAAGCGAAGCTGGATCTGAGTTTTTCACACACAAAGCATATGAATAACTTTTCCTTTCCTCCCACCTTTCCCCCGGTTATCAAAAGTTAATAACCAAGGGGAACCTGGTTTTCTAAAGTTGAGACTTTGGAAAAAGTGCAAAGAAGAGCAACTTACCTTATGCCGCCAGACTTGAATTCCTGGGTTTAGAAAACTTAGAACTCTGCTGCCTTCGACATGACCTGAGTTTAACTCATAGAATCATCTGTTACAACATCCTTCCTGTTGAAGACTACTTCAGCTTCAACCACAACAAAACACGAGCACACAATAGATTTAAGCTTGATATGAATCGCTCCAATCTTGATTGCAGAAAATATGACTTCAGTAACAGAGTTGTTAATGTCTGGAATGCACTACCAGACTCTGTGGTCTCTTCCCAAAATCCCTAAAGCTTTAACCAAAAACTACCTACTATTGACCTCACCCCATTCCTAAGAGGTCTATAAGGGGCGTGCATAAGAGCACCAACGTGCCTACCGTTCCTGTCCTAATGTCCCCTTTGATTGTATCTAATTTCATATAGTTATTACATACTTATGATTATATTTATGCTTATATATCATATAGTTATTTCATGCTTATGCTTATATATATTGTTGTGACAAATAAATAAAATAATAAATAAATAAATAAATAAACTCAGGGCATGGAAACTAAAACATATGAAGAATGTTTGCAGGAATTAGATATGGCTATTTTAGAGAAAAGAAGGACTAGGGATGGCATGATAGCAGTGTTCTAATATCTCAGGGGTGCCACAAAGAAGAGGGAGTCAAGCTATTCTCCAAAGCACCTGAGCACCTGAGGGTAAGACAAGAAGCAGCACATCCTTCCAGCTCTATTCTGATTGATTGATCAATGAGTGCCTCATTAGGTGCTAACAAATTATTTGGGTAACAGTCCCTGTCTTCATGGGCTGGATGGTTCTGCATTCCATAGTTTTACCTTGGAACAGCAAGTGGCTCTTATGGAACATCAGAATGTGTAGTTTTGATTCTGCTCATGTAAACCCCCCTCTCTTATCCCACCCCACAGGAAGCCACAGTTCCCCCTCTCATTGAGTATGGTTGGCTGACAGCAGGCAATGCATGACATAGCAGAATGGCAGTCCTGACACCTGCTATCATAAAAATAGTTTTATCATTTTTTAATTTTTTTAAAAAAAATCTATACTGTGTTTTTATTGTTTGTAAGCTTCCTAGAGTTGGTGTAAGCAAGTAGGCAGCTTTATAAATTTTCTAAATAAAAAAATAAAATAAAATAAATCAAATCCCAATACTATTTAATGGAAATTTTGTTTCTGAAGCAGCATGAAACCCTTGATATACCCCTACAGCTTAAGCAAAGAGTCAAATGCATAATCTATAACATTTCCCCCCCCTTTTCTTCTATATAACAGGCTTAACAATAACTAATTATTACTTTTTATATGAGTGCACAATATGTGGAGTTGGACAGAATGTTTATGGAGAATATTGCTGCTTCACAAAATATTCAGGAAATGCTGGAGGAAACATCTCAAGTAATGCCCCAAAATTCAACGAACCATCATTGATATATCGCAATGAGGCAAACAGGGTTTTACATAAGTTTAATATACAATTAAGAAGTAATTAAGAAACACTAAAGTCAAGGTTACTTGTTTCAACTTTAGATATCAAAGAACAAGATAGGAAGAACTAATCCAGAAAAAAGCAACTTCTTTGCATAGAAGAAAAAAATACATTTGTTTTTGAAAGGATTAATATTTAGAAAACGAAATTCCCAGATACAAAATTTGCAAAGTATTATGAATCTAATAATATAATTTGTAAGGAGAATGTGTTAAAAAATTGTATTGTACCATCCAACTCTGCTACATAACAGCTTTCCTGCCTGAGCTTCTTGGTGCTATAGCTGATTTGATGGTGGAATTCCCCAGACTACTTTCTCTGGGCACAAGATCAAAGGGAATTCAGGTGTTCCCAGTTACCATGGCAAACATAGATCATATCGAAGTTATGAACAGTCTGACTCACTGGGAGGGTTTCACACACAAAGCATATGAATAACTTTTCCTTTCCTCCCACCTTTCCCCCGGTTATCAAAAGTTAATAACCAAGGGGAACCTGGTTTTCTAAAGTTGAGACTTTGGAAAAAGTGCAAAGAAGAGCAACTTACCTTATGCCGCCAGACTTGAATTCCTGGGTTTAGAAAACTTAGAACTCTGCTGCCTTCGACATGACCTGAGTTTAACTCATAGAATCATCTGTTACAACGTCCTTCCTGTTGAAGACTACTTCAGCTTCAACCACAACAAAACACGAGCACACAATAGATTTAAGCTTGATATGAATCGCTCCAATCTTGATTGCAGAAAATATGACTTCAGTAACAGAGTTGTTAATGTCTGGAATGCACTACCAGACTCTGTGGTCTCTTCCCAAAATCCCTAAAGCTTTAACCAAAAACTACCTACTATTGACCTCACCCCATTCCTAAGAGGTCTATAAGGGGCGTGCATAAGAGCACCAACGTGCCTACCGTTCCTGTCCTAATGTCCCCTTTGATTGTATCTAATTTCATATAGTTATTACATACTTATGATTATATTTATGCTTATATATCATATAGTTATTTCATGCTTATGCTTATATATATTGTTGTGACAAATAAATAAAATAATAAAATAAATAAATAAATAAACTCAGGGCATGGAAACTAAAACATATGAAGAATGTTTGCAGGAATTAGATATGGCTATTTTAGAGAAAAGAAGGACTAGGGATGGCATGATAGCAGTGTTCTAATATCTCAGGGGTGCCACAAAGAAGAGGGAGTCAAGCTATTCTCCAAAGCACCTGAGCACCTGAGGGTAAGACAAGAAGCAGCACATCCTTCCAGCTCTATTCTGATTGATTGATCAATGAGTGCCTCATTAGGTGCTAACAAATTATTTGGGTAACAGTCCCTGTCTTCATGGGCTGGATGGTTCTGCATTCCATAGTTTTACCTTGGAACAGCAAGTGGCTCTTATGGAACATCAGAATGTGTAGTTTTGATTCTGCTCATGTAAACCCCCCTCTCTTATCCCACCCCACAGGAAGCCACAGTTCCCCCTCTCATTGAGTATGGTTGGCTGACAGCAGGCAATGCATGACATAGCAGAATGGCAGTCCTGACACCTGCTATCATAAAAATAGTTTTATCATTTTTTAATTTAAAAAAAAAATATATATATACTGTGTTTTTATTGTTTGTAAGCTTCCTAGAGTTGGTGTAAGCAAGTAGGCAGCTTTATAAATTTTCTAAATAAAAAAATAAAATAAAATAAATCAAATCCCAATACTATTTAATGGAAATTTTGTTTCTGAAGCAGCATGAAACCCTTGATATACCCCTACAGCTTAAGCAAAGAGTCAAATGCATAATCTATAACATTTCCCCCCCCTTTTCTTCTATATAACAGGCTTAACAATAACTAATTATTACTTTTTATATGAGTGCACAATATGTGGAGTTGGACAGAATGTTTATGGAGAATATTGCTGCTTCACAAAATATTCAGGAAATGCTGGAGGAAACATCTCAAGTAATGCCCCAAAATTCAACGAACCATCATTGATATATCGCAATGAGGCAAACAGGGTTTTACATAAGTTTAATATACAATTAAGAAGTAATTAAGAAACACTAAAGTCAAGGTTACTTGTTTCAACTTTAGATATCAAAGAACAAGATAGGAAGAACTAATCCAGAAAAAAGCAACTTCTTTGCATAGAAGAAAAAAATACATTTGTTTTTGAAAGGATTAATATTTAGAAAACGAAATTCCCAGATACAAAATTTGCAAAGTATTATGAATCTAATAATATAATTTGTAAGGAGAACGTGTTAAAAAATTGTATTGTACCATCCAACTCTGCTACATAACAGCTTTCCTGCCTGAGCTTCTTGGTGCTATAGCTGATTTGATGGTGGAATTCCCCAGACTACTTTCTCTGGGCACAAGATCAAAGGGAATTCAGGTGTTCCCAGTTACCATGGCAAACATAGATCATATCGAAGTTATGAACAGTCTGACTCACTGGGAGGGTTTCACTCTAAATTTGGTTTTTGTTTTGGAACAGTGGAGACCTGATCTGGAATTCAGGATTGTTACCATCCCTTGTCATGGACAGATCATTCCATTAGCCTTGCAATTACCTATGCCACTTCTCATTTCAAGGAGGAAGGACCCATGCGATCGGTCCATTTCAGGTAGACCTGGCAGTATTAAAGCAAAGTTGGGATTATTCCTGAAATTCTGTTACCGGGCTCGACCAAGGCTTTAGTTTACTTGGAATAAGCAGGTGACAAGTATCATGGATCAGTTTTCACCTGTTTGTATTTGGACCTTGTTTGTATTTGGATCCTGGAGGGACTCCAGGAAATGAAACAATGCATGAAAACACTAAAAACATCACTAGAGGAAGATAAACTGTAAGTCCAATTAAACATAGATACTTTTATTAAGAATTATCTTGTGATGATTAGAGTGGCCAATGTTATACATAGTATAACTTGCCACTAAAAATTACATATTAACAAGAATAAAAATAATATTCTGAATACTTGATGCAGAAGCTATCCCCAATGGATCATGTGATATCAATCATAAGATTGTAGAACAGCAAGACATGACAAATCTAATATTAATAGAAAAAGATCAAATAAAAACCAGGGACAATTAAGATAGCAAAACTTTAAAAAGAAGAATTAGTAGAACAATTACAACAAAAGATGGAGACAACATTTATTCAACAGATGGGAAATGTGGAGGATGAATAGAACGCATACAGAACTATCCTACTTAACACTGCAGAAAAAGGGGACTTCCAGTGGCTCCGCTCTTGCCGAAGGACGCTCTAAGGGCGCCCATGCTGGGATTCTGTAAAAAAGCTGGCGAAAACAGCGAATATCAGCTGTTCGCCAGCTGAAAGTACTTTCCCTGGTTAAGGGGAAAGGAAAGAGCAGAAGAAGGATAGGTAGAACTCTCTAGAGGCCCCGCTTGGGGAACTCGAAGGGGAAAGTTCCCTGGAAATCCCTCTGCAGCAGCTCCAGACCCAGCGTGTCTCTGCTTTATTCAGCAGAAAGAGAAGAGAGCGACCACTTCTGCTTCAAGTGATTGTTATGAATATTTATAAGCAGACGGAATAAACACAGGAGATCAGTCATTTAAATTGCAAGTATTAAATCTGACTTCTATTTTTTAAAAAAACCTTTTTTTTCTTCTTTCATCTACAATCAACATAATGAAATAAAATGGCATTTACTTGCTGAGAAAGTGAAAGTGAATGGAGACCTTATCTTATTGTGCTGGACTGTGGACTGTTGGATTATTTTAGTTTGTTTAAGTATTTTATAAGGGGATTCTCAGCAAGAACTTTGCCATGAAGGTTCTTTCATAAGAATGGATTTGTGACTTTATACAGGATTATACAGAAAGAATGTATTTAATTATTCAAAAATACGAATTGATAAAAAATGGAGATGTTTTGGATGAGAGTTTGGAGGAAATTAACCAGTGTAATCAGGATTTGGAAAATGGAATGGAGGAGATACAAACAAAAGTGGATAAATATGAAGATATGATCGTGAATAAACAAGTTGATGTAAAGAAGCTTTTTAAAAAAAGTTTGGATGAAATGCCTGAATTTGTGCTACAGGAGGCTGTCTCCCGAACCGAAAAAATTCACAGGGTTAATGCTTTCCAAGAGTTCTCTTTTCGGACTGATGGAATATACGGCAGTAACTTGTGGATTCTTGGATATAAGGAACTACTAGGAAATATTGCAACTGACTGTTCAAAAGGAATAATGAAGGAAAGACAGAGACTAATGCATAAAAAAAAAATGGCAAGAGACAAAAGTATTTATTTATTTATTTATTTTTATTTATTTATTTATTAAATTTTTATACCGCCCTTCTCCCGAAGGACTCAGGGCGGTGTACAGCCAAAATAAAACAAGAATATATACAATTTAAAACAACAATTAAAAAGAGCAAATTTTAAAGGCTGATTATTAAAATTTAAATTAAGAAGTTAAAAAATATTAAAAAACCCAATTAAAATACATCCCTAATTATGCCAGTCCCGCTTTAATGAATAAATATGTTTTGAGCTCACGACGGAAGGTCCGAAGATCAGGCACTTGACGCAGGCCGGGGAAGTTCGTTCAGGCGTCACTGCCCCCACAGAGAAGGCCCTACTCCTGGGGGCCGCCAGCCGACATTGTTTGGCGGACGGCACCCTGAGGAGACCCTCTCTGTGAGAGCGTACGGGTCGGTGGGAGGCAAAGGGTAACAGCAGGCAGTCTCGTAAGTACCCGGGTCCTAAGCCATGGAGCGCTTTAAAGATAGTTACCAAAATCTTGAAGCGCACCCGAAAGACCACAGGAAGCCAGTGCAAGCTACGGAGCAGCGATGTCACGTGGGAGCCACGAGCGGCTCCCGTTACTACTCGCGCAGCCGCATTCTGGACTAACTGCAGCCTCCGGGTGCACCTCAAGGGCAGCCCCATGTAGAGAGCATTGCAATAATCCAGCCTAGGCGTAACCAGGCGTGAGTGACCGTGCATAAGGCATCCCGATCAAGGAAGGGATGCAACTGGCGAACCAGGCGAACCTGGTAAAAGGCCCTCCTGGCGACGGCCGCCAGGTGTTCATCAAAAGACAGCCGTCCATCCAGGAGGACGCCCAAGTTGCGAACCACCTCCTTTGGGGCCACTAACTGCTTTCAACAGTCAGCTGCGGATGCAGGTGACTGTACCGGGATGCCGGCATCCACAGCCACTCCGTCTTGGAGGGATTGAGCTTGAGTCTGTTTCTCCCCATCCAGACCCGTACAGCTTCCAGGCACCGGGACAGCACTTCGACCGCTTCGTTGGGGTGGTCCGGGGTGGAGAAGTACAGCTGAGTATCATCAGCGTACAGGTGATAACTCACCCGAAACCACTGATGACCTCACCCAGCGGTTTACATAGATGTTGAACAGGGTAGGCGAGAGAATCGACCCCTGAGGCACCCCACAAGTGAGGCGCCTCGAGGACGAGCTCCGCCCCCCCTGTCAACACCGTCTGCGACCGGTAAGAGAGATAGAGGGGTGACCACCGATAAACGGAGCCCCCACTCCCAATCCCTCCAACCGGCGCAGCAGGATACCATGGTCGATGGTATCGAAAGCCGCTGAGAGATCTAATAGGACCAAGGCAGAGGAACAACCCCTGTCCCTGGCCCTCCAGAGGTCATCCACCAACGCGACCAAAGCCGTCTCCGTGCTATAACCGGGTCGGAAGCCGGACTGGAACGGGTCCAGATAGACAGTTTCCTCCAGGTGCCGGGGAGCTGCCATGCAACCACATTTCTACAACCTTCCACACAAAGCGAAGGTTGGAGACTGGACGATAATTACCCAAAATAGCTGGGCCCAGGGAAGGCTTCTTGAGGAGAGGTCTCACCACCGCCTCCTTCAAGGTGGCGGGGAAAACCCCTTCCATCAAAGAAGCATTTATAATCCCCTGGAGCCAGCCTCGTGTCACTTCCTGGGCAGCCAGCACTAACCAGGAAGGGCACGGGTCCAGTAAACATGTAGTTGCATGTAACCTCCCCAGCAACCTGTCCATGTCCTCGGGAGCCACAGAATCGAACTCATCCCATATAACCTCAACAAGACGTGTCTCTGTCGTCTCGGCTGGATCATCGCAATCTTGGTCCAAACTATCCCGAAGCTGAACGATTTTATCGTATAGATAACCGTTAAACTCCTCAGCTCGTCCCTGTAAGGGGTCATCCCGTCCCTCTTGATGGAGGAGGGAACGGGTCACCCGAAACAGGGCGGCCGGGCGGTTATCTGCCGATGCAATGAGGGTGGAAACGTAGGAACGCTTCGCCTCCCTCATTGCCACTAGGTAGGTCCTAGTAAAGGACCTCACTAGTGTCCGATCAGCCTCGGAACGGCTAGACCTCCAAACACTCTCCAGGCGTCTTCTCCGGCGTTTCATCTCTCTCAGCTCCTCGGAAAACCAGGGAGCCAATTGAGATCTACACCGGGTCAGAGGCCGCAAAGGCGCGACACGGTCCAAAGCCCCAGCCGCGGCCCGTTCCCAGGCCGCAACCAGTTCTTTAGTCGTGCCGTGGGTAAGATCCTCAGGAAGCGGCCCAAGCTCCGTCAGGAACCTCTCCGGGTCCATCAGGCACCTGGGACGGAACCAACGCATTGGCTCCGTCTCCCTGCGGTGGGGAGCGGCGGTCTGAAAGTCTAGGCGAAGAAGAAAATGATCTGACCATGACACTGGTTCTTTCACTAAATCTCCTAAATCCAGATCATTTACCCACTGACCAGAGATAAAAATCAAGTCTAGCGCGCCTCCCCCAATGTGTGTAGGGCCATCAGTTACTTGAATCAGGTCCAAGGCCGTCATGGAGGCCTGGAACTCCTGAACCACCGTCGACGACAAGCCGGCAGACGGCAGGTTGAAATCTCCCAAGACCAATAGTCTGGGGATCTCAACCGCCACGCCAGCAAGCATCTCTAGCAGTTCAGGCAGGGCTGTAGTCACGCAGCAAGGAGCCAGGTACGTGATCAACAGCCCCAACTGATTCCGATGGCCCCACTTCACAAGGAGGTATTATCCTTGAAAGAAATTTTTTTTGAAATATTAACAGATAAAAATATTAGCGTCCCTGAAAGACAATACATGAGGAAGATCTGGAAGAAATGGGTTGATTATATGTTCCATATCTATCATAAAAGACTAGATATTTGGATTTATACTGGATTTTGACGAGGAAGGACTAAAGTTGAATAGATACTGTAATTTTTTGTATTGAAATTTTATAATGTGTTGTACTGAATTTTAAATAGAATATTCTCGAAAAATCTTATGTAAGAAAGACTTGGGGGGGAAATTATATGGTTATAGAAGCTATAAGGGAGATATTCTCTGAATTGGATTGGATTTTTATGCTTTAGCTGGTTTTAAATATTTTAGGATTAATTTGTTCTATTGACTTATATATTTTATTACTGTTTATTGTTAATTTTTTTGAAGGATTTTGGTTATGTAAGGAGGAAATCAGAGCTAGAGAGGGAAAATTGGTATAATAGTTTTGGGGGAAATTTTTTTTAGCATATGTTTGTTTTATTTTTAACTATACCTTGTGCTTGTTCCGGGAAGTCAGGAGGGGAAGGGGAAGGGGGTTTGTGAAGGGAGGGGGGTTGGGGGGAAAGGGGAAAAATTTTTTGTAGAACTTTTTGAATTAAAAAAAAACACTGCGGAAAAAGAACCACCCAGAAAAAGAAAAAGTGGAAAAAAATGGAGTGGGACCAAACACATTGCAGGGGTGTGTGAAGAGGTTAAAGAATCAATAAAATTGAAAAAAAGTTATACAATCATTGGATAAAATCAAGGAAAGAAGAAGATTATATAAGCTACAGATTACAATGCCGAGATATCAACAGGCTAATCAAGAAAGCAACTCAAAAATCCTGGGACTACTGCAGGAAATCATTAGCAGATAATGAGAGATCAGCCTGCTGAATGTTTTGCAAAGTAATCAAAATAGAATGTTTTTCAAACTAGTCAACAGGAAAGAGATGAGAACTATGACTCATAGAAATAATCAATAACAAGAAGGGAAGGCCATTAATACAACCATCAGAAGTAATAGATAGGTGGAGAGAACACTTCAAAGAGCTCCTCAACCCCCTCCAGGAAAGTATCTTGAAGAAGCAATACAAGACTGCCAGACAACAGCACTAGAATCAGAAATACTGATTAAGAAAGTTGCAAAAAGTCATCCAAATACAAAGCAACAGGGATAGATGGGCTATCAACAGAAACAATTCAAACTGTAGGGGAAAACAGCAGCAGATGGCTACATAGAATCTTGAACACAGCTAACTGCACCTATTGATAGGCAACAAGGGATAATAATACTACTGTGGAACAACAAAGGGAGAATCATACAATATAGAGGCATCTCACTCTTGAACCATATAGGGAAAATGTATGCCAAGATAACCGAAACGTGATTAAGACCAGTTCTAGAACCATAACTAGCAGAAGAAATAGAAGCTCCATAGATGCTTGTTTCAGCAAACATTGTTATAGCAAACATTGATCCAATAGGGAGTAAGTGAACATCATATTAGAGTATTTTGTAGTAGTAGTAGTAGTTGTTGTTAGTTGCGAAGTCATGTCTGATCCATTGCAAACCCATGGACAACTTTCTTCCAGGCCTTCCTGTCCTCTACCATCCTCCGGAGACCATTTAAGCTCACGCCAACTGCTTCAGTTACTCCATCCAGCCACTTCATTCTCTGCCGTCCCCTTCTTCTTTTGCCCTCAATACATAAGCTTATATAATGATTGCAGAAGTATACTCAGAACAAACAAAATAACCCTTCACAGTAACATCCAGAGTAAAACAGGGATGTGTACTATCACCATTATTATTTATAACATACATTGACAACATGAGCAAAAAAGTCAAACCCAAGAGTGGAAATAATATCAATAAACTAGGTAGGTAGATAGGTAGGGAATAAAGAGAAAGAAGAAAAAACCCCATAATGAGATAGAGAGTGATGGGAAAACCCAGTTACAATGTAGGTGATACAAGAAACATGCCCAAAACTGATAAAGGACTCGTATGCCTACCGTATACACTAATGCTCAAAGTTTAGGAAACAAGGTGAACTTGAAGTACTAATACTTGAAGGCAGATACAGTAGCCATTACTGAAACTTAGTGAAACACATGACTGGAATGTTCTGATGGAAGGATACAAACTATTCAAAAGAAACAGACCTAACAAAAGAGGTGGAGTTGCATTATTTACAAAAGAACACTATATCTCTATAGAAATGCAGAAAATCGAGGATGAAAACCTCCTAGAATGCATATGAGTCAATATACTGTAAAAGGAAAAAGAATGACATTGCTATAGACATATATTATAGGCCACCCAAGCAAGTAGAAGAAATAGGTGGATTTTTTTCTAATCAATTAACAAATGTACTTAGGAAACATACCACAGTAATAATGGGAGACTTTAACTACCTTGATATCAACTGGGAGGCAAACTCTGCAGCAAGTGGAAGGTTGAACAGATTCTTAACCAACATAGCTGACAACTTTGTCATCCAAAAAGTAGAGGAGGGAACTAGAGGAAAAGCAATACTCAACCTAACTCTTCCTAATAGAGAAGAAGTAATAGAGGAAGTTGAAATTGCCGCAACTCTGGGTGAGAGTGATTGAATCATATTGGAACTCAATATAATGCAAATACAAGCAATGGAACATAATCCAACCAGAAATGTGGGAAACTTTGAAAAATGTGATCATAAAATTCCAGTACAGCACAATATCATTGAAAAAGAAAAACAAGAAATCCAAGAAGTAACCAGCATGGTTGCACAAAGATCTCTTTGATAAACTGAAAAACAAAAAGGACAAGTAAAAAAAAAGTGGAAAGAGGCAGAATATTAACAGATAGCCCGTATTTGTAAAGATGAAGTTAGGAAAACAAACTCAGAATGAATAAATACTTGCAACAAAAATCAAGGATAATTTAAAAAAAGAGCTTCTTTCAACGTATAAATAATAGGAAAAAAATCAAGGAAAAAGTTGGTCCACTAAAAAGAGAAGATGGCAAGGAAGTAACAAGCAGTAGAGAGAAGGCAGAGCTGCTTAACTAATTCTTTGCATCAATCTTCATGCAAAAAGAAACTATAGCTCAATCTACGAAAACATAGCCTTAAAAGACAGACTAGAAATAACGTTAAAATAAGCAAGAAAATGGTAAGAGAGCACCTGTCTGATCTTGACAAATATAAATAATCGGGACTTGACAGATTATATCCCAGGGTTCTGAAGGCTCTAGCAGATGTTATCTCAGTACTACCATATTGTACCATATCTTTCAAAAATTCTGGAGCACCAGGGAACTATCTGAGGTTTGGAAAAGAGCTGAAATAGTTCCCATATTCAAAAAAGAAAAACAACATACCCAGAAAACTGCAGACCAATCATCGTAACCCCAAAACTTGGGAAGATACTTGAAAAGATTAAAAAAAAAATCTGTGAACATCTAGAAAAAAGTAAAGTTATAACTAGAAGCCAGAATGGGTTTGTTAAAAACAGACCATGCTAAACCAAACTTATTTCACTCTTAGACAAAATGACTAAATTAGCAGACCACCAAAATGTTCTGGACATAGTATACTTAGATTTCAGTAAGGCATTTGACACGGTAGACCATAACCTACTTTTTGCTAACTAGAAAATGTGGGATAAGACAACATCATCACCAGCTGGATGTGTAACTGGCTGACAAACCACAGTCAACGAGTAGTCCTCAATGGTGCTACTTCTACATGCAGAGAAGTAAGCAGTGGGATACCACAAGGTTCCGTCTTAGGCCCAGTACTCTTCAATATCTTCATAAATGGCTTAGATGTGGGAATAGAAAGGGAACTCATCAAATTTGTAGAGGACACTAAGCTGGCAGGAATAGGCAACATGCCAGAAGACAAGCTCAGGATCCAAAAGGATCTTAATAGACTTGAACAATGGGCCCTATCCAACAAAATGAAATTTAATTTGGAGAAAAGCAAGGTTTTATACTTAGGCTGGAAAACCACAGGGACAAGCACAGATTAGGCAAAACCTAGCTCTCAAACAGTAACTGTGAGAGGGACGTTGGAGTCATAATGGATGATCACTTAAACATGAGTCAGCAGTATGCGCAGCAGCAAAAAAGCTAATACAATCCTTGGTTGTATAAACAAAGGCCTAAATTCAAAATCACATGAAGTATTAGTACCAGAGGTGGTATTCAGCTGGTTCAGATGCAGGGGTGATGGTGGTGGTGGGCGCAGCCTCCCTGTGGCCCATTTTTGCTCCCAGGAGGCTGTAGCTTGTAAGGCTGGGGCACCCAATTGATCTATTCGCTGCCTCCCAGCTGATCGGCATGGTTGGTTTATTGCTGTTTCCCAGGTCTTCTTTTGTTGCCCTGCACAGGAGAACGGAGTTGGAAGGCAGGTTAGTGGGGTGGGGAGGTAATGGGGATTTTGCAGGATTTTGCAGGATTTTCCACTTTCCCTGGAGTGGGGAGGGAATGGGGATTTTGCAGTATCCTTTCCCTGGAGTGGGGAGGGAATGGGGATTTTGCAGTATCTTTCCCCTGCCACACCCACCAAGCCACACCCACTGAACTGGTAGTAATTTTTTTTAAAATCCCACTACTGATTAGTACTGCTTTATAAAACCTCAGTAACACTACACCGGGAATACTGCACCCAGTTTTGGTCACCTCATTACAAAAAAGACGTTGGGATTTTGGAAAAAGTTCAGAGAAGAGCAACTAGGATGATTAAATGCCTGGAGACTAAAACATATGAAGAATGGCTGCAGGAACTGACTATGGCTAGTCTAGAGGATTTTTGCTACTGGTTCTCCGAACTACCCGCCACCATCGCTACTGGATCAGCTGATCCGGTCCGAACCGGGAGCATTTCACTCCTGGACTAGGGGTGACACGATAGCAGTATTCCAGTATTTAAGGGGATGCCACAAAGAAGAGGGGGTCAATTTATCTTCCAAAGCACCAGAAGGCAAGACAAGAAACAATGTATGGAAACTAATCAAGGAGAGAAGCAACCTGGAATTAAGGAGAAACTTCCTAACAGTGAGAACAATTAACCAGTGAAACAGCTTGCCTTCAAAAGTTGTAGGTGCTCTATCACTGGATGTTTTTAAGAAAAGATTGGACAGTCACTTGTCTCAAATTTTATAGTGTCTTCTGCTTGAGCAAGGGATTGGACTAGAAGCCCTCCAAGGTCCCTTCTATTCTGATTGAACAACTCTTGCAGGCATTGATAGCAAGAAACTGCAACATCTTATGGCCATGAACCAAGAATGGAAAACAAATAATCTGAGAATCAGCAAAGAAAAAACAGAAGTGAAGGCAATTGAGGGAGGGAAAGCATATCCTCAACATAGCAGTGGAAGAAATAAACATAAAACAAGTATCAAAGTTCAAATATCTAGGAACAACATTCACCAACGATAGTAAAATGGATTAAGAGATTAACATACGTGTTGGGACAGCTTGCTCTACTCTTACAATATAAGACAGTACTGATCATCACAAAGAAGCATCTCATACAAAGGTTATTCATCCTCTCCTTATATTATCAGTTCCAACATGGACACTTACAACAAAACATAAACGAAAGCTAGTCCCCCTGTCTGAGACCCCTGACTTAGACCACTTTAGGAGTAAAGTAGTGGGTTTTGCTGGCATTTCAGGAGGAAGGGGAGGGAGGGAGGGAGGGAGAGAGAGAGAGCGAGAGAGAGAAAGAAATAGAAAAAGAAAGAAAGAAAGAAAGAGAAAGAAGGAAAGAGGAAGGGAGAGAGAGAGAGACAAAGAAAGAAAGAAAGTGGAAGGGAGAGAAAGAAAAGAGAGAGAGAGAGAGAAAGAAAGAAGAAAGAGGAAGAAAGAGGAAGGAAGGGGAGAGAGAGAAGAGGAAGGAAGGACCACAAATCCTGGCACTAGATGTGGCAGAAGATGCTTTGAAACAGGACAGCAATCTAGGGCTGGAAGAGACCTTAGAGGCTATCTAGCCCAACCCCCTGCTCCAGCAGGAAACCTTAATCATCTGAATTATGTTGGTGCCTCTAACAGAGAGTAAAATTGCCAGAAGGAGAAGGAGTTTACTAGGACAAGGCTGCCATGCAGAGGAAGGCAGAGATAGTCCTTGACTTAAGACAATAATTGAGTCCAAGATTTTGGTTGCTAAGCAAGAGCATTGTTAAGTGAGTTTCACCACATTTTACTCAATCCATGACCTCTCCTGGCTCTAACAGTCATGTAAAAGTTAGGGAAGAACATCTGAAGGTGTTTGTAATGTTCTAAATGTACAGAAGTTATAGTTAAATGTGTGGCAGAAAGTGGACTCTGGGTGTGTTTTTCCAAATGTAGTAAGTGAGGTTGAATATGTATAGTTTTAGAAGAGGTGTGTGTGTGTATGTGTGTGTGTATACAGAATATACAGTAGATAATGTATCTTTTTGTGTGCCTATACACACTATACTATGTAATATATATGTATACATATGGCATATATACATAGGATTAAATAGTATATTTTGGATGTTCAGTAGTAGTAAATAAATAGGGAAATTGTATCTCCTTGAGACCTTTGAGGCGAGGAGAGGCCAGGCACCCTAACCTTTGATATGAGTGACATCAAATTGGCCACACCCTCCCAGTCACATGACCACCAGGCCACACCCTCCCAGTCACATGACCACCAGGCCACACCCTCCCAGTCACATGACCACCAGGCCACGCCCACCAAATAAGCCACGCCCACAGAACCGGTAGTAAAAAAAATAGAACCCACCCCTGGATTGCATGTGCTTATTATTTCAGTAAATTGCTGGCTGATACCCTGGTATCTCTCCTAGGTAGGCTAGGCCTTGAGGAATTCTTGCAGGGATGCTTTAAGGTTTGTTTTAGGCATCTGGCAATGAAGTCATTCAGATTCATGTAGCATAGGACTCTGACTGTTCAGAGGTGACAGACATGATCTGGTTGGTTATCTGGGAAGAGTCTGTGCTTGTTAATAGGAAGTAATAAGGCAATCCTTATGATTTATATTGATATATTGACCATCAATTGTGTTGTAAATGTTGTACCTTGATGAACCTATCTTTTCTTTTATGTACACTGAGAGCATATGCACCAAGACAAATTCCTTGTGTGTCCAATCACACTTGGCCAATAAAAATTCTATTCTATTCTATTCTATTCTAAGTAGTGAGAAAGTAGACAGAGTCCTTGGGGATGAGAGTTCTGCCTTCTTTGTTTTACATTTTTATCCTACCTACTGAGAGATGACATGTGGTTGTTTCCTGATGCTACTGAATGCTCCTCTGAGGGATTAGAGGTTTTCCACCTGCTTTGACAAAAGTGATGGTTCATCACTCTTCAAAAGGCCATCACTGAATCCAATAGGCTTGGGCAATTGTCTGGTCTCCAGTTTTCCCTTCTTGACTCCTAGTTTCATCTTCTGTTGTCTTACACTTGGGAAAAACCATGATAAGCATTTTACCCTTTTAAATACAAACAAACCATGCCACTTTTAGGGCATAATCCATGATGTACTGTCATACATTTTCAGATATTGTTCTATAAGGCATCTCATTATATTTGTTTCTAGTGAGCAATACCTGCAGTATTAATATAGGTATAAATAATATCTATATTATTAACCATTAATACAGCCCCAGTATTAATGGGTTTAATAATATAGCCATAGTGCAGCTTTGATTTTAAAACTTTATTAATTCATTTCATATATTTGGCTCTGTTTTTTCACAGACACACTAATATTTTTATTTCTAAAATATCCTAATATTTTTCTGTACAATCCAAATTCCATTTTGTTGTCATTAATAAAGATTTGAACTATATCTAAAAATACTTGCTTTTCCTTAGATGATTTTGTATATAATTTAGAACTAATCTCAAAGCCTTTTCCATTGAGTGTATAATTCATAGGTAGATGCCATTTTATTCAAAATTATCATCAGTGGAATCAGCCATTTTAAAAAGCAATAGAATCTCCTTGAAAATATCTTTTCTGTTTGCATATTCTTGTTATACTTATTAGAATTTGTTCTGGAAATAGAATAATTTATTTATAAAATGATACTAATAGTTCACATGATTTTGATTCTATGCCTGTGTTTATATAACCAAGGATTGTATTAGTTTTGTTGGCTGCTGCCATACACTGTTGGCTCATGTTTAAGTGATCGTCCACTAAAACTCCAAGGTGTTTTTGAGCCAGATTTCGCCTAATCTGTACTTGTACCTTTGGTTTTTCCTGCCTAGGTGTAAAACCTGCTTTTCTCCACATTACATTTCTATTTCCTCATCTAAGGTATTGATGAAGATTTTGAAGAATACAGAGACAGAACCTTGTGGTGCCCCACTGCTTACGTCCCTCCATGTAGATGTAGACCATTAAGGACTACTCATTGAGTATGGTTTGTTAGCCAGTAACAAATCCATCTGCTGATGATGCTGTCTAACCCACATGTTTCTAGTTAGCATGAAGTAGACTGTGGTCTACTTTATCAAATGCTTTACTGAAATCCAAGTATATTATATGTATGGCATTTCACTGGTCTACTAATTTAGTCACTTTGTCAAAGAAATAATTTGGCACGATCTGTTTGGCATAAAGAAACAACCAAAGTCAATTACTCTGAAACTAAGATAATAATTTTTCTTTGAATATATTTTAATTCCTTTGACTCCATCTTGAAATTATACTGCTCAGAATTGCACCCTATTAAGTGATCTGACCTAAACAAAATAAACTAGAATAATTACTGGTATTTTCTGTGATTCATACATTTTATTTCTACAGATGTAGCCTAAAACTGCATTTTCCTAATGGCATTTAAGCAGCTTACAATCAATCCTATTCAAAGATAATGATGTAAATATAAATACAAATTATTATGAATTTGTACAGGTTCCCCCAAATAACAACAGCATTTACTGTTCACTTATTATTAATAATGACTTGAGTTACAGTGGAAATGGATTCTAGATCCTATGGTTCTAGCAGCACAGTTATTGGAGTCCAAATTGCAGTCCAAATTGTAATACAATACCATCTGAAGAGGTGACTTTGGGTGAAATTACGGCTCTACTCTCAATATACAGGTTCAACTGTCCCTAACTTGCTTGATCAGAGCAGAGCATATTTAGCAATGCCATTCTTTTTTGAATTTCATGAATAAAAATTATGTTTGTTACCAAAGTGTTTATTATAATTTCTCAAAAGCACTTAAATTCTGTGAATGTGCTTTTAAACTCATTAACAGCTTTGTATGTTCACTATTTAGGGATCAACCCTGACATCAGTAATCTAGCAAAAATGATCTAATTGATATACATTCCAAAGCAAAGTACTTTGCTACTTCTATTTGGGAGGCTGAAAAAAATGGATTAAGGCACTTCTTAAGTCTAACTCCCACTGAATATTAAAATTGATGTTTGATTAGCAACCCAGTATAGTTACCCAGGCATATTATTAGAGTTTTATTAGAGATTGAATTGAAGTAGAGTTGTTATTCATCGTTTTAATTTCCACTTTGTACTTAGAGTTATGAAAGTAATATGCAGTTGTGTCTTCATTACCTATAGAAAGATTGTACTGATTGTACTAATCTTACAGCAGCCATTCTCTTTAATGCCACACTAATTCTATAATTCAGAGGTGGACTGAAGTTTGTGTGAATGCCTAATGGTCAGTCTATGTTGGATGTCCTCCCAAATCAAATCAAGCACCTTATTAGATTTTTAAATGGTCAAGCCACATTTAAAAATGGAGCATCAATTTAAGTAGTAAATTAGAGCCAGATCTCCATCTTTATGTTAAACTTTGGTTTTCACCAAACACATACAGGGACATTTAGACTGTATGTTTACCTATCTTCTGCTTATATAAGGATATATGTTTTCATTGTCTACTGTGTAATGCAGAAATTTACATTTTTATAATGAAATAAATTGTAAGTTAAAATTGTCTAAGATGTGCATGAGATCAAGTTGATGAGTCATATTTCAGGAAACCATGACTGTACCCCTGGGGGTTGTCTCACACCCATTTCCTCTCTAAACACAGATTCTACTCAGGTGATACTTTATAGTTTAATGATGACAGTAAAGAAATATATTTGTCTTGACTGGTAGTTAACACATTCTTTTCTTATTTGCCTCAAGTAATTAACAACATATAGGGACAGGCAAGCTTTATTCTAACTTTCCTATTAGTTGGATCCAAATGTGCAAAGAAGACTAAGCTCCCATAATGAGCTCATGAGGACTCGAAAGTGGGTAGAATATATTGATAGACATTTGGTAACCTGCATGTATTTTATTTTAAAATGAATCTAAAATCTAATCCCTATTCACCAGATTTGAAATTTGTATCAAAAGGACAATTGTAGTAGAAAAAAGGCAAAAGCCATATTTGGGCATTGGAGTCAGTGCAGGGAGGACTTCTAAGTGGGTAGAGAACAGGATGGTCAGGGAATTCTCCCCCTAATTCCCTCTTTCTCCCAAGGTTTTCAAGAGTTGGAAGATCTGAAAATAGCTTTCTTGAACTAAGGTTGTTATAAGTGAAATAAATAAGTAGACATACAGTGTTGCTAGATGCAGGAAACTTCTCTGTATTTGAACAACTAAGTGTAAGGATTTGCTAATTTCATAGTTCTGTTTTTTTTAAAATAAACAAAATTTATACATAGTTTGCTGGATCCATAAGACCAAAGTATGATGCATTTTATATTTCACTTTGTCTTGTGAAATAAGAATGGGAAGATGTACTGCATCATAGAATCATAGAGTTAGAAGGAACCTTGGAGGTAGGAATCCTCATACTATCTTGAACAAATGATGTTCAATTTTAGTTTTCCCATTTTCTCAGTTGTAAATTATTTCGGTTTGGTGATTGACTGAATAAATTAAGGCCTATATGAAATTTCTTACATATTTTCAAGCCTATTTCTCCTACTGCATCCTTTTTATGTATGTGTACATGTACAATGTATTTTACATTATCAGCTACATTATAAATTTCTATTAGTGATATCTGAGATGCACATATAGAAAAATCAGAATCAATCTTTATTATGGTCACAGACCGCACAAATGTTAGAATAAAATAGAATAGAATTTATTGGCCAAGTGTGATTGGACACACAAGGAATTTGTTTTGGTGCATGTGCTCTCAGTGTACATAAAAGAAAAAGAAAAAAAATACCTTCATCAAAGGTACAACATTTACAACACAAATGATGGTCATAGGTTGCAATTTAACCCTTAATGATAGCAACAAAAAGTTACAGTCATACAGTCATAAGAGGAAAGAGATTGGTGATGAAAACGATGAGAAGATTAATAGTAGTGTAGATTTAGTAAATAGTTTGACAGTGCTGAGGGAATTATTTGTTTAGCAGAGTGATGGCCTTCGGGAAAACTGTTCTTGTATCTAGTTGTTCTGGTGTGCAATGCTCTATAGCGTCGTTTTGATGGTAGGAGTTGAAACAGTTTATGTCCAGGATGTGAGGGATCTGTAAATATTTTCATGGCCCTCTTCTTGATTCGTGCAGTATACAGGTCCTCAATGGAAGGCAGATTGGTAGCAATTATTTTTCCTGCAGTTCTAATTATCCTCTGAAGTCTGTGTCTTTTGTGTTGGGTTGAAGAACCAAACCAGACAGTTATAGAGGTGCAAATGACAGACTCAATAATTCCTCTGTAGAACTGGATCAGTAGCTCCTTGGGCAGTTTGAGCTTTCTGAGTTGGCGCAGAAAGAACAGTCTTTGTTGTCCTTTTTTGATGATGTTTTTGATGTTAATTATCCATTTTAGATCTTGCTATCATATGATAGAACCTAGAAATTTGAAGGTTTCTACTTAAACTTAAACATTAAAATAAACCCATTCTCTAAAAAATAAATAAAAAAATAGTAATATGAATAAGGATCTTTAGTTCTTTAGGTGTTTGATTATAGCTTAGGGATATTAAAACATCGGGGAAAGTCCATAGAAGGCCAGCTTATGCTCTATTGCCTATTTCCAGGAAAAGGGAAATTTATCTATCAGGACTAAAGGGCTCCAGGAAGAACTGAATTTTCAACCAGGAGATTATCATAATCTTCCAGCCCTTACCTGAATTTGTGGCATTCCTGTTTCAATTTTAAACTGGATGTTAGATGTCCCACTAGGTGCAGCTAAAATGGATCACAGGAATTTTGTTTATATGGTTTTTAAATATTCTTTCTTCAAAAAAATTCTTGTTTGTGCCCCATAGAGAATTTGCATCAATGTTTTAGCCTCAAAGAGTTTTAAGGCTGCAGGGACTAATTGTTCTCCACTTGTGTAATAAAAAGGTTTAATAGCATTTGAGGACCTAAGAGCTGGCTGCATCATATGGTCCAGATGTGCCTGCCAAATACCTTTTGTATGGAAAACACCTCAAGCTACTTGAATTTATTGACCTGTTCTAGATTGTGTCTTTGTACTCTCCAAGAGTATTGAATAGCTCTTTTAGCAAAAACTAGGATTTTTAATTTATCAAAAATGAGGATCTTTGTCATAGCCCCAGTGGAGCTCAATTCAGAGGAGTGGGAGGAGGAGGAGGAACTGGGATCATCTGACAGGAATTGCATGTCTCCCTTGTCATGTTTGGAGAGTCCAGGGGATGAGGATGATGGGGATTTAGTCTTTGCCAGGAACAATTGTTTGTTCTGGATTACACTCCTGGCTTTGACTCGTGTCTTTTTCCCTTGCTTCAAGGACTGCTTTTCACCTTTGCTTTGAGGACTGCTATTTGTCTTGCCCCAGCCTTGTGGACTACTTTTGCCCTTTGCTTTACCTTCAAAACTGCCTTTGCCTTGTACTTTATCTTTGTCCTGAGGACTGTCATTTGACTTATGCCTGGATTGTGCCTTCTGGACTTCCCTGGTAATATATGGACTGTTGTTTGGGGGACTGGGGGTGGCTGCCTTCAGGGTAGCATGAGGTGGAGCCTTATTGGTCATTGGAGGGTGGTTTGTTGAACCCTTATTGAGAGCAATAAAGGCCTGCCTTGTCTTGACTACTTGGGTCATAACAATCATATGATTTTGTCTACAGTATTTTAATTTTACTAAAGTAGCTCTCTTGAGTCCAATGGGGGTTTGTGAAATAATAGCGGCATCATCAGCATAAATAAGTATCAGTATTTTGCATTGTGCTAAGTTGAGAGGATGGAAGTCAGGGTTATGCAGAAGTCCAATCAGGGAATTAATATAAAGACTGAAAAGGGAAGGTGGCTAAGATGCATCCCTGGTGTATTCCTCTTTGCACACTTATTGATCCAGATAAAGTCCCTTCTAGGTTACACCTTACTTTTAAGGTGGAGTTAGAATATAGTTTTTGTATGAGATAAGAGGAGGCATCAATATTAGTACTTTTTAGTTTATCCCAGAGGGTACTTCTGGATATTGAATCAAAGGCCTATTTAAGGTGCTGGGGCATGGATGGCCTGGCTGCAGGGCCCTGAGGCAAGCCGCGCGATGTACGTGGGGCAGTTCCATCCCTCCACCTTGCCTTGTGGCCACGGCACTGTGAGCAACCAGAAGGAATGGGTGGCCTCCTGGCTGTACAGGCTTATAAGAAGGGCTTATTTTGGGAGTAGGGATTATGTTAGGCACACGTGGCAAAATATGCTAGGGCTTATTATTAGGATAGGTCTTATTTTTGGGAAACGGCACACATACAAACAACACAAAATTATTATTATCTCTTTTATTAATTAAACATGAAACTCAGTCAACTGATCATTTAAAATGTGTCATACCACTGACTGGTGCTAATGGTTGATACGGGTTGCTGCCAGCATCCTAGGCATCAACCAAGTATCTTCTTAAAATACATGATGTTCCAAGTAGCACAGTTTTTTGCAGTTCTGCTGGTGTTATTGCAGGAAGCTGCAATTTGTTGATGTATCTTATAAAATTCTTGGACATGGTACCAAGTGCCCCAATGACAATGGATATCACTGTTACATGTTTCATCCATAGCTGTGTAGTTTCGATGGCCAGGTCGCAATATTTCATGATTTTTTCCAGTTCTTTTTTTTTGACTCTGGCAACTCCTGGTACTGCGATGTCAATAAATTGTACGTTTCGGTTTTCCACAATTGTGATATCTGGTGTGTTGTGTTCCAAGTGATGATCCGTCTGTATTCAAAAGTCCCACAAGAACTTCACCTTCTCATTTTCTATAACTTTTTCCACTTTATGTTCCCATGATTTTTTGGATACAGGCAAGTTGTATTTTTTACATAATGACCAGTGGATTAATTTAGCAACTCAGTCGTGTCTAGCTTTGTAATCAGTTTGTGCGATTTTGCTGCATTCACATATTAAATGTGAAACAGTTTCGAGTTCGTTGTTGCAAAGTCGGCAGTTTGATTGTTGGTGGATTTTTGTATCTTTGCTTTCATGGCATTAGTTTGTAGTGCTTGTTCTTGAGCAGCAAGTATTAAACCTTCCGTTTCTTTCTTGATGGTTCCCATCTTAAGCCATGCCCATGTCAAGTTGTCATCACATTTTCCTTCAATGTTTTTCAAGTGCTGTCCATGCAAAGCTTTGGTTTTCCATCTATTTAATTTGTTATCCAGCTATTTTTCCTTTTATTCTGCCTTTGTTTCTGTTGTTTTTATAATGCTCTCTGTTTTCACAGCCTGCAGCAAGTGTTCTGTACTTTGGTTCACATAATCATTCAAACTTCGTTTTTCTTCTTCTATAGTTTGATAGATTTGCAATAGTCCTCTGCCCCCTATTTTTCTTGGCAGGTACAACTTGTCCATGTATTATTATTATTATTATTATTATTATTATTATTATTATTATTATTATTATTATTATTATTATTATTATTATTATTATTACACAAAATGACTATACACAGCAAATGAGATAATTATGCTGGATTTCGTATCACAGATCACTACTACTACTACTACTACTACTACTACTACTATTATTATTATTATTATTATTATTATTATTATTATTATTATTATTATTATTATTATTATTATTATTATTATTATTATTATTATTATTATTATACAAGGTGGTAAAGTACCAAAAGATGGTCAACTGTGGACCTGTCAGCTTCCACTCCAATCCTCACATCCTTTTGTACAATTTATATTCAGTAGTTAGATTGCAATAGGTTCTTTGTGTAATGTAAAATAGCTGATGGATGTAAGATGTATTACTATCCTATTCAGGTTAAGAGAAGAGGGCCCTTTAAGAGTATCGTCTGACATAAGAACAAAGGGGGGGGGAGATTTACGGTTTGAAATCAGCAAGAATGTTAGAGCACGCGGGCTTTCCAATGAAGACTGCATTCCTGAGATGATTAACAGCCAGAGACCAGCGGAAGAAGATTACCACGGGGGGAGGGGGGCGAGAAGGAGCTGGCATTGGACCAGACCTGCCTGACCTCTGGTGGGGAGGAGGGACTAACGAGGGGATATGGAATGTTAGCCATATTTTGTCTCAGATCCAACTTTACCTGGCTGTAGTCCAGATGTATTTAGTAAAAGTACTTTTCTTCATTTCCAAATGAGGTCAAAGTGTTTTCTTTCCTAAATATAATCAGAGATAGCCTGACATTAAGTTGGATCTCACAGCATGTCGACCAATCAGGATTTTAACCAAAATACCGAGGGGGTCAAAAGAAAAACTTTGATGGCAAGCCAGCCAGCTGCTGAACTGGAGGAGGCGGCCGGAGGTTTTACTTCTGTCAGTTTTAACCCTGAACTGGAGGATTGCAGAGCCTGGTAGATGGAGCAATTACAGCTGGAAGAAAAAATGTGGCAACCAGATCCTGAAGTGCTTCCTTCTGGAGTGACTAAAAGAAAAAAGGGGAAAGCTAGACTTTCAGATTGGAAACAGGAGTAGGAAATCAGAGACAAGCTCCAGTTGGATGAGGCATTGCATCTTTACTGTGAGGTGAAAGTAAGGCAAGCAGCACGCCAAAGGTATGAATCCCCTATTCGGTGCTCCAGGGGGGAGGGAGAAGAGGATGAAAAAATTACCAGGGGAGCAACTGGGGGAGTGTCCCAGTGCGTAGAGATTTTGGAACAACCAGAACCAGAAATCCCCTTCCCAGAGGCAGATGAGTCAGATGGAGGGCATACGCCACCTGTTGGCCAAGTGAGGTTGCGCAGAGGAAGGAAAAAGCCTAAAATTCGCCCCATATCTGGGAAATTTGATGGAGATGCCAAGGAGCTAGGACTGTTCCTGGCATTAGTGAATAACCATATGATGGACTGGGGGGAAGAATATTGGTCACAGGCAGTGCAGGTTAGAGCTGTGACCCAAAACCTAACTGGAAGAGCAGCTGCGTGGTTTGTATCGTTATACAGCGGCCACTCTCCCTTACTGCAAAACTACAAGCTGCCAAGGGCTGGGTGAGGGAGTGCAGGTGGGTTTAGCTGGCCTGCTTGCGGTTGAAGAGGGATTTGTGGGAGGGCCGTTGCTATTGTGGCTGGTTGCTGAGTTGTAAAGGGGGGTGGAATTCCCCCTGGCTGCTGAGAAGGAAGTCCTTGAAATGCTTCAGCTGACGAGGCAAAAATCGGCCTGGGGCCCCCAGGAAAGAAAGGTGCTGAACTTGCTGGTTGCCATTGGTACTGGATCCATCCTTGTCCAGGATAAAATGCCCAACCGGGAGGAATAGAAGCAGCAGGAGGCAGCGTAGGCCTCTGTTGGCGGGAAAAGTCAATTGGAGGGGGGAGTTGCAATTCCCCCCAAGTCCCTGGTGCTGCCTGAACTCCCTGCCATCTGAAGGAGGGAAGGGAGGGCCTCCTGTGTTCATCGGAACGGCTTCGAGCTTCAGTAATTTCTCCCTCTCTGGTGGGAGGGAAGGTGAATTTAGGCTGAGCTAAAGGCTCTTGAGGTGGGTGAGCTGAGCTTATACGAGGCCTCACTTCCAAACACTCAAAAGTTTCCGGGAGGTCTAATAGGGACTGGGATTTCAGGGGGTTTCTCAGGTCCCAATCCAGTGACTCTCCCGATTCTCCGGGTTTTACTGTCCTCCATTGAGGTTGAGAAGAGGGAGGGGGCTCTCCATTCCGCCACGGGGAAATGTTTTCTCCCGAACGACAGCTTACCCATGAATCGGAGTCTTTGGGCCGTGCTCCAAGCTGACAAGCAGGCTCTACCACTTCGGGTTTTTGAGTCATATCTTCCAATGGGAAGTAGGTGATTTCGACTAAGTCCTCAGATTCCAACCTCTGTGCTACTTCCATGCTTTCAGCTTGCTGCCCTTCCATCTTCGCTGGGTCTTTGCACCGCTGTGGAGGTTGCGGAGGCTGGGGCCCAGCACCCCCCTAACGGGCCCCCTCTGAGTGGAGGAGAGGGTACCGTTAAGCAAAAGAAAGTTAAGAGTTTTGGAATAATGCCAAGGTTCCAGAAAAACCTCTTCTGCATAAAAAAAACTCAGAAGCCATTGTCTTTCAGAGTTCTTTACTAGCATGAGGAAACTGGCACACGATGAGTGAAATTCCAAAACTGAACTTCCGGATTCTTTTCCCAGTTATACAAACCCCAAGAGTCCCACCCCCCTAATCCCTTTGCTGGTCACATGGTCCCACGTTCTCCCAGTTCATTCGAATATCTTTTTGCCACTCCTCCTGCAGATGTGAACACCATCCGACCTTGACCGCTTGAAGAATGTTACCATACCCCTCAACCCCCCTTCTTCCCCTCAGGGGAAAAATGTGGCAGCATCTGGAACCCTAAAGTCTAGTATGGTTTCCAGGCCTGACACAAGCATTTTATGACTGCACTGAGGAGGAGGTTCGAGGACCCCCTGGCAGAGCAGAAGGCCAAAGGCCGGATAAAAACCATCAGGCAAGGGAGGAGACCAGTGGCTGACTACAACCAGGAGTTCAGTGATCTGGTCCCCTTGATGAGAGGATGGTCGGAGGTGACCCTTGTGGACATTTACAAAGATGGCCTGAATGGAGATCTGTATGCATTGTGCCGGGCACGGGCCTCTCCAACCACATTGTACGGCTGGTATACCCTGGCAGCGGAGATGGAAATTGAGCTGGGAAAGGATCGCAGTCGAGCAGAGCGTGTTGGAAGGCAAATCCCCACCCATTTCCCTAGAGGTCCTCCAAAGGACACCTTCATTTCGGAGAGTGGGAGGCAAAATTCTACTGCTTGCTACAGATGTGGGAAAGAAGGCCACCGAGCGGCTGACTGCCGAGAGAAGCTGGTGCCAAAGACGACCCCTAGTGGTAGAAAGGAACCGATGAAACCAATTACAAAGGGGCGGGAGCCGGCAAAGGCAAAAGAAGGTGTCGCTAAGAAGGCCACTCCCGTCGAGGAGGAGCGTGGGACACCAACCGAGTCAGATGACAGCGGAACCACGGCTGAGTCCGATGAAGACCTTCTGGACTAACATCCTTGTTGCAGGAGGGCCGAATGTCAGCCTCCACTCCAATCCTCACATCTTTTTGTACAATTTATATTCAGTAGTTAGATTGCAATGGGTTCTTTGTGTAATGTAAAATAGCTTATGGATGTAAAATGTATTACTATCCTATTCAGGTTAAGAGAAGAGGGCCCTTTAAGAGTGTCATCTGACATAAGAACAAAGGTGGGGGGGAAATTTACGGTCTGAAATCAGCAAGAATTTTAGAGCGCGGGCTTTCCAACAAAGACTGCATTCCTGAGATGATTAACAACCAGAGACCAACGGAAGAAGATTACCATGGGGGGGGGGCGAGAAGGAGCTGGCATTGGATCAGACCTGCCTGACCTCTGGTGGGGAGGAGGGACTAACGAGGGGGTATGGAATGTTAGCCATGTTTTGTCTCAGATCCAACTTTACCTGGCTGTAGTCCAGATGTATTTAGTAAAAGTACTTTTCTTCATTTCCAAATGAGGTCAAGGTGTTTTCTTTCCTAAATATAATCAGAGTTAGCTTGACAGGACCTCCCTTCACTGAATCTAGCTTTTTCATCTTTAACGATGTCCTCTTGAAATTTGTGGTTTATGTGCTTAACATACAAGTTGCTAACAACACTCAGTAGACTAATGGGCCTGTAGTTACATGGATCATTTATTGCCCTTTTTATAAATTGATACAATAATTGCCTTTCCTCAATCTCTTGGCATTCATTCAGTTTGATCTATAAATGTAAAGAGAGATGCTAAAAGGGGTATCCACCAGCTAAGCTTCTTTTTAATTATTTCTGGGAGATTATTATCAACACCGGAAACCTTATTAACTTTAAGGGATCCAATCAGCTGGGATACTTCTTGTGGTGTAACTGAGGCCAGGGGCTGGGAAGAAGGGGGTAGGGTCCAAATTAATCTGGCTCTTATTCATTTCATGGGCAGGGTCCATATACAACTTTGCAATAGTGGCAAATATCTGTAGCTCAGGTATCGGATGAGGGTGAAAGTTCGTTCTCCAAGCTTGTGGGTTGGTTTCTGAACATTTCATTACCAGACTAGGTAACATCTTCAGCAGAGTTAGGGGATGTTAGTCTCAGTGTTCTTCTGTTAATAAGGGCTTCAGGCACGGGTGTGTCAAGTGAAGTCTTGTGATGGGTCTTGTGATAAGATTATATCAGGTCAGGGTCATTGGGAGATGAACTGATGGGGGGTTGTGTGGGTTGGTTGAGGGTCGGTGCTATCTCTGGTTGGCTGTATAGTTGATTTGGATTCTGAGGGGTTTGTAGACTGGTTGTAGATCAATATGTCTGTTGTTGGAATTGTTTGTGGAGTGCCAGGCTTTGATGAACTCATGAGTTTGGTGGGTGGTAGCATGGGCAATGATCTTTGTGTTGCTCCAATCAAACTGGTGCTGTTTGGTATCAATGGGGGTAGCAATTAAGGATTTGGGATCGTGGTGTTTGACTGCCAGCCAGTGTTCATGGATTCTGGTTTTTAATTGATGTGATGTTTGTCCCATATAGAATTGGTTCTCATATCAAATGACCTTAATGCCAAAGCCCACTGCAACTACATAGCAAAAAAGGCCCTAAGAGTTGTAAACCTAATTTTACGCAGCTTCTTTTCTAAAAACTCTACACTTCTAACTAGAGCATACAAAACATTTGCCAGACCTATTCTTGAATACAGCTCATCCGTCTGGCAAATGTTTTGTATATGAGAACTCCAAGATCTTTGACAGAGTGCGGGTCATCAGTTAGGTAATGTCCATCAAGTTTGTACTTGATGTTAGGGTTCTTTTTTCCAATATGTAAGACTGAGCATTTGCTGGTTGAGATTTGGAGTTGCCAAGTTTTAGACCAATCGGAAATTAAGTCAAGGTCTTCTTGAAGGGTAGAAGTATTATTAGTGGTGTTAAATAGTTTGACATCGTCAGCAAAGAGAACACAATAACTTGAGATGAGGTCGCAGAGATCATTTATGTATAGTATGAAGAGTGTTGGTCCAAGAACACTACCTTGGGGAACGCCACTTTTGACAGGAACAGGATTAGATATAGCGTTGCCAATTTTGACCACTTGTTGTCTGTTTGACAGGAAGGCATTTACATTTCATTACATTGTTTATTTCATCCCTCTTTATTTCGTCTTTGGTTCTGGATAATTCCTGGTGGAGTGTGGCTGTGGGTTGGTGGGCTATTGTGGGCTAGAACTAACCTTCACCCTCATCTATATACAGTTCTCTAAAGAATTTTTCCCAGATGTGAGTTGGTACTTGTTTAGTTGGGGAGAAGAAGTAATTTTCTCAGTCCTCTAGTGATACGTCAAAAAAGGGATGTATCTTTCATCTTGTTTGAATTAATTTACGCCAAGTCTCCTTCAATGCCACATCTTTCTTTTAAAATGGGCCTTGTACTGAGCCTTCAAACATTTTAGGTGCCGTGTTTCCCTGAAAATAAGGCCCTGTCTTATATTTTTTTGAACTCTGAAAAAAGCACTTGGCCTTATTTTCGGGGAAGTCTTATTATTTTGGGGCACGTGGAGGAAGATGGGGCTCCTCTTGCTGTCCTACCTGATTTCCAGCTCTGTGTTTAAATATTTTTTGGGAGGACTTATTTTTGCGGGGAGGCTTATTTTAGTGCTTGCGCTCAAAACCTGATTGGGCTTATTATCGGAGGATGTCTTATTTTCGGGGAAACAGGGTAGTGAGTTTGATCTTCAGAAGGGGAGTTTTTACTTTTTCTGTACTCCTTATTATATGCTTTCTTTAATTGTTTACAATCCTTATCAAACCATTTCCTATTCTTTATGACCCACTTTCTGGAATGAGGCAATGAGATGCACATAGAGAAGTGATTTGTCCTTACGAGTGGTCTTTTGAAGACAGGGATGACCATGGTCTTACCACGGTCATCCCTGTTTTCAAAAAAGGAGACCCCAACCTAGTTGAAAATTACAGACCAATTTCTTTATGCTGTGTCACCTACAAAGTAATTACCTTGTAGATGATCCTCACCCTGTTAAAGACCTTGGAGTTTTCATATCAAATGATCTAAGTGCCAAAGCCCACTGCAACTACATTGCAAAAAAGGCTCTAAGAGTTGTAAACTTAATCTTGCGTAGCTTCTTCTCCAGAAAGATTACACTACTAACCAGAGCATATAAAACATTTGCTAGATCAATTCTTGAGTACAGCTCGCCTGTCTGGAACCCACACCTCATTTTGGACATTAATACAATTGAGCGTGTCCAGAAATATTTTACAAGAAGAGTTCTCCACTCCTCTGTTTACAACAAAATACCTTATGCTACCAGACTTGAAATCCTGGGTTTAGAAAACTTAGAACTCCGCCGCCTTCGACATGACCTGAGTTTAACTCATAGAATTATCTATTACAATGTCCTTCCTGTTGAAGACTACTTCAGCTTCAATCGCAACAATACACGAGCACACAATAGATTTAAGCTTAATGTGAACCGCTCCAATCTTGACTGCAGAAAATATGACTTAAACAACAGAGTTGTTAATGCCTGGAATGCACTACCAGACTCTGTGGTCTCTTCCCAAAATCCCCAAAGCTTTAACCAAAGACTATCTACTATTGACCTCACCCCATTCCTAGGAGGTCTGTAAGGGGTGTGCATAAGAGCACCAACGTGCCTACCGTTCCTATCCTAATGTTCCCTTTGATTGAGTGAGAAAGATTGCAGTCTCCCTTTTCCCCATCAATTGGTTGAACTGTATGTTTATATCATTTATCTATACATTGAATAATCGATGTCTATGTGAATATTGCTTACAAGCTGCATTTCAACTCCACTGAACTCTTTTGTTTGTGTGTGGTGTGTGTGTGTATGTGGGGGGGAGGAATCGAGATTATTCTATATATGTCTCTATTGATTTGAGAGAACTGGGACTGTGCATCTTTAAATGTATACATGTGTATGAAGAGGCGAGATACATGGATGAATGTTGTGCAGTGGGGATTTGAATGTATAAAAGAAAGGAGGGAAGACAATTGTAGCAGTGAAAGAAGAGGGAGGGAGGGAGAAAAAGATGGAAATTTCTGCTTTTCCAGGGAAAAGGGAAATTAATCTTGGTTTGTTAATCACATAGTATGTTCAGATTGACTTGAAAATAAACTCAGTAGGATCAACTTCTAAATGAATATGCATAGAATAGCTACTTAACTCCTCAATTCCAGTGTTAGGAATTGGGTGACATGGTCTTCAATTAAAGTATGAAACCTTAATGACTGAAACAGTTCAGGCTACTTGCATTGGCAATAGATTGATGATAAACGTTCTATCACTGTTCTTGCTGGGCAAACATAAGTACAGAACTCTGATAGGTTTCCTTTTAGCCCTGCTTTGGTTAAGCCATTAAACCAAAATGTGATGATTGTTAATGGCCAAAACGTATTGAAATTCTAATCAAGCAATTTTGATATCATGAAAAAGCTATTGGCTGGTCTTTATTTTCACTGGTTGGTTGAATAACGTCAGCCAGGTCTCTTTACCAGCATAGCTGACTGTGTGAGAGATCTAGTGGACAACCCCCACTTAAGTATGAGCCAGCAATGTGCTGCAGCTGCCAAAAAAGCCAATGCCATCTTGGCTGTGTCAACAGAGGGATAATATCAAGATTATGAGAAGTGTTAATGCTGCTTTATACTGCACTAATGAAGTCACACTTGGAATACTATAAACAGTTCTGGCCACCACAATACAACAAAAGTGCTGAGACCCTAAAAAGTTTGCAGAGAAGAGCAATGAAGATGATAAAGGGTCTAGAGCAGGGGTGTCCAAACTTGGCAACTTTAAGACTTTTGGACTTCAACTCCCAGAATTCCTCAGCCAGCAAAGCAAAGCTGACTGAGGAATTCTGGGAGTTGAAGTCCACAAGTCTTAAAGTTGCCAAGTTTGGGCAAGCATACTCTAGAGGCTAAATTGTATGATGAATGGTTGAAGGAGCTAGGTGCATCAAGCCTATTGAAAAGAAGGATTGTGGAGACATAATAACTATCTTCCAGTACTAGAGGGGCTGCCACAGAGGGGATTGACTTATTCTCTAAAGCATTAGAGGTTAGGGCAAAAAGTAATTGGTAGAAGCTTGTTAAAGACAGATCCAACATAGAAGTAAAGAACATTTTTTGACTGTGAGAGCAATTTATCAATGGAATAACTTACCTCTCAAAGTTGTGGGTGCTCCATCATTGGAGGTTTTCAAAAATAGACTGGACAACCATTCGACTGAGGTAGTACTCTTGAACAGAGGATTGGACTTGAACAGAGGATTGGACTAGACGGTGTCTTCCAGCCCCATGATTCTATGTTCTATAATAGATGAATATGGGATTCATAACAGACTACCAAAATAGTTTTATTTGGCCATCTGGTTTTGTGGATGGGCAGAGATCTGAACCCAGATGTCCTATATTTAAGAAAATCATTTAAATCTGGCTCTCTGCCAACGAAATCTGTTTTGCAGATTCCTGTTTGTTATGCATTGTTGTTTATTTGGATTCCCAGGTGTGTGGCTTATAGACATCTTAGTATCTACCAGGCTTTTGGCCCCAATTGTCTTTTTTACATTCTGAGTAAAGCAAAATCTCTTTTAAGTTGAGTTTCACTTTTGTGGATATTAGGAATATGTCCATGCAGTTTTCTTGACAATGATACTTACTGTAAATAATCTACTGTTGCCTTCTAGGGAGATTTTTTTCAACTTCCTATTCTACCTTTCAGGCATGAGATTTCTTTTTGTCCATTCAAATACTAATTAGGCTGAACCCTGACTAGTTTTCTAAGATCAGGCAAAGTTGGCTAGATGTTGTCTACTTAGCTAGGTAGTTCAAGTGGTTTTTTTATTTTATTTTATGGAATCTAGTTTGCTCTAAGCAAAATACCAAATTCCAGCATCAACTTTATTTCCAACAATATAAATGGGTGTCAGAAATGTTCTCAGAACACATAATCAAGGGTGAAATGCTCCCGGTTCAGACCGGATCAGCTGATCTGGTAGTGATGACGGCGGGTAGTTCGGAGAACTGGTAGCAAAAATCTCTGTCCCCCCGCTCATGCCCAACTGAGCCACACAATCATCAGAGGCTTTTTTTACTTTTGAAAGCATTTTTTACAACCTATTCAGCCGAAGAGGTTGTAAAAAAATGCTTTTAAAAGGTTAAAAAAAGGCTCTGACGATCCCAGCTGAGTGGCCTGATCGTTAGAGGCTTATTTTTTTTTACTTTTAAAAGCATTCTTTCTACAACTTCTTTGGCCGAAAGGTTGTAAAAAAATATTTTTAAAAGTCAAAAAAAAAGTTTGCGCACCACAGCTGATCACCCACCCCCCATGTGCTGTTCTACTTACCCTATGCCTTCTTTTGATGTGCACTGTGTGCGCGCACCTCTCATTTGGTGCGTGGTGTGCATTGTGCATGCACGCGCAGCACACATGTGCAGCCAGCGAACCGGTAGTAAACTGGTTGAGATTTCACCATTGCACATAATACACAGAAAACATGAGAAATCAGAAGGAATGGAGGAGGAGACAAAACAAAACAAATTGCAAGAAGATGAAAATATTGAAGAGATAAGAATAATAAATATGAATCAAATCAACAATTTTTAAGAGTCTACAATAAAACAGGGGGGGGGAAACGGAAGCTTCCCCAAAATAGTGAAAGGACTATGGATGGGTTCTCAAATGAGGTGGCAGAAGGAGATAAGGGATAAACCAGAGGGAATACTTAATTGGTATAAAAAGGATAGGAAAAAAAATAAGATCCCAAGAGAGAAATATATAAGAGAGATCAAGAAATGATAATGTCTCAAAAAGAGTGAGAGATGATGGATAGAAAATACTTCTCATTATGGTGAATGTATTAGAAATTAAAAAGCTGTAGAAAATACAAAATAGAAAAACAGTAGAATATATATAGATAGATAATAGAATTCATTATAATCATGTTAATCAAGGTTATAAGGTGGAAGTCTATTATGTGGCAACCGAACTGTATTATTATTATTAACAATATGTAAACGTGCTGAAATTTATAATTTTAGGGGATTGGAGATATAATCTGGGGATTGATTAAATTTGATTAATGAATGGCTTTATTGGTCTTTATAAGCAATTGGGATATTGGATTTACAGTAGAATATTGAGTAATTTGAAAATATTAAAATAATAGTGATTTAAAGGGGATAATAAACATACTGCATGAAGGAATGTTATTGATGCTTATAAGTACAATGTACAGGTTAAAGTCAGAAGTTGGAAGTTTAGAATTATGTATACCTAGTTGTATTATCATTGTTAGCATTGTATAAAAAATATATTGACCCAGTGAATACACTATCTTCAAAATATGTATGGAGATTAAAGGAAAGTAACAAATAAAGCATAAATAATAAAAAAGAAATGTTCTCAGAACATAAAAAAATGATGTGGGGGGGGGTCAAGGCCTTGAGGCCTGGAGCTGGTTTTTGATGGAAGGCATGAAAGGTAATATTCTGCACCATTGATAGTTTGTAACTGGTGATGCCCAGGTAAACATTTTGGAATGGACAAGCTCCCAACTACAAACACTGTTTTAATGATTATTCACTGAATGTTCTCAAAATTCCAAATGTACCTTCTAGCCACAGACAGAAAGGCCCCCTTGAAATATTGCAATACTTGTTTGGGTACTCTGATACTGGAAATTATAAGAAGTATTGTTGGAAGACATGTCCATCTGGGTTCAGTTCCAAGTGGGAAGGAAGATACTGGAAACATGGAGATTGCTTGGAAATGGTGGACAGGACCACGTGGTTTGAAGTCCTGGCCAAAAAAAGCAGATGAGTGAGAGAGGGACAGAGATTTATACCCTCTGTTGGACTTTGAACTTGTTTCCTGTTCCTGTGGCAAGAAATTTATCCTGATTGGTTGTCAGACTCCCATGCTTGGTTGAATCTTGCTGGGTGATGTAATCTTCCCAGGTGCCATGTAGTGAGATGGGTAAAGGGCTAATCCTATTATGTCCTGAGGATGAAGGTCTTTTGTGTTGTAGATAAGCTGGCCCAGTGTTTTGCCTTGTATATAACCAAAGTATCTGCTGTGGGCAGGGAGCTGGGGCTGAGTTTTTGTCTTAAGGTTTCTATTTCTCTTTTAGGGGAAATATTCTGCCTTTTTAGTATTTTGTAGAATTATTTCATTTTTCTAGGAGAGGGGTGGGTGCCAGCTTCCTACAGTGTTGTGGTTCTCTTCTTGCAAGTGTTCCTTTTCCTTTGAAAAATTCCTTATCCCTTCTTTAATTTCCACATGATATTTTCAGGAAAGAAACCTGTCTGTACTGAATTGTATAGTGTATCTGAGATAATCCTTAGTTATGAATACTGCCCTGGAACCTTTTGGACCCTAAAAATGACACAGGTTGGCAATTGAATTTACTAGTTCTTCTAGTTTTTTTGACTCAGTCACTATGGTTAAACCAGCATCTTGCATGAAGCACACTGAGCCTTAGGAGCCTGTAACTAACGTAACTGTTCTTGGAAGTATTCCAAATTTTTTCTTAACATTCTAATTGCCCCTGCATATCAGACAAGACTTGTATTAACTTTTTCTGGGTAATTTTTATTGATGTACATTTTCTGGCGCCAGGCTGTCCCCATTCCATTATCTGTACTCCACCAGGAATTCAGTTTGGAAGACATGGAACATAATGAAATGCCCAAGGGAATCTGTGGCACGGTTATTTGGAGAGGTGGGATTATTTTAAGTGGAAGACTGCTGTGTACAGAAGAGAAGAAGGAAGTGAAATATAAGAAGAACTCAGGAAAAATGCCTGTGTGAAGTTCATTATATTGTAATGGTGAGAATTACCTTCTATCTCTCTTAAGATCTAAACATTAACTACACAGTATGATACATAAGCTTTTTATGAATTCATCTGAAAGATACCTAGATTCTAGATGGCATCCTTAAAATAAGTGTTCAGAGACAGAACATACTCTATAATTCCATTTAGACCAGAGGTTCCTAAAATTTTCTTGGGTCATGAAGTCCCTTGTGGTTTCCAAATTTTGCACTGCAGCACTTCCGGGTGCCTCAACAAACTCAATGGCATTTATCAAATAGTAAAATATCCCACAGTGCCCCTGTGAGTTTGCAGCAGCTCCCTGTTCCCAGTTTCGGAATCATGGATATTTGGCAATCTAAAATGATAAAAATGGTGTGTTTTATTTAACTATTTATCTCTCTTTGTCTCTCTTCACCATGTCCTTCCATTTAGTAAAAGTTGAGTTAAAAACAGAGACAGTCAAGCCATTGGCATATATTGTAAAGAAAGATGAATGAGACATCAGACAGAGCTGATATTGGGGTGTTGTATGAAGCTCCACAGTTCTTAACTCTTGCCTTTGAAACTCAACCCCCAGGCTAAAATTTTGACTATCAGGTATCCAAGGATCCAGCCACCAAGGATGGAAAAACAAGAGATTAGATATTAGGTTCTTGGTGAGACATCTAGGAAATAGACTGTTGCTCCCAAGCAGCCTAGCTCCTGTAGCTATTGCTGAACAATGCTATTTTGCCTCTCAGTGAAGTCTGGATGCTTCTACTATTTATCATTCTAGCACAGGGGCTCCATTGAGGGCTACATCAGGGTTGTGTTTGACCTTGGGGAGGTGACGGCCGTGGCCAGGGTGGATGTAGCCAGCTCAATGTCATTTGTGTCAGGGCCCCGAGCCCTCTGCCAGTGAAAATGGAGCTCTGGAGGGCCACACATGGTCCTTCCGAGCTCTGTTTTTGTTGTCAGACGGTTGCCGGAGGCCATCATATGGCCTTCCCAAGCTCTATTTTCACTGGCAGAGGCACCACGGGCTGGTCATTTACTGTTTCCAGGTCAGCCCTGTGGGCCAGATCTAAGCACCCCATGGGCTGGATCCAGCCCACGGGGCTTGAGTTTGACACCTCTGCCTTATACCATATAAACGCTTCATAAACAATGCTATAGGGCCGTGATGGCAAATCTATGGCACACGTGCCACAGGTGGCACGCACTGCCCTCTCTGTGGGCACGCAAGCAGTCGCCCCAGTTCAGCTCCGCCACGCATGTGCATGCACCTCCCACTGGCCAGCTGGTCATTGGGTCTCTGCCATGTATGCGTGAGTGGTGGGGGCACATGCTGGAGCCATGCACAGGGTGCATGTGGGCGGGGCACACATGCATGTACGGGGTGGGGTGCATGCGCAGGGACTGCGCGCACATTGCATTTTGACGGTTCGGGAATGTGCACATGCATTCGTGCACACGCTTTGGGCACTCGGTTCAGAAAAGGTTAGCCATTACTGCTATAGGGTCTCCTGCTTGTACAGGAGGTTGGACTAGAGGACTTCTGTTATTCTGTTATCAGTACTATTATAAACAGTCCAAAGTTCTTCTTACAGCTGGTTAGAAAACAGTCATAGTCCCAATTCACTTCAAAGTAAGCTAATGGGAATCAAAGTTTAGTAGGTAAGCAGAAAGATTTTACAGGAGTGGAGTGGAAGGAACAATATTGGGCTATCATGGAGGTTGTTCTAATGACATTCTAAATGCTACCATGTTTTCCTGAAAATAAGACCTTGTCTTATATTTTTTTGAATCCAGAAATAAGCACTTGGCCTTATTTGTGGGAGTTCTTACTATTTTGGAGGTGCAGGAAGCAGTGAGTGTGGTCACCTCATGGCTGCTGTTTTGTTGTGCTGCTGCGGCAGTGCAACACAACCACTCGCCAGCTGTTCATCCCGGAGGCCATGCTTCCCAGGATTCTGCAAGGCTGGTTGTGCCATTGCATGCATGAACTGCAGCACCGCATTATTATCAGGGGAGGTCTTATTTTCGGGGAAACACAATAGAACAGGGATATCAAACTCAAAGCATGTAGTACAAGCTGGGTTGATTCAACTTCTGTGTGAATTTCAGAAAGTCATGCCTTTATTCTATGAAAAACTCCATGTAATAGATGCTGTCCTGAAATATTAAACATAGGGTGATAATAATTTATGCTACTAGCATAATAATTGGTTAATCCAACCTCTCCAATATATTTTAATCTCATTTTGTAGCATTTCGACAATTCCAAAGAGAATCTCATTGCCAATACATACAAAGTGCCACATTGTGATATTTGTCAATCCTCATTCATCATTACCACTTTGACGCCAGGACTGATACCAGTTTTAGGCAAGCAGTTCTCTCTTTTGTCTGTCTGTTCTGCTATTGGTTAGTATATGATGAAGAAAGGCTGTTATCTTTAACAGTAAGTTTTGAAACAGTAATTATCTGTTTGAATGAATCACTCAACCCACACAGACATTTTCTTTATAGTTTTTTTAAAAAGCATCTTTGTCAGCTCAAATAACTGCATAATTTGGTTGGATTTTGTTGGGCATGAATGGCTTGGGAAGTAGGGTTTTCTCCTACAAAAGCTTGAAAATCTGAATGATGCTGTTTGTTTATACAGAACCCCCTGTACACAGAAGTCTGCTAGAAGAGTTACAACCACTGACAAGTAACCTGTTTTCTGCCTTCTGTTTTTTCCCTTGTCTTTGTGGTAGGTACAAGAGTGATCATTACAAGAGGAATTACATATCTTTTTGGTTCAAATAGGTTTAGCTGCTGCTTTCATAATTTGGGAAGGCACAATTTATTATTTATTTATTCATAAAATCTATACATCACCTATCTTATTTTCTGAAATAATCTACAGTCCCAAACACTCTAAACTGATCAAATATTGGGATGGATGGGCATGAATAATTAGGATTTGTTTTGCTAGGGGATTACATAATGATGCTGTTTTCCTTCTGGAGCTTTTAAGCTCTCCTTTCATGAATATTGTAAACCTCCTTCCTCGTGATCTCTGAAGATGATTCTATGCAAGACTATTTGGGAAGATGTTTAAGATGGGCTGAATTATTTCAAAGGAAATTGGCTGAAGTTCTAATGCAAAAAGCTGCCTATATTTGTAGCTCAAAGTAGAGGTGTGACTTGTACTTTCAGTTACTGACAGGTCTCAGCTAACAACTCCTTTCTTCTTTTGTAAAAACGGATTGGAAAACAGCAAGTTAAGGCTTGACTCACATCTTGAAAGAGAAAAAAAATGTTTTCTTTCTCGTTTCCTGAGAAACTACTGGTCTGAGTAAATAAACACAGAAACTTAAAATTTGCAACAGAAAACAGGCAATTTGAATGTGTATATAGAAAATATATGTTATACTTGTATTTTATCATTTACTTTAGAAGAGTTTCAGTCTTATATCAAATCTGTTTGGAGCAATATTTCTGAAATAAATACAAGTATGTAGAATTTTCCTGTTTCATCAAGTCCTTTATGCAGGTTAAAACAAATGTGTTTTGAATGCAGTACAAATACTTGGAATTGTTTTTATAGGTCCAGCTTTCTAATAATGAGATTATTTATTTTCATAACTAGTAGGTGGGACATTAGAATTTCTCATTGTATAAAAAGGGATCTAATGATATGCATCCTAAACTTCATCAGAATTTCTGGAAAACTGACAATTTGAAAAATCTCTATTTAAAAGATTCTGTATTCCTCCATTTTAAATATATACTATAATATTATATACTATAATATGTAAAAAAGAAAAGAACAAAGAGCCTACACAAACATACATCAACTTGCATACAAAGCTGTGCACAATTTACAGGGGATGCTTCACTTCAAAGAAGTGAAATCATCAACAGTGATTCTGATTCATAACACTATTTGCTTTCTTCACTTCTAAGAGGGAAGAGAATGTCCACATTGTAATCATCTGTCATTTCCTTGGTTCCCTCCTTTCCAGCCTGTTTTGGCACCTGCTATATCTGAATTAGGCTTCTAAGCATCTGCTTTTCAGACGAAAAGGAAACCACCATCAGGTAAGAGAAAAGTTGTTGTTTTTAGTTGTGAAGTCATGTCCGACCCATTGCAACCCCATAGACAACGTTCCTCCAGGCCTTCCTGTCCTCTACCATCCTCTGGAATCCATTTAAGCTCACGCCGACTGCTTCAGTGACTCCATCCAGCCACCTCAGTCTCTGTTGTCCCGTTCTTCTTTTGTCCTCAATCTTTCCCAGTATTAGGCTCTTCTCCAATTCTGTCACTTCCAGAAGGTGATGGACCTCTGTTATTTTGCACGTTTGCTCTTATGTACTAAATATTCACATTATGTCATATGATTTATTCTTAAATAAAGTTCCTTAACAAAGGAAAAATATCCAGTACACATTTCTAAACAATGCTTTGAACAGGATGTTTGGTGGTAAAATGCTTGTTTAAATATAGAAAGGGAGGGAGTGCCTCAGACCATTGTATATTATAATATCCACCTCTTCGCAGTTTTAAAAGCAAACAGCACCTGTGCATTCTTGTCCTTTAGCTTTCAAATTGGTATATGGTTACAAGAACAGAAACATCTTCAAAAACTAGTATGTCTTTTAGAACAAAATTAATACATAAAATAAATGCTGTCAGCTAGGGAGCCACTGTAATACTTAATTATGATGAACCAATGTTATATTTTGAATGCCACAATTGCTTCCAGAAAAGACATAGATGTCTAATGCAAGTGACCCATTTAGAAAAAAAAGGTGTAACTTTAAGTCTATAGAAATGTTTCATGCAAATATCAGTCTTTCATTAATGTACATGCACTTAACATTATGCCTCCTTATGCTCTTGAACTTATTGGTATAAACGGCTGTTGAAATAACAGTTCCCATGGATAAATCAACTTTATGACTCCTGGATTCTGTGGTCGATGATCCCCATTATTCAAAGCCTCTCTGAAAGTCCACTTTTTGCCTGTCTATTATTCCTAGGCCTATCTGGAAAAAGTTCAGAGAAGAGCAACTAAGATGATCAAAGGCCTGGAGACTAAAACATAAAAAGAATGGTGCAGGATTTGGTTTTGGCTAAGAGGAGGGGGTAAAGCAGTGGTGGGATCCAACTAATTTAACAACTGGTTCATCCTAAAGGCATGGGGGGGGGGGTTGTCATGTGACTGAGTGGGCATGGCCAACATGCACTCACGGCAAGGTGAGGCAGTGCAGGTGGGCCAAAGTGCCAGTGGCCGGAACCTTAGACTTTCCTTTGTACAACAACAGCAACGGTGATTCTCTGGTGCCTCATCACTTGCTGGGTCTCATTGCCCAACAGTCAGGTTTTTTAAAAGATCTTTGCAGCAGGAAACAGCAGGTGGCTACTTCCAGCCTTTGTTGGTGCAGCTTCGCACATGACCCCACCTTGAGACACTGGCCTGCAGCTGCTGGTCTTTTTCAGTACAAGATGCCTGTAGCTGCCAGTCTTTTTCAGCGCAAGAAGCCTTCAGCCGCCAGTCTTTTTCAGTGCAAGAAGCCTGCAGCCGCCACCTCTTTGCCGGTGTGAGAAGCCTGCAGCCACCGGTCTTTGCGACGTGAGAAGCCTGCAGCCGCTGGTCTTTACTGACGCGAGAAGCCTGCAGCCGCTGGTCTTTGCCGACATGAGAAGCCTGCAGTCACTGGTCTTTGCTGATGTGAGAAGCCTCCAGCCGTCGGTGTTTTTTGGCACGAGAAGCCTGCAGCAGCCTGCTAGTGTGAAGGGCCTGCAGCCGCCGCCTCTTTCCTGGCTGGAACCAAGCTGGCAGTGGTGACTGGAGGCTTCTTGCACCAGCAAAGACCGGTGGCTGCAAGCTTTTTGCATCGGCAAAGAGGGATGGCTGCAGGCTTCTCGTGCTGAAAAAGATCGGTGGCTGCAGGCTTCTAGCATTGGCAAAGATGGATGGCTGCAGGCTTCTTGGGGCGGCAAAGAGTGGCAGCTGCAGGCTTCTCGGGGGGGGGGGGACATGGTGAGGCTCGGCTGCCTTTCAGGCCCTGTTCACATAACTTCTTCACATAAGTGAAACACTCTTTTGTATGACCTCTCATGGCTGCTTCCTCCAGTTCTTACATTGCTCAGCCCTGTACTTTTCTTTATCTTTTCTTGCTTCTCTCTGGAACTTTGCATTTAATCTTCACATTTTTTTCCTGTCATCAATGGCTTTTGCTTCCCTCCTAATCTACAGTAGAGACTGCAGCTTCTGATATCCATCTGTCCAATTTCGTTGGTTTCTTGTATATTGTCACTTTCTTGCAAAAATCAAATCCAGAAGCACACATAGATAACTGATTCAACTGGATTCGTTAACTTCTTTATGTACATAATAACAGATGAAGTATTTACAATACAAATATAGATTCTTCTTCAATGTAGTAGCAGTTACAACACAAGGCAGGAGAGAACAGTTAGTTTCATTTCAGCAGAGCAGACAGCATGCACAGACTGCTTTCATTTCAGTTTCTCAGCACAGACTCAGAAGCTGTGGACTAAGATACACCATGGCTCCAGTCTGTCTCAGTTCCCAGTTGGCTGACTTAGTTGTTATGGCTATTCATTGGCTGACCTTGTTACCATGCCCCTATTCCATTTCATGACTAATGTGACACTCCTCCCTTTATAACTGGAATAGAAATAAGATCGAATAATTTAATATTCTTCCTAGACCTATATTTGAAAAACCTACATTCACAGTTCCCTTCAAATATCTGAGAACCCTTTTACTGTGATACATCCTTTGCAATGAAACGAAGATCATCCACAAATGCTAATAGTTGACAATCCCCACCTTGTAACTTTCCAGTGTATATGCAACCATCAGTCTTGCAACTCTTGATCCCAAGACCCTTTAATGCACTATCTAAAGATATATTTCAATTCCTGGCTGACTGCTTCAGCCCATAAATGGCCTTATTCAATTTATACACCGTGTTAGGCCTTTTACTTTCATACCCTAGTGCTTGAACCATGTAAATTTCTTCCTCCAATTCTGCATTGAGGAATGCAGTGGTTATGTCAAAATGCCAAATTTTATGGCCATGTGCCGCTGCCAATGCTAGTGCAAGCCTTATGCTTTCACTTGTTACTTGTTGGCACAAATACCTCATCATAGTGCACATTTTTCATCTGTGAAAAACCTTGCACCACTAACCTTGCTTTAGACTGGATCTCATTATTGGGCAGTACTTTCTTTTGTATACCCGTTTACATTTTTCCAAGTCCTTTTTATTTTATTTATATTTTCTTTTTCTTTTTTTCTTTCATAACATGATTGGAACGTGTTCTAGTGGGCTAACACACAGCCAAATGGAGAACACAGTCCTATTCTTTTTACTAGGTTAACACTGCAGTATTTCTTTGTCATCCATTGATCTCTCTTTAGGAACTAGATTGTTACTGTTTTGTGTGTTTCTAGCTTGGACCTCCCAGCAGGCACTGGCTTATTTTTAAAGATTCAAACTCTCCCCTATCTTAGACCTCCTAGCAAATGCTGGCCCATTTTAAAGATCAAGATGTATAAGAGGTATAGAGACCTATGTTCACACATCATTTGCATTTAGCCAAGGCTCTCATGAGCAAGTTTGAACTCAATTTTTCGTTTTAAAGACAATTTTTACTGCCACAACATTTTTTTTTGTTTATTGTTATTAGAGAGTCTTGCTCCTCTCCTAAGTCTTGGAAATGACACAACATAGAAATGCATATACACGCCGCAAGACTTTTGATTGCTCAATATTGGAAGAAAGAAGAATTACCTACAATTGAAGAATGGACACTCAAAGTATCAAATCTGGCAGAAATGGCAAAAATTTCTGCTTATTTGAAAGACTATACACAAGAAAAATATATTTTAGAATGGAAAATGTGGATTGATTATATTCAAAATAAGTATCAGATAAAAAAAATACTGAATAGCATATGAGTAAATTTAGGAAATATTTTGTATTAGATATATTTTTGAAGGAGAGGGGAATTGAGAGTGTGTTTATGTGTGGAGTGACTAGAGATTATAATTTAAGATTTATTTTGGATTATGATTGTTAGTTTTGATACTCTGCATTTTGTTCTGGGAAGTCGGGGGGAGGGGGGAGGGGGGAGGGGAACTGGGGGGGTGGGGGTTGAGGGTAGATGATGGAGTGATGGTTAATGTACAGGGATTGTTGAAGATGTATAAATATAATTAATGTAGGGTCTGGTCTGCCCAGTTACCATTTTAAAATGGTGGGGAGGGAGAAAGGAGGAGAGAGTAGGAGGTAGGAAAGAGGAGAAGAGGGGTAGAAGAGGGTGAAGAGGAAGGAAGAGGGGTAGAAGAGGGAGAAGGAAGGTATAGGGTGGAGGGAGGAGAGGATGTAGATAAGAGAAGGGGAGGAAGGTCTGGAAAGTAGAAGAAGGTAGAAGAGGGAAAAGAGTTAAAAGGAGGGGGTGGTGACTGGGCAAGCCCGACTAATTGTATATGACTGTACATTGGATGAGTTGTTGGATATGAATGTAAAAAAAAACTTTTTTATAAAAAAAAGATAAAAAAAGAAATGCATATACACTACTCCATACTCCTCTAACAGAAATGGATTATTAATAAGTTTCACAAATAAACCAGTGTCCCCTGGACAATGGTGATGTCACTGGTTGATCCTTTCACCACAGAAACATCTCGGTGCTTCCAATATGGAAATATAGTACAGCACACTGCTGGCTCACACTTAAGTGGAGATAGTTTTTAAAAATCATATCTAATCCTTATTAATGTTTCCTTATCAGAAGGGAGGAAGATATCAAACAGACTGTACTTTTCAGCACTTTTATTAATGACTTCTATGAGGAGTTGAATTCTTATCACATGTGGAATGGTTAATACTGGAGAAATCAGTATTATTATACCAATTATCTTGGTAAGTTTTTTTAGGCTGAAACTTAAAGAATAATTTTTAACAGAAATAAGTGCAAATATTTCATTTAGGAAACAGAAATGAAATTCAAAAGTATAGGATGGGCTAAAGTCTACCTGCCCTTATACAAACACATTAATGATATGTAGCTATTTATATTTACGACAAAAAATATCATTTGAAGGGATGCTGGTGCACTTGCCACATCTGTCAGCACCTCCTTAACGAAGCTGCACATTTTCCTGAGCTCACAGAACGGCCCTGCAATCCAAAGAAAATAAAGAGGTGCTGACAGAATGGCACAAGATTGGTATACTCTTGTCACTACCTCTTTAGTGCTTTCTTAACTTAGATGGGTTTTAGGGGAAGGGAACTTTGCAGCTGCTGTTTGACAAATGTTCATTTCTCACAACAAACCACATACTTTGCAATAGTGGCAAATATCTGTAGCTCAGGTGTAGGATGAGGGTGAAGGTTCGTTCTCCGAGTTTGTAAGTTGGTTTCTGAATGTTTTATTACCAGGCTAGGTAACATCTTCAGCAGAGTTTAGGGGATATCAGTCTCAGTGTTCTTCTGTTAATAAGGGCTTCAGGTGCAGGTATCAAGTGAGGGTTTTGTGATGGGTTAGCTGTGAATCATCATTGAGTTTTGTGATGAGTCTTGTGATAAGGAGATTACATCAGATCAAGGTCATTGGAAGGTGAGTTGTTGAGAGGGGGTTGTATAGGTTGGTTGAGGGTTGGTGCTGTCTCTGGTTGGCTGTGCGGTTGATTTCTGAGCGGTTTGTAGGCTGATTGAAGGTCAATGTGTTAGTTGTTGGAATTGCTTGTGGAGTGCCAGTCTTCGATTAATTCACGAGCATGGCGGGTGGTAGCATGGCCAATGATTTTTGTGTTGCTCCAATTGAACTAGTGCTGTTTGGTGTTGGTGTGGGTGGAGATTAAAGATTTGAGATCGTGGTGTTTCACTGCCAGCCGGTGTTCATAGATCCTAGTTTTTAATTGTCATACATACTATCCATGACTTTTTAAAAGTCTTCCACCCATTTTTTTCCATCTTTAGACTGTTAAGAGTAAGTTTGATGGTAATAGAACTGTTTTAGAAGTGGGTTAAAAATGCTAAATGAGGAGCCTCAAGCAGTGTAAATGATTGTTTTTTAATGTCATGAAATTGATTTGGGATGAAACTGAAGTGAGGGAATACTGGAAGTCGTATTTTAAAAACATATATGCTCTGCCTGTCTTCATCTTGTCTGTTCCTTATTCTTCTTTACTACTGATTTACTTATTTATTATTTATTTATTTATTTAATCATATTTATATACTTATACAGGCACTTAAAAAACACATAAACACATAAATACAATATAAAAACAATTAAAAAATTGTTTTTTACAGCTATCTTCTTCTTTTTATACAGTTTATGCAAATATTTTTCTCCTCACTTATGCAATAGTCACTTTCTCATACCTGATTCCCTTCGTGCAGAACCTTTCTCACTTCTTCATTCCACCAAGTATCCTTTTTTAAAATTTTATTTTATTTTATAAACAAACAAACAAATATACAATACATAATCTATCATTCAGTGCTTCATCTGAGCCCATCTTTTGTGTCTTCTTCTTGTTCTCCAATGGTAATCATTTCATTATATCATCATTTCATTTATTGTAATATTCCTCCCATATTTCTTACTTTGCTATTAATACATTTATCAATCTTCTCTCTCTTCTTTCTTCTTCCCATGTTTCATTACAAATTTACCCTATATATATTTCTTCTCTAACCAATGATAAAATTGTCCCCATGTCTTAAAATATTCAGATTTCTCTCTTTCTTTGATTGTCAAAGTCGATCTATTCATTTCTGCACAATCCAATATTTTCTTAATTACTTCACCCTTTGTAGGGATTTTCTTTGCTTTCCATCTCTGTGCAAATACTATCCTTGCTGCAGTTATTATGTGAATAATCAAATATATATTGTCTTTACTAAATTTCTCTGGTAGGATGCCCAATAGGAACAGTTCAGGTTTTAAATCTATATGTTGTTGTATCATTCTTCTAACCATGTTTTAATTTTAATCCAATAGTTTTTTTGCTTCTTGACATGTCTACCACATATGATAATATGATCCTGGTATCTGATGACATTTTCAGCATTTAGCTGATTTATCTTTAAACATTTTTGCCAGTTTTTCAGGTGGCATGTGCCATTGTAAAACATTTTATATTGATTTTCTTTATATGCTGTGGACATCGTTAATTTGTAATTCCTTTCCCATAATTGTTGCCATTTATCTAGCTCAATTGAATATCCAAAAAATTTTGTCCAAGCTATCATTGTTTCTTTTACTTCTTGTTCTTCTAAATCAATACTAAGTAAGTAATTATATATTTTTAAAATTATTTTATCATCTATTCTGGTAAGTATCCTATCTAGTTCTGTCATTTCTAAATAAAAACCATATAATTTAGCATCTTTTTCATATCTTGTTCGTATTTGCGTATGAGTATACCAGTCCAACTCAATCCCTTGCTCTTCTATTTCTTGTTTCCCTTTCAATTCCCCCTTATCTGTTAGTATATCTTTATATCTAAGAATATATCTAATATAGATAATATTTGGATATATTAACGCTTCCATTGTTGATAACCATGTTGGTATTTTCAAATAATATTTATCTCTAACCTTCTTCCACACCAATAATAATGCATTTCTTACATGTCTTTGAAAATAAGTATGCATCTTACTTCTACCATACCATAAAAAGGCATGCCATCCCAATTGTAGATCATTTCCTTCCAAAGTTAATATTCTTGTATTTCTTAAGCCAATCCATTCTCTCATCCAAGTCAGTGCTGCTGCCTGGTAATATATTTCCCACTTCGGCAGTCCAAATCCTCCACGTAGTCACGCATCTTGTAATATTTTTATTTTGATTCTCACTTTCTTTCCTTCCACCAAGTATCTTTTTCGATCCTACTTCAATATCTCCTTTGGCATTTGTAACACAATTAGTTTTATACTCTTTGAAGCAGAATTGACATAGTATTTCCTTATACCAGTGGTGGGTTGCTCCCAGTTCACACCGGTAGTAAAAATTTGCCTCAGTCACAGAACCGGTAGTAATGGCTGGCTGGCCACGCCCCCAAACCAGTCCCCCAGTCGCTGCTAACTCACTCTGGCCACCATGTTTGTTGCCGCCATGTTCTTCATGCACGTGCATCCCATTGTGTTGCAAGTCCAATGGGATATGCATGCGCAAAGAATATAGCAGTGACGGCAACAGCTTTTTCCATGGCTGCGAAGCTTGCTGGGCTGGGCGGCCCCCTCCCACCTGCCAGCAGCTCCCGAATCCACCACCGAGGCTGCCGACTTCACCCTTCCTGCAGACTTTGCTCTCCCCACTGCCACTGCCCTCTCCTGCCGAGGCTGCCACTACCATCTCCTGCCATCGCCATTGCCTTTCCTTTGGAGGCATGTGGAAGATCTAGAAGGTAAGGCTGACACTGGCGGCAGGGGAGTGAGACCTGCTGTGCTCAGCCGAAGAGCCATCTTGAGGGGGGACATGGAGAGGCTCACAGCAGAGCCATGCGATCGTCAGAGCCTTTTTCTTTACTTTTAAAAGCATTTTTTTTACAACCCATTCGCCCAAATAGGTTATTAAAAATGTTTTTAAAAGTTAAAAGAAAGGCTCTGAAGAAAAAGCTTTTTTCATAGAGTACAATCAGTTTTGAACAAGACTTCTAGAGGTCCTTTAGATGTGATTCCTAAAATGTGAGAGAGAGAGAGAGAAAAGAAAGAGAGGGAGACAAGAAAGAAAGAAAGAAAGAAAGAAAGAAAGAGAGAGAGAGAGAGAGAAAGAGGAAGGGAAAGAGAGAGAGAGAGAGAGAGAAGAGAGAGAGAGAGAGAGAGAGAGAGGGGGGGGGGGGAAGTAAGGACCACAAACCCTGACACTAGACATGGCTTCAGAAGAGCTTTGAAACAGAACAGCAATCTAGGGCTGGAAGGGACCTTGGAGGCCATCTAGTCCAACCCCCTGCTCCAGCAGGAAACCTTATATCATCTAGATTATTTTGGTGCCTCTAACAGAGAGGAAAATTGCCAGAAAGACAAGGAGTTTACTAGGACAAGGCTGCCATGCAGAGGACTTGATTTACGACAACAATTGAGCCCAAAATTTTGGTTGCTAAGCAAGAGCATTCTTAAGTGAGTTTCACCACATTTTACTCAATCCATGACCTCTCCTGTTTCTAACAGTCATGTACTAGGTACGAATAGCTGAAGGCATGTGTAATATTTTTTTTTAATTTCTTTTTGTCACAACAGTATACACAAACAATTGTCATAGATAAAACAACATATCTTGAAGAAAAAATATATATGTATAAGTAAAAAAAATGCATCAACTATATTAATTTGATTAATTAATTTGAGGACAGGAACGGTAGGCACTTTTGTGCTCTTATGTACACCCCTTATAATTTTCTATAATATTATAATATATTGTATTATATATTATATATTATATATTATATTATATATTATATTATATATTATAATATATAATATATAATATTATATATTATAATATATTATATTATAATTATAATATAATATAATTTTCTTATAATATTCTAAATGTACAGAAGTTATAGTGTGGCAGAAAGTGGACTCTGGGTATGTTTTTCCAAATGTAGTAAGTGAGGTTAAATGTGTATAGTTTTAGAAGAGCTGTGTGTGTGTGTGTGTGTGTGTGTGTGTGTGTGTGTATACATTCACATACAGTATATATAGTAGATAATGTATCTTTTTATGTGCCTATACACACTATACTATGTAATATGTATGTACACATATGGCATATATATATAGGATTAAATAGTATATTTTGGATGTTCAGTAATACCTTCTTTGTCAAAGATGCCTTCTTTGTCATCTTGAAGGTTGTCCACGGGTCCAGGGGACGCCCTCGCTACCATCTAGAGGACGTCTATGGACCGTCTATGGGGGCTTTTTTGAGTCCTTTGCCCCCCCCCCCGGATTTTTGGAGAGAGATGCCTCGTCGGTAGGGGATCTTTTGAAGACCTTTGGTCCCCAACAGGGGGAATTGAGGATGGTCCTGGACAATCCTAGCCTGTCTATTGTAGGACTATATCCTCTCTCTCCCCCCCCCCGCGCCCATAGACCACCCCTCGGGACTGGAGATGAGGGGTTGGAGCTCTGACTGAATCATGGCGGTTTGTTCATCTACCGCCCAAGACCTATATCCCGGCTGTCTTCTACTCGGAACTACTGGCGCGTCAATTTCCATCTTGACAGGTCCAGGATGGGTCTGTTTGCCGGACTTTTATCATGCGGACATTTACAGCGGCTGACCTTCTTGCCCTGCGAGACTCCCTCTCTCGCGGGTCTGGCCCCACATTATCGAGGGCCCATCTTGAGGACGGGTTTTGGAACCCGAGAGATGGCATGCCAAAATAGGAGACTCAGGGATTTTAATTAATTATTTTAATAGGGTTTTAAGGGAATTTTAATGGGACTTTTAAGGGAGGTGGGAACTGACGGGTCTGGGTTGGAAGGGGAGGTAGTGTTGGGTGGGGGAGGTTAGGGTGGGTGAGGGGTAGCCCGTCGGGAGGAAACCAGTTCCAGCGCATGCTCGTGGCGACTATCAATTGGGTTCGGAGGTTATGGGGGAGTGTGTTCCTTTGTGTGAGGGTGAGTCTATTTGCACGGTAAGTGGGAGGGGCAGATATGGCGGAAGGGGATCGATCGACATAGGGGTCACGTTCGATGTTTGCAGGCGATCGCGTGCCCGATCCTGACTTCTCCCGTTCCCCGGATGGCCAAGACCCTCAGAGCCTGGGCCTTCGTCTGATGTTATGCAACGCACGGTCCGTGGCCAATAAGGCCCCCCTAATACATGATCTGATTCAGGGGGGTGCCGCGGATATTATAGGCGTTACGGAGACCTGGTTGGGCACTGAAGGGGGTGTGCCCTGGTCGAGATGTGCCCACCGGGTTTCCGTGCATTCCATCAGCCGAGGCCCAGGGTAGGGGTGGAGGGTGGCGGTTGCTATTAAAGAGAGTCTAGAGCCGAGGAGACCACTGTACCTCAGATTGCGGGTGTGAATCCTCTTTGTGAGGTGGGGTCATAGATGTCAGATGGGCTTGCTGGTGGCGTACCTGGCTCCTTGCTGCGTGACAGCTGCCCTGCCCGAGCTCCTGGAGGTGCTTGCCGGGTGGCAGTGGAGACCCCAGACTTTTAGTCATGGGGGACTTTAACTTGCCATCTGCCGGCTCGTCATCGACGGTAGCTCGGGAGTTCCTGGCCTCCATGATGGCCTTGGACCTGACTCAAGTAGTGGATGGCCCCACTCACATCGGGGGAGGCACACTGGACCTGATTTTTGTCTCTGGTCAGTGGTTGAGAGATCTGGACTTAAAGGAAATAGTCATTGAACCTTTGTCATGGTCAGATCACTCTCTCCTTCGCCTGGACTTTCTGACCGCTACCCAACACCGCAGGGAGACGGAACCATTACGGTGGTACCGTCCCAGACGCCTGATGGACCCAGAGAGGTTTCGGACGGAGCTTGGGCCACTTCCTGAGGGTCTGGCTCACGGCACGGCAGAGGAACTAGCTGCAGCCTGGGAACGGGCTGCGGCTGGGGCTTTAGACCGTGTCGTGCCTTTGCGGCCTCTGACCCGGCGCAGATCCCAACCGGCTCCTTGGTTCTCCGAGGAGCTGAGGGGGATGAAACGCCGGAGAAGACGCCTAGAGAGTTCCTGGAAGTCCAGCCGTTCAGAGGCTGATCGGACACTAGTTAGATCCTATACCAGGACCTACCTAGTGGCACTGAGGGAAGCGAGGCGTTCCTACGCCTCCTCCCTCATTGCGTCGGCAGATAACCGCCCAGCTGCCCTGTTTGGGTGACCCGCTCCTTCTTCACCAGGGGAGCGGGATGACCCGCTATGGGACGTGCTGAGGAGTTTAACGGTTATCTATACGATAAAATCGTTCAGCTTAGGGACGGTCTGGACCAAAATTGTGGCGATTCAGACGAGGTATCTGAGGCGGTCTTGGTGATGTTGTGTGGGATGAGTTTGACCCTGTGACTCCGAGGACATGGACAGGTTGCTGGGTAGATTGAATGCCACCACGTGTTTACTGGACCCGTGCCTCCTGGCTGGTGCTGGCCACTCAGGAGGTGACACGAGGCTGGCTCCAGGGATTACGAGTGCTTCCTTGTTGGAGGAATCTTTCCGGCCGCTTTGAAAGAGGCGGTGGTGAGGCTCCTCCTCAAGAAGCCTTCCTGGACCCGCTGTTTTAGGTAATTATCGTCGGTCTCCAACCCGCCGCGGCGAAGGTTGTAGAGAGTATGGTGGCATATCAGTTTCCCCTGCACCTGGAGGAAACTGTCTATCTGGACCCGTTCCAGTCCGGCTTCCGACCCCGTTACAGCACTGAGACGGCTTTGGTCGCGTTGGTGGATGATCTCTGGAGGGCCAGGGATAGGGGTTATTCCTCTGCCCTGGTCCTATTAGACCTCTCAGCGGCTTTTGATACCATCGACCATGGTATCCTGCTGCGCCGGTTGGGGGGGTTGGGAGTGGGAGGCACCGTTTATCGGTGGTTCTCCTCCTATCTCTCCGGCCGGTCCCAGTCGGTGTTGCCGGGGGGCCAGAGGTCGACCCCGCGGCGCCTCACTTGTGGGGTGCCGCAGGGGTCGATTCTCTCGCCCCTTCTGTTCAACATCTATATGAAGCCGCTGGGTGAGATCATCAGTGGCTTCGGTGTGAGGTACCAGCTGTACGCTGATGACACCCAGCTGTACTTTTCCACACCGGGCCACCCCAATGAAGCTATCGAAGTGCTGTCACGGGTCTGGATGGGGAGAAACAGGCTCAAGCTCAATCCCTCCAAGACGGAGTGGCTGTGGATGCCGGCATCCCGGTACAGTCAGCTGAGTCCGCGGCTGACTGTCGGGAGCGAGTCATTGGCCCCGATGGAGAGGGTGCGTAATTTGGGCGTTCTCCTGGATGCACGGCTGTCTTTTGAAGATCATTTGACGGCCGTCTCCAGGAGAGCTTTCCACCAGGTTCGCCTGGTGCGCCAGTTGCGCCCCTTTCTAGACCGGGATGCCTTGTGCACAGTCACTCACGCCCTTGTGACGTCTCGTCTGGACTACTGCAATGCTCTCTACATGGGGCTCCCCTTGGAGGGCCTCCGGAGGCTGCAGTTGGTCAGAATGCAGCTGCGCTGGTGATAGAGGAGCCCTCGTGGCTCCCGAGTGCCCCCTACCCTGCGCAGGCTGCACTGGCTCCCTGTGGCCTTCCGGGTGCGCTTCAAGGTGTTGGTGAACGTCTTTAAAGCGCTCCATGGCATAGGGCCGGGTTACTTACGGGACCGCCTGCTGCTACCAAATACCTCTCACCGACCCGTGCGCTCTCACAGAGAGGGACTCCTCAGGGTGCCGTCAGCGCGACAATGTCGTCTGGCGACACCCAGGGACGGGCCTTCTCTGTGGGGCCCCGCCTCTGGAACGAGCTCCCCCCAGGACTTCGTCAACTTCCGGACCTCCGAACCTTTCGCCGCGAGCTCAAAACTTACTTATTTATCTGCGCTGGACTGGGTTAGTTTTTTAAGTTATGGGTTTTTAAATGGGTTTTACTTCCAAATTTTAATTATGGCCAATTTAAATAAGTTTTTTATTAGTATTTTAATTGTATGTATTGTGCATTTTTACTTGGCTGTGAACCGCCCTGAGTCCTTCGGGAGAAGGGCGGTATACAAATTTAAATAATAAATAAATAAATAAATAAATAAATAATAGTAAATAAATAGACAGGGAAATTGTATCTCGTTGAGACCTTTGAGGATAGGAGAGGCCAGGCACCCTAACCCTAACCTTTGACGTGAGTGAAATCAAGTTGGCCAGCCCACCCAGTCACATGACCACAAAGCCACACCCACCCAGTCACATGACCACAAAACCACACCCATTCAGTCACATGACCACAAAGCCACGCCCACAAAACCAGTAGTAAAAAAATTTGGAGTCAACCCCTGCCTTATACCCACTTTCCAATAATTTTGTTGGAAGATTCATCTGTCAGCTAATACTTTTTCATTCATATTTTCTCTTTCCGTAGTCCTTCTAGTTTTCTTCTCATTTCTTTTACTTATTTCCTCTTTCATGCATATTGTTTCCTAGGTGCTGTTCCTGACACTATAAAACTTGGTTTATTTCATATTCCAGTCCGGCTTCCGACCCGGATAGAGCACGGAGACAGCTTTGGTCGCATTGGTGGATGATCTCTGGAGGGCCAGGGACAGGGGATATTCCTCTGCCCTGGTCCTATTAGACCTCTCAGCGGCTTTTGATACCATAGACCATGGTATCCTGCTGCGCCAGTTGGGGGGATTGGGGGTGGGAGGCACCGTGTATCGGTGGTTCTCCTCCTATCTCTCTGACCGGTCGCAGACGGTGTTGACAGGGGGGCAGAGGTCGACCGCGAGTGCCTCACTTGTGGGGTGCCGCAGGGGTCGATTCTCTCGCCCCTTCTGTTCAACATCTATATGAAGCCGTTGGGTGAGATCATCAGTGGCTTCGGGGTGAGATATCAGCAGTACGCTGATGACACCCAGCTGTACTTTTCCACCCCGGGCCACCCCAATGAAGTTGTTGAAGTGCTGTCCCCATGTTTGGAGGCCGTACGGGTCTGGATGGGGAGAAACAGGCTCAAGCTTAATCCCTTCAAGACGGAGTGGCTGTGGATGCCGGCATCCCGATTCAGTCAGCTGCAGCCGCAGCTGACTGTTGGAGGCGAGTTATTGGCCCCAAAGGATAGGGTGCGCAACTTAGGTGTCCTCCTGGATGAACGGCTGTCGTTTGAAGATCATTTGACGGCCGTCTCCAGGAGGGCCTTCCACCAGGTCCGCCTGGTTCGGCAGTTGCGCCCCTTCCTTGATCGGGATGCCTTGTGCACAGTCACTCACGCGCTCTTTACCTCTCGCTTGGATTATTGTAATGCTCTCTACATGGGGCTCCCCTTGAGGTGCACTCGGAGGCTTCAGTTAGTCCAGAATGCAGCTGCCCGGGTGATAGAGGGAGCTACTCGTAGCTCCCACGTAACACCGCTCCTGCGCAGACTGCACTGGCTACCTGTGGCCTTTCGAGTGCACTTTAAGGTTTTGGTTACGACCTTTAAAGCGCTCCATGGCTTAGGGCCTGGGTACTTACGGGACCGCCTGCTGTTACCTCATGCCTCCCACCGACCCGTACGCTCTCACAGAGAGGGACTTCTCAGGGTGCCGTCCGCCAAGCAATGCCGGCTGGCAGCCCCCAGGGGAAGGTCCTTCTCTGTGGGGGCTCCCACACTCTGGAACGAGCTTTTACGAGGTTTACGCCAAATACCTGACCTTCGGACCTTCCGCCGCGAACTGAAGACACATCTTTTCATTCGCGCGGGGCTGGCTTGAATTTTATTGGTTTTTTAAATTTTCTTAAATTTTAATATTAATTTTAAACGGGATTTTAGTTTTTTATATATTTTAAAGTTTCGGGCTAATTATAGTAAGTTTTTTAATTTACATTTTAAACTGTACATTGTATTGTCTTTTTACTTCTGCCTGTACACCGCCCTGAGTCCTTCGGGAGAAGGACGGTATAAAAATCAAATAAAATAAATAAATAAATAAATAAATATTCAGAATTTATCCATCCCAAATGTTCTCAATCAATAGAATAGAATAGAATAGAATAGAATAGAATAGAATAGAATAGAATAGAATTTTTTATTGGCCAAGTGTGATTGGACACACAAGGAATTTGTCTTGGTGCATATGCTCTCAGTGTACATAAAAGAAAAGATACGTTCATCAAGGTACAACATTTACAACACAATTGATGGTCAATATATCAATATATCAATATATCAATATATCAATATATCAATATATATATCAATATATATATATATATATATATATATATATATATATATATATATATATATATATAGGTCTTTGGTTATTCGGGTTTTCTCCGTAAAATTGGAAGTGTCTTGGCGATGTTTCACGAAGTCTAACGCCGCCAAGACACTTCAATTTTACGCGGGAGTTTACAAACACCCGCGAAAACCTCAGAAAACATATATATATATATATATATATATATACATACATACATACATACATACATACATACATACATACATACATACATACATACATACATATATATATATATATATATATATATATATATATATATATATAAGACAGTCTGTTATTAACACAGCTGCCTGCAATTACTGCAGGTTCTAGTCCCACCAGGCCTAAGGTTGACTCAGCCTTCCATCCTTTATAAGGTAGGTAAAATTAGGACCCAGATTGTTGGGGGCAATAAGTTGACTTTGCATATAAATATACAAATAGGATGAAGACTATTGCTAACATAGTGTAAGCCGCCCTGAGTCTTCGGAGAAGGGCGGGATATAAATGCAAATAAATTAAAATTAAATTAAATAAATCATAAGGATTGCCAGCAACAAAGTTACAGTCATACAGTCATAAGTGGAAAGAGATTGGTGATGGGAACTATGAGAAGATTAATAGTAGTGCAGATTTAGTAAATAGTTTGACAGTATTGAGGGAATTATTTTTTTAGCAGAATGATGGCCTTCGGGAAAAAACTGTTCTTGTGTCTAGTTGTTCTGGTGTGCAGTGCTCTATAGCGTCGTTTTGAGGGTAGGAGTTGAAACAGTTTATGTCCAGGATGTGAGGGATCTGTAAATATTTTCACGGCCTTCTTCTTGATTCGTGCAGTATACAGGTCCTCAATGGAAGGCAGGTTGGTAGCAATTATTTTTTCTGCAGTTCTAATTATCCTCTGAAGTCTGTGTCTGTCTTGTTGGGTTGCAGAACCGAACCAGACAGTTATAGAGGTGCAAATGACAGACTCAATAATTCCTCTGTAGAACTGAATCAGCAGCTCCTTGGGCAGTTTGAGCTTACTGAGTTGGCGCAGAAAGAACATTCTTTGTTGTCCTTTTTTGATGATGTTTTTGATGTTAGCTGTCCATTTTAGATCTTGCGATATGATAGAACCTAGAAATTTAAAGGTTTCTACTGTTGATACTGTGTTGTCTAGTATTGTGAGAGGTGGAAGTATGGAAGGGTTTCTCCTAAAGTCTACCACCATTTCTACGGTTTTGAGTGTGTTCAGTTCCAGATTGTTTTGGTTGCACCACAAGGCTAGTCGTTTGACCTCTCGTCTATATGCGGATTCGTCATTGTCTTGAATGAGATCAATCACTATTGTGTCATCTGCGAACTTCAGTAGCTTAACAGATGGATCGTTGGAGATGCAGTCATTGGTATACAGAGAGAAATAGGGAGAGCACACAGCCTTGGGGGGTCCTTGTGCTAATTGTACAGGTATTTGATGTGATCTTGCTTAGCTTCACCTGCTGCTTCCTGTTTGTTAGGAAGCTTGTGATCCACTTACAAGCCTGTTCCGGTACCTGTAGCTGGTTTAGCTTAGTTAGGAGAATGTCTGGAATGATGGTATTGAATGCTGAACTAAAGTCTACAAAAAGGACCCTTGCATAGGTCTTTGGAGACTCAAGATGTTGTAGGATGTAGTGCAGAGCCATATTAACAGCATCATCTGTTGATCTATTTGCTCGATATGCAAATTGCAAGGGGTCTAACAGCGGATCTGTGATGGTTTTCAAGTAGGAAAGCACTAGCCTTTCAAAGGTTTTCATGACTACAGATGTTAAAGCAACTGGTCTGTAGTCATTCAGTTCCTTGATGGTGGGCTTCTTCGGCACTGGGATGATGGTAGAGCGTTTGAAGCAAGAAGGAACATAGCACATCTCTAGTGATTTATTGAAAATATGGGTGAAGATGGGGGCACAGACTTTTAAGCAAGAAGGAGTTATCTTGTCTGGGCCTGGAGCTTTTCCTGGCTTTTGTCTGTGAAATAGGTCCTGCACTTCCTTTTCTGTGATCACTAGGGGTTGTGAACCCAATGGGATGGAGTCAGTTGTAGGAGGCTTGGCTGTTGTTGGTGTGTCTGAGATGGGGGTTGTGGAGATACGTGGCTGTAGTTTCCTTTCAAACCTGCAGTAAAACTCATTCAGGTCATCTGCCAGTTGTTGATTACCTTCAGCCTGGGAAGGAGGTTTGCCATAGCCAGTGATATTTTTAAGAGTTTTCAAAATGTTTGTTGGTTCATTTGCTGAAAACTGATTCTTTAGCTTTTCAGAGTAGCTTCTTTTTGCTCCCTTGTTAGTGCATTTCTGGCCTGATTGTACAGCAGATTGTACAGCATGATTGTACACATCAATGCTTTTAGATTTATATTAATTTCTTATATACAGTATACATATATACAGTATATAATATACAGTATACATATACTGTATATGCCTAAGGCACACATGCAAAACAATAAGTATTTTTCTAAGTAGATAGCCATCTGCTTAGATGCCATTGACTGATATATAGACTTAAATTGTTCCTTTAAATCTGGGGTCCCCAACCTTTTGGGACCACCAAGTTCATAACTTTAAATCCCACGGACCACTAATACGAATCCAGCGCTATGCTTGATGAAGCACCTGGACTCCAAGTGATGGGATGTCGTCCTTCAGGCACTCTCCCCCCTCTCCCCCCTCTCTCTTTTTCTCTGTCTCCCCTCTCTCTCTCCCACTTTTTCTCTCTTTCTCTCTCTTCCCCTCTCTCTCCCACTCATTCTCTCTCATTCTCTTTTTTCTCTATCCCCTTCTTTCTCTCTATCTCTCTGATTCTCTCTTTCATTCTGTCTCTCTCTCTCTCTCTCATTTTCTCTCTTTCTCTCTCTCTCTCTTATTTTGTCTCTTTCTCTATTTTTCATTCTCTGTCTCTTTCTCTCTGTCTGCCTCATTCTGATTCGCTCTCTGATTCTCTCTTTCATTCTCTCTCTCTCTTTATCGCTCTCATTTTTTCTCTCTCTCTCATTCTCTCTCATTCTGATTCTCTCTCAATCTCTCTCTGTTTCTCTCTCTCTCTCTCTCTCTCTCATTCTCTCTGTGACTCCCCCATCTCTCTCATTCTCTTTCTCTCTCTCATATCATGGGCCAGTCAGTGTCTTGGGGCTGAGAGGAAGTCAAGCATCTCCCCGAGAGACTGAGGTGTGCGGAACACCAACAAGGGCTGGAAGGGAACACCTGCAAGATCCAGCAAGAGACAGAGCAAAGTGAGATCCAGGAAGAGATGAAGCTTTGCTCCCATTCTGGAATATGGAGCAAATCTCCATCCCCTGCCCTTCCCTTGCCAGACAAGGAGTGACTGGGAAGGGAGGGCAAGGGGTGGGGACAGCCACTGGTGGGTTTAGCTGACAGGAAGCTACAGCAGGGGGAAGAAACAGCCCGGGGTTGCCACCACTTGTTGCTTCATGCTGCCTGCACCGCCACCCCCCCTTGCACCATTACCTCATTCTGGCCGGCGAGGGCTATACTGCAAAGTTGCAAGTTGCACGAACCTCCCTCTACAGCGGAGATTTATGTCCCCACCGTGAGCTGCCTAGCCAGTTCTATATTCCAGAACTCTAGTCACAAGACTGGCCATTGCTCATCCCGGAGCAGCTCCTCCACTGTGTGCGCTGTGGACCACCAAAAGTATCTCACAGAGCACCAGTGGTCTGTGGACCACTGGTTGGTGACCACTGCTTTAAATCATATGAAACGTTTCACGAATCAAACAACTTGGTGTTTTTGTGTATATGTTAAAAATAATTAGAAGTGCTAACTTTATATTTACATTGAGAAACAGCTGGGTCATGAGTCTTTATATCAGTTATAACTTGTATCAGATCTTGGCATTTGGAAATATGAATTAAGAATTGTGAAAGAATTGGAAATATTTACATTTGCTCTTATTCGAGAGAATATATGTGCTTCTGTAATTTGTCTGCTGCACCTGTGTTTGAAGTTCTGTAAATGTTTGCATAATTATGATATAATATGAAATTGGCAATGAATGAAAAATATAATTACAAGCAGAAGAATCTGAATATGCAATATGGTGCATTGTAGCTGTATTTATGCTGATTAAAGATGGTTCAAATTACATAAAGGGAATCAATCTTTGTACTGATGAATACATCTTGCAAAATGTTTGAATACATAATACCTGTATATAGGAAACACTTATATAATATTCAGAAGTGCCTAGTTATATTTGGCATGTTAAATGCATGAAGTAAAAAGTAGGTCAGGAATCTTGGATGCTCCGAAGTAGACAGAATTAGGAAAAAGTGTAACAAAACTTTGGATAACTTCGAGTCTATATAGATAGACTGGAAATGCAATATGGAGACACACCCTTTTCTTAAAAAGAGAAAACAGTGGCGCAGTGGTTAGAGAAACCAGTGGCACAGTGATTAGATTGCAGTATTGCAGGCTACTTCTGCTGACTGCTGGCTGCCTGCAATTTGGCAGTTCAAATCTCACCAGACCCAAGGTTGACTCAGCCTTCCATCCTTCTGAGGTAGGTAAAATGAGGACCCAAATTGTTGGGGGCAGTATGTTGACTCTGTAAACCGCTTAGAGAGGGCTGTAAAGCACCGTAAAGTGGTAGATAAGTCTAAGTGCTATTGCTATTTGGTGTTGAAGAAAACTTTTCAGAATATCATAGCTAGGCAAGAAAGCAAACATGAACTGTACAACAAATCAATTCAGAGTTTTCGTGAGGGATAAACAAACAGACCCAGCATCCACATTCAGTGACGTAAACTTAGAAATATAAATATTTATATTATTCCAAACAGTTTCCTGGAGCAGATTCTGCTCTGTTTCCCCATCACTTCCATCCCCAGTTGCAAGGTAAGCCAATGAATAGAAGGGCTGATAGAGGTGTGACCACTGCTAAATCAGGACAAGGTTTAGGAAGCAATTCAGTGCTAAGAGAAGAAAAGGATTGAAGGAAAACCACTGAAAGAATGAAAGGTGAAATCTTCATTGCCTTGTAACTGGAAGCCAGCAACCAGGCTGGAAAGTCAGTCAGCATGCTTTTAGGCAGCAGATAATTTCTGCTGAGCAACTCTTCTACCCTTCCCTAGAAAGCAAGGAACTATGTGAAAGCAATCCTTGCTGTAGATAAGATGAAATTAAAGCCAGGTCTTTTCACTAAAGTCTTCACATAGTGGTAGATGAGATGTTATTTGTAGGTCAACCTAGCATAGCAATTATTTATGCAAATATTGAGGCTTTCTTCCAGGCTGTTTGCTCCATCCATTAAATCTTCACAATCTCTGAAGAGGAAAAAATCTCAGTGTTGCAACATTTTTTAAAACCTTAGATAGAGGCATTTTAAGATCCACTTCTGGCACCACATTACCAGTCTCCACTGGCATATCTGTAACCTGAAATAATGGGCCTTTTTTTTTTCTTTAAAAATTAGCCAAAAATATAGTTGGCTCATTTTTAAAAAAGTGTACATGTTGAAAGTACAATTGCCATAATCAGTCTTGAAGGATTTCCCTTCCAACTATATTGGGGGAAAATAGAAGAGAGGCATATACAGTATAAGGCAAGTGTTTACAATCTCTTCCTCAGGGGTGAAATCTACTTACCTTCCCTATCGATTCAGAAGTGCACACACTGCGTGCACGTCACATGCACATGCGCACGCGGACCTCTGCACATGCGCAAACCCTTCTGTGCATGTGCAGAGGATTAAAACCAGGAAGTAACAATGACCAGGCGGGTGGGCAGAGCCTTACGCTGCCATTGCTACTGGTTCTCTGAACCACCCACTGCCATCGCTAATGGTTCAGCTGAACCGGTAGCATTTCCCCCCTGATCTTCCTGCGTTTATTCCTTTATAGTAAAGAACCTGTTTGTATAGTATGCTTGAATTTTCTTAAAACCATTTTCTTAGGATAAACAGGTTGGATATAATACTATTATTTTCTATTAGTTATTGTAATCTAGAGAAGAATAAGAAAATGGGAAAGCTGGATTTTTAATTTGTAAGCTACCCAGAATTATCTTGCATTCGAACCCTAGAATAACAGGATAACAGAGTTGGAAGGGACCTAGGAGGACTTTTAGTCCAACCCCCTGCCCAAGCATGGGACCCTACCATTTCAGACAAATGGTTGTCCAATCTCTTCTTAAATACCCTCAGTGGGGGGAACTGGAAGTGCCATGGCGATACAGGCTGGAAAATAGCAAAGCTTCAACGAACTTCATGAAAATCCAGCCAGACAAATGGCTGTTAGGGGGGTCTTTGGACTGGAACCGTCTTGGAGGGATGGGGGAGAAAGAGAGGTGCCTCGGAAGACCAAGACAAACAGGCAAATTCCTCGAAGGGTCGGAGGCAGCTCTTTGATCCGGTTGTGGGGGCAGCGACCATTGAAACAACCGCTACAAACTGGGCAACCGGACTAAGATTTGTGCATGAGTGGTGATTGAATGGAGTATTGTTACCAGGTGAGTGATTGGCCAACTCGCAGGTAAGAAGAAAAACTTTCTAAAGCTTAAAAGAGGCCCCAACCTGAAATAAGCGGCTAATTGGTACTTGGAAATTCAAAGTGAAGGGAAAAAAAACCCAAAGAGGAACTTTAAAATCAAAGCCCTAAAAAGAAAACTTTCCACCTGGATTTAGAATTGGATTTGGAAGAAATTAAAAACAATATAAGAAAAAGAAAACTGAGGTAAAGCATTCTTTAACAACAAAAGGAATTAATTGAAGAAGAGAAAGTACTGTCTTTGTGGATTTACAATTGATATTTTGTTGTCTGGGGATTTGTGAATTGGAGAGAGACATCTGCTGGTGAGAAAGAAACATTGCAATAAGTGTACTTCGAAAAAACAAAGGATCAGACCATTGTGGGAAACTTTTAAGGAGTATTTGTTTAAACAGCTGGAGCATGGTTTCAAAAGGAAGTGTAAAGAATAAAGTCTTAAACTGGAATGGTCTAAATGAATATTTGAATTAGATACTGATTGGAAATAAAAAAGAAAAAAGAGACATTATATGGACTTGAAATTGAACTATACATAAGTTAAAATAACAATAAATTAAAAAATCTTTTCTCCTTGAATTGACAACATGGAAAATTGGGAATATGAGTATGAGGAACTAAGGGAGATGTTTCAAAAGATGTGAGAAGCTTTTATGGGAAATAAAGAAGTGGAGGACTGGCTAGAATACAAAAAAAAGGGAAAAAAATACAAGTGAGAAGCAAGAACACAAATTTGGAAAGAAAATAATTGAAGATAAAAAATAGATGATTACACTGGGATTCAGAGTGACAAAATAAAAATGGAGAGGGGGGAATATTTTGCAAAAAAGAAGAAAAAAGAAGGAATTGGGAAAAGATCGAGGGGGAGAAGTAAGAGGGTAACAATTTTAAAAACTAGAGAAAAGATGCAAGAGAGAAGATATAATAAATATAAAAAGAAAAAGAAGGAAATAAGAGAATGGGAAAAAGGGCAGAAAATATTAAGAAATGGAATTCTGGAGAGACCAAAAGAAAATCGGTAAAAGGGGAAGAATAATGGATAGTAGAAAGGGAATTAAAGCATTAATATGTTGATTTAAAGAAATGGTATTAATAGTAGAAATTGTATGTAAGAAATAAAATAGAAATATACAGATTATTGTAAAATGGAATAATTAATTGAAATTAAGATATAAATTTGAAATGTCTGTCTGTCTTGTTGGGTTGCAGAACCAAACCAGACAATTATAGAGGTGCAGATGACAGACTCAATAATTCCTCTGTAGAATTGAATCAGCAGCTCCTTGGGCAGTTTGAGCTTTCTGAGTTGGCATAGAAATAACATTCTTTGTTGTGCTTTTTTGATGATGTTTTTGTTGTTGGTGTCCATTTTAGGTCATGAGATATGGTAGAACCAAAATTTGAAGGTCTCTACTGTTGATAACTATGTTGTCTAGTATTGTAAGAGGTGGTAGTATCGGAGGGGTTCTCCTAAAGTCCACTGCCATTTCTATGGTTTTGAGTGTGTTCAGTATCAGATTGTTCCGGTTGCACCATGAGGCTGTTGTGTCGTCTGCGAACTTCAGTAGTTTAACAGATGGATCGTTTGAGATGCAGTCATTGGTATATAGAGAGAAGAGAAGTGGAAAGAACAGATAACCTTGTGGGGCCCTGTGCTAATTGTACAGGTATCTGATATAATAATTGAAAAAATAATTGCTACCAACCTGCCTTCCACTGAGGACCTGTATACTGGACGAATCAAGAAGAGGGCCGTGAAAATATTTACAGATCACTCACATCCTGGACATAAAATGTTTCAACTCCTACCCTCAAAACGATGCTACAGAGCATTGCACACCAGAACAACTAGACACAAGAACAGTTTTTTCCCGAAGGCCATCACTCTGCTAAACAAATAATTCCCTCAACACTGTCAAACTATTTACTAAATCTACACTACTATTAATCTTCTCATTGTTTTCATCACCAATTTCTTTCCACTTATGACTGTATGACTGTAACTTTTTGTTGCTATCATTAAGGGTTAAATTGCAACCTATGACCATCATTTGTGTTGTAAATGTTGTACCTTGATGAACGTATCTTTTCTTTTATGTACACTGAGAGCATATGCACCAAGAAAATTCCTTGTGTGTCCAAACACACTTGGCCAATAAAAATTCTATTCTATTCAATAAAAATTCTATATGATTTCTGCTTAGCTTCACCTGCTGCTTCCTGTTTGTTAGGAAGGGCCTCTGTGGCTCAGACTGGTAAGACAGTCTATTATTAACAGCAGCTGCCTGCAATTACTGCAGGTTCAAGCCCCACCAGGCCCAAGGTTGACTCAGCCTTCCATCCTTTATAAGGTAGGTAAAATGAGGACCCAGATTGTTGAGGGCAATAGGTTGACTTTGTATATAATATACAAATCGATGAAGACTATTGCTTGACATAGTGTAAGCCGCCCTGAGTCTTTGGAGAAGGGCGTGATATAAATGCAAAACAAAACAAAACCCTATGATCCATTTACAAGTGTGTTCAGGTACCGCTAGCTGGTTTAGTTTAATAAGAAGAATGTTTGGAATGTTGGTGTTGAATGCTGAACTAAGGTCTACAAAGAGGACCCTTGCATAGGTCTTTGGAGATTCAAGATGTTGTAGGATGTAGTGCAGAGCCATATTAACAGTATTATCTGTTGATCTATTTGCTCACTATGCAAATTGCAAGTAGTCTAACAGCGGATCTGTGATGGTTTTCAAGTGGGACAGCACTAGCCTTTCAAAGGTTTTCATGACTACAGATGTTAAAGCAACTAGTCTGTAGTCATTCAGTTCCTTGATGGTGGGCTTCTTCGGCACTGGGATGATGGTAGAGCGTTTGAAGCAAGAAGGAACATAGCACATCTCTAGTGATTTATTGAAAATATGGGTGAAGATGGGGGCCAATTGGTCAGCACAGACTTTTAAGCAAGAAGGAGTTATCTTGTCTGGGCCTGGAGCTTTTCCTGGCTTTTGTCTGTGAAATAGGTCCTGCACTTCCTTTTCTGTGATCACTAGGGGTTGTGAACCCAATGGGATGGAGTCAGTTGTAGGAGGCTTGGCTGTTGTTGGTGTGTCTGAGATGGGGGTTGTGGAGATACGTGGCTGTAGTTTCCTTTCAAACCTGCAGTAAAACTCATTCAGGTCATCTGCCAAGTAACACCCCCAACGAAAGTGAGTCCAACACACTTAGTTGTTTTAGACACTAGGAGCCTGAAATGGAAAAAGCCTTGAAACTGAGAGATTTACAGCAATGGTGTTGCCTCACTATTTTTGAGGAGTTTATAGGTAGTCCTTGAGATATGACCATAACTGAGCAGGCCCATTATTGTTGCAGGTCGTAGCAGTCATTAGGTGAAGCCACCTAGTTGCCTTCCCATCCTTGCTTTCGCCAATAAAAAGTAAAATGAATTTTGGGTTGTTAAGTGGGGTGTGGGATGCCTCTTGCTGGTACAGGCCCAGGCCTGCCTGCCCTGCCCCCCCAAGCCTCTCCCACCCCCAAAATGCTCCATGCTCCACTTCCTGCACCTTGGGTACCAATAGGCTTTTCCCCACTCCCACTGGGTCTTCCCAGGCATTTGGCCTGATCCCACTAGGCAAAACATCCTCCTTCTCACCTTTTGAAGATCTCTGAGGCCTTCCAGAGCACTGGAATGATTTCCTCCTTTGCAAGGCTTCATGGTACAGTTCAGAAAACAGTCTCATACACTAAATGGTGGCCACATTCGTATTGCTGCCAAATAGCTCAGTTCTTGTTCTGCTGCCTTAACAAACTTCTGCAGCAACTTTACTAAGACAGCAAAATGAAGTAGTGGACAGGGACAAAATGGAGGCTACATTTGGATTCCAGTGAAGGAGAATATTTGTAGCTCAGGGTTGAAATGAGTGGTCCTTGGTGTTCTCTGAGCTTGCTTGTTTTCTTGCAGACATTTCATTACCCTAACCAGGTAACATCATCAGTGCTAGTAAGGAGTGCTGTTTGCTGTCAGTTTATATTCTGGTGTCTTGCCTGTCTGTGTTGAAACGTGTGCAAGAAAACAAGCAAGCTCAGAGAGCACCAAGGACCCTACATTTGGATTGCCACTGCATGGCCCAGTAGTGGAAGGAGGGCAGGCTTGGGTCACATGTCCTGCCTCCTTCCATTACATGAGGCACAAAATGCTTCAAAAGGTAAATGTAGGGCCTGATAGGCATATGGGGAAGAAGGCCAAGCACTACAGTGATGGGTTGGGTGGGGGGTGGGGGGAGAAGCAGAGAGGCATTGCAGCAACCCTGTGGTGGATCATAAGGGTGAATGACTGCAGGGAAGCTGCAGTTGTTGAAACTTTATAATGGGTCATATCTTTGAAAGATGTAGCTATGGGGGTAATTTTGTACATTAATTAAAAGGCCTGTCATACCTCAAGGATTACCTTTATTAGGAATTTAAGCAGAAGAGTTATGGCTAATCTGCCACACTATTAGCAGCTCAAATACCTTCAGTTGGATTTGTTTCTCCCCTGCCCTAAATCAGAGCCTATTGTGCCTGTATGAGTTTCAGGATAGATACAAAAAAGGTTCATTTTAAGGGCAGGTTTTTTGTTTTTTTACTGTTCATATTTTCGGACTGGTATTGAAGAAGTTAACACTGAGTGTGTATTATATTTCCTGTGGGGTTCGGCAATGACTGAGGCACCACAGAGATTCAACAGGTAATATTTACTGAGCTCTATTAGCTCCACAGCAACAGGCAAACACAGAACAGAATGCGCCCACTTTGACAGCTCTTTTATATGCGGCTGTCAGAGCAGGAACCAATCAGAACACTTTAACAAGGGGTCATTCGCCCCCGCTAGGGGACGACCCACTGTCGGGCTCAGAACATAATCGTGTGTAAATTGAGCAATAATAATTCCAGATAACACTGACCCAATTACTAAGTGGCCTCCAAATCCTCTTTTGAAATGTAGACTACTTAATACACCAAGGATCAGTTCTACACCATAATATTTATGAACAACTTAAAGTGATAGGTAACAAATCAATGTTTTCACTAAGTTCAAGCAAAGGAAATAATTTTTTGCAGGCTAGATATCTTATTACAACAACCATCAGATCTTAGAGTTGAAAGAGGGATATTTTCAGCAACACCTATAACAAGAACTAATAATATCTTTGTTATATACCATATAAGGAGTGTGCTATAGTTTTCACTCAGGTCCTCCCAAAAGGCGGGAAAATACCTGAATCTCATTAGCTAAGCTGTCTGGCAGCCCTCTATATAAAGAGGACACTGCCAGACTAGCAGTCTGTTGGGTTGTACTGGTCTACTAATAAAGAGCTGTTGTTTCTGTCCGTCTCTTCCATCATCGGATCTAACAATCTTTAGCCATTATTTTAGAAGAAGTAAAAAATACAGTACCTGTAAGTATCTGTGTGCCTACATACACCTTCCTTTCTGCCTTCCTTTTATCAACTTGATTTTAATGGGAGGGTGGGGATAAAGAGATTCTTTTAATTAAATAGTTAAAGGGTTAAAGGAAAGCTGGGTTTCTACAAGCAAATCCCTAGCTTCTTACATTTTCTACATACTGTAGGCATTTTTAGAACTTAAAATTGATGACATGACTGCTTTGCTTGAAAGCAAATGAAAAGTAATTGTGCAAAGGATAATAAACTTCTCTGGACATGACAGAATTTGAGTAGATAACTTGAAGCTCTACAACTGTACCTCTGACTATGCCCTTCCCCAGAGACACTTCAAAAGCCATATATTTAATGGCTTTCAGGTGAAGGAAAAGGGGAGGACTGATGTGTTTTTACAAACAGCTGTGATAATGTTGGGGGAGGGGGAAGGAAACCAGAGGTGGGTGGCACATGACTTAATCAAAAATGTGAGAGACCATGCGCTTTGCTCGCATGCGTGCTGCTATGCTGTTCCATTTAGCCACTTTTTTTAAATAAAGTTTTTTATTTTATAGACAAACATACATTTAAAGCATCAACAAGTCCTTCAGTGTGACGTCTCGGTGTTTTCTTCCTGACTCCATTATTTTGCTGTTTCTTCTTTCTTCATTTTCTTCACAAATACATTATTATCATTTTCTTACATAATTATCCATTACTTATCTGTACCTTTCTTCTAACCAATAGTAAAATTTATCCCATATTTTAAAATATTCTGAATCCTCTCTTTCTTTAATCATCAAAGTTAATCTATTCATTTCTGCACAATCTAAAATTTTTCTAATAATTTCTCCTTTCAGAGGTATTTTCTCTGCTTTCCAGTTTTGTGGAAAAACTATTTTTACTGCTATAATTACATGTATAATCAGATAAATATTATTTTACTAATTTTCTCTGGTAGGATCTCCAATAAAAACAACTCCGGTTTTAAATCAATATGTTGTTGGGTTATTTCTTTTATCCAACCCTTTATTTTCTCCCAATAGTTTTTGGCTTCTGGACTTGTCCACCACATATGATAATAAGATCCTGGTAACTGATGACATTTCCAACGTTTAGCTGATTTGTCTTTAAACATTTTTGCCAGTTTTTCAGGTGGCATATGTCATCTATAAAACATTTTATATTGATTTTCTTTATATGCGGTGGACATTGTTAATTTATAATTCCTCTCCTATAGCTGTTGCCATTTGTCTAGGTCTATTGAATATCCAAAATTTTTAGCCCAAGCTATCATAGTTTCCTTTACTTGTTCTTCTTCTAATTCAACCCCCAACAAAAAGTTACAAATTTTTTTGATTAATTTATCCTCTGTTCCTGTGAGAATCCTATCAAGCTCAGTCTTTTCTAAATAAAAACCATAAAGTTTAACATCTTTCTGATATCTTGCTTGTATTTGCATATACATATACCAAACTAACTCAATCCCGTTCTTCCAAATCTTGTTTCTGCTTCAGTTCCCCCCGTCTGTTAACATGTCCCTATATCTAATCATATTTCTAATATTAAAAGTATTTGGGTGTATTAAAGCCTCCATTGTTGATAACCATGATGGAATTTTCACACAGTATTTATCTCTAATCTTCTCCCATGCCATTAGCAATGCATTTCTTATGTAATGTGTATGAAAATATGTATGTATCTTACTTCTCCCATACCATAAAAAATAATGCCATCCTAATTGCAAATCATGTCCTTCCAAAGTCAGTAATCTTGTATTCCTTAGTTCCACCCATTCCTTCATCCAAGTCAGTGCTGCCGCCTGGTAATATAGTTCCCAATTCAGCAGTCCAAATCCTCCCTTTAGCCTCATATCCTGCAACATCTTTAGACTAATTCTAGTTTTTTTTCCTTTGCCATATAAATCTTCTTGTTATCATATTAAGATGTTGAAAATAGTTTTTTTCAAGTTTTATCGGTACTGTCTGAAATAGATATAATAGTCTTGGTAGTATGTTCATCTTTATGATTGCTATTTTCCCCATAAGTGAGAGTTGCAGTTCTCCATTTCTCCAAATCCTTCTCAATTTGGTTTTTCAGTTCATAATAATTATCTCCTTTTATCATTACACATCTTTATGTTAAATAGATTCCCATTTAACCCATTTGTTTCTCTGGATGTGATTCATAATATTCCAACGCATTTAGTATTATCCTAGTATTGTCTCTAATTTGTCTCTTAGGTAAGAAGCCATTTTGATCTATACGAATAAATTCATTTAACAGTCTTTTCAATCTATTCATCATTATTGAAGCAAAAATCTTATAGTCCACATCTAATAAATAATTTGTTATTTTCTTCTCCTTTTCTTTTTTTATTTTATATGCTAACCATCTTCCTGGTTTATTTGCATTTTCAAAAAAAATCTGCCTGGGTGTTCTTAATTTATTTGCTAATAACTCTTTGTTCATTTAGTTTTATTTCATGTTTTTTTAGTTCCATTCTTTTCTTAACTCTGTCATTATGGCTATCTTCTTGGAATTCTTTCTCTAGTTTTTTGTATTCTTCTTCCAATTCTGTCTGTTTCTGTCTTTTCCTTTTTATTTTTATTTATTTTTATTTTTGTCACAACATCATATAAAAACATATAAACATATAGTATATAAACATATATATGAGTAAATATTAGGAGGTATAAGCATCAATATATATATAGGAAGAAGAAAAGAAAAGAAAAAAAACAATAGGACAGGAACGGTAGGCACGTTTGTGCGCTTATGCACGCCCCTTATGGTCCTCTTAGGAATGGGGTGAGGTCAATAGTAGAAAGTTTTTGGTTGAAGCTTTTAGGATTATGGGAAGAGACCACAGAGTCAGGTAAAGTATTCCAAGCACTGATGATTCTGTTACAGAATTTTGTTTTTCTTTGCGGTATAAGTTATTGCCAGTCCCCTAATATATGCCTTCATTGTGTTCCATACATTTTGAAGCAATGTGTACACTTTTTTGTTTATTTCAAGAAAGACGTCAATTCTTTTTCCATATATTTTGCAAATCATTTTCTTTTAATATTAATATATTCAACGTCCATCTTCTTCTTTTCTTCTGTCCTTTATTTACCATCATTGGGTTATGGTCTGCCCATATATTTGAACCAATATTCACTTCTGGTATATTCTCTATCAAGTCTGCCAACATCCATATCATATCTATTCTCGACCACGATAAGTGTCTATTTGAATAGAAAGTAAATTGTTTTTCTTTTAAATGCTTTTGTCTCCAAATATCTTGAATACTCAACTCTTCTGTCATTGTACGAAAAGATTTTGCCATTGTCCTCCTTGCTTTTTTATTTATCTTTATTGTTTTATAATCCAATTCCGCATCTTTTATGGCATTAAAATTTCCCATTATGCAAATATTTTCGTAATCCAATTTTAATATTTTTCTGTGTAGTCTCTTATTTAGCCACATTTTAAAGCCACACACATGTGTGCAAGCCGCACTCACGAGCAAAGCACACTCGCACTTTCGGTGCTGGGTGAACTGGTTCTGCCACCCACCTCTGCATTAAACCTGGGTCAGTGATAAGAAAAGACCAGGAGATTGCCCACTTGTGTTCCAGTAGGCTGATCCTGATGAGGAGATAATAAAAAGAGATTTTGCAGGCATGCCATGAAACTGAATGCCAGGACCTGCAAAAGAAACACTGAACTCACATAGCAGAGCCTATATTGGGTTCACAAAACTCCCTACTTTCCTAAACACATTTGGAAGATAATTATCAAGAGATCTTTGGAGGAACAAGCAATCAAGCCACCTGGTGAGTGATCCTTCATCCTAGATTAATGATAAAAACAAAGAAAAAATTTAAAGGATATAAAAATAATTCCTTTGGTAAGACACCTGCCAAAAGTATAAATGTCGAAAGTTTAAAACAAACTAAAGGGACAGTTGAATTTGAAATTATAGACTTTAAAATATTTTTTGAAATAATTAAACAATTAATATATCTCTCTGTGGGACAGAATTTGTTTGGATTAATTGGAGACAATGATTGTTAGCTTTCCAAACCAAAAGATACAGTAAGGGAAATTTACTAAAGACAGGTGACTACAGAACTATGAAAGTATTGAATGAAACTAAAAATGATCTGAGGAAAGGAAAAAACTCTTACTTTTATTTCAGGGATTAAAATAGTAAGCACTTTTACAAAATACTGGAAACCCTTTATGGACATTTTTCTGAAAAGGGTTAGAACTAGAAGTGATGTAATGAAAGGATTTGCTAATTGAGAAGGGATGGTTAAGGGAAGAAGTGATCTATGCAATGTCATTTTAAGGATGAGAAGTGATATTAGGTTTATAACGGTGGGTTTCAATTTTTTTTACTACCGGTTCTGTGGGTGTGGCTTGGTGGCCGTGGCATGGCTTGGTGGCCGTGGCTACCAAGGAAGGATACTGTAAAATCCCCATTCCCACCCCACTCCAGCGGAAGGATATTGCAAAATCTCTATTCCTTCCCCACTCCAGGGGAAGGATACTGCAAAATCCTCATTTCCTCCCAATCAGCTGGGGCTTGGGAGACAGAGAATAGATGGGGCGGGGCCAGTCAGAGATGGTATTTTACCGGTTCTCTAAACTACTCAGAATTTCCACTACCAGTTCTCCAGAACTGGTCAGAACCTGCTGAAACCCACCTCTGGTTTATAACTGCTATAAAGAAGATTGGAAGTCAGTTCTTTACATATTTTTTCTCCCCCCCACCTTTTCCATTTTTTCTTTCTTTTTCTTTATATCTTTTTTAAAAAACTCATTTTGTATTATCTTTTATTATTAAACATTTTAAAATAAACATAATTTTAAAAAGCTGCAATTACATCCGTCATGAGACAAAAACAGGAAATTATGAAATATATCCCCCTATAGTTAATTTAACTGTAATCTAAATTTGTGTCATGTCACTCATTGATCAAGTGTCATTCTCTGCCTCTTAACAATCATACATTGCTAGGTTGAATATAAACTTTGCTCACAAAATGCATTCTACAGTATATCTCCTCTATTTACACAAGTAGGATATATACTGTTATTTAAAGTCACAAATTTAAAGTTTCACTGACTTAATAACAAAACCTTCATTATACCTATACTTTAAAACCTTTTAAAAACATCATTGACTTAATTACAACAAGATAAAATTATTACATTCCAAATAAAAATTAAAAAGTATCAGTATTTCTGATTGTGAAGTCTACATTATTTAGAAATTTTACTTGATATTTCAGGAATATTTTTCATTTTTTCTCTTGTGACAGCATCTGTAATAATTGACTATGAAGAAGAGATAACAAACACACTCCAGACCAGGAGGTGTTAAAAACCAGGGGGTGTTATTGCAACTTTTTTTCCCCTTCGCTAAAACGGTGGTGGGCGTGGCCAGCGCATGATGCATCCAGGCCACAGGCCGCGAGTTTGACACCCCTGCAGCAGACCAAGGATTTCTGAGCCAACAAAGAAATGATCCTTCTCTGTTAGCAATAAATGAAATTACAGATGATTCTCAAAATAATTAAGCAGGATTGCTATTTTTCCTGGCAAGGAAATAAAAATTATTGAAGCAGCTATATTTCTATTTTCAAAAATAATATGCTGTACACCTGGAATATTAAGGCATGGATGCTCAAGATTTTAAAAATGTTAAAACATTCTCTTTTAGATTAGATCCTTTTTAATCATGGGTTTTTAGTTTAAAATAGGCACATACTGGTCTATGTATGAACAGTTTGATAAAATGATAATGGCCATTGAAGTAACAATTATTTTAGTAAAATTACAGCAATTTGCCTTTTAACACTAAATTACTTAAGATTTATTGCACAGTTTTATTACTCCAAACTGCAATTTAGCCCTAATTCAAGAATGAATTTAAAATAAATCATAATTAATAAAATGGGGCCCAAAAGAAATGTAGCTATGAAGGTATTAAGTAATTGTAGGTTCACATGCTCAGTTTATCACTCCATGCACTGGAAGAGCTCCTGGGAAACAAGAAGAATAAACACTTTTCATAATTGAGGAAATTGTGGAACAGTTTCATTTCTCCTCAGAAGGCCAAAGCTATTATGTTTTCCCATGGTAAAAAAAAAGTTGGTGAAACCCAGGGAGAAGATATTACATGCATACTACACGGCCATTTCAAAATAAATGCAATTGACTTCCCCAGATAAGATATATTTCCTAAAATGACATTTTAAGAGAATTAAAATTTATCAGAATTCAGCAGAATTTTTATATAGAAGTATATATTACACAGAAAGAGGAAGAGGTTTGAGGAAACTTAATTCCAGGTGTGGGCATCATACAGATGTGGAATGCAGTACTACCAGTAATCGCATAGCAGTTCCTAAGAGCATAGAGTTAGACAGAGAGGAGGGATCCTGGGAATTGTAGAATTGTAGCTCAAGAATATCCAGGATAAATTTCTTGCAATCATATGGATTATGATCAACTGTGGTCACACACTCTTCTTCCTCTTCCTGTAATTGAAGCATATTCTTTGCATATTCCGTGGAGTAACCTACAAATGTCTATGTATTCTATTTCTCTGTTCCTAAAATGTAGGACAAACTATTTCTGTGCCTGCTGGAACATTGTAAAATATGGTATGCTGTGAATCATTCTAACTAAGTTTTATTGCCACGTTTGGGGATAAACAATAGAGGAAGGATTGCCATTCAGATAAGATTTGTTATTTTATTTTCAGGGGTTGTGGTCCCTGACACTTCTGCCAGACAGCTGGAGGATTTGTTTGAAAGTAGTTAAAAACATACTTCTCCACCCAGAAGTGGGTGTTACCTTTGTCAAAAACAATATAAAAACAGTTGACGTTTCACCTAGCAAATAAGTCTTGGAGCAGAATTGCAGAGTATTTCCATCTTTTCCTTGGGAGTGTAAGTGCAGCATGTCCGAGAGGAAGAGCAGAGGAAGGGGCAAAAAGAATAAAGGGGAAAAGGAGAAAGAAACAGATCCTGAAGAAGGTATATTTCATTTTTAGCACATTTTATTGCATTATAGAAGCTTCTAATAGTACAGCCTGTGATAATGTGTTAAGAAATGGTTTATATTGTTTTCAAAACTTAAGTTGATTTGTTAAATGCTTTCTGAATACTGAAGAACAATACCCCTTCTTCCCCAATTTTAGGAAGAACAAATATACAAATATTTTCTGGAATATCCATGTTCTAATAAAAGAAATTTCATACAAACTGTATATGATGAGAGTTACTGGTGTAACTAATTCTCCTTTTGAGTATCAGAACCAATATTAGATTAAATGAAATTCCAGTTAGCATATTTGGTGATGCCAAAATAGTTGTTTCTGTACATAGCATGTGTACTATTATTCTTTCTTATAAAATAATTCTTATCTGATAGCTTGCTTTATTAGTATAGGTTATTGCAGATGCACATCTAATTGGTGAACTGGAAAGGTAGGCAGACTTTCACATGCATTCAGTATTATGGGAATAACAGGCATGTAACTTTAATGCTCTCGTCTTTCAGAAAAATAGAGTAACAGGTTATTCAGTGCAGGAATGCGAGCCTTATTTAACAATGACATCCAAAATGTTGGCAATGATATAACATCTTTTTTTTTTTCCTGCCCACGCATTTTCAGTTGTTGGGATTCTTGGCAATGCCACTGAATGATAAAGTTTGTTTTTGTGAGATCAGCATAAGCACTGATCAGAGAGTTTCCCTGTGTCCCATATGGTTGTGTTTAGCTTTTCTTTCTTCTTATTTCGTTATGTTCCTCACTTCCTTTCATTTCAGTGCTGCCTATCATCCTTAGCTCCCAGATGCTAACAACATAGGTGCCGAACAGAACTTGTAGAGGCAGGTAGGAACAGCATGAAGTACTGTATGGCCACTTACTGAAAGATAATAACAGAAAGGGCTGTTCTGTTGGGTCTTGCCTTTTTTCTTACCTCTGCTTGTGGATGGAGAGAGTTATGTATAGGGCAATTGATTATTAAATGCTTTCATGTTTCACTAATGTTAGAGAAGATGGAAAAATGATTATGTCTGATGCTGGTCAAAGAGTCTTTTAGTAACTTTGGAGGAGATCAAGAATGTTTGGGACAGGAACAAAGATGATAATAATGGAAGTTAATATTACTGGGCTTCATTGCAAGGGACAAAATAGTTGTAATATGGAATGGATTGTGAACAGCATCAAAATTACAGGCATATAGAGTAACAGGTTACTTATATTACTCTTAATTTGTAAATGCAGTATGATAATACCAGCAACAAATATGCACAGGATGGAGTTATGAGTTATGAGCATTTCCAATGGAGTAATCTAATTTTAAAACGTAATTACTGCAGCTGTGCTGTTTTGCCTTTATTTTTAATGTTAGATCTGCTGACCTTAGTAAGTTAAATGTAAATCTTGTAGCAATGAGGCAGGATGATCCTTTGAAAACTTTGTCTCCAAGACAAGTGGCTCTTCAGTGATAGTTTTCATTTGGAAAATTATATTTCTATTCTATATGTTGAGGTCATTCCAGACTTGAAAAAACAGCTAGTGACAGATAGCATCTTGTCTTGACTGACTAGTGAACCAAAATTTCCTGTCCTCAAGCAAATACCATGTTTCCCCGAAAATAAGACCCTGTCTTATATATTTTTTTTGAACCCTGAAATAAGCGCTTGGCCTTATTGCCATGTGCTCAAAAGCCCAATTGGGCTTATTACCAGAGGATGTCTTATTTTCGGGAAACAGGGTAGTTATCGGAATGAAATCAAACTTTTGCTGTGATTTCATGAGATTTTTTTTCTGAAAGAAACAAAACATTCAGTCACTCAGATGGGCAAATAATTTTTAGCTATCTTGGCTCACGGGATTAGATGAAAGGCATCTTGGCATTTCAGAATAGAATAGAATAGAATAGAATAGAATAGAATAGAATAGAATAGAAATTTTTATTGGCCAAATGTGATTGGACACACAAGGAATTTGTCTTGGTGCATATGCTCTCAGTGTACATAAAAGAAAAGATATGTTCATCAAGGTACAACATTTACAACACAATTGATGGTCAATATATCAATATAAATCATAAGGATTGCCAGCAACAAAGTTACAGTCATACAGTCATAAGTGGAAAGAGATTGGTGATGGGAACTATGAGAAGATTAATAGTAGTGCAGATTTAGTAAATAGTTTGACAGTGTTAAGGGAATTATTTGTTTAGCAGAGTGATGGCCTTCGGAAAAAAACTGTTCTTGTGTCTAATTGTTCTGTTGTGCAGTGCTCTATAGCGTCGTTTTGAGGGTAGGAGTTGAAACAGTTTATGTCCTGGATGTGAGGGATCTGTAAATATTTTCATGGCCCTCTTCTTGATTTGTGCAGTATACAGGTCCTCAATGGAAGGCAGACTGGTAGCAATTATTTTTTCTGCAGTTCTAATTATCCTCTGAAGTCTGTGTCTTTCTTGTTGGGTTGCAGAACCGAACCAGACAGTTATAGAGGTGCAAATGACAGACTCAATAATTCCTCTGTAGAATCAATGTGTCTTCTAAAGCTGTGTAAACTGCAATACTGACATAATTTATGTAAACCAGGTTTGTTTAATCAGAGTTGGTTGATTATACATAAAGCTAAGCCACAAATCAAAGTTTACAAATAATGATAGCTAGATATACATAACTCATTGACATTGATTGTTATGTTGTGGGTTGATTGAAGAGACAGAAAGCAACAAATGTGTCTTCAGCTCTTTATTGTAACAATGTAACTTTCAGCAATCCCCGCCTGGCAGCCTGCCCTTATATAGGAGCTGCCTGGCGGCTTGACCAATCAATTTAAATTATTCTTCCCACCTGGCAATGGATCTGAGTGAAGCCTTTACTTTTTCGGCTTCAGTCAGTGTTTACTGAGTATCTTAACACCCCTCCCCACTCAGATAGCTCATTGACCAATAAGAAGTTAACTAGCTAACGTAATCGTGCAAGTAGTTGGGGCGTTGGGAGACCCGCTTCAACCTGCGCAGTTCAGTTGGTGTATTGGCAGCTGTCAGGTCAGTTGAATCTGTTGTTGCTCACTGGCTATCCAATGGATCTTTCTGGATTATGGCCCTGGCCCTGGTTTCTTCTGGCACTGGTTCATCGATGATTCCCAACTGGATTCCCGGTTCCCCGGGTGAGTGCATTTGTTGGTTATCTGGTTTTGTGGCGGCTGTACTCATGGGGCATTTATTTTGTTTGACAGAGTTGTTGCTTTTGTTTTGGATTGTTTGTAGTTGGTGGTGTACTGATGTTCCAATTCAGCCCTGGAGTTGGTCAGTGTGTCTTCTTCACATTTGAACGTCCTCTGACTCCACTCTATAGGAGTGGGGGCTTGTAATGTTTACTACATTGACAGTGACCCATACAGTATGGGTCACATATCCTGGGCGTAATTACGAGTATACACCAAGTCTCCTACATTAAAAGATTGGAGCTGGCTGGTAGTGTCGGTGGGTGTTTCTGGTGTATAATTGGGGTGTTGCCTGTCTAATTTTGTCCTGAGTCTGCAGCCCATTAATAGTTCAGATGGGCTTCTGTTCATGGTGGCATTAGGGGTGACGTGTTGGATCAATAGGAATTTATCAATTCGCATTTGCCAGTCCCCTGGGCCCATTCGAGATAGTGCTTCTTTGGTTGATCACACCATTCTTTCTGCCTGGCTGTTACTGTTGGCATGAAATAGTGCGATCAGGGCATGGCGGATTCCCTGTTCTGCTAAGAATAGTTTGAATTGGTGTCCATGACCTGTGGGCCGTTGTCAGATACTAGAATGCTGGGTAGGCCATGCGTGGCAAATAATTTTCTCAGCACTTTGATGACTGCCACCGCTATTGTGGAGGTCATTAGAACTATTTTCAAACATTTTGAGTGCACATCGACTATTATCAGAAATGTTTACCCATGGAATGGCCCACCAAAATTTGTGCACCCTTGACCAAGGGGCCCTTGGTGTTTCCAATTCGTGCGCCAGAGCAGAGGGGGTGGGGGTCTGGCCTCTTGGCATTGTGCACATGTGGCTACCTATTCAGTAATATTTATGTCCACGTTTGGCCACCAAACATAGGTTCTGGCCAATACTTTCATTTTTACTATCCCCGAATAACCCACATGTAAAACTTGTAATATTGATCTCCTTAAATTAGGGGGCACTATTACCCGATCCCCCCACAATAGACAACTGTTTTGAATGGAAAGTTCATGCTGCCAAGTGCAATATGGTTGAAAGTCTGTGCCAACTGGTCCTTGCGGCCACCCCCTACAAACCCACCCCAGCACTCGTGCCAATGTCTTGTCCTTGGCTGAGTATCCAGTTATATCGGTTGCTGTAATTGGTCCGGTGGGTAACTCCTCAATGAGGAGCACTGGTTAAATGGGGACTGGGTCTTCCATGAGGGCTAGCAGTGGGCACCGGCAGAGGGCATCCATGGTGCTCAGGAGTTTGCCAGGTCGGTGAGTTAGGTGATAATTGTAGGTGCCAGAAAAATTGTCCATCTTCTCATTCGAGGTGACAATATAGTTGATGTGGGGCGGTCTCCAGCAAGTATGCTGAGGAGCAGTCAGTCACTAGTTCAAAATGTCTACCATATAGACATTTGGGTATATGGTGTTTGTGAAACTGTTTGATCCCCATGACAGCAGCCAGGGCCTCTTTGTCCAGTTGGCTGTAGTTCCTTTCTGCCACTGATAAGGTCCTTGAATGAAAAGGGATTGGTGCTTCGGTCCCATTTGGCATTCGGTGGCTGAGGACAGCCCCAACACTAAACAGAGAAGCATTACAAGTGAGCGTGATTGGGAGGGATTCACAAAATTGCACCAAAACACTTTTGGATGACAAGAGTTTTTTGACTGCTGTGAATGCATTTGCTTCCCTCCAACTCCAGGTCCATGTAGCTTTTCTATCCAGAAATTGGTGTAGTGGTTCGGCCACTGTTGCCTTCTGTGGTAGAAAGATGCCGTAAAAGTTTAAGTCCCAGGAATGCCTGCAGTTCCATTTGGTCTGGGGGTGGGGCTTCTTGCATTGCTCTGATCTTTTCATTTGTGAGGTTTATTCATGATCCATCTATCAGGTAGCCTAAGAATTCTACCCAAGGTACAGCTATTTTACACTTTTGTCTTTTGACCTTAAGCCCCACTTCTTGAAATCTGCTAAGGACTAATCTTAGGTGGTCTAATAGTTCCTTATTGTCACTGGCAGAAATTAAAACATCATCAAAATATGGTATGACCCCTGGAATGCCTTGCAAAAGGCATTCCATGAGGCTTTGGAATAGTCTAGGTGCCACAGACTTTAATTCACTGACGCCAAATTGAAGTCTGTGGCATTTAAAGGCTCCCCAGTGGGTAACTAGTGTTTGAGTTTCCACTGTGGCATTGTCCACCGATAGCTGGTTGGTATGCTTGCGCTAAATCTAATTCTGAGAATGTCTTTCCTTTTCCCAGGGAACGTAAAAGGTGCTGTATGATTGGCACTGGATAACCATTCTGATGTAATGCCTTGTTGATTGTTCATTTGTAGTCCATGCAGATGCGGAGTGAGCCATCTGGCTTGCCCGACATGACTATGGGTGTTTCCCACTTTACATGGTCAACTGGTTCTAAAACCCCTTGGGCAATTAGTTTATCTAATTGGCTGTCAATTTTTGGGCATAATGCAAATGGGACTCTGCGTGGCTTCAATCTTATGGGGGTGACTTGGGGATCTAGGCTGAAAGAGTTAGGTGTTCCATTATACTTGCCCAGACTTCTGTTGAACACGTCTGCAAATTCCTTTATCAGCTCCTCTATGCTGTCATCTCAGATGGTATGGATTCCAGTCATCCCCAGGCCTAGGGATGCGGACCAGTCAAATCTGAGCAGGCTTGCCAGGTTGCCACTTACTGTGGTTAGTTCTAGTGGTCCGTTAAATTCCTTGAAAGCTACTTTGAATGTTCCGTGCCCTATGATGGGGATTTGGTTCCCCTGATAGTCCTTCAGCTGAGTCTTAGTGATTCCTGGCACTAGTTGCTGAATGGTGGTCCAGGACACAATTGGTATTGACGATCCCGTATCTATTTCCATGTCGCACAGTGAATCCTAAATGGGGACCATGACATGGATCTTCTTTGGTACAAGCGGGTTGATGGGGACTTATCTGGTAGGTCAGATAAGTAGGTTTTTTGCAGAAATGGGTTGTGCTGTAGTCAGCAGTTTGTTTGGCATGACAAACTCTTGCCAAATGCTCCTTCTTATCACATTTCCCGAAAATGGCATCTTTGAAGTGGCAGGCTGACTTCATGTGATTTCCGCCACATCCCTTGCACCCCACCATTGTCCCCTCTGAAATTTCTCTTCTTACTGATCAGAGGCAGCAAACTTCGTTTTCTTCATCCATTGACCCTTCCCTCTTGGTACTGCCCTGATGGATGGTGGCATTTTGGCACAAAATGGTTGGGTTGGTAGATTTTTGAAGAGCTGCTATAGACTTGATCGAGTTTTCCGTGGCTCTGGCTTCATCTAGTGCCATCTGCAGGATGAGGTTGGGTTTGACTAGCAGCCATCTTTGGAGATTTAAGTCTCGTACTCCACAGATTATTCGGTCCCTAAGCATTTCATCTAGTTCTCGGAACTTGCAGTATAAGGCGGCTGTTCGCAATGCCATGACATATTCATTTATTGATTTGCCTTCTTCTTAGTTCCGGCAATAGAATTTGTGCCTTCTGACGATCTGGGATGGCACGGGCTAGTAGTGTCTCCAGAGAGTATTCTGCAGTGTCGTTCATGGTACGGTCTGCAGGACTGTGGGTTCCACGAGTGCCTTGGCTACCTGGAATACCTTCGACTCACAGTGGCTCAGAAATAGTGCTCATTTCCTGTTGTCCGAAAGTCCCAAAAGGTCATTAGACTCTAGGAAGCACTCAAATCGGGTCATGTAAAAGTCCCAGGTTTCAGCACTGGATTGAAATGCTCGGGTGGTGCATGTGCAATCATCTCGAGAGGACACATGCAGGTTAGGCTGTGTTGATGGTTGGTGAGATTCTGGTACTGCGGTAGCCTATCTTTGTTCATTGCCTTGTTTCCTCATGGCTGGATCATGATCAATTCCTTTGTTTCCTCTCTTCAGATCCCATCCTCGTCACCAGTGTTATGTTGTGGGTTGATTGAAGAGGCAGAGAGCAACAAATGTGACTTCAGCTGTTTATTATAACAGTGTAACTTTCAGCAATCCCCACCTGGCAGCCTGCCCTTATATAGGAGCTGTTTGGTGGTTCGACCAATCAATTTAAACTATTCTTCCTGCCTGGCAGCAGACCTGAGTGAAGCCTTTACTTTTTTTACTTCACTCAGTGTTTAATGGGTATCTAACACTGATGTCTATATTTTTGCAACTCCGATTATTGAGAGTCATCGTTTCTTTGTTTTGTTTTTAAAATTATTCAGTTCCTCCATGAGCCCAGGGATGGCCAAATTCAAAAAGGTAAGAGGCTCCATCAATATAATAACTGTGTTGAAGAAGGAAGTAAATTTCCCTCTTCCACTCCTCTTTTGCAGATGGCTGCTTTGAATCTGGATTACTTGGGTAAATTTTAACTTTTTCTGATTTCCATCAGATCTGAAACAATATATGCTTATCTAAAAATAGTTATGTTTGTGAAAGTGAAATGCACTGAAGCATTATTAAAATAAATAAAAGATGATATATATTTACTACATGCCAAACTACTGATTAAATATTTGTAGGGCCCAAGGCTAGAATGTCTAATAAAGGTGCAATACCAATCTTCCAGTAAAATGAGAATCAATTATTGAAGCAGCTCCTGAACAGGTGTGTATGAAATGGAAAATGTTTTGTTTTCTGTCTGGCACAAAACAGTTCCTCTTGAAATACTGGCTATACTCCAGTGGAAAAACTCTTGTGATGGCTCAGGTATTCTAAATTCTTGCAGAACAAAACTCTAAATGTTTAGATTATTCTAGCTGTAGGGAACAACTGGAACTCAAAATAAGCTCTTTGGTCCTTAGTTTCACCCTCAGGGATATAACATCAGATTGGGGATGGGAAGTAAGAGCCAACATGCATTGTCACCCCACCTATCTAAAGTTATAACAACAGTCTTGGCATACTGTTTGGGGCTTTTTTGGTAGCCAGTTTACCTGACAGTTACAAGCTAAGAGAAAGAAAATATTGCTATTTGCTGAAGTTGAATAAGAGTTGCTCTTGCTCAATATTTGCATACATAACATTAATGCTTAAACAAAAGAATATAAGTACAATTATTGCATTTGTAATTACCTAACATTGTACGAACTAGCAACACCTGTATTTAAATGCTCTGAAAACATAGTATCAAGAAAACACAAGAATATGCAAACACCACACCTACATCAAAGCCCAGCACAGAGTTTTTACATTTTTAAATACATCTTGGAAGTTCAACATCAATAGTTCAACACAAGAATATATACAGAGCATGTATGCACCTGCTCATCAATAGTGATAAGCTCAACTACTCAAACTAATTAACATACCAATGATGATCTCACAAATCAAGCAGGCCACTTCAGTTATGGCTGATTCAGTTGCTTCTAACAATTCTGATTCTCCTATTCTAGGAACTGAGCAGTCCACCACAACCCTTTAGCTTTGAGTCATATGCTTAAACAATGGCTGCTTTGTTGTGCACGCCAATACACCATCTAGTCTAAATCAATAGCAGCAAAGATAATGCTGAAATGGGTTAGGGGTTTATTTAAGCATCCCAGTTAAAAGCCACAAAACCAAAATCCAGTCTGTTTTTGGAAGGGCCAAAAACACTTGAAACAATGCTATGCAATATGACAAGCTTTACTTTGAATGGAAATAAATCAGCATATTTTATTCTGAGCTTGAAACAAAGGGTCTTGTCCTAACAACAGCATTGTCCACTTTTGTAGGTCACATCTTTATGACATAGCCTTATTCTCAGTCCTGAGCCTACCACAAGAACAGCATATGCTCACATTGAGCTCTTTTAGTTTAGCTGCCCTGCTTTCCCATTTCTCCCAGTAAATGTATTGTTGCACATAGAATAAACATTGCTACCACTTTGGTAGTCCTGCCCAGTTTCTATTGACTGCTGAGGCTGCTATAGATCTATGGATATTGTTTTCTAGCAAAAGTCTGTTTTTGGGAGTGAAAAAGTTTGGTTTTTAAACTAAAGCAAAAAGAGCCACCTCTCCTGCCATTGCTGCCAGGCAATACAGCACTTTACATTTCCTAACAATTCCAAAAATCTTTTAAAACACATAAACTATGAGACAGAGAGAGGGAGGGGGAGAAAGAGGGAATGAATGAGGGTGTCAGATCCCTAACGTGATACTGCCATTCAAATGGAGGGAGGGGGGAACATGGGGATAAGCTGTATTTTTATAAACTTTTTCCTGACATCTAAGCACCCTGCAGTATTCTCACCTCCTTTGGAATGTAATAAGGAGGGAGGATCATGTGGATTGTTTCAGTTTGCTGAAAGTGGAATGATATCCTGGGAATGGCTCCTTATCAGTTTCTCAAGACAGCCATTACAATAAACATCTTCACATCTGTGGATTGGCTAAATCCACATTCGGACAGGAGGGATTCTAAAGATCTATTTCTAACTGTGTAGTTTGGGAGGAAATTTAGAGTCTGCTTGACCTGTCCTGCTATCACTTCTTCTCAATAAAAGGTTCCTTTTGAAATACTGCATTTCAAGAGTCTATACTTGACTCTTGAAATGGGTGGGGGGTGGGGGTAAGGGGGAGGGGAATTGGGGGGGTTGAGGGTAGAGGATGGAGTGATGGTTAATGTACAGGGATTATTGAAGATGTATAAATATAATTAATGTAGGGTCAGGTCTGCCCAGTTACCATTTTAGAACGGTGGGGAGGGAGAAAAGAGGAGAGAGTAGGAGGTAGGAAAGAGGAGAAGAGGGGTAGAAGAGGGAGAAGAGGGAGGAAGAGGGGTAGAAGAGGGAGAAGGAAGGTGGAGGGTGGAGGGAGGAAAGGATGTAGATAAGAGAAGGAGAGGAAGGTCTGGAAAGTAGAAGAAGGTAGAAGAGGGAAGAGAGTTAAAAGGAGGTGGTGGTGACTGGGCAAGCCTGACTAATTGTATATAACTGTACATTGGATGAGCTGTTGGATATGATTGTAAAAATAAAACTTTTTTATAAAAAAAAAAGAGTCTATACTTTTTTGGGAAAGGAGGATAGGCAGGGTCTTACAGAAAGCAGACTCTGCAAAGTTAGGTCAACCTGGAGAAGCACATTTTCACTCTACCATGAGGACCTTGCAACAATATCTGAGCAAAACAGCGAACAAGGAGAAATCGAATGCGCCACAGATATCTCCACTATCTCAACCCAAAGCATGCTACTTATACCCAGTCATAGAGATGGGGATATCCCGAGAGGTCTCCAAGAAACCTCACTGGTCACTTGGAATTGGGGAAAAGAGAGACAGCTGGGATGGGAGAACCCGAGGAGTCATCCTAACCCAAGGCAGTCAAAAGCGCAGCTGGAGATTAGAGCTGGAAGCCTTGTCTGATCAAGAGGAAACTTTCGAAGAAAGCAGGTGGGAGGACCAGCTGAAGCACCACATCAACTGGCTGGTAATCGAGGTGCTAGAAAACATCAACCTGAGTGGGGAACTGGAACTGCCACCCAGAGGAGCAGAAGCCGCAAATGACACCCTGGTGATTACCCCAGACCCTGTCCCAAGGGATCAAGACAATGCCACTGGAGTAACCGCCACTGCAACAAATCCCCCCCCCCGCAATCCGAGTTGCCGCGAATATACCAGGTCAGCCCAGGGGTCTGCAGTTTGTTTATTTATTTATTTATTTATTTATTTATTTATTTATTTATTTATTTATTTATTTATTTATTTATTTATTTAATTTATATACTGCCCTTCTCCCGAAGGACTCAGGGCGGTTTACAGGCAAATAAAAACAAATTCGACAAAAATTTTAAAACATTTTAAAAAGCTAATTCAATTAGGCCGGAACAGACTAAAACTATAATAAAACCCAAATTAAAACTACATTAAGCCAGCCCCACGCGATGAAACAAAAAGGTCTTTAGCTCGTGTCGAAAGGTCCGGAGGTCAGGGAGTTGACGTATCCCCAGAGGCAGCTCATTCCAGAGGGCAGGAGCCCCCACAGAGAAGGCCCTCCCCCTGGGGGTCACCAGTCGACATTGTTTGACTGACAGCACCCTGAGAAGACCCTCCCTATGGGAGTGCATGGGTTAGTGGGAGGCTGTTGGTAGCAGCAGGTGGTCCCGTAAGTAACCCGGTCCTATGCCATGGAGCGCTTTAAAGGTAGTAACCAACACCTTGAATTGCACCCGGAAGACCACCAGAAGCCAGTGCAACTTGCACAAGAGAGGTGTTACATGGGAGCCTCGAGTTACTTCCTCTATTACCTGCGCAGCCACATTCTGAACCAGTTGGAACCTCCAGGTGCTCTTCAAGAGGAGCCCCATGTAGAGTGCATTACAGTAGTCCAGGTGGGAAGTGATGAGGGCGTGAGTGACCGTGCATAGGGAAACCCGGTCTAGAAAGGGACGCAACTGGCGTACCTGATAAAAAGCTCCCCTGGCGACGGCCGTCATATTCTCTTCTAAGGACAGCCATACATCCATGAGGACACCTAAATTGCAAACCCTCTCCATGGGGGCCAATGACTCGCCCCCGACAGTCAGTGATGGAGTCAGCTGGCTGTACCGAGGTGCCGGCATCCACAGCCACTCAGTCTTGGAAGGGTTGAGTCGAAGCCTGTTCTTCCCCATCCAGACCCGCACGGCTTCCAGACACTGGGACATCACTTCAACGGCCTCATTGGGGTGGTTAGGGGTGGAAATGTACAGCTGAGTATCATCAGCGTACAGATGACATCGCACCCAAAACCACGGATGATCTCACCTAGCGGCTTCATGTAGATGTTGAACAGAAGAGGCGAGAGAACCGACCCCTGTGGCACCCCACACATGAGGCACTTCACGGCCGATCTCTGCCCTCCTGCCAACACCGTCTGCGACCGGTCAGAAAGAAAGGAGGAGAACCACCGGAAAACTGTGCCCCCCACTCCTAAACCCTCCAGCCGTCGCAGCAAGATACCATGGTCGATGGTATCAAAAGCCGCTGAGAGATCTAATAGGACTAGGGCGGAGGAACAACCCATGTCCCGAGCCCTCCAGAGATCATCTACCAACGCGATCAATGCCATCTCCATGCTGTACCCAGGCCGGAAGCTGGACTGGAACAGGTCAAGATAGACAGTTTCATCCAGGTACTGGGGGAGCTGTCGTGCCACCACACTCTCAACAACCTTCGCCACAAAATGAAGGTTGGAGACAGGATGATAGTTCAATAAAACGGCTGGATCCAGGGAGGGCTTCTTGAGGAGGGGCCTCACCACCGCCTCTTTCAAGGCGGTAGGGAAGACACCCTCCATCAAAGAAGTGTTGACAATTCCCTGAAGCCAGCCTCGTGTGACCTCCTGTGTGGCCAGTACCAGCCAGGAGGGACACGGGTCCAATAAACATGTGGTCGCATTCAGCCTCCCCAGTATCCTGTCCATGTCCTCGGGAGCCACAGTATCGAACTCTTCCCAGATAACATCATCAAGATCTACCTCCATCATCTCGCCCGAATCTACCCAATCTGAGTCCAGACCATCCTGGATATGAGCGACTTTATCGTGCAGATATTGTCTAAAATCCTCAGCACGCCCCTGCAAGGGGTCCTCCTGTACTCCCTGATGGAAGAGGGAGCAGGTTACCCTAAACAGGGCAGCTGGGCAGTTATCTGCCGATGCAATAAGAGCGGAAAAATACGTTTTGCCGTTCTTGTCGCCACTAGATAGGTCTGAATATGGGACCTTACTAGTGTTCGGTCGGATTCAGAACGACTGGTCCTCCAGCCATTCTCTAGGCATCTTTTCCGGCGCTTTATCTCTCTCAGCTCCTCAGAATACCAAGGAGCCAGTCAAGATCGACGCCGGGTCAGAGGCCGCAAAGGCACGACACGGTCCAAAGCCCCTGCCGCCGCCCTTTCCCAGATGGCCACTAGTTCTTCAGACAAGCCGTGAGCTAGAGCCTCAGGAAATGGCCCAAGCTCCGTCAGAAACCTCTCTGGGTCCATCAGGTGCCTGGGACGGAACCAATGAATCAGCTCCGTCTCCCTGAGGTGTGGGTTGGCGGTTCGAAAGTCGAGTCGAAATAGCGAATGATCTGACCATGACAGGGGTTTGATGACTAAATCCCCTAATTCTAGATCATTCAACCATTGTCCAGAGACAAAAATCAAGTCCAGAGTGTTTCCCCCATTGTGAGTGGGACCATTAACTAACTGGGTCAGGTCCAAGGCCGTCATGGAAGCCATGAACTCCAGAGCTGCCGCTGATGTTTCACCAACCGACGGCAGGTTGAAATCCCCCATAAACATAAGTCTGGGGGTATCAACCGCCACCCTGGCTATCACATCCAGCAGCTCGGGCAGGGCTGCTGTCACGCAGCACGGAGCCAGGTACGTAATCAGCAAGCCCATCTGCATCCCCTGACCCCACTTCACAAAGAGGGACATACATCCAGCTATCTGTGGTATAGGGACCTCCCTCGGGTCCAGACCTTCGTTAATAATAACTGCCACCCCACTACCCCTATTCTGGGCCCTCGGCTGATGGAATGCACGGAAGCCCGGTGGGCACATTTCCACAAGAGGCACCCCCCGTTCCGTGCCCAACCAGGTCTCCGAAATGCCCATCAGGTCCGCACCCCCTTCTTGTATAAGATCGAAAATAAGGGGGGCTTTATTTACTACGGACCTGGCATTACATAACAACAGCCGGAGGTCCAGGCTCTGGGGATTCAAGCCACTCGGGGAACGAGGAAAGTCAGGGGACCGGAGTGCGTGATCGCTCGCAAACAGTGAGCACGCACTCCCCGAACATGATGCGGCCCCCGCTTCCGCCATATCTGCCTCTCCCATTTACCGTGCAGATGGAATAGCTTTCATAGAGTCAAGCTCCAGCCTCCTCCTTCGCCTCCAAACCTGTAGCATCTATGCCATGGGCATGGCCCTAATGGGTTTCCCCCAGAGCCCATCCTAACCCTCCCTCCCCTTAAAAACCCTTTACTTAAGTCATTTGAAAGAATAATAAAAAACGATTTTAAAAAACCCCTACGTCCCTTCTTTGCGACATACCACCTCTTGGGATTCCAAATTTCGTCATCAAGGTAGGCCCTCGATAGAGTGGAGGGCCACATCTGCGAGAGGGGGGAGTCTCGCAGACCAAGAAGTTCCGCTGACGAATACATCCGGGTTCCGAAGAATGGCGGGTGATTTTATCCCGGTCAGTCCAGATGATAACATAGCAGGTCTCCGGTTGGGGAACAAGATTAGATGACAATACGTCCAAGGTGGAGAATGATGTCACAGGATGACAGGTCATCTGGGGTGGGCACCCTCTCAGGCAAAGATGGAATACTGCCAATGATGATTCTGCCAACCACTCTGTGCGTAGGACTAGGACTAATGCTAGTCGGTGACCAAGCAATTTCCTCGTCATAGTCATCCGCATTGGTCGCCGCTGCCACCGCAGCCAGACGCCAAAAAACACCGCCATCACCACCGCCACCATGACAGTCACAACCGCTCAGCCTCTGAAAGGGCTCCAGGGGAGGGAAAAAGGTCAATGCCGCCGACGCTGCGAAAAAACATCACCGCTGTCGAGAAACGTCGCTGCCGCTGTCGCCACAGCCACCGGCCAGTCCAGCCGCTCAGGCTTCCGGGAGGGCTCCAAGGAGGGAGAAGCCGCCGCCACCAAAAAACGCCACCACAGCTTGCCACCACAACTGCGGTGGCCACAACCGCCCAAACCTCCAGAAGGGCACCATGGGGGAAAACGCCACCGCCACCGCCGCCAGAAACGCCGCCGCCGCCACCACCCAATCAAGCCGGTGGAGCCGCTGCTCACCCCCGACCTCATTTCAGCCAGCACGCTCTTCCAGAGGATAAAAACCCCAATTCAGGCTGGCAGAACGTTCCCCTAGCCGGGCCAAGAACCGAAGATGTCCAAATCGGTCTCCCCTGCTAGGACCGGCTGGGAAAAGGCTGCCATTCCTCTCTCCACTATTTCGTTACTTGCGCCATCTTGAGCATGCGTTGGAGAGACAGACACCATCCTTAGGAGTGAAATTTGATGGAAACCTGCAGCAGCTGGGATTCTTCATGGTGCATGTACTCACCTACATGCAAGAATACAGATGTGCATTTCAAACCCAAGGCGCTAGAGTACAAGTCATGACACTTACGTTAGAGGGAGCCATGGCCAGTTGGATGGTCACCTTGCACAACGCAGATGCCGCAGAGTTAAAAAACTTCAACAGATTCATGATGGCTCTGCATCACCGTTTTGAGGACTCCCTAGCAGACCAAAAACCTAATCAAAGTCGTGAAGCAAGGGTGACGATCCATAGCTGAATACACTGAGGAATGCCGGGACCTGGTTTGCCGTGTCGACTGGCTGGAAGATATCTTGGTGAGCTTATTCAAAGATGGATTAAACAATGACCTCTACAATGCCTGTGTTGCCAGAGGAGCACTGGATCGCCTGCCTGAGTGATACCTCGACATGGAGAGAGCTGAGATCGACATTTTTAGGAACCCGTACCAAGTGAGCTGAGGCTAGAAGAGATCCCACCCCCCAGAAAAGAAAAGAAAACAATGCCAACCACCACCACCCCGTTACTCTGAGGTCATCGTCCTGTTTTAAGTTCAGGAAAGGGGCACCGAGCTGTGGAGTGTCGCTCGAAGATGCCGATGAGAAAATCAGACCTCCTGTTGGGGGGGGGGAAACTCACAAAACCAAGTCCTTGAGGGAAGGAAATGTCCCTGCGAAGCAAGGCAACTGTCAAGTTTCAAGCCCCCCACTCCTTGGGGACCAAAACTCTGGAAATCAAACCAGAGGAGCCAATTTTCACCGAAAGTGACTCAGAAAAGGAACCACTGGTAAGCAACTCAATTGAACCATTTACCCTCCCCCTAAGACTGTTTATACCCAGTCAAGACAGAGAAGAGTCAGGATGCACGTGGTGCCTAATAAATCCCACCTTAGTAGGGAAATTTGGAATAAATCGAAGGAGACTGAGAAACCCGATCACATTTTGCTAATTAGATAGATCAATATACGGGGAAGAACCCGCCATGTTTGTTACTGCGCCCCTACAAATAACTATGGATAGTCACAGAGACACTGACATTTGTGGTGGCACCAGGCATTGAAAGCATGTTAGTATTGGGGTTAGCATGGCTGAGAAAATGGAATCCCAAAATTAAATGGAAGGATTGGTCAGATTTCAGTTACGGATAACTTTTGCTGCCAAAAAAAAAGGAAGATCGGAAGGGGAGGCTTGACCGTGAAGTGGTGATGCCTGGTTGGGGAATGCCAAACAGGGATATACAAAGGAATACAGAGACATTGCTGAGGTTTTCAGTGAAAAGGCTTCCAACAGAGGCTTGCAGCGGTGACGTCATGCTGTAGCGGGGTGAACAAGCAGGGGCTCTGCTTGTTTGTACCCGGTTTTTCATGTTTTTGTGGCTTTTTTGGTAGGTTGGATCTGGGAGAGATCAGCGAGGTGGAGGGGTTTCTTCGGAGTCCAAGCACGGAGCAGTGCGAGCTCCTGTTCAGCAAGAGGAGCCCTCTGGATATACATGGAAGAAACCTGCATGAAAATGGCAGATCCAGAGGCATGACAGCCCAATGTTTTGTATGGGAGAAAATAGTGGAAAGCAGCTTGAAGAACCAGAGACAGGAGAATAAAAGTGACAGAAAGGAAAAACTCTCAGGGATTATAAAACAACTTGAGACAGAAACACAAAGTGAGTCTCCAAGAGGGAAAGTGAGCAGCAAGGTGGCGGTGAGAGCAAGGATCAAGAATTGTCAAAAAGGAAGAGAAGTTAGCCTGTGAGCAGAGCAAACAAGCGGATTTGGGGCTTGATCACTATATTGCTGATATTAGAAAGAAAGAAAGAAACTATTTAACTCTTGAGTTTGTTTCCTGGAGGGAAAAAAAGAGAAAGTGTTGTTTATGCTAGATGTGTTGGAGATGACAGATTAGAATTTGCATTACAGACAATGGAGGTGACTCTGCAGTTTTGAACAGAGAAGACATCTTGGAGGAAGGGGTGAAAAAAAAGAAAAGACCCTTGGACATAATAGGACTTGGACATAAAATACTTGTTTACAAGAAACTTCTAAGAAACTTATAATATCATTATATTTTTAATTATATCCTACTGAAGTATTTATAACTATATATTTATACATATTTACTGAGGTATCTATAACTTATAATAACCCATTTTAACTGTTGTTTATTTTATACTTTCATATTGATATATATATTTAATCTTGCATATTAACATATTTTTATTTAATTTTAAGACATAATTTTGGAAAGTATCGATCATAGGAAATGAGGAATATATTTAAGAAGTATTTGTTATTATCTATATATCTATTTATATTTACTTATTGTTATTAATAACAATAATAAAATAATAATGGAATGATATCTTCTTTTTAAAAGGGACGCGGTGGCTCAGGGGCTAGGACGTTGAGCTTGTTGATCGAAAGGTCGGCAGCTCGGCGGTTCGAATCCCTAGTGCTGCAGTGTAACGGGGTGAGCTCCTGTTGCTTGTCCCAGCTCCTGCCAACTAGCAGTTTCGAAAGCAGTAAAAATGCAAGTAGAAAAAATAGGGACCACCTTGGTGGGAAGGTAACAGCGTTCCGTGCGCCTTTGGCGTTGAGTCATGCCGGCCACATGACCACGGAGACGTCTTCGGACAGCGCTGGGTCTTCGGCTTTGAAACGGAGATGAGCACCGCCCCCTAGAGTCGGCAACGACTAGCATGTATGTGCGAGGGGAACCTTTACCTTTTTAAATAATAATTGTTAATTAATTAATTAATTAATTAATTGTTAGAAATTGGTATTGAATCAATTATGGTTATATAAAGAGACTGTTGGGAGATATTATAACAACTGTATGGAAAGAACTTAGAGTAATCAAGGAAGGATAGTGATTGAAAGAGAGAAAGAGAAAAATATAGTTGATTATATAGTGTTGTGGAAAAACTTTTTTAAAAACATCAAAATGACAAGCACAACCACCACAATAACAAAAATAGGGGAAAAAATAACTTCAACAACAGCTTCCCCCTCAGGGTCCAAATCTGTGGAAGCCGTATTGGGAGGTGAAAAACATGGTTCTACAATTAACTTAAAAAGTATGCAGTCAACCCTACTAGCAATACAGGAAACAATATTAAGAATGCAGGAGGATATGACAAACAACCACGAAGACATTAAGAACAATATGGGAGAAGTAAAGGGGGAGATAAGAAAGTTAAATGAAAAAATTGGTACTATGCAGGAGATAATAACCAAGAACGAACAAAAGATAAAATTGGTAGAGGTTAAAACAGAACACATAGGGGAAAAAATTATGTATAGCAACAAATAAGATGGCAGTAGAACACAGAGAACTATAAAATGTCATACTAAATCTGGAAATGGAAAAATTGATGTTGTACCTCCACTTTCAAAACATCCTGGAAAATAAAAATGAAGATCTCCCTAAACTAATGGCTGAACTCTTAGTGGACCCACTGGAAAAAAGCAAACAAGAGTTGGAAAACTAAATTGATGAAGCTTACAGGATTCATACGAATTATGCATGGAGGAATAAATTTAGCCTCTCACCGAAACTCAGCTTATTCTATTTATTTATGGTTTAGAGTGTTGTGCCAATCTCTACAGAAATGAATTATTTCAGAAGATAGGTTACTTCAGAAGTTAATTTCAGCATGTTGTACAAAAATTGTCAATAGGTCTGTAAGGGACTCTGGTCTTGATTCTATACGAAGAATGATTGGGATCACAGAATATTGAGATGGAAGAGATAACATATGATGGGAAAAATATAGAAAGATTGGACAAAGAGATGAAATTTGGATAACACTTGCCCCAAAATAAGGCTATAACAAACCTTAGTGGCTGAAGAAATGGAAAACAATATTGCATATTTGGGAGAAGAACTGCTGGACTTAGAACCTCATTGGAATGGGAGAATTTCTAGTGATGGGGAATCACTTTAAAGTGGGCCATCAATAGGACTTTATTTAACCATTTATAATTGTTAGGAACAAACATGCTGTACTAACTGAGATACATGGGGGAATCTGATGAAATGAAAACAAAATTCCTAAATAATTTCATACAAAACAACATTAGTGACTTGAGAGCAGAGACTGAGTCTGAATAGATAGTGGCTGCTTAGAATCACTGATCTTTTCAGTTGGATACTGGTCTAGCTTACTAGCTTGCAAAGAGGAGAAAGGTGAGATGGTGAGAAGCATCTTGAGATGTTTAAGAATAAAATATTTCTACAGCTCTGATTGCTGAAGCAGAGGGAGCTTTTGGGGATAGCTGAGAATGCAGCTTCATTTAGCCAATCTTTCTACTTTGGACAATAAAAGCCAATATTGCAAGCATAATCATTAATAATGAAAAAGAAAGGATTTTTACTACAAGAGGCACAATAATATTACAGATAATTTTTGCTACAGTGAAAAGCAGAAGTATCTTTAAAAAATATTTTTACATTAAAACTGCTGCTTGGGAAACAGAAATTTCCATGGAGAGATTATCTCTAGTGGCAATTATTTCACCAAGAATGGGAGAGAAAATCTCTTCAGAGATTTGTATCTCTGTGTGTAGGCATTAGAAAGTGAGCAAGTGAGAAAGAGGTAATTATTGGCTGTAGGGCCAACTTATGGAATGAATTCTTGTGGGGAGATGTATCTGCATGTCCTTAAGTAATCAAATAGCTATCAAGCTGACCAACATGTCTTGAAAACTACAAATTTAATGCCAATACACAGGTGCTGAATATTTGATGTTGCAGTTAAGAAATTGAGAACAAGTAATACTAGTCAGTATTTTTTTTACTTTAACGAGATACTAAGGGATTCAATGGGTCCTTAAATCTTACAAAAACTTAAGGAACTCATTCGATCCCTTTGGAAATCAAGCCCTATTTTTCATGGAATGTTTCACATGTTTCACATTAAGGGAAAAATGAAGGCCTTAAATCAGTGGTGAAATATAAAATTTGTTACTACCGGTTCTATGGGTGTGGCTTGGTGGGGGGGTAATGTGACTGGGTGGGCGTGGCCAACTTTTTTTTACTTTTAAAAGCATTTTTTCTACAACCTTACAACTTAAAATGCTTTTAAAAGGCTCTGACGACCCCAGCTGAGCCACATGATCATCAGAGGCTTTTTTTTAATTTTTAAAAGCATTTTTTCGGCCGAAGAAAAAATGCTTTTAAAAATAAAATAAAAAAGCCTCTGATGATCGCGCAGCTCAGCTAGTCATCGGGGGGGGGGGGAGGATTTTTGCTAATGGTTCTCCGAACCACCCGCCGCCATCACCACCGAATTGGGTGATCCGGTCCGAATCGGGAGCATTGTGCCCCTGCCTTAAATCTCTGCAACAATATGGCACAGATTTTGCTTCTTCCCCTTAAAAAGGACAAAAAGTCAGATCTGAAAACATCAGCTTCTCCAGTTCCAGAGATGGCCCCAGTTCTGTTCCCATCTGTTTTATGGTAGGCCTGAGTTTATATTTCTACCCTAGTGTATGTCAGTCAAGCTCCAGTTACCTTGACATTTTAGTATATATTAATCTACTTCTGTGTAAAAGAGAAAAGAAAGAAGTTATTTGTGATAACAATGTTCCCTAAAATAAATCCAAACCTAGAACTTGTTTTCTGTTTAAGGGATACTTCTTGCCACATTGCCAGGGTTTCTATTTATTCTTAATAATTAGAAGTCATTATATTATTCAAGATGGTGGGGAACAATGAGGCTAGTGAGATGGAGCAATTCAGCTCACCCTGGATTTTGCTATTCATATCCAATTTGGGCTATGACCAATTCAGACAAATAAGTACTGATGACATTTGATCCATGGTGAAGCTAGCATTGCTTCCTTTCAGTAGGTTTTCACTTTCTGGGAGGACCATCCCAATAAATTGTAAGTGCTGCTAAACCTAACTTTGTTTCTGAAGGCTTAGATGAAGGTATATCTTAAATCAGTTATAGCAATTCTTTTTCACTTTATCCCTTTCCCCTTGGTCTGATAATAGCTCTCTGAATTTTCAATAACAATCTATGCAATCCTTCTCTTTAAAAACTTTGTAATTGAAAATTATAAGGATAGATTTAGAGATACCCATTGTATCAACACATTTCACAAATTTGCTGATCATTTTTTGGGGGGGAAATTGTTAAAAGGGATTAACAGCTATTCTAAAACCCAGGTTTTCCATAATACAATCAATAGTTGGATGCTCTGGGGCTGCAATTCTGCCTTTCAACTTTTTTGAGTGTTTCAGTAAGCCATCTAGTTATATAGTTATGTGAGTGAAAGGAAAATACCATTTGGGGAAGACAATTAAGAAGAGTGGAATCTGAGCAGGGTTCCTGCTTGTATTTCATTCTTAATTCTGAAGGAAAAGAATAAAATAAAAACCCAACAAATGAAATTCAGGAATGTTGCCATCAAAATTCACAGCAACATTTTGGAATGGGATACTGCATGTAAGCTGTGGCACATCATAACATAACAGGTAAAGAAATAAAAGATGGAGCCTAATAAATATTTTGTATGTTCAATTTTAATATTGAAACTGATCACCTGACAAACAAGGATTTCAGTGTGGTCAAATGCTATTTTTCCCAGCTTATTGTATCATGTCACCAAAGCTAAAATACATGTCCAAGATGGTAACTATTTGTCAGTATCTTGTTTCATTTGCATCAAAATTAGAAATAAATGTAAATTTATTAATGAAAGTTTTCCAGGAAATTTTATTCCAATTAAAAAAAACTGGACACAATTGAATTCTTAAGTTCTAAAAATGTTTGTTGTCAAAACCTACTGTCATCAACTCTGATTTATCTGAATGTATAGAGTAAATAAAGAATGCTAACACTTTGATACAGAAACAACTTAGTGTCAGCTTTGGAAGCCAAACTAGGCCAAAGGCTTCCATGCGCTGCCACAGTTTTCCTCTGTGAGAAAGGAGGGGAGAAGGGTGGTAGTGCAAGTGTTATGATTAGACATAACAACATTTTTCTGCCGGTCAAGGTCAGGCTGGGTTCGCATCTGGAGAAGGAGTGGCTGGCGTGATGCTTTGACATGGGAAGGTTGAGGATTGGAGCATGTGACCGGCAGAGGGATCATGAGAGTGGAGATTTTGGGGGTTGTATTACTGAGGGACGAACTGGAATCCCCAGTTTCAGTTTTCATTCAACTGTGCCAGTTTACCTATGCTAGTAAAAGAGCTTTGAAAGATGTTGGTTTTGGAGTCTTTTCTGCAGGAGGGGTTTTCTGGAACGCTGACACTCAGAGCTTTATGACTATGGAGATTCTCAATCATCCAGATCATGGTTGTCTCAAAGGTCCTTTTCAAAAGGCAACTGGGCTTTCTTGGTTTTTTTTCCTTGAAAACGTTTTGCTTCTCATCCAAGGAGCTTCTTCATTTCTGCTGAATGGTGGGGAATGGAAAGATTTATATTCCTTAGCAGTCATTGAGGCCACTGTACCCTAGGAAAATAGCTGCCAAGAATATTCATAATGTCCAACATTACATTCATTGTAATGGATGTTTGGATGAGCTTGAATGTCAAGGGTAAGAGATGCTGCCTTGAAACAATCTGACAAGAGAGGGAAGAACGCCCAAAGTGTTGTGGTCCGCCAACAGCCTGTGGAGTTGGCAACAGAGTCAAACAGCAATGAGGCTGAGGAAGAACATGGGCCAGCCCTGGAGGCTGGGAAGCCCTGGATGAGGACTCCACATCAAAGGCAGAGGTGGGGCCAGGGCCATCGGGGAGTGATGTGCGGATTCCAGAGTCTCCAGAGGCTGACAGTAAGTGAGGCAGAGAAACAGGAAGAGCTTGTTCCTGATGCACCCATGAGTAGAGCTGCCAGAAGGCAAGAGCAGCTAAAGCAAAGAGGACGACTCAGGAGTAGGGCCAAGAGATGATTGTCCCCTCCCATAAGGCTTAAAAGACCACCAGCAGCATTGGGCTCTTTGCAGGAAAACAACGTTGATAGCTTTGTCTTGTTGCATTTGTTTTGTATCGGTGTCTTCTGTGCTTTTGCCAAGAAAGGCCTTTGGCAGTTTGCCTAATTGGACCAAGGTTGGTGATAACGCTGAGGAATTGTGTTGGGAGGAATTTGCTTTAATTTAGTTTGGACAACACTGAGAATGAGTTAATTCTCAGCTGTGCTAATAAAGTTTGTTTTTGCATTGACTGACTTTCCTACTACCTACATGGGCCTGGGTCACAACGCAAGGATTTAATGATCAGAGACAAAAATTTAGGAAGAACCCACATTAATTGAGCAAGCAGTTAAACATGGCATTGAGAGGATTCATGACTTGCAAAATTCTGTTAATGTAAAGTAACAGAAATTATGTAATTTCTGTTGCTCTTCTAGTTGTGTTACCTATCTGGTTTACTCAGGAGGGATGATATTCATACTGCCAGGGCCCAAGGCTATATGCCAAAGCCAAGTTTTTAATGACCTGTGAAAAGCCAGCTGGATTGGGCCATGTCTAATATCAGGGTGTAAGATATTCTGGAGGCTGGTACCATGGGAAAAAAGGGTCTCTTCCTGCATCCCACCAAATGGAACTCTCTATCAGGTGGGACCCAAAACATACCTCTCCTGCTGGATCTTATAGGAAGGGTAGAGAACACTGGGGAGAGCTCTGTAAATAATCCAGCCCCAACCATGAATAGGCAACTTTAAAGGTAACAGCCAGCACCTTGAATTGCACTCAGAACCACAGTAAAGGACTATATGGTTTCATGCCTTTCCCCTACATTTGACTCATTACAGTTTGTCTATTGGAAGAACTACGCTATAGATGATGCACTTTCCTGTGTGCTTCATCTTAGCTTGGTACATTTGGAGGAGAAGAATGCTCATGTGCAAATGCTGCTTATTGATTTTAACTCGGCGTTCAACACAATCATTCCTCAGCATTTGGTGAACAAACTGAGACTATTAATACTCCTTTATGTACCTGGATACTTGATTTCCTTATTGATCTGCCCCAGTTTGTATGAGTTGGAAGAAAAGTTTCCAACTCCATCTACTTAAGTACAGGTTCCCCACAGTGCTATGTCTTGAGTCTGTTATTGTTCATCTTGATGACCCATGATTGCTGTGCCAAATCTGCTATTAATCATATTGTGAAGTATGTGGATGACACAACAATGGTGGGTCTTATCGGTGATGGCAATGAAGATACTGGTACAATAAAAGTAATCTTGTTCTAAATATTAATAAAACAAAGAAGATAATTGTAGATTTTAGAAAGAGATGGCATAGTCATACTCCACTCGATATCAAGGATGTCAACAGTATTAAGTATCTGGGAGTGCATATCACTAACAATCTGAATTGGTCTCTCCACATCCTTAGTGAAGCATGCAAACCGGTGTCTTCATTTCCTGTGTCAAATGAGGAGAGCACATCTTTCTCCTTCTGTCCTGGCCACTTTTTATAGAGGCACTATTGAGAGCATTTTAACAAACTGCATCACTGTTTGGTTTGGTGGTAGCAGTGCCTCAGATAGAAAGTCCATACAGAGAGTGGTAAGGACAGCTGAGAAGATTATAGGAAGCTTGCTTCCCATTATTCAGGATACTGCTTATAAGCGCTATATGCTTCGAGCTTGAAGCATTGTTAGAGAGACACTCACTTTATGGTCTGTTTCTATTACTCCCCTCTGGGAGGAGGTTTCGAAGTAATTCTAGCAGAACTACCAGATTCATAGCTTTGTTCCGTATGCCATCTGTCCGGTAAACTTGGAAGATTTGTTTTTCTCACCATGTACATGAATACATCCAAACTAGACTGTGTGTCAGGGTTTCTAGTAATAATCCCATAGCAAACAAAACTCAGAGGCCAGTAGATTCCTTAAAGAATAGTTTTATTGGATATATCATATTGGCATAGTTCTGGTGAAAACTTGACTCTGAACATTCACCTAATTAAAAGAAAAAGTTTTTCCCCTTCCCCAAACAATCAGTCACATAGTCCAATCAGGTTGCCATCCGGTTGCCTGGTAATATCACTCTTCTCTCTGACCAGGTGTGAGAATGTTCTTGGTTCCCAGGAGAAAGTATTTTGTTTTGGCTACAAAACCCAAGCTATCTCTAGTCCCCCCCTCCCTATCCCTCAGCTCCAGTGTGGCAACACTGAAGCTTCAAAATGGCTTTGGTCAGGTCATCTTCAGGGTTGACAGGTGCCCCACTCAACTGAAAAGGACTTCCTGCAAAGAAAAGAAAGCACAGAGAGGTTACTCAAGGTTCAGCCTAACCCCTCCTTCCTCCCCCTGGAGGGCCTTTAGGTTTCTGGAGGTACTCATCATGAAACCGTTTGACTAACATATCTGCCTTTACATCCCAACTTTTGACCCAGGTGGCTTCAGAAAGTGGGTATCCTTTCCACTGCAGTAGGTACTGCAGCTGCCCCTATGCAATTTAGAACCCAGGATCTTTTTCACTTTGTAATGTGTTTTCCCATGCACCACTATTGGTTCTGGGGCTGCCTCATCTACAGGTCTGATCTGGGAGCCTACCACCGGCTTTAACAAGCTGCTGTGAAAGACCGGGTGCACTTTCCCTAACAAACTGAGTTTAAGCTGTATCTTAACAGGGTGTCGTGTCCTCCTCCCCCTCCGATGACCGGGTCTAGGAAGTCCATATAAAGCGTGGCAACAAAGCCTCTGCAGCTTGTCAAATTCCTTTGAGGTTTCTCAGGGCAGGCAGGAGTCCAAGTTGTGATTTCAGCAATAGCCGCAAACTAGATGAGACTTTGCTTGACTCAAGGTTGGAATGCCAAAAGCAGGTCCTTTATATAGGCTGTGGGGTGTGGCTCCATGACTCAGCATTTATCCAAGCCTGCCCCTCCTTTCCTTCTGCTGGCGTCACCTCTCAGATCTCCGGAAGTGAGGATCCTCCCACTTTGAATTCTCTTCAGCTGGATCTGCTATCAGTAATTTCAGCACGTGGCTGGCTTCCTGCTCACACGCTGTAGGAGTGAGGTTTATCAGGTTTGTTTGTTCACTCCTGACATCCTCTCTGGGCATGGGGCCAGGGCTGGGGGCTGGAGGCATGATAGGCCGTTCATCTTCATTATCAGACTCGGAGTCTGATAACAGGCCCGGGTGTAGACGGGAGGGGCCCGGCTGAGGAGAGGAGGGAGGACGAGGCACAACACAGGGTCAATTACTTTCACTATAGGGAAAGGCCCTATAAATTCTGGTCCTAGTTTTTTGCAAGGGTTTTTTTAACTTAGGTACTTTGTTGAGAGGTAGACCTTGCTCGTGACTGAGAATGGCACTTGGGGGCTGCGGCATTTTTCAGCCTTGGGTCTTTCCCACTTCTTGTAAAGCCTGTTTGGTATTTTCTCACACTTCCTTCAGAGATTCCATCCGTTCATTTAGTGACATGGATGAGGGAGGCTCCCTGGGAAGTTGACATAGCATCTCAAGTATTGCTTCACCATGGTGTTTGCGCATTCCACGGCCCCATTGATACTTAGATGAAATGTGAGCTAAGCCCCAGCGAGGACCCAATGGATCTAATGAATTCTCTCCAGAACTTAGATGTGAATTGGATCCTCCTGTCAGAGAGAATATTGTGGGAAACGCCGTGCAACCTATAAATCTGCCTTATGCTGTCCAGCTTTTTTGCTGACAAGAGCCCTGGACAAGCTATGAAATGTGCTTGCTTTGAGAACAAGTCTATTATGGTCCAAATGACCATGTTTCACCCATGCTCAGGGAGCTCAACAATAAAATCCATGGCAATTTCTTCCCAGGGTCTGGCTGGGTCTGCCACTTGCTGAAGCAGCCCTGGGGGCTTGCATGGCTGCACAAGTGGCACAACTTTTGACATTGCCATCTAGCAGCTTGGGGCTCAGAGCTGCCATTACGGCAGGGTGATGACGGGAATGGTGCATGCCAGCAGCAGCAGCTAACTACCTCCCAACCTGTCCTCCCTGGCACTGGGCCCTGTTGTGTCTCGTCCGATCTCACCACAGCCAGGGCCTTCTTATCTGCTTCCAAACACGGAGGAATGTCCTAGTATGCCTCCCGGCCCCAGCCCTGGCTCCATGCCCAGACAGGCTGAAGAGGAGGAAGTCTCTCCAGCCCCCAGCTCTGGCTCCATGCCCAGGCAAACGGAGCAGCTAGACCCCTCCCCCTCCTCCACAGCATGTGAGCCTGAGGAAAGTTTACTTCCAACAACAGCTGATTGGAGTGACCCTCGCATCAGAAGATTGGATAGACGGAGGCAACAGAAGGAAGGGAGGGGCAGGCCTGGATAAGTGCTGAGTCATGGAGCCACACCCCATGGCCTATATAAAGGACCTGCTTTCTGGCATTCTCTGAGTCAGGCAAAGTCTAAACGTATCTTGCTGAAGTCACTTTCTGGTCTCCTGCCTGCCCTGAGGACTTTGCTAGGACTTTGGCAGAGCTGCAGAGGCACGCCTGATTCGGATTTCCCTGACCCGGCCGTCAGCGGAGGAGTGGGACACGACAGGCCCATCGATGCCTCCACGACCCAGCTGGGAGGCGTTCTCACCTCGGCGTGCCCGGATGGGAGGCAGATGCCTCTGAATAATGTGAGCAGGTGCAGCGTGGCTTACCCAGATCAGCTGTGAGGTGCAGCGAGCCCACCGAAGCAGCAGAAGCCTCTGAACTATGTGATCTGTGACTGTAGCCTGGGAAGAGCCATGGCCACTATGCCACTTTGCATGAAGCCTGAGTGGGGGTGTGGGGATCTGGCTGACCTGAATGCCACATAGACGTCTGGACTTTGGAGTGTGGGGGTGCGTGGATGTGTGTGGCCAGGACTGACTGCTAGTTCAGTGGGCTGCTTACCGGAATCAGGGTGTGTGTAAGCTAATTGTTAACTGGGTGGGCTGGGCTAAACTGATTAGGTTTGATTGCTTTATAAGGTGGTGGGAGGCACAGAGCAGTAGCTCCAACAATATTCTCCTTTCATTGATTATGGATGTCAATATATTGACCTTGTGTGGATAAACAAGGTTCTAACCATCTTCTGTGTTTCCGATCAAAACCTGACAATAGTCCTCAATCTCTCTTTTCATCTTTGGCCACCAAAATTGCCTCCTTGCCTAGTGCAGTTAGGCACAAATAGCCAAAGTGTCCCACCTGCTTGGAATCATGACTCTGGTGGAGCATTCAGAGTCCAAGTTCTTAGGGACATACAACTTTGAGCCTTTCCAGGCTACTCCATCTCTTAGGGTCAGTGCCTCTTTGTTGTCATTGTACCATGGGTCAGCTGACAGTTCATTCCTTAGGTTTTTGGTCAATCCCCCTCTGTCTGTGGTTCATTGTCATCTGGCTTGTCCTCAGGTTGTGGCCTGTGAGACAGGTTGAGAGGGGGAATCATAGCATGAACCATCTCTTCACGTTTACTGTTGTACCGTGGCTTGTGCGATAGGGCATCTGCCAGGAGGTTTTTTTTTTAATACAGGGATGTATTTTAGCTTGAAGTTGAACCATTTGAAGTACTGTGCCCAATGAACCTGCTTTGGGGAGAACCTTCGTGGGGTTTTGAGTGCCTCTAAGTTCTTATGATATGGGGGTATTCGTCATGCCAGTCAGGCACAAGCAGACAAGGTGAATGGGGTGTTAGCTAGGATTCTTCTGAACTTCTGGAACCTTAGGAAGTTGATTGGAAATACTGTAATATGAGCTTTACCACCTGTGTACTGGATTGTTGCCTTTGAAGATCTCAGGAGCTATACTGATACAGAACATTGTGAGCTTCATCACTGGAGGTTTCAAGAAGAGACTGGACTGCCATCTGTCAGAAATGGTGTAGGGTCTCCTGCTTGGGCCGGGGGGTTGGATTAGATGACTTACAACAGTAATTGTCGTGTCCCACTCCTCCGCTGACGGCCGGGTCAGGGAAATCCGAATCAGGCTTGCCTCTGCAGCTCTGCCCAAAGTCCTAGCAAAGTCCTCAGAGCAGGCAGGAGACCAGTAAGTGACTTCAGCAAGATAAGTTCGACTTTGCCTGACTCAGAGACTGCCAGAAAGCAGATCCTTTATATAGGCCATGGGGTGTGGCTCCATGACTCAGCACTCATTAAGGCCTGCCCCTCCCTTCCTTCTGTTGCCTCCGCCTATCCAATCTTCTGATGCGAGGGTCACTCCAATCAGCTGTTGTTGGAAGTAAACTTTCCTCAGGCTCACATGCTGTGGAGGAGGGGGAGGGGTCTAGCTGCTCCGTTTGCCTGGGCATGGAGCCAGGGCTGGGGCCGGGGGATGCTCCCTCCTCTGCAGCCTGCTTGGGCATGGAGCCAGGGCTGGGGCCGGGGGATGCTCCCTCCTCTGCAGCCCGCTTGGGCATGGTGCCAGGACTGGGGCAGGATGCTCCCTCCTCTGCAGCCTGCTTGGGCATGGAGCCAGAACTGGGGCCGGGAGGCATACATTCCTCCGTGTTCGGGAGCAGATAAGCAGACCCCGGCTGCGGTGAGAGCGGACAAGACACAACAGTAATGGCTAACCTTTTCTGGACCGAGTGCCCAAAGCGCATGCCCAAGCCCCCCAGCTGCAATGCGTGCATGGCCCCAGTGCATGTGCCCCACCCCACGTTCATGCATGCACGCCTCCTGCATCCCCCCCCCATGCGCCCCACGTGCCATATGTTTGCCATCACGGACCTATAAGGTCCCTTCCAACTCTGTTAATCAGAGCAAGCAGGCTGCAGGTTTGTAAGTTCTATCACTTCAGGATAATACCTCTTGTTTGGTCATTTCATGGATTGCCAATTGGCTCTTGGGCCAATTCTGGTCATTATAGTTTTATACTTTATGGTACCCAGTTGCCTCGGGTTACCTCAGAATGAAAATACTTAAACCAATCAGTCGTAGAGATAGGCTTGGCTTAAGTTTCCAAGCTCTTGTGATGTGAAAAGGGGTGCACTAGATGGCAGGTGGCCACAACCTTGCAGAATATCTGGCCCCTTGCATATGCTTGAACTTTTCTGTTCTGACTTCAGGAAACTTGAAAATCTTTCATTATGCTTTTGATGTTTTAGAAGCTTCTATAACTTAGGAGAAATAGGGCATCTTTGTTATGGTTGTTTTACCATGTATTGAATATATTTTAAATTGCTTTTTGAGATTCTTGTAAACTGCCCAGAGTCATGAAATTTACAACTTATGAAATCATATTGATATATGCATATAGTACATACATATATAGCTGATTTCTTAAGCTTTATCTATCACTTTGGCTTTAGCAAGTTTCAAGCTTTATGTTTTCTAGAATTTAATGTCTCTCAAATTAGAATCAAGATTTCTCAGGTCAATAATTATGTTTGTTGAGAAATGTTCCATCCACGTCACTGTTCATTATAATACCATGTGAGCCCAATCGTTAGGTAACTCTCCAACTCTCCATTTTTTGTAGTTTCTGTAGCCACTTCAGTTTTACTAGGTTCAGGACTTATTTCTTTTTCATTTTTATTTCCACTTTCATCTGTCATTTTCTCACCTCTACTATGATACTCATATTTTCTTTTACTGGCAAAATTATCCATTACAATCTTTAGGGGCAGTTTTAGTATACGCTCCTAAATATTTTTCTGGTGTTCAGTGGAACATCTATCACTATTCCTCACTTAAACTAGGTATTATCCAAAAGATAATTACCCCATAATCAGGTTTGCCTGATGAGATCTATGCTATCTTCTATATCAGTTATCAGTTATAGACCTATATTATCCTCTATATCAGCTAGAGGGACAGGATAGTCAGATAAAGCTCCACAGAGAAAGACTTATATAGAGAAATACCTCCAGTATTCTAAAACAAAAGTAAACTTTTGAGTCAGTGCTTGTGATATCCTGATACTATATCTAGTATAGTATCAACCACTGCCCAAGGACAGTGAGCTTGTGTGAAAAAAAGTAAACAAGCTTGTGATATAGTGATAAATATTCTGGATAGGAGTGAGAAGAGGCAGTCTTCTACCCTCAGTCCCAGAGGTTTAATGGGTGACTTTGGGCTAGTCCCTGCCTCTCAGGCCAATCTACTTCCCAGAGTGGTTGCTACGCAAAAAAATAAGAGGGAGTACCCTGTATATTGGCTTAAGTTCCTGAATAAAAGATGGGATATGAACTTGATAAATAAATGACAAATGAAAAGGTTTCAACCTGCCTCAGTCATGTAAAACTTTATTTATTTATTTCATAATATTATAAAGTGTCCCAAACACAAAGAATTTGAAGATATGTATGTAATCAGACAAAAAGGAACAAAAAGTATAGAAATAAATAGCTAAATTAATAATCTCAAAAGTAAAAAAATAATCTCAAACAATATCTGGGTATTACTATGACAAATAGGAATTGTATGTTATTTCCAATAACTATGTTAAGATAGGAGAAATTAAAACTTACTGTTAGGGAAAATTTCTGTGACAAAAATGAAAGTTTTGCCTAGAATGATGTTTTTGTTTTAAACAATACCTTTTAACAACTGTTTGCCATGCAAACAAATATAAAGGCATAGTATCAAATAAGTAGATATTAGTTCTATTTAAATATTCTATGTTCTATGAGTCAAAACATCTACAATCGAAAATAATTTTCTGTGGGAGTGCTATTGACAAATTGTAGGAAGAAAAATATGATTCAGTTCTAAGCCCGGAGAAAGGTGCTGGAAATAAAATGGAGGCCGATTGCATGGAAAGATGGTTTATTTGGTTTCCAGACACTTCAGTGACAGCAAGAAATGTTTCTGAGGTGGCTAACCAAATGGCTGAGTGAGTGGATGGATCTTTATAGGGTTCTGATTGAGATGAGCCAGGGGATTGTGCAAGGTAGTGAGCTTTGTGGCTTTTACTATTCTAATGGTGGTAGGTTAATCCTATTATATCCTAAAGGTAATGTACTGTCCTTAGAATTTGGGTGGGGAATGTAGATTTTAGGAGTGTTTGTTTTTCTACTTTTAATCTCTGGAGGAGCTGGGCTGAAGATGTTTTGTTTATGAACAGGCTGGCCTGGATTTCTTAGTGGGCACAAAATATCCATCTATAAAGTCTTAAAGCATCTGTTGGAGGCTGTTTCCTATACCAGACAGACTGGAGCTGCTTTCTGCCTTTAAGAGCATGTTTCTCTATTTCTCCTTTGGGGAAATATTCTATCCTGCCTCTCTTAATATTAAGAATAAAGAATATTTTAATCTGGGGAGGAGGGGCTTCTACAAAAGGAAAGCTGAAGGTCATAAACACAGTCATGGTTTCACTTAGTGACTTCTATACTAATACCCATATAGTTAAATATGTAATTATGATATTTAGAAAATTCATAATTTGGGGAACTGTAAAATTTCTATTTGCTATCTTCTTATGTACATTATATTGTATAAACATGAACAATATTGGATATATCCTCTTATAATTTCCACATCTTCAGAACAATATATAGGCAAATTGTTCATTTTTCATTAATTATGTTTTAAGTTAATATTAAGCATCTATCTAATGTAATACATTTTTAGCATTTGGTGCTTAAATTCATCATCAAATTTAATCCAAGGTAAGACAATTAAATATATAAAAGTTCTTGATGTTTCTTAAGATAACATATTTAAAAGTTATAACTTACATTGGCAATCATTTGCAGCAGCTGAAGATTCATTTTTGAATGTCTCCTGCCATTGTTGTAGTTAGAATACAGAGAAAACAGTGAGAGTCCATTGTCTTTCTAAAGGAACACAGCTATTTTTATACTTTAGAAGAGTGGAGATTAGACTATTGAACATCTAAAATTTTTACCTCCAGAATCTTACATAAGCATGCAGCAAAGATCTGAGGTTAACTATTCTTAAAATAGCAACACTTTGGAATTTATTTTAACAATAAAAAATATGTTTTATGAAAAATATCAACCTGGTCATCTCTTTTTAATTCTCTTGGTGTCTATTGAGATCATTTGCTTTCTCTATCTCATTCACAATCTTCACGTTCTCCAACTCAGTGGGGATCACAAGCAGAGCTTTGCAGTTGTAAATGTTATTATCCCATTTATGCCAGTTAATGTAACATTGGAGGAGATGCATCCCTGGAGGAATGGGATGAAACATTTTGCTACTGGCTAGGAACAAGCTCTGGTTGGTTGAATATTCTTTCCATTCTTGGTGATTGGACAGAATGCATAAGCAGTATTTGGCTGGCAGGTTTCTGCAGATTGTATGGCGTATAAAATGATTAAAAATCTTGTTCTCATAGCTGTCTCAGATCTCAGTATATTTAAAAGCACATCTGATATTTTCCAGCTTCCTCATTTCTTGCTGAAGGGCTCAGAAAAGACACATGTTCAATGTTAAAAAATTTTTTTATTACCATTGTGATGCATTGCTGCACACTCTGGTACTTGGACATGTGAAAGCATGCCATTTCTTCTTTGCATTACCTGGGATTCTCATATCTAAGTTCCAGTTCTGCAGAGAGCTCCTTTTGACAGTTGAGGGTTAAGCAAAAACTTTTTTCACTTTCTCCATTTTCATTTCTACTGTGTACTTCTGCACCTCCTTGAGGCGCAGTTTTCTCCCAAGTGATCAAATTGCATTCAATATGTATTTTAAAATACATGTTTGGACATGAGAATTTTTGTTATACATAACCTTCCTTTTTATAATCCTAAAATACGTTTTCAGAAAATATGTTTCAAAAGTTTATTTCAGAATCAGAATAGAGCTGGAAGGGACCTTGGAGGTCTTCTAGTCCAGCCCCCTGCTTAGGTAGGAGATCCTATACCACTGATGGCTAACCTTTTTGGCACTTAAGTACCAAAAGTGTGCATGCACGAAAGTGCACACGCTCATGCACACCCATAATGCAATGCACACATGCACCCCCGTGTGCCCCCACACATGCACGCATGACACCTGTGTGCACTCTGACCCTGTGCATGCATGTGTGGCCTCCCATGATCCCCACGCGTGCACAACCCCCACATGCGCCCCATGCATGTGCGGCAGAGAAAGAAAAACCAGCTGGTTGGTGGGAGGTGCGTGTGCATGCGTGGCGGAGCTGAGCTGGGGTGACAGCTTGTGTGCCTGCAGAGAGGGTTCTGTGTGCCACCTGTAGAACAGGTGCCATAGATTCGCCATCATGGTCCTATGCCATTTCAGACAAGTGATTGTCCAGTCTCTTTTGCCAGTGATGAAGCACCCACGACATCTGAAGGCAAGCTGTTCCACTGGTTAATTGTCCTCACTGTTAGGAAGGTTTTCCTCAATTCCAGGTTGCTTCTCTCCTTGATTAGTTTCCATCCATTGTTTCTTGTCCTGCCCTCTGGTGCTTTGGAAAATAAATTGTTAGATACTGATAGCCGAAGGTTCCAGTCAGGTCTGTTGATTGAGCAGGAAAAATACTCAAATACGATTGGTTGAACCTGCAAACAGCTCTGTATATAAGAGCAAGCTGTCAGAGAGGAAAGCTGCTGGATTGTACATAGTTAATGAATAAAGAGCTGTTGCCTGAAGCCTGTTACACTCTCTTCCTTCACCTAACTTAACACTGGTGACTAAGGTGGGATTCAGGAAGAACTGAAGCAAAAAGAGCTGACAACAGAACATCCAACCAGGTGGACAAAAAGAGTGGCAGCCATTTTGCGCACCAAATTCAAACACGTGAAAAGCTGCAAACATGTCTGTGTTCCACCCGCCTACGCCCTTGGATCCAACAAAGAAGCACTGGGACACATATATGACCCAATTCGAATGCTTCATGGAAGCAAATGACCTTCTCGGGTTATCGGACAACCATAAAAGGGCACTCTTCCTCAGCCATTGTGGCCATGATGTGTTCGACACAGCAGAATCCCTGTCTGAACCAACTCCAGTACAATTGGTACCATGGCAAGTATGTCAGAACACACTGAAGACTCACTATGGTCTGGCCCCATCCAAGATTGTGAGATGCTACGAATTCCTGCATTGGATGCAGAAGGATGGGGAGTCCATTAACCAATATATGGCAGCACTTTGAAAAGCCGTGGCTCACTGCGAATTTAGA